>NC_056577.1:16248769-16878769 GCF_018340385.1 Cyprinus carpio
AAAAGAATATTTACAAAGTTTCAACATATGTAAGTCAGCGCAAGTCATTATTGATGATATTTTCTTTGCTAACAGGCGGTAAAAATAAACAGATAAAAGCTGAGATGGCGGTAAGTAAACAGCACATGCTCCCTCGTGCTCCGTAAAATTCCTCACAGATGGAGCGAGCATTTCCATGAGGATGTCCACGGTGCGTAGACAGGTCTGCGTCGTTCATAATAATCACAGTGACAGTCTGACTGAGAAGAGATCTCTATTTGCATCCTAGGATGCCAGTATTCCAGGCTGGCACCACTGTGCCCAGTGAGGGGAAGAGCCCATCTAATTAATCCTCCTGGTTCCATGTCATGTGATTAAATTAAAGAAGCCCCCCCATGGGCCCGCCCTGCTACAAACACTTCCAATAATCATCTGTTTTGCTTTCCTATTTAAGCCTGTTTCAGCCCTCTGATGAAGAGATAATTACCACCGCGGTCTCACTCGCGCTTCCCTTACGTCCAGTGTTCATTAATAACAAAAAGAGGTTGAGGGTTAAAAACTCATTTAATTGCCTTTATGTTAATGACATTATGAATAGTCACAGAGGCAGAGTTTCTAATTCTGGCCAGTATTTGGTTCTAACGCCCGGCCCCCTAGAGGGCTGCTCATTTCGCTAGCATTACAGATGCACTGCTCAGCCCTCCTCTCTTTGCAGGTGGGTTTCAAAGACAGAATTAATGTTTGTAGCACTTTAGCATCCATGACTAACACATTCCCACTCCGGTGCTCCAGAATTATCATAAGAGATGGCCAGCATATTTAAAGCAAAATCACATATAGACATAAGGTATGGAACAAACAAAAGTTAAAAAAATAAATAAATATGGAAACACATGAATCAGTATGCACAGCTGCCAAATTTTCTCTAAATTGTAATCATTATGATCACACTTGTAATAATCGCTTTAATGAGCTTCTGTTAGCTAACTGTATGATTATATTACCTTGAACGGTTCATTTGTGAAATGAACATTTCTTGGACACATTCACTTCTGATAAGAGATCACTCTAAATTGTAATGAAGACACATGCTTTTTCTGTAAAGCTGCTTTGAAACAATGTGTATTGTGAAAAGCGCTATTCAAATAAATTTGAATTTAATTGAATTTAATTTAATTGAATGTCCTAGGATATCTCCATAACACAGTCAGTTATTATTACAATGTATCAGCCCGAGAATACTGAATTAACAACTGAATTAAAAACCAATACAGTATAATGATATTTAATATTTCAGATATTTTTTTTATCATTTTAACCATGATTTAAAAAAAAGATGATTTAAGAAGAGCTGTTTAACCTATTTGAAATCATATTAAACATATAATTTCAGTATGAATAAGATTTGCAAGGATAAGTTTTCTGTGTATAAACAAGCATACAAATGATTTGTATAGTTATAACTTCCTCTCACTTGTTGTGCACTCAATGCAAGGAATTCTAATACTAATGTATACATCTTGCATAAATGATATTGTGTGTACATGAAGATAATGACTGTATATGGAATGTCCATTGCTCAATCTGCCATAAAGCAGGAAGCATAATGAAGGAAAGCCAGGAGCATGTGGAAGTTGTTAGTTTACAGCCATCTCCAGGCAGAAACCAGGCCAAGGGGGTGATAATGAATGAGTCCATCTCCCCAAGCAAAAGAATGACCTGGATCCCCCTCTCCTCTCCTCCTCTACTCCTCCTCTTGCTTCCTCGCTTCACCGCCAAGTGGGCCAACATTTTTCAACTGCCTCGCTTTTAGCCGAAGACAGGCCCTCCTTCTGGTAGCCCTGACCCACCGCGACCCCTCCTCCTCTCTCTTTGCTTCTTTCTTCTTCTCTTCTTTCTTCCCCCTGAAGAACAGTAATACCGTTCGCCAGGTCCTCAGTAATTTGATCAAATAGCATGGACCCTTCCTTACCACTTATTGGCCAATTAAGTCAAGTTCTCAAGCAGGGGGTCTGGCTGCTAGCATGTTATCTGTGGATGAATTGATTGAAGCCATTCGGCAATTGCTGAACCCTGTTTTAATGATCTAGGTGATAATACTCGTAATTCTTCTCAGTCAGGGGACCGGCGGGCGCAGCTGTTGGCACGGTAATCCCTGTCCTGATACACTGAAGTACCGGAGAGGCACTAATCTGTCTCTCTGATTCTTCGCTAGCGTTTTTTCTTATTTCTCTTTCTCTCCCTCTGCCCTTTTTTTTCTTTCCTCATGATCCTGTGTGGATCTTTGAAAAGTGACATTTACAGTAGGACTGCAAAAATGGCAAAATATCAACAAAGTATTTATGTTATCTTATCAGGAACATATCTCATGTTTTACCTGCCTTGCACATGTAATGCTTGAAACAGAGAATGAGACCAAAACAAGATTAAACCAACTGCTTTTGGAGGCGTTACAAAGATAAGCTCTAAAAAGCAATGGCTACATGCCTCATTTTCAAAGGCAGACATTAACATTATAAAAGAGACAGCACACATAATCCAGCCTCTGGCCATTGAGTTAAAGTATCAAATTATCATAATGAAGTCTAAATGCATATAAATGTTAAGCAGATTTAAGCTGAGGGAAATTGCATGTAATGTTCTAAAATTATGTTGCTAAATGTGTCTTTTTGCTGTGTAAATGAAATCTGGATAAAAAAAATAAAAAATTAAATGCAGCCGTACTCAACAATAAACGACTTGCTGTACATATACAGAGTTAGGGCACAATCTATTATTCTACATTATGCTTATCATCTCACACACTCATTTTCCAAGTTCCTTTTATCATATTACACCTTAATGAGGGCAGGAAAGTCTTTTATTCTCCAAAGCCATGATCCTTTCAGACTTGTTCGCTTCAGGTGAATTTTACAACTTTTATGGTCAAATTAAAGATACAGTATTTCAGAGTGAGATTCAAAAAAAGATTATGCACAAAAAGGCACGTACATTCCTTTAAATTTACCGAAGCCGGCTTTAAAGTCGACATCAGAGGGGGAGAATTTCACAGGAAATCATTTGAGAAGAGAGAGAGAGAGTCAGTATGAGTTTCTAGTCAGGGTCAGACAGCAAATGACTTTTGATCTGAATATCTGAAGAAGGCCACACAGCAAGGGCTTAGCTGAATCCCCTCAGCCTATTACACCTCTGTACAGAAGCTTAATCTGTACCATAATACAGTAACCATCCACAGCATGTATAGCACTGGCCTTAAGACATCACTTAACCAGAAAACATACTCAGTCCCTCACTCTCTCTCCCCCTTAATTCACTGCATTAAGGCCATACAGGCGGAGGTCAGACCCTCATGTCCCCGAAGGCTTGCCCCATTCGCAGGTGTCAAAGGTGGCTAAAGCCAGGTGGAGGAGGGAACTTTACCAAGGGAATAAAATCATGTGTAGTTTTAAAAATGATCAGCAAGGAATTGCAGCTGTGAGAGTAAACACACCTGCCAATAAAGAGTAATCCTATATGCATTCAGACACACCATAATCAATGTGACTGGTCATTATATTCATCTATGTACACATGCAAACAAGGATCCTCCATATGCAGAGATATTTCCCATGTTCATCAAATTTTCCATCATTGCCCATACACTCTCATTATGTATGGGTGGGGTAAAAAAAGTCCAAGTGGGCTTTTATTATTATATTATAATATGTATTATTTTTAATAATATTATATTATTTTTTAATCCTTGTGTTGAAACCTAATGTAAGATTTTGATGTATTTGCATTGTATTTCAGAATGATCATTGTGAATTTAATTTAGAGGATTATTTAACTTTGACAAGAGTATAAAGAGTATGAGAATATATGGAAAACGAAGGGAGTATTGTAACATTTGCAACAATTGCAACATCTGTTACTGTGTGTGTGTCTTTATAATATACATTTGTGAAAATTAAACGAAATGTTATAAATGTGAAGTTGTTTGAACAATATAACTTATTCCAAGAATATGTAAATTTCAAGATACAAAACACACACACGCACGCACGCACGCACACACACACACACACACACACACACACACACACACACACACACACACACACACACACACACACACACACACACACACACACCTGATACCACTTAGGGTGAAAGTACTAATAGAAAATAATCACTCCAGTCATCATATGGCTTCTCATCCCTGTAGCTAAATTTTAATTGGTTAATGTTACCATTATGTAAAACTAACCCCATGTTACATCTATGAACATTTCCAGTTTATGGACAATATACTGTATGCAAATTCACCCAAACACCAAAAATTGTTTCAAACCTTTGTCATATTAATTATTCTAAGAGCCATGTTTTCATAAAACACTAAAACTCACAATATATCTGTAAACTTGAGAGTGCTGCCACAACTTGCTGAGCATTCTGCTGGGATTGAATATTACATGAGCCCTGAATAAATGAGGGCAGGCTGGGATTTAGCACAGATTCAAATAGCGCCCCGTCTGGAAGTATAGTGTCGGATGCCACAGAAGATATAGTTGTTAAGGATGAGAAATTGGGTGCGTAAGCACTACTGGCAAGCTTGATTAGTCTCATGGCAAACAATTTGCAGAGGGGGCATAATCACAGAGCTTAGACTCATTTAGAAAGCCTGTTGGCTCCCAGCTGAACTATGTCACTGCCCGCCGCATCCGAAACAGGGTGATGCCCATATTCTCACGCTGACACGACTGACAGAAAAGTTGAGCTGCGATGATGCTTCCACAGTCTCGCCCTACCCCTCAAACACGAATCCCACGCCACAAAAAATGAATCTCTGCTAATGTGCTGTGGCATGCTATCCAAAATATCTTAAATGTCTGTGTGTGTCTGTGTCTGGTTGTTAGCAGCAGGAGAAATTCATTGTTGGATGATCAAATTAATGCATTATTTTGTTGTAAAAAATAACATGGCACAAGTTTTGTGATTTTTTTTTTTTGTTGAGCGTGTACATATATAATCTGCAGTAGTTAAATGTTTGGCCCTGTAAACATGAGTATATGTGAGCATATGTTAGCATGTCTTATTTTGGTCAAGGCTGCATATGTTTCCCTCTGCCTGCTGGACGACTCTGATTATCATTCCAATCAGTAGAGGCGGGCAGAGTCACATTAATTTGTAGTAATTAATAGCACTGAGGCATCTGACAGCTCATGTTAGCGAGAGCCTTTGATTGTTTGGATCTCTAACTGCCGCACCTCTTGTTTGCATCACCTCCAAGGAATTTGTAATATCAAAGCATAGCACTATCTGATACTTGTCAAAATGCAATTTATAAAAGTTTAATTCTTTTATTGATTTAGTTAGGGTTTGATGCCTGCAGTGTCAGCTCCCCTGGTAGAACTTAGTGGATTCAAATGCTTGTCACCAGCACAGCCTCCTTTTTACTGAGAACAATTGCCATAGGCCAGCCCAACAGGCATGGTTTAATTGCTATTAATTAAAAGCATAAATCTTTTTTTCTTCGCTGGCTCTGCTCTTAAACAGGGCTTTACGTAGCTGTTTTTTCCCCCACGCTTGTCAGAATCCCTTCTGGCTAGTGAAGGTTAACTCACCCCCCCCCCCCCCCCCCCGATTCCCTCCGCCTCCCTCCACTCACCAGACGTTTCTGAAATCATCTTTTTAGCGTGCTCCTCTGCATGATATGATGTGAAGTGTGCGTGGTGCGGTGATATTTAGTAAACCGGCTTCTTGCTTTATTGCGGTATAATGAGGTCAAATGAATCCCCTTGTACGCATGCTTAGATGCCTCCTCATTTCAAATGCCTTCTGACAGCTAGTAAAACAGCCGGCAAACACAACACCGGCTCCCAGAGTGAGTGGACATTAGGAAAACATTGCTGAGGCAAAAAAGTGCAAATTCACTTCCTTTTCTTTTCCTTCCCTTATATATATATACATATGTGTGTGTGTGTGTGTGTGTGTGTGTGTGTATTGTCTATCTATCTATTAAAATTTGATTTACAATTCTGCATCCTGGATGTTATACCTCAATGGTTGTTCAGTGCAGGTGATGAATAAACATACATGTCATATGATGTCCAAGTACGTGTGTGTGTGCATGCATGAATGTACTTCATGGGTGCAATTAGTCTTTGCTATAGATGATCAACCGCCATTGTCATGTCAAAACAAATTTTGTCCCCCGTTGAAAGCTTACTGACGTCGCCCTTGGCTGTTAACCGAGATTCAGACACGAATTCTCTGTCATCACATCGACCGTCGAGCTGTTTACGCATGTTAGTCACTGCCACATCTGGTGGCTTTCGCAGTTATTTCCTGAACAAGGGGGTCCTGCACAGCCCCTGGTGCTGGATTAAAAACAGTGACAACAGCAAAGCCCAGCTCTAGGACACCAGGAGAGCAACGAGCATAAATATGCAGCAGACACACTTTAAGGCGGTCAGTTTGCCAGATCAATACTAGCCCACGTGCACTCCAAACAAACGTCTTAAACGGATGCAGTTTTGCTTAATTGGGAGCTTTGCAGACCAGACTCAGGCACATCCGTACCCATGATTAAGTCCCTGGAAACCACCCGTGAGGATTTTTTTTTTTAAACTAATGTGTTTGCTCGCTGTATTCATTTGTTAAGAGTTATAACTCTAACCTGTCAATTTGACCTATGTAGCCTAATACTTTAGAGCTAACAACCAAGGTCCTTTACTCTTTTGACTGACATAGACACCACATATGCTCAAAGCAACATCCACACACTGCCAAGGAGTCATTTTTTCTTACTCTTGCAGTTGCTATGAAGTTCAATTCTCGCAGTTCAATTAGAATTAAAATAAGCTCCTTTAACGGTCTCTTAAATTGACAACTGAACAATGATTTTCGTATTGGTATCTGTCAGAGGTCTGGGAAAAATCCTCAGTTGATAAGGCCCAACGCTTCCAATTAGGAGCTGAGCAGGACCTTATGCAGTAATGATTTCCAGATCCCTAAAGATGTGGTGTGGACACTTATTGCAAATTACTGACAAAAAGCTATGCTGTATTGATGAAAACGAGAACAGCTAGGACTCCATGTTCCCATCTGGAGGGCAAGTAATGAGGAGAAACCGTAGGAGAGGCCTGCCCCCTTTTTTATTTCTCCTTATCTCCCTCTTTCTCTCCTTGACCATGGTGAGCATGGTCTTGCAGTCAAACACATGGAGTCCTGCTGGTATGTCTATGCCTTTACTGTTTATTCACTGAAACTCCAAAGACTCAAAAGATCAGGTGTGTGTGTGTGTATCATAACTTGCGGTGGTCTTCTTTCTCCTCCTTACTAATGATACAGTTTGTGTTTGAATGTGATGTGCAATAAAGGATGCTGAAGAATTCTGTGTGTGAGATGTGTGTATAATCTATGCTGTATATGAAATTAACAAACAGCAAATGGCTTGTTATTGTTCATTTTGAATTATTTTAATAGAGGTGAACCTTGTAGAGCATAAATCATTTGGTTAGTGCTCTTCACGACAATAAATCATGTGCACCATGATATACCTGTCCATAAATCCATAGTTCATTGAAGTTACCTAAAACTGATTGATACCCTGTAAATAGTGGTAACCTGCTATTTATACATTATTCAACCCTTAAATAAAATTTTGTTAATGTAACCATTTGTTTTTAATTTGGATTATTAATTAAATCATATTTTGAAGACTAAAACAATTAATTTTGATATTATCACACAAAGGACATTTTCAGGTGTAGTAAAATCTAAGATCTTGTGTTCTGGGCACAATACAGTGTGTAATTATAATATGTCAGGTTTTATTTTCTTCCATGCTGACCTTTGAGATATGGAAGCAATATGAAACTATGGGATCTTTTTAGGTTGTGACATCCTGCACAGTCTAGTTTAGTGTCAGTTAAAATGTTCATTCAGCATCAAAAGGAATTTATGATGGAAAATGTGGGCTTATTTTCACATTATTATTATCTACTGGTCAACAAAACAGTCAAATTCTACTTGCATGAATGGTTATTGCATTAATTGCATTTCAAATACAACACCTGTAAAAGCAAAATGTGTAATTTGAAAAACTTGCTTAGATGCACTTTTTTGGTGAAATTTGTCTGAACTTCTATCATACCCCTGCTTCTTTGAGATAAAAAAGTCCTGTCTTCCTTTGATATCCACCATCCTTATGTCAGAGTGAGTGACAGCTTGGCTGACAGGGCGGGTAGAATTCCTGAAATTGCCAGTGAAAATCCTCCTTTGTCGCAATCTTTCGCCCTGGGCTGTAGGTGTCAGAGACAAGAGCCCAACTGCTTTATGCCAAATGTTTATCAAAGCTACTGATTAAATGCTTTGCTCATCGTATTTTAGTGCAGTAAGAGATCAAATACCCTGCCCAACCCTGGAAAGCAACTAAAGTTTAAGGGGAAAAAATAAAAATCAAATCAAAGAAGAAAACTGCACATTATACGACACATAAATACATTATCAAGGTACCTGTGAAAATACATGACCATTGCTCGCAATGTTTGTCACACAAAAGTGCCACACAGTCTGTGATGTGTTGTTATTCTCACTTCCCTTCATCTATATGCTCACTCAATCCATCCCATCTTCTCATCGCTTCCTTTTTCTTGCTGGAGGTAAAACGTCTGACCCTTGTGGTCAGTGCCATGACGGCTTTCTCTGGTCGCAGCTCTGGGTTTTGTTTCAAAAAGGCAGTGCAGTGCGGGCGAGTGAGTGCCCTGCAGTGGCAAGCCTGGGGCCATGTCAGCCTCAGCTGCTCCATCACCAGGAGACTGGCCTAACATCTCCTGACTGCACTTTGCTGTGTTTCCCTGATACGGTCATATCACATCTGCCCATGCTCCTGTGACAGAACCAGCACTTCCAACTTTAAATATTTTGCAGCTTTCTCCACCATTTCTTCACCTTTCCAGTTTTTCAGCTGTATAGGAATGATGTTTGGACATATTTCCCACAGCCACAGTAAGTTGATATTAGATACCAGAGCCAGTTACAACTTCCGTTTTTTTGTTTTTTTTTGGTGAGAACAAGGGCCTCCAGCCCTCCCTTCCAGCATCTCTTCCTCCTTCTCACCACTGCATTTGAATTTCCAGATAATAGGCTTTGACTTCTGGCTACACGTTTATAGGTCTTTTCATGGAGCTCAAGAACACAGACTCCCTGTGACAGGCCAGCCAGTCAGCCAGGCAGGCTTGTCAGGAGCTCTCATACACTAATGATTTCCCTTTAGTCTATTTTCTGTCTCATTGGCCGTTTCCTTCAAAAACAAAATTGCTCATTTAAATTCTCATGCCTGGGGCATTTTGGTCTTCAAATATTGTTGGAAAGTGAAAGGATTAGGCAAAATATGTTTTTTTAAAATGTTAATATATTTTCTGGTTCACTTTCTCCTCCGAGGCCAATTAGGGAATTTCTGCTGGCTGCATTAATGTCAAACTGACATTCCCAGCTATAATTACACTGTGCTTGAAACCTAACTTTCACTTGTAGGTAGATGAGTGTGCTTGGCAGTGACATGGAGACTCACTCCGCCAGCTTTTGATCATTTAATCATTGCTTTGCTTTTCCCTCTCTTCCCAGAACACCCCCCCCCCCAACCCTCACCCCCACCGCTCCCGCTCTTTGATGATATCACCTTTATTTTTTGTGTTGCAAAATGCAGTGTTATCCCTCATTACTCGCCACTGTTTTGCCGGGGTTCATTAGTGACGTTCGTTCTGCTCCCTTCAGGTGCAGCAGCCATTTGCACTCTGTTTACCCGCTTGATTCTCAATTTACATTGTGTTGTTGCCGTGTTTCTTCTCTCGCACACTGTGGGCACGTAAAAGCGAACGGGCCGAATGTGAAATGTTCTTGACAGACAGTCATCGTCCCTCCCAGCCAACTGTCGCTTAGCTGCTATAGGACAGGGTTACAATATATGACTCTCTCAAAACAAACAAACAAAAAGAATAAGGATTTGTGCGATTAATTTAATATTCATGGGGAGTAGGTTTATTTGTTTTTTTCCAATGAGAAATAAAGGCACCATTATTCTATTTGTAATAGCTTTTAATATAACTTAATTTTACCAATAGGCCTATAGGTAAAACGGGGCTAAAGGCCCCCTTAAGAAAAAATGTGCCATTCACTGCGACTAAAATGAATAATTGTAGAAAAAAAAATATATATACGTTGTACTGAACATTAATGGAGCAACAGATTTTGTGTGAAAATAAACCATTCAAGTTGTTTATTTTGTTTAAAAATCTTATAAATGTATGTGGTGGCAAGGGTAACAGGGTAACAGGCTCACCAGCATGGGGTAAAAGGCACACGGTATTGATACAAATATTTCAGCTAAAATAATGTATATATGCTTATATTATATATATAAAAATATAATAAATGCTTTTTTCCCCAATAAATATACTGTCATTAAAATATGTTAATAAAAAAAATAGAGAAACAAAATCGTTTTAAAGTGAAGATTCTGAAAGTATTGGAGAAGATCCAATAATAACTGAATATATATTTACAGTGGTAACAACAAATGATTTTTATTATATGATATGATTAATCTCATGTTTATAAATAAGATGGTTTCATTCTAAACACGGTGATTATCTTTAATATGGACACCCAACAACATATATGGTCTTTACCATCTGAATCTAACCATGTCATGTCAACAAATGGAAAAGTCAGCCATATATTAATTATCATGTTAATTTTACATTGCCTTTAGCCCCAAAAGCAGGGGTGCTTTTTACCCAAATTCCATACTTTATTTCGTTATTTAAAAACTGTTGATTTATCTTAAACAAAACCCATAAAAATCATAAAGAAGACCTTTGTCTCAAAATATATGCATTCATTTTAACGGTTCTCATTTGCTACTTAAATCTTCAACATTTTTAAAAATGTTAAATATTAGATCAAGTAATCACAGAATCAACTTTGCGCTGCTGCGTGCGATCGCGTCAAGGATCAGACAAAAATACACGTGCATCTTGAAAAGCGGATGTTTTGGAAATTGCTACGACACGTTTTTGTGCCATCT
Source organism: Cyprinus carpio (assembly GCF_018340385.1). Taxonomy (NCBI): domain Eukaryota; kingdom Metazoa; phylum Chordata; class Actinopteri; order Cypriniformes; family Cyprinidae; genus Cyprinus; species Cyprinus carpio. Next base: position 16,259,823 of record NC_056577.1, read on the forward strand.
AGTGGTTTAGATGAAAATAATTTCAAAGTCGGCTTTTACCCCGGGGCTCCTTTAGCCCCGTTGTACTACATATATATATATATATATATATATATATATATATATATATATATATATATATATATATATATATATATATATATATATATATATATATATATATATATATACAAATCACATTTTAAAGTAAAACAAATGTATATTCAATTGGCTAAGGTTATTACGTACACGTTGTTATTATTATTATTATTATTATTATTATTATTATTATATGCTAATTGGTCTATGCACATAAATTTTTTGATTCAACTATTTACATTCCACAAGGTTTTCGTTTTGCTTCATTTAATTTTTACCAAAATGAGCAGCGAACAATAATAACCTATTGTTAAACATAACATATACACACAATTAATTAAATTCAAGTCATTATTATTATTATTATTATTATTTATTTATTTATTTATATTTTTTTGTAAGGTGGGTTTTTTTTTAAATAAAAGCACAGTACAGCAGAAACACGTGCAAATATGTTTATATTTTCATATTAAAGGTATTAAAAATAACTCTTAAAATAAAAAAATACTTTCAAATGAGTCTATTATGCATTGTTTTGTAAAACCTGATTTTGAAAGCTGAGTCTGCCATATAGGCTAGGTGCCAAACTTATTTTGGGTGACAGCAGTGAAGACCTCCAGCAAACACACAGATCTGCCTATCCCTGATTTAGCCTCCAAACATTCTGTCAGTGCTGATGCCTATCACTGTAATAACGTGCGAACGGTTTTAAATCTGACTAAATCAGTGCTGGACAATCTCAATCTGGCTTTTGTTGCTTTGAAAGGAAATCATTTTCGCGTCTTGCTCAATTGCTCGCTCGCCCCTTGAGCAATGCGCGGCGTTCACACCCTCCACCCCTCATTCTCCCCCTCTTCTGTCTTATTTCCTCGTGATTTTTTTTTTTTTTTTTTTTTTTTTTTTTTGCGCTTTTAGACTTCAGGTAATAGGAAATGGCACTGACCCCTCCTGATCCCCCGATTACCTTTGTGAAGCGTGCACGCGCCACAGAATCACACGTCATGATGCGGCTCGAAGCCATCAGTACGGATCAATCACGCGCTCAGCCGCGCGCAGGAATGCAGCTCGCGGACAAGGTCAGAGCCAGCCGCGGCCCGCGCTGATTGACAGCTCTGTTAATTATGTGATTGTAAAGACCCTTCTGACTGCTAGAACAACGTTGTCAGGGCCGGTCTGTGGCCGGAGCGCACAAATCAGCGTGCTTTCCTTGAGCAAGCATTGAAAACCTAACAGAAAAACTAACAAAGAGATGCGATATGGGGACGGGCAAGCATGTGCTGCACGTTGCTTACTAAAATTTACATTGCAGTTCTTGGATGGATTATTTTTTTTTTACATAAAACAAAACAGAGACTTCGCTGATGACACTCGCGCGCTTTCCCCCTCTCCCGCTTTCGCTCTCATTTTAACATTTGATTTGGGTGTTGAATTAAAACTGTAATTGATATTCATCTATAGGCCACGGGCCCTTCTGTGTCCTTCTCCTAGGCTTCTTATTTCCCCTCCTTGTTTGCCTTTGGATTAATAGCTGCACTTCAAATTAAACTTGAATGTCACATGTTCTATTACAGTGTAGCTACAAGCACTGTTGAAATGGGGGCACTGTTAAGATCTAGTAAAAACTGTAATATTGGGATCCTGAACGTCACTGCTGTAAATGTCACAGCTCACAGAGTGCACCAACCTTCCATACAAGAGCTTCTAAAATAATATTTCCTGTTGAATTTTGACTTTCATAACAATTTTGTGTTAGCCTTTTCCTGTCCCCTCGAATAAAGATGTTAGACATGTTTAGAGAGAGACAGCTAATTTGTCTTCTGTCAGATGATTCTCTGATTAAAGATGTATTTTTGTGTGAGACTGTGTTCTGTCCAATGCTGTCCGCCTATTAAATGCAGTTCTATCCCGTACAGCCTGCTTTTATGACACTTCCAAATTAAATACTGATTAATACCCAAAACACTTTCATTTTTACACATAAAGATTTGTAAATATAAATATATGGTATGGATGCCTTTAATAAGTCTCATAATGTACTGTCACGTGTAAATACAATATAATGTAAATATATTGTTTTTTGTAAGTATATAATAATTTATAGTAGTCCTGATTGCATTCCTCAAACACACACACACACACACACACACACACACACACACACACACACACACACACACACACACACACATATATATATATATATATATATATATATATATATATAGCCTACATACACACACAAATAAGCATCACTAATTAGCCTGCATTTAGCAAAATCTATAGCGTATTTTCAACTTGTTTTGTTTGTTTCAGTCAGTGATGTATCTTTCTCAGATTATTCAGGATATTAGATTTACAATCTGTATGTTTGATAAATGTTTACAGAGATTGTGCACTATGTATATGACAAAAATAGAGAAACCTGTGTGTCTGCAAACAGCGCGAGGCCTTCAGCATCGCGAGGTGAAAGTTTCAACAAAAAGCCGCGAGGGGAATCAATACAGAGCAAACTACAATTTCACCGTCCGATCATCGACCATCAGCCCCGGCTGATCAGATGACACCCTGACTGGTTGTATTCAATTTGTTCCAGCGGCTCCCTTAAACCTAATAAAGCGATTGACTGAGGCTCATTGAGTTGCTGCAATTAGTGAACTGTTAATGAACATGCTGCTGGAGTCTCATGAGATTGACTGGCGTGTTCAACCATCGCTTTGATTTTCTTCAACGGAAAGGCATACATTGCCAATAGATCGTTTTCACATATCTTGGGGCAAAACACATTTCAATCCTCTAACTCAATTAGTTAGTAAATTTGAATATATGTTTAAAAGGGCGAACATATCTGTAGGCTATGGCAGCAAATATCATATGGCCAAATAATCATGTGAATAAAAAAAATTCTAAAAGATTTTAAAGTAATTTTTTTTTTTTTTTTTTGGCAGGAAGTCAATATATTGTATTCAGACGTGAATGCAAAATTGTTGGATGTTGTCTAAATTCATTAGTCAGCTCAGAGTACAATCATAACTACAGTGTAGGTATCTTAATTGTTTTATGTAACCACCTCAGATATTCAAGACACCTATTTAGGCATTTAGTTGAATTTAGCTGTTGGTAAAACTTGATGTCGGTCAGTGTACATAGAAAGGTTTTGCCCTGCATTAACCAACAATCTTCAAGCGATTATTGACAGGAATTCTGAGATAGCTTTGTCGCCGCCTAGTGTTATTACAGCGTGTGTAAAATCATGTCAAGGAGTGTGTGTTATTAAAAAAAAAAAGACCAATTAGCCACGACTTAACACATTATTTCACTCTAGTGCAGAATACAGACATTTTAAGAATGACAATCTAGCAAGCCAAGCACGATTTTTATATAATTCAAACTGACATTAGCTTGTGTGGATATACAGCATCGTAGATCTTTATCGTTGTCGTTTTTAGTCACCCAATTTGCAGAAACTTCTAACCAGATTTGTGTAACAGGTCAGCTGTTAGGTCGCCACAAGAAACCGCAAAATACTTGGCAGGTATAATTTAAAAAAAATAAACTTTTAAATAAAATATTTTTAAAATACAGTCTACAGTACAATCATGCAAAGCAGAATGAATTATTAAACAGAATTAACATTTAAAGAGTTTTCCCCCACGGAGAAACATTTTTAAACGAATAGAGGAACATGTACGAAAAGCGAACATGCAATCCCTTATGTTTTTGATTGCAATATTTTAAACAGTTTTTACAAAACATGTGTTCAAGGAATCCTTTATGAAAAAAAAAAATGAAAAAAAAAGTCAGGCACATATAATAAACGTAAATAATTATTATAGCCTAATACAAATAAAAACATCTATAAACATTCTATAACCACATAAAACTATTTTCTAAACATTATCTTTTTGTTAAAGCGGTGCGCAGAACAAACCTAAATGATGACTCCCACGTCGCTCAGCTAAATAAAAGAGGTTTTTTTTTTTAAAAATTAGGTTCGGTCCGTTACAGGAGGAGGTTGCAAACAGGTTTGTTAGCACAATGGAGTGATGCACGGAAAGCTCGACCGTGACAAACCTACGTTAGAGAACGCAGCACCCTGATATAACCAGCTCTGAGTCCGTCTGTTGGAGTCGGAGAGCATGTAAACAATCAGATACCTCCATCGCATCATCCTCATCCTCATTTTCAGTATAAATCTCCGCACTCAACAGCATATAGCCTGAAACATTTTGAACTAAATCAAAATTAACAATTAGCCTAATAATCGTGCATTAAACAGGGTTGTAAGATGATTATTATTTTATCAAGAATTATTTCCCTCCTAATGTTTGACGAGAGATAACGATTCAAACGCATATATATTCGTTGGTAGGCTACTTAATTTCTTCTCTCCAATCTGAAAATATTTCCATTTCGCACTTTGTCTTCTTGTGTATAAAGAAAGGAAACGAACTGAAGCTGATTTATAAATCTAGAATAGGCCCAGGGTTTATTTAGAAGAAAATAGGCAAGATATGAGTCGGGCATATGTCATGTACAATATTCGCCATAATTTCTTTCCCTTGAGCTATTCAGAATCAGTGCTTTCACTCAAAGGGCCCGACACACACAAAGACTATCAGCTCAAAACGGTTTCATTTCTCTAGCACGTTTCACTGTCTCTATGCTCTTAAAAGAATAATTGACACAATTTCGTTTTGCCAAAAGGGATTATTATTGTGAGGTTTGCTTTTGGGGAAATATAAACTGAAAAGAAAGACAGAAAAAAAAGTAGGCTGATACAAAGCATAGCCTATGTAATGAATGAATACTAGCCTAAACAAGTAAACAATGCAATAATTAAACAAAGTTCACAGCTAAATAAGTAAACCCTTTTGGTATTATTTGTTAATTTGTTTACATTTTAATTGACGGAATACATAATGCTATAATTGCAGTTTAATTGATTAGTTAGTCGCTGGGTAGCCTAATAGTGAACGATATCTTACTTTTTTGTAATTATTTTGTGGAACATTTAGTAATTTCACGTTGTTGTTGTTGTTGTTTATTACTGTGTGGTAATTAGTTTTAGCAACAAGCAATATGTGTAACATGAACACAATGATGTAAAGTGTTACCATAAACGTATTTATGTCTAATGAAGATGCAGTCCGAGACATTGTAGCGGAGGGAAGGTTTCAAAAGAGCATTGCGGAATCAATGAGTGGCTCTAAAGTGTAAGGATGAAGTAAAAATCGCTGATTGGACAGACGCGTGACAACGTAACCAATGAGAGGAGAGATGGGGAACACGAGGAGTTTGTTAAAATAAAGGAGAAAATATGACGTCAATGTAGGAAGTCATTGTAGAGCAACACTACAACGATTAGTGGCAAAAAGGAGCGTGATGTCGAGGAGTTAGAGCATCCCAATCTCTCCACACCTCAACTTTGAAAGAAAGTTCAATAACCATAACAAAAGGACGTGGACTACACAGATCCACTTGCTTTCCAAATTTCACCTTGAATGTAACAACATCTTGGAGCGCCGGCTATATTTCTCTTTTTCTTTGCCTTAAGTGCAAGGATTTTTATTTGCGCGTAAGAAATGTTTATTTTGTACTTTTTCGGGGATTTTTTTATTGCGTTAACCTTTGAGTTTTGTTAGTCGTTTCGTTGATTCATATTAAGTTTTTACTTTTCTTTTACAAAATTGTACGGGAAAGTTGTTATGAAGACGACTTAAGTGCTCATCCTTTTCTTATACCATGGAAGGATCCAGTGGGTCTAGTTTCGGAATAGACACTATTTTGTCCACAACCAATTCTGGCAGCTCAGTACTGATGAACGGAGATTTTCGCCTCGGTGACAGAACAGCGGATTTCAGGAGCCAGGCGACCCCATCACCATGTTCGGAGATAGACACTGTGGGAACAGCCCCCTCATCCCCGATCTCAGTTACGATGGAGCATCCCGAGCCGCTTCTGGTCCAAGACAGCCTTCAGCATCACCATCACCATCATCATCATCACAGTCAGGCTCAGAGTTTGCAGCTTTCACCCCAGCCTCATCCGCTTGGTCAGGCTGGCTGTGCCCCCAGGACTGTCACCTCCTCCTTTCTAATCAAAGACATTTTGGGCGACAGTAAACCGCTAGCAGCGTGCGCTCCTTACAGTACCACCAGTGTACCATCTCCACATCACAGCCCCAAAACAGAGAGCGGAACCGCCCCGGACGGCATCAGGCCCAAACTAGAGCAAGATGAAAACAGAAGCAAACTGGACAAAAGAGATGACATTCAGAGCGATTTAAAATGTAACGGTAAGAGTGCGTTTTACATGCAAAATAAACAAATAAATACATAAACTTAGGGTAGACCTTTAGATCACAGTATCCATTTGATACTAATACTTTTTGGTAATAAACGGAATCAGTTATTAATTACAGTTTTAAATTCAGAAGAATTGCCAAAATACACATATTATTGTCAATACGTTGTACTTACACAGTAATATAAACATTGCATCTGTACCGCGAAACAAAAAAGATCATTAGCATATTACGAAAATATCGAGAAAAAAAAACATTTAAATTTGTCGAGAAACTTTTCTGTGTTGTTTAATATTGCAAATCTAAGATTTGAGTTTCAAGAAGTATCTTCTTCATTGTGAAGTTGAAAGCGCATAGAATTATGGAATTCTTCACAACTAATTGTTCATGCGCACCTAAAATATCCTAATTAATACGGATTTTTCGACAAAATATAAATATTTCTTGACTGGGCTGTAACAATAAACCTTGTGGACCAACCGTTAAACTATTACATGCATTCAGTGGTACAAAATACCCATAACATTTTACTTAGCCTATTATTATAATAAAAAAGACGTCCATGTTAAACCTTAATAAAAGGCTTTTTTTTTTTTTTTGGTCTGTAATTTCATTAAGAACCAGTATTACAATACTAAAACAATATTGGTAGCCGGTCACTGAGGTTATTCTCTGATATTAGCATAACAGATGTAAAGGCTGGTGAATTTTGCCCGGTGTGGGATCCTCCCTAGTGAGTCAATTAGAGAGATTATTGTTCTTCCTTGAGGGGGATCACGGAGCACAAGCAAAATCTGATACAAATACAGATAGATTGACATATGGATCCTGCTCGTTTTGCTGTAATATTTTCGTATACATGCGAGATACCTAATTTATTTGGGAGACAAAAGCGTACATTTTTGTTTACCTTGTATTATATGTTTTTTCCCCCCAAAGACCCTGATACTCACAATACCATAACGAAATAATCAGACCTAACCATATTTAGATTTGCGTATGTAATCGAGGCCTAAAACAATCACAAGTTACCAAAATAAACATTTTAAACAGTAATTACTAAATTATTAGACTGTGTTGTCATTTTTAGTAAACGCACTTAAATAAAATATAAATAGGACTACATTTTCCTTATTTTTTTTTTATTGTGCTGACTTCTTTAGGGACAAAAGAAGAGGGCGATCGGGAAATTTCTAGTTCGAGAGACAGTCCGCCAGTCCGCTCCAAAAAACCTCGTAAAGCGCGGACGGCCTTCTCCGACCATCAACTTAACCAGCTGGAGCGCAGTTTCGAGAGACAGAAATACCTCAGCGTGCAAGACCGAATGGACCTGGCAGCAGCCCTAAACCTCACAGACACACAAGTCAAGACCTGGTATCAAAACCGACGGTAAGTTTCCATATACCATTTATGAAATAATAATAATAATAATAATAATAATAATAATAATAATAATAATAATAATAATAATAACAACAACAAAAATTGCAACAATAAAAATAATAATAATAATAATAATAATAATAATAATAATAATAACAATATTGTTGTTGCAATTATAATAATAGGCTAATAATAATAATAATAATAATAATAATAATAATAATGTTTTGAGATTGTGCAATTTACTTTTTTGTATGTACATTTGAATCTTTAGCAGTTGTCAAAATTCGAGATATTATTTATTAGTAGAGTTTTTTTATTAGACTATTATTATTATTAGTAGTAGTAGTAGTAGTAGTATTAAGCGAACTTTTAAATATCTGACAAATAATTTTAACATTCTGTCTGAAATTGTATTTTACAGCTTTGTCATATTAAACTACTGCAAATCATTTGATTGCAATTAGCTGTTCATGACTAGCCTACTTTACTTTTTTAACTTATTTTCATTTTTAAACAATTCGATTTGTATTAGATTTATTAGGCTATAGCTCGCTATTATTAGCTATGTTTATAATAACGAATTTTAGTCATGCTGTTTACGTTTGTAGAGAGTTCACTGAATTCGAAATGGGTCGGAAATCACAATTTGGTCAAATTTAATTGAAAACAAGACTAAAAAAAATATATTAATAATGTTTTAAGCACAAACAATTATCAATATTCTAATGTATTTTACAAATAACTTCGGCCTTACGGTTTTATTTATATGAAGTTTACCTAAATTTGTTTTGTGATAATCCATTCCAATCCAACACTTATCGATCAATCTGGTCCAGAAGGAGCCATGTGGAGTGTTTAATAATTGATTTCTTGTATTTTGATCTCACTATAGGACGAAATGGAAGAGGCAGACGGCTGTCGGATTAGAACTGCTGGCTGAAGCTGGAAATTATTCGGCCTTACAGAGAATGTTCCCATCTCCGTATTTCTACCACCCCAGTTTATTAGGCACTGTGGACAGCACGACAGCGGCCGCCGCTGCTGCTGCCATGTACAGCAGTATGTACCGGACTCCGTCCACACCGCATCCATCTCTCCAGAGACCGCTCGTCCCCAGAGTGCTCATTCACGGCCTGGGGCCCGGGGGACAACCGGCACTAAACCCGATAGTAAACCAAATACCGGGCACACCGCATCCTCGGTAAAACGAAAGGACACTGAGAGACAAATATATCACACGTGATGTGACAGACTGTGCTGAACTTTCACAAGACGCATTTTTCTCCAACATTGAGAGACGATTTTTATCGAAGAAAAAGATGTATTATTTAATATGGATCATTTCTGACGTATAGGCCAAACTAAACCAGACGAGCCTGTGACCGTGACAGTAAAAGGACTGTTCATTGTCAGATTGTTTGTTTTGTCTTTTTTTTGGTACAAATTCTAGTACATACGCTTATAAAGTTTATTAGATTTAAAGAAAGGGTGAAATAAAGACAAATGACAAAAAGCTAATGCCAGACGCTTTCTCTTGAAAGGGGCCATGATTACTAGGACCGTTTTGGGGCTGTTCTGTTTTTTAAAGATGTAAAAAGTTTACAATTTGATTCCATAGTTGCACACAATTCAAGAAAGGTACATTATGGTGAATGACTTTTAGCATCAGACGTGTTGATTTTTTTAAAACCTGGATTAAAAAAAGAAAAAGAAAAAAGAAACATACAATTTAAACATCTAAATCTCTAACATATTAGCCTAATTATAATTCCAGTTCTTCTCGGCACTAGTAAATGATACAGCATAGCATAGTCTACAACATCAGTTTAAGAGGAATTAACAAAGATTTATTTATTTATCATTATTATTATTTTTAATAGTATGGTAGCGTATATAGACTACTTTTAGTGAACAAAACATAAGTTCTTTGTAAACTCTATAAGCCCGTCTGAACTCATTAGCATAGGCGTGTATTCAAGAAAGACTCGGGACCGGTCTGCTGTGAGAATAGATGGTTTGACTCATTTGCTCTGGGAATGGAGAAGCTGCTCCCGGTCTGGCAGCTGTTCTGTGGGAGAACCTCCGCGGCCAGACAGCAGGCGTGAGCCTTCTCAGCGTGAGTGAATTAAAATAAACTTTCCATATAAACAATTATAGACCTCTGTAGAACTCTCCGAGATTGATATTCGCTATTAGACATTCGTTTTAATCAGCGACACTTAGGATAATGCTGTAAAGAACACAACCAAACAGAGACCCACTCTCTTCATTTAGCTTATTTAAATTAGCAATTTAAAGGTTTTTTTTTTTTTTTTTTTTTTCCGCCCTGTCAAATCAGTATTTCTTTCCTAGTTCGTGCTGGTCGCACACTGAATAGCACAGTTCTAACTCTAAAACACTAAGCTAATGAATAAAAAGTCTCATTGAGTGGATGTGTATAAAAACGTTGTCTAAAAAGAACAAAAGGAATTTTAAATAGGCCTAAGGGACGCAGCCAAATTGAAGCGAGAAGCAAACTAGCCAAAGATTACACAATGCATGATATATGACCGCAATAATTCATATCCTAGCATAAAACCATACTTTTCGTAACATAGAAACTCAGGCCCCCTTGGTCAGAACAACTTAGGACGATTTACGCAAGATGAGAAAGAAATTAACGAGACGCAACTATAAGTAATCACGTGGGTTCTCTTAGGGGAATGTAATTAAGTGAACATTACAATGCTTTTCTTTTTCGAGCATGATAACATCCCCTGGAGGACTGCATGTACTGCAGGATAGAATAGCCTCAGGGCGCGTTTGTTTGGGTTCCTTTAATTGGAGAATAGGCTGCTGATTTCTGCGCTGCTAAATTCTTATTAAAGCCAAGTTGACCTTTGCTATGTGGTTTGAAACTATATGAGAAAGGCACTCCAGTGCATGTCTTACGTTTTCTCCATAATAGGAAAAGACAAATGAAAAAAGAAAAAAAAAAACAAGGTCTATCTCAAGACTATAAATTTTTGCAAACAAGGCGATGCAAAATTCAGAAACACACACACACACGCACAAGGAACAGAATTTTAGACCACTCAGTGAGAAAAATGATCCAAGAGAAAAACGTTTCGAAACGAAAACAATCGAAATTGTCAAAACTGTTAAGCTTTCGGATGTCGACAACTAACAAAGTTATGGATACCCTCTATAGTTGAATTCTTTAGCGTTTGCATGCAAGAGAAATTCGGTCAGTTGTGAATTTAGCACATTCAGTTGTAAAGCCATTTGGAGTCATTTCTTGCACACACACTCGCCGAATAACTTCATTTAACATGGGCCAATAATATAAGATGCACATTGATGATCTACTTGCATCATTAGAATCGTTTGGAATGTGTTAAAGAACTGCCATTCTTTTTTTTTTCTTTTTCTAGTTGTTTTTCGTTAATTGGATATATTCAAAACGCATCAAATAATATTAACATACGCTTAGTACTGAAAAAAGTGCCATATCGAAAGAAATTTAATTTAGTGAAGAAAAAAAAAAAACCCTTACAGGCTCACGATTAATGCAAATGAATTAACCCAGACAATGTGTAAAGGTAAATTCTGACGTTCCCCACTCGGTTTGCAATCCAGACAAAGTGCCATTTTCAATCGCTTCTCTATTCTTAAGGCTAATCGACAGCGGATTGCCTATAAATGTTTAGACTATATGGAAAAAATAATAATAAAATAAACCGTGCAAGTAAATCATTTGAGACAGACAAGATACCTCAAAAGTGCATTTTATAATTTCTGTATTCAGAATTGGTTGTACAAACATTATGCTGACATATGTTGTTTCACTTTTCTGTGCACCACAAGCACACACACCACAAGTTGAGTGTGGAGACTAACCTTATGTGGTACTGCTGAAAGTGTAAAATCAATTGAATTCATAGGAAGTGGTGCTTGATAGCAGCATCCTCAAAACAATGTGGGGCAGTAGATGCTCAATTTACTCATTTTTATTTAACCTATGGTTAAAACTGACTTCCAAAGGGTGGAAATGAAGGAAGCCTGGAACTGGTAAAGAGCTAGGTGAGAGGAGGGGCACTGAAATTAAAAGGGGATGGTCAGACCTTTCATTTACATGACACGCATTATAGGAACAGATTGCTGCAAGGAATTGGTTTCTTCTTGTTGCTTCCAGGAGCCCAAGTAAGGTTTTGTAATTGCCACATTTTCCAGCTGATGTCATGTTAGGGATGTCTTACTTATTATCCTAATGAGGGAAACGCACCAGATCTCAGAGGCCCGCTCATTACCACATTACTCGCTTGCACTTTCTTAATGCACCATTTTTCATACTCAAAAGGCAGGGACATATCCAAACTTCTCGAGGATGGTCACGTTGCAAGGTCACTCACTGAATCATTGAAAGGCGACAATCAGTCGTGTGGGATTTAAACGATGCACTCAAGGCCCGAGTCAACGCAGTGCCTCACAAAACTGCATAGAAGTGCCACATTAAGCATCTGGGTGTCCCTTAATTATCGTGGGTTGGATTCTTAATCTTGCCCTGTGGTGATGGTGAGGTGTCAGGATGATGAATTTTAAGATGGTAGGTTGTCAACGTGTGCATTTTCAAAGCAGGCTGAATTGGAGGAAGGGTTGTAACAAGGTTAGAATCATTTAAAGTGTGAAAGGGGATTTCTGCCAGGAGGCAGGAATGGTTGACAGCCATCGTGGTGCATCTCTGCTTTATTAGCAAGTTTTAGAAATTTTAGTGAAGGTGTGAAATGGACTAATACTTTTAAAAATGCTTTTCAGATGCTTGGTTATCATGATTAAGAATTATTTGTCCCTCACTCAAATGATTAATCAACACTCAATTCAACACTCACATGTTTTTATCAGGTCCCACTGCTAATATCCATGGCCACACTGCTTTCAACAAATTCACAAGCAGAAAATCTGGTGGGATTAAATAAAATAGGAACCACAGTGCATTAGATTGCGAGACAACACTGTGGATTAATAAACTGATTAAACATCTTTTACTGCATATACATTCACAGTTTTTTTTTCATTCTTTGTAAGTGTAAATCATTTTAAATAAATTGCCTATAAATATGAAATGACAGCTCAGTTTGATGTTAGAAAAATATCTACAGTTCAATATGTATGCCTCAGCCAATATATATTCATTGTTGACATTCAGAGCTGATGGGCTGGAAGAATGTGTTAATATCTGGTACCAAATATCTTTTCAACAGTTATCAGTTCAATCATTAGAGCAAATGTCTATTTGGGTATTATTCACAGATAATGCATGTGTAAAACTGCCATAAAAAAGGATGCGACTGTCAGAGAAAGAGGAAGAACCCAAAGAGACAAATAAAAATAATTTCACATATAAGCACAGATGGAAAGTTTTACTTCAGCTCACCTAGTTGAGTTTGATCCGGAATTGCTAGATTAAAGTGATTATTAAGTTTTGAATATGGATATTTTTCTTACAAAAATGCATCGATTCGCCTTTTTATTTAACTTCTTTTGGACAGATGCATGCAACACCCATTGAGTGGCATTAAACAGCTTGAAAGATCAAAAATCATTTTTAATATAACTCCGACTGGATTCATCTGAAAGAAGAAAGTCATATACACCTAGGATACCACGGGGTGAGTAAAACACAGCCTAATTTTCATTTTTGGGTGAACTAACCCTTTAAAACGACTTTGGATAAAAAGTGTTAAAATGCATGAAAATCTAAAATGGGATGTATAATACATTCCCAGGAATATGGGTGTTGGAATGGCATACAGTAGTGTGCTCTGGTTCTGGTCCCCCCCCCTCCAAAATTTATTGGACATTGCATTAAGTTCCAATGCCAAAATTCCTCTGCCAGAAAACTGGAAAAAAAAGTATTTCATGAAAAGCAAGCAATAATGTTTTTTTGACAATGAAACAGGTGGTGAAAATGCTATTATAACTGTAAATAGCTGACTCCCACATCTAAGCCTACAGTTGTGTCCAAAATGACATACTACACACTATGCACTATGTACTAGTGTATGAATTTTATAAGGTAATTTTGTAATTTAAAGTTACAGTCTGTGAGCCCCTACCTCTGATAAGTAATTAAAGCTGTGACAGTTGAGTTCATCAAGTGTCCAGCATTCCACTCATTGTTTTCCTGTTAATTAAGTGCATCATCCAGGTATTTAAAAGTGCACCACTTCTTTTGGACTGTGTGTGTGTGAAGTCCTAAGTGAACTGTTATTTCAATAAATCCCATAGTCCTCACTTCACTCAGTCCTGCCAGGTATTTAAGAAAGTAACTTATAACAAGTGTCCTAGGCCATTATTTCATCAGCCTTTTCCTGTCTAAGCTGGAAGTGTCATCTTCCTGCTCATGTCATGACATTAACGCTCATCCATGACACTTCTGCTGAATGATGCATTAGCTGAGTGCTATCATGGTTTAAACGCTCTCATCATTTCAGCAAAAGCAGCCTTTTCTCCTCTCCTTTTTCTTCGCAAGTGACGGGACAGCTGATGGCGGAGAAGTTCTGCTAGCTTTCAAGTTTCAAACCAGCCAGCGTCATTGTAAGTGTGGCCACATGAAGGAGCACAAGAAAGGAAGGGGAAAAATTCTGTCAGCAGCAATGTCAAAAGCTTCAATTCCTACAGAGCAATTAGGGGTTTCATCATCTCAGAGAGGTGTCAGCATTCATTACTGCTCAACAACAGCTAATTGCTTCAAGGTTAAAATTACAGATCTGACAGCATTATTTTAAGTGACAGACTCGAGCTCTGTGATGCTTCACAGTGGCAACACACTGACATTAAGAGAGACGAAAGAGAGAGAGAGAGAGAGAGAGAGTGCAGCTTGGTCATAGAGACAGAGATGGAAAGATAAAACAAGTGGGGAAGAGAGAAAGGCAGGGGAGGAGAAGTGCTGTTGAAATTACTGCACATTAAAAGTGCAATCTGGTACATCTACTAAAGCTCTCGTAGGAATCCACTCAAGGCCAGATTTCTAACTGCCTATTAAAAGGCCCATATGATCGATTCTTCAAACGAACACCTATTTATACAGTCTTTTCTTCCCCCTTTCCTTAGCCAATCCCATATGCGAGGTAAAACAATGACAGTACAGGACAGGTACAAGTAAAAGATTCACAACTAATGAGAAGTGATATCAGACTGAAGTTAGGTGTGGATAAAATGCTCGGTTTTGTGAAGGGCTGCTCATTTATGTGCTTCTCTGTCTTTAGGCTCCTGGTGGCTATGAAGTGCGTTCTGAGTGCATTGTAAATTAAGGAAGGCTGATCTAACTGTGGAAAGTATTTTGCATCCATAGGACTCAGCACAGTTATGATGGTCGTCATCTTTATTTGTTTCGTCATCTTTATTTGTGTCATTACTGCAAGCTGCATGAAACACATTGTTACTGTTGGCCATTCTCTTTTCTTTGTTTTTCTCTTTGGAGCAGTGGTATGGCTTTTGCCCACAGTCATCATGAATGTGTGGACTACACTTCAAATTAGAAAGCTGGTGCATGGGGAAAAATTTAGCTTTTATTGAGTGAAATTAATTATAGATTGCTGCATGCATGCTGGGCAATGGCTGGAGTCATCTCTTTCAAGTGAGCAGTTGTTTACCCTTCTCTTTTCCCCTCTTCTTAAAGTGGAATACCTGATCCTTTGAACTGATTGTTTGTTTAACCGCTGTTGGGAACGTAGAATCCCTGAGGTCTGAGCAAGTGTTGATCTAAGATTGGATTTAAAATCGTCTAATGAGGAATTCTTTGGATAATTAGCACAGGCTGGAATGCTTGTGGATAATTTGAGTACCTCACTACGCAGTTCAGGTGAAGGAGGGGGAGGGGGCCTATAGATGAAAGAACGTACAATGCAGGGTTAATGAAAATTATCACATCAACTTGCTCTTTACCTTTTGGTGTTATTCTGTGTTCTGTTTTGACTGCGTCTTTAGGGGAGCAATGGAACAATTAGCTGTGTAGTTCATGGAGAGGCTAAGACTCCATGCTGGAGAGCTGCTGGTGTGGCTTTAGCACCATAGTGGTAATTAGACGCTTGGAAGTGTTGCTTGGTGAGGTCCGGCAGGAAATAAGGCAGTGTCACCTTGCCCGTAAGGGAATGATTGATGTCCCACCCTGTACTCAAACCTTGAGCTATGTGAGACCACAAACAAGAGCTGTGCCCATTTTTGATAATCATACAAGTAATGACTGGCTTGCCATAGAGCAAAGGTAATTTTTTTAATGAGTATTTCATTAGGTCGATCCATTTGGGACTGGCCTGTTGACACCGAATGACTTAGCCTTCAGTTTATGTATAGTCATAGCCATTTTACCTCTCCAGTCCAATATAACCATTAGTCCATTGTCCAAGTGAGTCTCCCAAGAGCTAAACAATCACACCACATGTGGCCGTTATGTTTTAAAACATGCAGTCCGATAGTGACTGCATAGTTTGTCTCCTGCTTTCACTACATTGGAGGGGTGATAGGTTGAGTGTGTTTTGTTTGTTATTTCAGTTTTTTCCTCTGAAGACCCTGAATGTAGAGCAAGGAGAGCTCGTACTATGTCAGAGTTAATTACATTTTTAAATTGAGGTTGTCTTTGGGCCGGCTGCTGGGGAAGAGTGACAAAGCCAGGCTATTAAGAGCATGGAGGGTGTGAAGAAATAGGGCTGAGACGAGTTAGCAGATACCTGTGAGGTACAAGCCTGGGCCTGCCGCATGGCAGAAATGTGATTAGAAGCCGGCGTTAAGCATCAGCAGGTCTTCCTCTACCCCTCTCGACGGCTGTAGGGATCCAGCTAGAAAACAAGTTGTTGATTGCTGCTGAATTGTCAGCTTTTTTATGTCACGTAACTTCCTAGGCCTGTGAGGACTGGCAGTGGAGCTCCATTCTATTAATATCTGCTTCTTGCACCTGTGTGGACAACTGGCAAGATGGAGAGAAATTGGAATATGGTAAGAAATGCTAAGAAGCAGCCTTTCAGATGTGTTGGTGACAGTGGATCTTCTTGTTATTTCAGCTTGGTGTTCATCTGGTGCGGGGTTTTCAGAGTTGGCAACAATAAACCTCTCACATTGGTGGAGGTATTTTTTTCCCCTCTTTCCTCTCCTCGCTGCCTCCAGCCAGTAGACATCAGATTTAGAGTTGTCTGGAACAGCTAAACAAAACCGATCTGCCTCTCCCAAGACTGCAGGGATGCTCTTTTTAACCAAGTTATTTTCTCCAATGCTTCACAAAGAAACTGGCCCCCTCAGCTGAAACGATTTGCAGTCCACAATACGTCAGCTTAACCAGCCAGGTCGGGTCAAGTTGAGCCAGACAATGGGCTAAAGTCTCTCACCCAAGACTGCTCTGAACCAATTCCCTCAGACTACCAAAGCCGAAACAAAGTATTACACAAACAAAGAGCTACACATTGAGGAACACAGAATTGCGCACATTCCTAAGATGGAAAAGGAGCTTTGTACTTGTGAAGAAAACTTTAAATTCAGAATAGTGCTATTAATCAAAAAAGGTATACAAACATTGAGTCAATTTGCTAGATTAGATTTGTTAGATTATAAGGGGCTGATGAGTAAGGAATTGTACATATGAAGACAGTGTTTATTTATAATTATGCTTTATTTATGTCCTTTACACCATGTTATGCAATCTAAAGTTTTTGATGACAAAAACTATGTGTGATCTGTTCACAGGGAATTCACACAAACCTCTGTTTTTTTTTTTTCTGTAGGTGTATATTTTCTCAAAAATCTCAGCGCGAACAGTTACCAAATTCTTCATTCTGGAATTATGCATTTCAGGACATATTGCAAGACATATTTTGAATGGTTTAAGTTTGATTGGCCTTGTCAATTTATGTGCTTGGGTGCTGTTTTGAGATATATTTCATACATCTATATATTTCATATATATATATATATATATATACAATATCACTGACATATCATATTTCATGGAAAACACATTTATAGAATTTTGTGTATCAAAATAATACAGAGAAACAAGAAGCAAGTCCCGTAATCAGTCTGCTGAGCTGATTGCTAGTGAAGGAGGGCCAGTTACAGCCACTGTGCTGTGATAATAAGGAGGTAATTGCTTATTGTCAGTTATACCCACTTAAGGCCCTGTGTCCGTGGGTAGTAGACAACAGCTCCCACTCATACAGTGAACAAAGACTACAGCTGAGCATCCTCTCCATCTTGCTGGTCTCTGTGGAACACAGAAAACTGTGTGCATGTGAGTATGCATGTGAAAACAGTTTATAGCATGGTGTACATTTAATCATGTAATCAACATAATCTTTATAAATGGCCCAAAATTATGCTTGTTTGTTAGACACGGTATACTGCTTGTAGATGGGTGAAAATAATTTCATGCATGTATGATAAACTATGATAAATTGTCCAGTACTAGCATGCTCAATCAGATGATAAATATACATATGTGTACTCATGCATACACTCACCCACCCACACACCCCCACACACACACACACACACACACACACACACACACACACACACACACACACACACACACACAGCAAAACTGTAAACACACAAACTCATGCAAACCTCTCCACATGTACATCCTTCCGGCAACAACAATGGAGGCAGGATGCAGGAGACGAACATCTGATTTGTCACATTTGAAACGCTAATGTTTAAACCAAAAGGAAGAGCACACAGTAATGTGTTCATTCATCTGCATAAACACCACCTGTCCCAGCACAGACAGCTCCTCAAGCACTGAAAGTTTAGTGGCAGCCTAAGCGCCAGCCAATCAACGCCAGCCCAGCTGTGGTACCACCATACCGATCATTTTCAAGTGTCAGAAAGCGCTCAGAGTGGTGTTGTTGGTGCTGGAGAATGCTTTCATTTCATGTCATCCGCCAGTGAGAAGAAGAGGCGACACACTAACACAAAGAAAAACAGGGCACACAATCACGATTGACATCCAGTGGTAATTTATGCTGCCCCTTTATTTACGCCTGCAATGATTCCATATATTCCTCAGGACCTGCTTGAAGGGTAATTTAGATCATATTTTGTATACCACAAGCTTGTTTGCTGCAAAAACATCCATCAGTTGTCTCAGGTGTGTTCAATGAGTTATCAAATTTCATAGTCCCATTGATCACTATGAAATCCTTTATATTATAATCATGCGTGGAAAAGATCTCTAATGCCAAAGTCCTAGTTTATTTTTGTCTTTTTTGAGTACTTTTTCAAAGTTAAAATAACTGTCACATTTGTGACTTTGTCTACATTGTGGGCTTTAAATACTGTCCTCATTGTAAAGTTTTAATCAAAGACTCAGCTGTCCTTGGAAACAGCTTGTCAAAGAGACAACTTAAAGGCTTTGCACATAGACATTTACTAATTCTTAAATAATGATAATAGACCACTAACACATCGTAGTTAGATGAGCATGTCATTTTGTTGAGTAATGAGCATTTTTAAATTTATTCAGACACTTTCGTATATCCCTCTTTTATACATTACTTCAGTGAAGTGTGGTTTAATGTAATATTTTACATCTAAATGAAATTATAATAACACATTGTATAATTGACACATTGTTTTGATGTGAATATTCTTCACAAGTTATTTAATTTTAACTCACAAATTGTGCTGGTCAAACAACCACTTGGCTGGAAAACTGTCCTTATCAAGTAACTAAAGTCAAGCCTTTCTTCTATTTATGCGATAGAAGTGAATAATACCTGTAACAATACAGTATAACTATATTAAAAAAAATATTAAAGATAATGACTTCTGTGACCCCAGTGAGAAATTATTATATGAATTGATCAAATGTTTAATAAACACTTTTCGTAAACGTCCAGTTTGTGGGTAAATGCATATTAAATCCTAAATAACCAACGCCTCTTTTTTTATTTAATTTTTTTTTTACCATGCACAGAGTGCATGTTGATAAGCAACTGAGATGCATCTTAAATCTAAACTCACATCTCAATTTACATCTCTGTTAGTTACTGGAACTTTATCTAAAGAAAGAAAGAAAAAAGGGGAATTTGAAACCAAACCATATTTAGCACTCGAAAACAGGACTGACAACCATATTTTGCTGTAGTGTGACTCTATAGCTTCCATGAACATCTAAAGGAGTCACAGAGAGAAGCCACGGAGAGGCCAATGATCACTTTGTGTGATTTGTTCAGTAGCTGAGAAGAGTAAAAGTGCACCAGTCAACTTTTGTTCATCAAGAGCTCTGTGTAAGGCTGGCCTGAGTGAACAATAAACAGCTGCTGAGATGTGGGAAGTGCTGCAAACTATTGCGGGACAACTTGTTTCAGTATATAAAAAGGCCTGGGAGAAAGAATTAATGATTTCATTGTCAAATTCTAACAATTATAATAATGGTAGTATAGCATGTTGTGGTTTTACTTCTGTGAAATAAAAATATTACAGAGTACAAAACTGAGTCTGAATATCTTTACAAGGCACTGCTGTTCTTGTACATTATTCCAGTCATTTCACATTACTCCAGTATGTTCAGGTTTCATTGCTTTGATGTTGATGTTTAATACAGTACACTAAAAGTCCCATCTCAGTCTTTCTTGGTACAAACATCTCTTCATAAAACCAACAGTAAATATCAGTTCATTTTAATGTTTACTGAAATGCCCTCAGATATTTTCAGACTGAAAGCAATAGAAATAAATTACACTTTTCCTTTGATAGATACAATACTAGAAAATTGTCAGTTGTCTGTTTTTATGGAAGTATGATATAAGTAATAGCCTTCATCTCAACCTGACTCTTCTTTCAAGAGAAGCTTTCAGAGACACAATTGCAGACAGAGTCATTCAACCGCCACAGATATCATACAGGGAATACAGGAGGAAGAAAGGAACAATTAGAGATCATTTGGTGAAAGAGGCTTTCCATTGCTTTCAATCCAAAGGCCTTTGTCTTTTGTTGACCCCTCTAAGAGCAGAGTGGAAGGAGGAGGGGGTCGTCCCCTAGACTCAGAACTGGAAACATACCTGACTCTTTCATCTTTGTGCATGGGAGAGAGTACAAATACTACTGTCTGCCAACCACTTTAATCAACTTAATGCAACCAGCAGTCACTTACAAAGAGCTCGACAGATGGGGGCCTGAGATGGAGCTTTCAGGAAGCTCCATGGCCCAGCATAGGGTGGATAGACTGGGGCATGGGGTTTAGGAGAGGACAAGGGCTGCAGGACATAGGGGTGACACTCAGACAACCTGTCAGCAAAGTCATACTGGTCCGTGTTTGGTTTTACTCTCTTTCTAAGTTTCTCCCTCGCTTTCTCTTTCTGTCTTCCTCTTTCTCAGCAGTCTAGTCTATACAAGGGCTACAAGCACTTCTGATATGATGTGCGGGTGATGGACCTTTGTTTAGTTCAAAGGTTTATACCTCTTTATTCCAGTCTCTTTGTGGATCCTAGAGCCCTGAAATATGTATCACTGTCCCCTTTTATTCTAGTCATCAGAAGGGGAAGGAAATCAAAGCTCAAACTTTCTCTGAAAGTCAGTTTGGAGCCAAGAGTCCACCCAATGTCATCATCCACTAACCTGCTATGCAGTGTAAAAGGAATGGGAAAGGCCATAATCTGAAGGGTCTTTGGTTTTAATATATCCCTCAAATTGAAACTTCACACATTCTCACTCTTATTCCATATACTTATTTATTATAAAAAGTGTAATGGCTCAAATATATACTTGAAGAAACAAAAAGATAGATCAGGCTTTGGGCATCTTTTCTGGTTGTAAATCGGTTCTGGAACTGGATGTGCCAGCAGATACTCATTGGAGCACCAAAATATATGGAACAATCAAGACTGATGGTGATCATCCTTAGGATCAGGTTTGGAGGTAAATGTTCTTGTTAAACATCACAACAGGCACCAGAATTGTGGTTACTTTAAAGGCCATAACACAGCAAGACGATCTGCCATTGATCAATTATGGGCGTTGAGTCAGCCCAGGGTTTGCATTGTGTTCATCAGCAGTCGGACACATCTGTTGCTTTTTTGGTCAGCTGAGCATGTTAAATTGAAATTGGACTATCAATGAGAGCGATCTTATTGGCTGTTCTGCTTATAGAAACCAATTGCATGAGAAGAAAAGATGGAAGAGATTAAAGCAAGCAAACAACAAGATCAAAATGGCACCTAAATAAGGCTCTTCTAATTTTACACCATCTTACCAGAGCATTACAACATGTGGCAAATTTTCCTAGTTGTCTGGAATGAAGGGAGTGAAGACCACCTAATCAACATGATTCATATTTAAAATGGTAAGCAAGACTGCAAGACTTGAATTTATGGAGTGAATATTTGCAGTCCTACTTTCCGTTTAACTTTTTGATTGACGAATATAGACTACTGCTTTTATAAACAGTTATTTCCTCCTTATATAGCCTGCTTATCATCATAGCCTTTGGCTGTAGTCTACAGTATATTCAAGCACAACTTTTTAGGCCTGACGCAGGTGACTTTCGTTGCATCTAGTTCTTTGATGTCGGTTTATGTCACAGGCTTAACTCTCTAAAGTTGTCATGGTCACAGCAATGTCTTATCAATTTTAGGAATACAACCATCTAATTTGGCAGCTTGTTGAGTCATCGTCATATACCGATGCAAATTAATGATTTATGGCTTGGAAACAGAGAAACCACCATGGGCCAATATTCTATACTCTAAAATATTCTCTATGTGTGCTCTTATAAAATCAGGGGAGGGGTGATGGGATTACAGAGGCTCCATTGTCTACCCAGTGGGACAACTAATGATGTTCCTCAGTAGTGACATCTCTTGTAGACCATGCAAGCATCTCTCCACCTACCATGCGTCCTACAAAATTCGCCCAACACTGATCTTACAGTAAGCTCTCTAAAGCTGCACTCAGAGTTGAAAAGACACCCGGTGTAAATACTGGGGGCGTCACCAACAGCAGCTGCAGTCAGTCCACTGAGAGGCTGATTAACTTTCCAATGGATCACTCAGACACATCTATCTGATTCCCTGCTCATCCAGTGATCCCCCTGTATTGATGTATAGCATTAGATACAACACCTGCTGTTAGTCAATTAATTCAATTGTGTACATCAGGACATCATTTAAGTTGCACTGGGTTTTGAGGAGTGCAGTGTAATCAAAGATTAAAACAAGGCTTATTCTATATGCTTTAAGGAACAAATTGGCTGGATCAAGGGAGAGTAATATTAAATGAACTTAACTCCTGCTACAGAGTCACAAAAGATCAGTACACAAAGTATCCTGTAGTTCTGTAGTAAGTAACAAAACTCAAAAACAGATAAATCACTAGGCCTCTTTCAGTCGTTTCTGGAATAATAAATGACATGCTTTAAGACCTCTGTTTTCGCATTGCTCTGGCAGTAATCACCTGTGCTGAAACACTTGATTGGTTTGTCTTAGATAGCAGGGGCCCATTCTTTGTACCTCTCTTAATACATCTGAAATGATTTGAAAGATGCCAGATCTTTTAATTGTGATAACTGATCTCTGGCTAATTTGGTTCTTCAAACAAATTTGCGGATTTGATTAAAATATCTGGATGAAGTTATATAAGATTACTGCACATTCTCGTGTTCCCCGTAAAGGGCAGATGTATCGATGCTCAAAACCACGATCAGCAATGCAGCGATTGGCTGGCGACAAGACAGCAACGTAATGACATCATATAATTAAAAAAGACACCTGACGAAAATCTAGACAAATTTATGTACCTTTATAAGGAAACGGCCAAGTGAATAAAACTACATAAATGTTATAATAGATAAATAAAATGTGCACTGTTTTTATTTTATATTTTTTACATGATTCCCAATTATTTATATTCACGATTACTAGTAAGTTAAATTATTATTATTTTCAGTGATTGTCCCCGGATTAGTAGGTACTCTTGTAATTGAGTAGCAGTGGCTGGGATAGATTTTAATTATCAGTTCTACTTAAAAAGATGCAATCTAATCCTGTTTACATGAAATAAGCCTGTTCCCGAGCAGGTTTAAGTTTAGGGACCTGTTGGGATGGCAGCAAGTCCAGGATGAAAGAACCAAATATTCCAAGATCATGCCAAATTGTCAACAATCAAATCCAGCTAACTGAGTTAGCGACGTACGAAGAACGGGCCCCAGTACTGGCTAACCATGTGTTTAGCCATTTGTTTGGACAAAATGAAATTTCAAACAATATGGTGACAACTAATTTTGGAAAACATTATAGACTTGAATGATGTACAGTATAAAACAGACTAGCTATACTATATTATGAAATGAGCAAATATCTATTTCATTTCAATTTTTATTGTTTTTTTTTTTTTTAACAAATGGAACCATGGATTTTTAGGTAACCTCAGCTCTTAGATTTAGATTTTGAAACACATATTATTCTGTAAACATACTGTATCTTTTAAAAGATAGGAACAACTTGAAAACAGAAACTTTACAAAACAAAGTAGAGTCTTTTGAACAGTGAATAGTTATTTAAAATCTAAAGTTTATGACTTAAAACACTAGCTGAACTGGGCGTATATAGTGACACTGAGGATGAGGATGTTTCCTTGTCTCTGATATATTAGAGAGCCACTTTAACAGTGGTGTAGGTGCCACTGTGAATTGGAGTGCTTGCGGGCATGCCATTGTTTTTAACTTAATAAAGTGCTGAGTTGTGCACCTGGCTGAAGATTAGCAGTCAGACACCTGCTGAAAGGAAGAATTGAAAGACCTCTAGTACTCACTTGGTCTCTTATGAAGAGGGTGCTGAAACTGCTTCAATCATGACACCTTCTTAACATAGCCTTATACAGTATGTTATTATTAGCCCTGCCTGTCATTGTTAGATTGGTTGTCGTAATTAGGTTTTCACAAAAATATGTTGTTATATTGTATTAAATAACATGTTTCATTACAGAGTATGTGTTATGCATATTACATTTTAATATGATAATTACTATGGTTAATTAAATATTAAACACATAGCTTTGTAGCTTTGTTGAATACTCAGTACCAATGTAATTATATCATAACTATATTGTAACATGCCACATTACATGTTACATCCGCCAATTTATTGATTCTATTTTTCCCAACAAAATCTTGAGTTCATATATTTTTTAATACATTTTCTGGACACTTACTTGGTGTTTTATTAGATTATGCTATCAATAAACTTTTAAGCAACTGAATTAAAGAGAGACCGGGTGTTTTTGTTCTTGATTCTTTGTGAAAGCAAGCTTATGTGCCTCTTAAATTGGCAGTGCTCTCACCAGGGTCAAATAACAGATTAATAGGTTCAATAATGAGCTCCCTGGAGTGTCCAC
The DNA here is from genome assembly GCF_018340385.1 of Cyprinus carpio. NCBI lineage: Eukaryota > Metazoa > Chordata > Actinopteri > Cypriniformes > Cyprinidae > Cyprinus > Cyprinus carpio. The sequence goes on from NC_056577.1 coordinate 16,284,952, forward strand.
TGTATGAGGCACGTCTCGCTGTCCTCCTTTAGTCCTTTTCCTGATGGATGGTGGCAAGTATCATTCACACATCACAGAGGAAAATGACTTGGATGGCATTTATTTGAGTGGGAAAAACATTCTCTGTTTCAGTGACATGTTGTTCTTTGTGTCTGTGTTTGTCTTGTGAAGTCTCATTGTCAGTGCATTGCTATGTCTTGAGGGTGGAGCGACAGAACAGTTTAAATGTTGTTCAGAGTTTTCTCTGTGTGTATTACGATAGAGATATCTAATGCCAAATGCTGTTAGGACTTCAAAAACCAAATATACTAAATAAATACTGGAAACATGAAACAATATTTATACATTCCTCTATTCAAAACACAAACAAACATAAAAAAATGACCAGTTCTCTATAAATCAATTTTTCCTGGATATCTCAATTTTATTACAATATCTTTTAAATAGATATTATTAGATAATAGACATAAGCAGAGTTGCTTAAATAGATTCCAAAATGAAAATTCTGTAAAAATGTATTCACCCACATGTTGACCCAAAGGACATCAGGACACAAAGGACCGGTCAGGAAATTCTTTAAAATTTCACATTTAGTTTTCTATGCAAAAAAGAAACATGAAGTTGAGTAAATATTTGGGTGATCTTTGAGCATTTTTATAATAATGGTGGATGATTATTCATACTCATTTTTATTTGATCAAAATGAGAACATGAAACAGTCAGAATTTTGTGGAGCTGGAACCACATAAAAACTGACTATTTTTACTTCATGCCAGAGCTGCACCTCCTTCACTAATGTAAAGGATGTTTGGATAAGGCTGTACCTCACCTGAGCATTACTTCCTGCACAAGCACTTCAGTGATATTGTCAGAACCAATAGAAGCAACTGGCTTCCATTTCAATCATACTTGACACCTCATTCGCCCCCCTGCAATCATATCACAAACAAACATCAGAAAGCACCTCAGCTGAAAATCCCTGGTATCTTGTGTCTTGTCACTGATGAGGAGGTGTAGGGAGAGAAGCATTATCAAGTCAGGCTGTGACTGCTGTAGTCTGACGTCTCTGTCCAGCATCATTAGCTGCTGGTCTGTGTGTTGAGCGGCTCTGCGGGAGAAGAAAAGGCAAGGGTGTATGATGAGGGAGACACACTCTGAGGCTGATTGCTTTATGCTACACCATGCAGTGATACTAATAACCTCTGTGTTCCTGCATTAATGCTCTCTGCCACCATTCTCCCGTGCTGGACATTTGCCTGGGCAGATTTTGGCATTTCTGATTGATTTTGGTGGGTTCTCATGCAACACATAGTTTGTGCTTGTTGATTTTGGGACTGAGGACTTTCTGAAATAGAGCATCTCTTAAGGATATTGAAAAAAAATAAAAATAAATAGAAAGAAACACAGCTCACTATTAGCAAAATGAGCACACTAGTGAAACATTGTGAAGATGAAAGTCTCTTAAAATATTAACTGTATTAATTTTAGATTTTTTTATGTTGTTGTAAATTTTTATCTCCACAGTTTCCTGTGGATGAAATAAACTAATAATATTTTTATTTTATTTTCCATCCACAAAGTGTATGTTTGTGGAACTATAAACTAACTTTAGCCCAAACTCAATCTCTTCAATAAGATTAGGAATATTTATTTTTCCCCTAGTTAAACATGTTTCATGGCAAAGTGAGAACATTCAAATGAAATGCCATAACATTATAAATTAATAAATAAAAAGTCATTGTTTTGTCACATGAGTGGACTCAATTATTTTTATCAAATCTATCCTTGAATGTATTCTAAGTTTGTTTGGTACAGGAGCTACATTCTCTGTGACATCTTACTTGTTTTATGTCAAGTGGGGCCAGAACGTTTCTCTGTTTGTGCATTTGAGTATGTGAACCGGGGATGACCAAGTGTCAGTCCCACACCAAGGTTGATGTAAACATGTTTCTGTCCCCTTTGTGTGCAAGCAAACCCTGCGGGCAAGACTGCCCTTAAATCCAATGGGCTGACTAGCTAAAGAGCCATGGGTTAATGTCTCCGAAGCACAGAAATCAAAAGAGCATTGCACGGGGGCAGGCTCCTATTGCACCGACCCGAACTGCTCATGTAATGCTGCACTCCCTGGCAAAAGAAGAAAGAGGCCAAATACACACATGCATTTTTATTTCATTAGATGATTTTTAAACTGGAATATATGTATATATATATATATATATATATATATATATATATATATATATATATATATATATGTGTGTGTGTGTGTGTGTGTGTGTGTGTGTGTGTGTGTGTGTGTGTGTGTGTGTGTGTGTGTGTGTGTGTGTGTGTGTGTGTGTGTATACTGTTGCACACTCAACAGAAGAGAAATGCAGTGATTCCAAAGTGAAGATTCCAAAGTGTTTTTCCCTCTTTTAGGAGGTGTGATTGGTAAATCTGTGTGTTCCCTCTCTCTTTTTTCTGCAGTGGCTAAATGACCAGTGTGTGATTCTTGCATCGTTAGTAGATCAATCCTGGAGGGGATCCTCTTCTTTGAAATTGCTGTAGAGTCCCCTCACCCTTGAAGTTTTTTTCCCTCCTGCTCTCAAAAGAGACCAGGATTGCTCTTAAAAAAAGAAAAAGAAAACGACTGAAAGAAAGCAAAACCTAGGACTGCTTTTAATCTGGAGAATGAGTGCTCTGCCATGAAACACAACCATGAGTGAGTGCCTACCAGGCCTGGCAAGAGTATTAATATTTAAATTCCCATCCAGATAATCAATAGAAGGGAGCACTTCAGTGTGTGGTTAGTCCCGTATGGGAGACGATAAGAGTGAGAAAAATCTCCTGATTAAGGCTCTTAGAGGCTCTCCACACTGTGTTGTGCTCAATACTTTAGCACTGATTATAACCTATTGAGGCAGAAAACCTGATCGAATATAACCTCTTTTGAATTCCTTGTTCCCTCAATGGAGTGTCAAAAAGAGCATTCAGAAGTTTGTGTAACAAAATGGCAGCCTGTCTAAATCGTTCGCTGTTTCTTCTTTGCATATGGTTTGCAAGAGAAAATTTCAGGAGCCTTTATGTTCGAGCGTAATGCTTTGATTTGGTAGCCAGTGTCATAACGGGCAGCAATAAAGAATGTATATCTTATTCTTCTTTTCAGTGTACATAAAAAAAATCCCAGCTTAGTCCTCTTTGTCTTTTTAATGCTTTGAACTCTTTTCAACCTTAAAGGGCACTTGTTGTGCTTTAGACTGCGGTGTGCATTCACTGTAAAAGCACTCAATGCCACAAGAATACCACAAGCAAAACTGCAAGTGTCTTCGGCCAGACCACACATCTTAAACATTTGCATAATTTAAGGAATAAAAAGACAGAGAGAAAGAGAGAAAACGAGTGGGCGAATCCTCACTGCACACTTCCACCAGCCTAAAGGGTTAACCGGTGCAAGTTTCGGTCAAATTGTGCCAACAGCGTCTTGGAATCCAGACCTTTGAGAAAGGGCTGGGCTCTTTTGTCATTGTCTGCGCTTAACTAAGACATCATAGATGGAGAAGAAGAAAAGCGTCATGGGCTCATGCAAGTGCAGAAGCTGGGGATAATATCTCGTTTGAAGGGGCAGCAGAAAGGAGAGCAGAAGGCGCAGAAGAAGAGGCCAAGAAGATGTTGAAAGAGAGCAAGTCCAAAGCTGAACTGCTCAGTTCATTTTCCAGCTCACTGGCCTTCGTAATCCATCTGGGCCAGCTGCTAACAAGATTGGGTCTGAAGTTTACCTCCACAATGACTTAATCAGATTAAGATCCACAAAGATCAAATAATGACCCCGCTTTGGGGCAAGTTCACTTGGCCCTTGATTGCGTTGTGTGGTCCTTGAGATTTATTAAGGAATTATGTGTAGTTGATACTTTTTAAAATATTTTATCTTTCTTGAAGATAATATTAGGTATCAAGTGTCTTAAAATAAGGAAAATAAGGCTGCAACCACACCTCTGAAAATCCCACACATGCAACTAAACTCTCGAGCAGGGCTTACAAAGACGCACACTGAATTAAATAAGTTTTGTAGGCAATAGAGCATCTCACAGTAATTACCACTCAGCAGTTTCAGTGCTCTAGGACCCAAGGCAGGATTTTGTTAAAAAAAATAAAAAAGACAGAGTTCACGAGAAGGTGGTGTTTCTTGTGCAAAGCGGATGCTGAATGTCTCACATGACTCCGTGATTTTCGAGGTCCCACTGTTTTGTTTCTGAGTTTATCTCTCTCTCGCACTCTCTCTTTCACTTTTCCCCACTCCCCTGTTCTTAAAAGGGGTAACGGGATTATTGGCAGAGGCATAGAAACGTGATTGTGTCACAGCAGATGGTGCGCACTGCTTCACCTTTGAGAGAAGTTAATTAAGCCCGCCATATTGTGCCCATCCAGGGGAAAAATGTAGATGAATATTGAGCAATCGAACTCGGTGTCTCCTTTTCAAGCCTTTTCTGTGGAATGGAGGAGCCCATTGAGGGAGAATTATGTACAGAGCCAAACTAATTCAAGGCCAGGCACCCTCCCACCCCTCCAGTCCCTTCCCATGTATGCACCAGCCCATTAGGCCCAAAAATGGTTTGCTATATTGTAAGTATGGTGTCTACCAAATTAAACCAGTCTGTTCACAACTATACATGTGATTACAGATGGAGGATGGAATGGAGTTTATTTACAGCTTGCCACAAAATGAAAGTGCAAAAGAGCATGGCTAGTTTTGCTGTTCAAGAGAATTAGGCTAGGACCTGGTGGTAAAATAATGAAATGCTAACTTTCATTCCTCTATGAGCTCATTTGTTTGAAGGACTGGAGAGTTCTTTAAGGCTGAATGAGAGGATGAGAGTGAAATTTGAAAGCTGTGAGACTAGCAGCGCTTTATTGGGAAACAGGGAGATGTGGATTAGGAGCCTGAGTGAAACCAGAATAACAAAATAGTGTTCAAAGTGCACAACATGGAGGGAAGAGCCTGCTGGGCATAAAATAAAAGTTAGGGTTAAGCTTATTGTAAACTCCTTCCACTACGTTCCAATGGTAGATGTTACATATGATTAGAGGACCTTTGGTGTGGAGGTCCTGTTGCGGTACTTCCGTTCCAGTTGAGCATTGCTAATTTCTTAAACCTCTGACCATGGCTTTTGCTACGCCTGGACCTGTTTTTACCCACCTCCCCGCTTTCTTGTTCTCTTTCATTTTTTTCTTCTTTATTTTCTAAAGTCCAAACTGAATGGTGAATCAGCTACAGTACTTTAGTAATTTCCCCAAATGTTTAATCCTTCTTAGAGCACACACACTGTGAAATGAAATTCTGATTGGTCACGAGTGCTTGCGTTTAATACCTCTTTGAAAATGGATAAAATATATCAAATTCTTTGTTTTCTCATGAAACAAAAAACCCAGCACAATCACATCCTTAGAGGAAATATGCTTGTATGTGTTATGGCTTTACAAAATTATAATTTTTTTTTTTTTTTTGCTATTATATTTCAATTGTTAGTGTGGTGCCATATCTTCAAATTAATTCAACAGAAAAACAACTTTTTTTGCATATGCGCGAGGAAGGCGAGCAACAGCTCTGCCCATTAGAGGAAGTATACCAGTCAGAGCACGGTTCATGGGCAGTGTTAACTAAGTCAATTGTCTCTTCATTGAAAGCATCTCGTCCTCTTGAATGTGTTTGTGGAACTGCCCACAGCATTCTCTCCAGCGACTGTTTGTATGGGTATTACGTCCCCTTGAAGTGTGGCCTCCTCCCTCCAGAGCCATTGATATCTTTCTATTGACTCAGAAAGCTGTGGACAGACCTACCAGGATAAAAGTGACTCACACTAATCACTCGGTCACTTGGGGGGCCAAAAGGAATCCAGACAATAGACCTTATTCGTTTTCCATTAAGACTATCTCTAGACCTATCAACTTTTATAGGAGGAGTTATAGTTTTATAAGTGGCTCATTATATTACTTCTATATGTGAGGTATGTGTCTGCTGAAGGTAAGCTGCGTGTCCAATATATATTAATAGTCTAAGTTAGACAGACTTTTTTTTAAACCGTGTGGGTTGACCTTTCGATGTGTGAAAATTACTTCTCACGCCAGCCACAAAGCACATAATACAGCCCAATTAAATCAGCAGACAATCTCCACATCACCTAACTATGGTACGACGGTGACAATAAATCCTAAAATGATCTTGGTTTTCAATTCATAAATGAACATTGAAATGGATAAATGCAAAAACTAAACTAAACTAAACTAAACTAAACTAAACTAAACTAAAAAAAAATGCAGTAACTACTGAGTGTCTGTTAAGTCATTTCATTAATAATAATTGCCAGAAAATTTATGTAAATGTTTAATTTAGAAATCATATGAAATTAAACTCAGGGTTACATGCTTTGACTGACACAGTTAAAGTGTTAGTTCAGCCAAAAACAAAAATTCTGTGTGTAAATGGTGACTGTTTTATTTTTAAGCGAACTATCCATTAAGGTTATATGTATCATATGATCATGAAAATGAACAGGTGTTTTTGTACTTGTAGAATAATATGATTTCATTATATTATTTGGCGTCATTTGTAGTTCCAATCAAGTAACTTAGAAAGTGGTCCTATTATGCTTTTTTACATTTTCAGCTTTAGTTAGTCTGTAATGCTGCTGTTTGAGCATAAAAAAGATCTGCAAAGTTACAAAGTTCAAAGTCCAATTCAAAAGGAGATATTTTATTTAACAGAAATTACTTTTCAAAAACTATACAACGAACGACTCGTTTTGGACTACAACGCATATTTTCCGGGATTTGTGATATCACAAGTACCGACAAATGGGATGAGATCTGGTTGAGCTGCACTAGAGAAGGCAACGAGTGTTATCATTATGTCGGAGACGCACTAGCTTTCCCATAGCAGACAAACTTAGAGTGGTTACAATCATCCGGGTTTAAATCGCGCTCAAATTGATTTGATTTTGACACAATATTTACACTGAAGCTCACAGCGGGAGGCTATGGTAAGGGGCATGACATTTCCCGAAGAGGCGCAGAGTGCTGTCAGTCACAACACAGACTGGCCCAGCTAACCAATCACAGCACATTTCGTATTTCAGAAGGCGGGCCTTCATTTGACAGGAACTATTCAAGCCGTTCATGCCAGACTGGGGAGAGAGGTGTTGTAATAATGTAAAATATGTGTGTTTTTTGAACAACCTAGTATGAGAGCCTGTTCTAGTACACCCCCAAAACAAAATCAAGAGCATAATAGGACCCTTTTAAACAACCCACATTGTTATTTGAAGCTACTTAAATATATAAAATGCATATATTTAAAATTATTTAAAGCATTTCTGTAATCATGCAAAACTAAAATGTGTAGCCCTTAAAGGATGTGTTATACATATGTGAGATGCCAGTCATTAGAGTGTGGAAGGCCCGGCAAGGGCAGATTTAACTCAGGGGCCAGAGCCAGAGGTGTTACCTCATCAGCCACAAATTGACAACAAGATTTACCTGCATCCTTAATTGTAGTTCCTCTCATCCGCAGTTATGCCAACTAATGACAGCAAAAACTTGAAGGCCTTTGTTGGCTAGTTTTAATGAGACCCCCTTCTTTTAAAGAACACAAAATGCCACCAATTTAAGTTCTGACAATTTTCTCCACTTCTACTTGAGAACCACCCTGGGAGAGGAGAAATCATCATACTGGTCAGCAGCAGCGACACTTAAAGAGGAAGTCAGCATGGGTCTACTTTCCCTGAATGTCCAGGACCAGATTAAAATTCAGGAAATAATGGCTTTCTGTCATGTGCTCATCACGATGTCCTCACCAACTTTTAATTAAGAGAAAAAATTGTTTCTCCTTCCATTCAGTGTGACCAGTGTGAATAAGGAAAGGGAAAAAAGGGGAGAAGGAGCAATAATCAGAATTGTCTTGATAAAAGTTACCAGTTGTTCTGCACATGACAGTTTTAGAAATGTTACATTTCTGCAATCCAGTTTTGTTTTTTAAACAGTGTTCCTTGTAATTCATTAGACAATTTACAATAACATAAGTGTTGGAAATATATATATATATATTTTCTCAAATGTTAAACGTTATGCCTATAAATTTTGTTTAAACTATGAAATGCAGCTTGACTCAGCCTCCAATTGGCTTTCATTGTTTGGGGATTGTGTCTTTCTCGGAGTTATCAATAAAACCCTAAGATCTTTTGAGCATTGGCCACCTTTTAAACACAGATCACAAGCTTAGTTTGCTTTAATCTGTTTGTGCTCCATACAAACCAAAACGAAACCAATCTAAAAGCAATCTGGATCAGTTAGTGGGTGAAAATGAGAAAGCATTTGTGCTTAAAAATGGATTAAATGAGGATAAAAAAAAAATTAATAATCTTGTGAATTTATAACATTTTTTTGAAAACAAATCCTTATCATTAGAGATGCAAAAAATAAATAAATAAATAACTAGAAAAGAAAATAAAAGCCGTTTTATTGTGGAGTAAGCTAAAAAAAACAGTATATGTACAGTACACAACAAATTAATGTAAATATACAAAAAATGCAAAAATAATGAATATTAAAGATTTTTTATTTATTTATAAATAATATAAATAAAGAAATACATTCTCCCTTCTTCTTTGCTTGTCTGTGTCCGCCTTGTTCTATTGCTAGACTATGATCACCGAGCCTGTTTTGGTAAGGATCCATATCTGCTTAATATTCTGTCTTTGTGTCTTTGCAGTAAAAGTCCATATTGAACTGATCTGCACATGTTACAGTTCTAACGTGTCCAGCCCAACAGTTTTAATATGCACCATTAGCTGTCATAGATATGTGTTAATTGAATTGGTGTTTAGCTGCTTGTCTGTTATTGTTTTGTTTTACTCTCTGCATATTTATTTATCCCACAATTCCTAAAATTGGCAGCAGCTGTGTGTATAGCAGATGGTTTAGTTTGTAGATGTGTCATCAGCACAGTTCCTTCTGCCCTGTGTACACAGAGTGCTATTGGGTAGTTGGTCTGGGAATATGGAAATTGGACTTAAATTCCTTAATGTAGTTGCACTTGCATGTATATTTTAACATGACAGCGAAAAACATGCTAAATGTTGTGCTGTTAGGCTTGCAGCTCACAACACAGCCTCCACCCCCACATGCTTTTATTGAGTGTGTTGTGAGAGAAAAGTACAGAATCATAGCTTGCAGGTAGTGTTGAGGGTACGTGGTGAGTCTATGATATATGACATGTGCTCCATGCAGTCTTTGTTAATTTCCCAAGGACCTGTCAGTGCTCCAGAGCTGTCAGTTACAGGCTCCGTTATCCTCAGCTTAAATCCCTGTTTACTGCCCGATTCTGCTGACAAACATGAGAGATGAGACAAATGAAAGACTTTTGTCTTCCTCATCTCACACATTAATTTTAAAAAGTAAAATTTTCAGTGTTTTGACCTGCCCCGTGTGAAATGTAACAATTACATATGTTATTACATGCTTATTACATATTTATAACATAGGTATAACAGTTAAAATGTAATAATAATATGAAAAATTAATGAGGGTTTGATGATATTGTCTGTGTTAATACACTGAACATGAATTATAGCAAATTAAATGATTCAGTTATTCTCCGAAAACACAAAGACACATTCCAATACAACTCTCCAAGTTACCAATCTATAGCATATGCTGTCAAGTAATTTTTCTCTTTTACATTTTAAAAGGCTCCTCATTAATCCTGAGGTCATAGGCCTGTGGCCCTGTCTCATTATTGCTTTTTCATTACTCACTCAAGGTCGTGTCATTGCTGGAAGCTCAGACCTTGTCTAATGTATTTATCTCAAGAGATAAAACTGCAAACATCCTCACACATTGCAGAGGCACTCACACAGAGGCGCGCACATAGAAAGCATTTTGTTTAGCATCTAAATTTTAATATTTCAGTCATGCAATGGTGACGTCTGGTATGAGACTAATTTCAAACATGTTTCCAAATAGTTCAAAAAGTGTTTGTGGAGCGACGTTACATTGGCGCAGAGTAAACAAGAGGGCACATCTTCCAGAATGCAGTTTGAAGGTGTCTGCCTGATCACCGTACACGACCCGTATATGTGACATTCCACCAGGCAATAAACAACACAGCTCTCCAATTCAGGGCCTATTAGATGTTGGAGGGGGAGGGCAAAAAGGCTGGGATTCTTTGACAGAGACTGACGGGGGTCCTTGGGACAATTACAGTAGAGAAAGAGACAGAGAAAGGGAAAAGGAGAGAGAGTCTTTCTTTGGCCCCTGCGGCCTGCTGGTGCTGAGTAAGATTCATGCCCAGGCAATGGAGGATGCCAATGCACTAATACTGCCTGACAGTAAATGTCATCAGAATTTAAATTACACAGCCTGCTCCCTCTCATGGAGCATGAGAGTTTGCTTTAACCTATATTGGCCACCGCAAACAGCAGCGGAGGAGCCTGTGGGGGCCGAACAAAAGAGGTGGGGGTTGCGGGATGGGAAGTGATGTTTTTGCTCTTCAAGACGTCTCATGGTTTGAAAGCACCAGCTCAGTTCTTTCTCTCCCCTTGTCATGTATGTAAAAGCAACGAGCTGATCCACCAGGCGTGTGCATGGCTAATTAGAGGGATTCAATTAGCCTGATCATTAGCGATGTGGACAGATCTGCTGCTTTCACTAATGACTCGCACACATGTACCCCCAGCCTTTGTCCCCTGGCTGATATTAGCATTCACAAATGGGTTATGAGCATGGATGCCGTGCGAGGATGACCAGGCCAGGCCAGGATTGTGAAGAACTCAAAGTGCTAGGAGGTTCATCCATTTGAATAAGCACCTATGTGGAAATATGCTTCAGTTTAACAGTTTCAAATTACAAGCATTACTGTAATGAGCTGATGATGGGCCAGATCTAAATGTATACAGTATATTGGTTAAAGGGTGTGTGTGTGTGTGTGTGTGTGTGTGTATATATTTTGTCATGTGACACTTGCAAATATTACCCATCAGCCATGGCACTGCAACAGTCGAAAGTTGTTTTAGAATGTTATGATGTTCAGAAGACTATTGTATACTTTTATATTTCATACCATCAGGTTCTTGCTATCAAAGACTAGATACTGAGGCGACCTTATTAATAATTTGAGGTGTGTTTTTACAGTGTTCAGTTGTCCTCCAGTGTACTTTCTGTGATGGAGTTTGCACTGACATGATATAATTTAACCATTCCAGATGAAGTGTTACACTGGTTTCAGCATCTTATTAGCATATGTCAGTATGTAATAATTATGCCTAGTCCTGTCACACAGTTTGCTTTCCTATGTAAGATAATGAGAGTGAACTTTCACTGCAAGTATCTATATTGAGAGAAATGGAGGGACTGTTTTAGGTGTGGAGTCTCTGCAATTACCTTTAACTGAAGTAACATTAATAAGATAAGTGACCTTTTCTTCATTCACCCTGCTGACCAGTGCAGGGACTTCATGAAGGTCTGAGCATCTCTAAAACCCTTGGATCTCCCTGAAGAGATTTTACTTTGGAGTGCAAACTCTAGATCTATACATTGAACACATGGAAACTGTAAAGACTGGATAAATATGCATCTTTGCTGATTTAATTGTATGTTTACTAGTGTTTTACAGCCATTTTATGGTGCCCAAAAGGAGAATGCATTCTCTCATTCTTCTGTATACATAAACAAAAGGGTGAAAAGCACTCATTAAGCCATTTATAAACAGATACAAGAGATATATGTGTCAGATGCGATTTGCTGCTATTGTAGCTCCATGTGTTCCAGACAAGTTTCTTTCTCCTCTGTAAGGAGGTTACATTAAACCCTATAAACTTCAAAATTTGAAGAAGCTGTAAACGTTTGATTTCAGAAAGGCGCTTGTGACACCCCTGGGAAGAGTCCCAAACTGGATTAGTTTAATGCTCTTTAGTGCTTGTCTCTGAGCGTATCCACATCTGTCTGCAGTAGTACTGTCCTACAAACGTACGATGCTGAATATGTCAAGACCGATCTGGACTCTGCTTTCCCTTCAAATGAAAACGCTTACCCATGCTGAAGTTCATTCTTTTTGTAAGCACATACTGTATAAGGCAGCTTGCTTTTCTACAATTTGGAAGAGCTCCAGTGTCCGAAGCATTAAGTGTAAAGCCGCCTTCTCATTGAGTTTGTAATTTTCTGTTTTGTTTACAGAGAGAGAGAGTGCTTCATGGGGAATCCAAGCATGAAGTGGAAAAAATATGACTCTGATGGAGAATGAGTGGTCAGTTAGGAATGTGCATTTCCTTCTTTATCCAGATTGTCCTGAGGTCATTTCTTCCACTCTTTCATCCTCTATCCCCCATTCTATCTTCCTCTGCCCAACTCTATTATTTCCTATCACATTAAGAGGCTCTTCTTAGAGGAACACTCATAGTGTTCCTGTTTGAGAAACACATAACCGTTTTTCTTCTCCTGAATGTGACAAGGCCCACATTTGTGCTTTGTTCTGCTTCGGGGTAATGAGCGATCCATATTTTGCCAAGTGTTGTAAAGAGATGCCCCTGGCCACGCAAAGCTTTAATGGAAGGCAATGGCGTGTCTGGGGTGGAATGAGCATTAGAATAAGTGGAATCCAACCGTTATTCAGATACTCTTGGGGCCTGTCATTACACAGATCTAATCACTCCAGTGGAGGTTTTCAGATGTGTTTCTAAACTGGGGAAACATACGGTTTTATTCCTGTATTGTGGTGTACCGTTTAAGAAACACACACAGGTTATTTTATTGATCCCTCCGGATCAGTAGGACACAACATATTATGTACAAATTGTATGTATAAATTTGTGCAAAACAGCGTGCACAAACATGAATACACAGATAGTTTTGAAATATGAAATTCAAATATTCAAAACTACTGTGTTTGTTTTTAATAATATTTTGCACAATACTAGTATCCAGAAATGTCTGGATAAAGGTCTTAGTGAGCCACAATCGTGACTTATTTTCCAAAGTTTTGTAAAGTGTTTATCAGCACGTGATAACTTTAACAAAAGCTAGCAATCTATCATCATTTTCTCACCTGTTCCAAACCTGTGATACTTTCTGTTGTGGAACACAAAAGGTGAATTTTTGAAGAATACAGTATTCACATTGCTCAAAAATATACCAATGAATGTGAGTTAAGGCTATCAAGATTTTAAAAAAGGATTCAAAAGCACCATTAAAAGGGTATCATAAAAGCAGCCCATGTGATTGATGCACCATATTTAGTAAGCTGTTAACTGAATCAGTGAGTAGAAATGAATCCATCTGATTCATGAACAAATCATTCAGACCAGTTTTGTGAACTGGATCAACTGATTCTTCAAAAAGATTCAACACACAATAATGATTTGTTCATGAATCAGACATCGCTACTTGACTCATGAACTCTCATAAATGTGCTACAGAGATCTAGGTCAGATGTAATTTTTCAGCAAATAATGAGATATATGTCATTCGGAATTACATTAGGGTGAGAAAATGATAACAGTATTTTAATTTTGGGGTGAAGTATCGCTTTAATTGAACTTGTCTGTAGTTTTACTGTAGACATATTTACTCATAACATCACTCTCGTTTACTTTGTGGCTATGTTGCCTAAACATTTCTGTGCAAGCAAGGTCATGTGATTGCTCTGCCCGCTGCAGTCACAAACACACAATGACAATGGCGTCCTCCTTTCTTTAATCTGAATGCATTCACCGTCACAGTTCTCTCGCTCATCCTGTCTCCAGGTTAATGCCCTCATACAGCGTGTCAGCTACAGTGAGCTCCCCGCTGGATGTGTGCTCTGCCATGACTGCTATGCCCAGCCTGTTTAGGAGGGGAAGTGTTTTCCTGCGACCACGCCAGAGGAGAGGAAAACATGCTTTTCTGCCACTGCATGTCACTAAGGTCACAGAGGTATGATGCACCTTTGGGCTACCATGTATTCCGGTGGTTGTTTCTGCGAGCTATGTGGTGCAATTGTGTATCAACGTAAAAGAAAAAAAGAGAGAGAAAAAAAAAAATTTAATATCCATTTTTATGGCTAAAGGGCTACCATGAAAAACACATAATGACCTTGGTTGAGCACCAGCACAGGTTGTGGATGACTTGATAACACAAGCAAAAGTGTTAACAAGATAAAGTAATTATATTATAGTATTCGGCTATAGTATTTCATTCCTTTACACTCCATGGACTACTCAAAATTTTTGCTTTGTGATATTAATGTAATATTAATTATTATTATTATTTTGTATGTGTTCATGGTAAGTGAAAAAATTAACATGCTGAAATGTTAAACCATTAACCATCTTTTTTTCTTTATTTTATTATTTAATTTATTTTTTTTTTACTTGTGAATTTTAAGATTAAAATACAATTTATCTTTACATGTAAAACATTTTATAGAGGAAAAAAATTGTGGATACACCTTTACAAAAATGTAAAATTACATTCACATATTATATGCCATACCCAACAAATAAAGTAGATAGACCTGTATTGTTATCCTTTCTTTAATACAGCACAATTTCAGACTGTGGCTGACTGGCCCAGAATTCTCATTACCTATTCTCAACACAGTGCACGTGCCATTACAGAGCCATAAAGGCCTGTGAAGGTCAGCAATGATCCAAGCTGCTGCACAAATGTGTCAATTTACATGTCACTTCAAGTGTACATTGCATTCTCTTAGGACTAAATGCTCGTTTTATAGCAAGTAAATGTGATATAGATGCATTCTGAGGACTTGACACCACTGCGTCTTCATCTGACTGTGTGCTGACAGTATGAGTGGTCATTTAGTCCACATATGGAACAGAAGCAGCAGAGAAAGAGATGGCATTCATGCGCTTTGCCAAATGTGAAATTGCTTCTTGGTTTTACGTGAATGCTCTGTATGAAAATAATTGCCAACATGCAATGAATTTGATCAGTTAGGGAAAATTTCACAAATGTAGCCCTCAGAGCACCAAACATTTCTGAACATTTTAAATAAGCAGTTATATGGAGAGTGTGATTCGACTATAATGTGCCTGTTTTCTACAGCTTTTCACTGGTTTGAGGTCTGATTCATGGAACTGCTCTCAGCTTCAATGCAGGAAGTGGTATGAAATGAAGATGAATGTCATGCCCAAAGGCCAGAAAAAAACACCTTATACTTCAATTACATTACACTCCATGGGCATTTATGCTACACCCTGTCAGGATTCAACCACTGATCACAGTGTAGAACAGCATGCAAGATGGCAATGAGGAAAAAATATGCCCACAGGTCTGTCTCTCTGCTTTTTTTTTTTCTAGAATGATAACGTGACTAATTAATAAACATTTGCCAAGCAATCAGTCCATTTAATGCATTTACCATGCAAATGTTCTAGTATGTGTGAAGAAGACTAATGGATTATGTTATAGCTCACCTCTTTAAGTAATCTTACGTGTAATTGGGGCACCATTAGAGAGCTCCTAGTGAAGTGTGTTGGTGTCCAATATGAAATGTGTCAAAGTGGAATCATCTAAGATGCAGTATGTATCCTCGGCAGTTTCAGTCCCTGAATGACACGACGTGGGATGTGTGAAGATATAATTGACAGGCCATATATCCCGGATCTTGAAGATTAGCAGTTTAGATGATGCTTTGTCAGCGAGACTCTTCCTTTCTTTAGCTAATTTTCACATGATTTTTCAGAGCCACAGACTCTGTGTTTAATCAGTTTAGCTCAACTTAAGTTGGTGGTGCTGACACCTCTGCGCTTTAAAGCAGGGATTTATTTGCGTCCCCACTGAATCCCTTTTCACATAACTTAATATGCCATCTTGCTCTCTCAGGGCTAATAATTGAATCCAGGCAGAGTTTAAATAGCTTAAAGGACAGGGAATACAGATGGGCATTGCTGTGATTAGCGCAAACTCCGGCCCATGGCCTCTGTGTTGGCTGCAGGATTAAGACATTACGAAGAGAATGACAGGGCTTTTTTAACACTTTATTCCCACTCAATAACATTCTTTCACATATTAAAACCACCCCTAGGTAGCTACTTTATCATGCAGAAGAACTTAATCCACTGGTGTTGAGTCCATCTCACTCTGGCTTTGATGCAGCCCCCACCCTCTGCTTTAACACTGCTGCTGGAAGCCCTGTGTAAGACAAAGCACCCGTGACAGAGACAATCAGAAACAGCTCAGGCCCAAAAAAATGGGCTTCAGCCTTTGGAGAGCAGAAAAGAGAAGAGCCATCGTTGAAATAACATTAAGCCAAAGAGAAAACATCAAAAGAGGCAGAAGTAGACAATATGAACTCCTGAAGAAGAACCTTTAGAGCTCACATTGTGCCTGAGAAATGTATCATTTTCACTCTTTTCTTTGCCTCTGATTTGAGTCAGAGGGTTAGGCCCTAGCGATCTTCTTGTATGCCCCTTTATCTGAGAAGCACCTCTAACCTCTGGCTGAAAGGCCCTGGATACCATGATGGGTGTAAGCTGGGGGGTATGTGTCTGATGTAGGATTTCGCTATTGCTGGCATTTAGCTTGCCTGTGAGCAGCGGTGGTGGTCAGTTTCTCCTAGAGACTCACCCTGGAAAAAATTATTAGGGTCAGAGCACCCGTTGCATTTACAGATATGCAGAATTAGCAAAAGTCATATTTGAATTGACGGGTGAAAACAGGCCATGAGAGGTTTGTCATTCTTTAATATACTCATTCCATATTTCATAGATCAGAACCGGACATAGCGAATTTAGCAATGAAAAACCATTAAGTTTATAATTAATGTGCAAAACCCAAACACTTTGTACAAATCCTCACTTTCTATGAGCAAAATTTCAGTGACAGTGTCATCTCCTAATGAATTCAGTCACCTGTTTAAACTTAAGCTTTCCATTTCATTGTCAGAACTAGTGAGAGCTTTGAAGGGTTTTGATCCTGCTAGTGCTAACAGATGGTTGGTGTGACTGGACCCAGGCTGGGAATCGCTACCCAAACTCCCACTAAAGGGTTGAGGGGCTAAATCCTCTGTTGCTTGGCCCTAAGAAGACCAAAAGCTTGAGCAGAGCAAAATAAAGGGTCTGCCACTGGTGCTAATTACCCAGAAACCACACAGAAAGTGCCCACTGTCACCCACTGAAGAGGTTCACATCCCTTCCTCCACAGATAAAAGGCGTAGTATGAAAACATTTCGCGACGGACAAAGGGGGGAAGATTAACATAATCTTTGGGTTTGTATCCCCTGTAAGCTGTCCGTGTGTGAGCCTCTGCCTCTCTCTGTTTTCTCTTCTCTCACACTCATTTCTTTTCTTCCACTTTCCTTGTTTCTTACCTTCTAAATTCTGTTTTTTAAGGAATAGGCACGATGGTAAAAGGCTTTGTCATCTAAGCCTGACAGTTGTGTTTTTCCCGCCTCTTTGTGATCCTCTCTGTAGATGGGAGGCTGGTGTTTGGGCTTAACAGACAATAGTGAGTAAAAAAGAGGTGTCATGCTGCTGACATACAGTTCTTCAAGTTATGTCATTGGTAATCCAGAGTCCATGGCCTTCTCACTTCAGCTTTCATTGTAAGACTTTCCTCATAACGTTGTTGCTCAACGGGGTAGGGGTAGAGAAATGCTACCAAATTCTGTATGTCAAATTAGTAGCTTTTGACTTAAGTGGTATGGGACAGTAGAGTAAACACAATTATTTAAAGTTACTGCTTATAGCAGTGGTTCTCAAACACCTGGAGGGTCCCCAACACTGCACATTTTGCATGTCTCCTCAATCAAACACATCTGATTCAGGTCACCTGCTCATTGGTAGAAACTCACAGACTTGAAATGGGTGTGTCAGACAAAGGAGACATGCAAAATGCGCAGTGTTGGGGGTCCTCCAGGATCGTGGTTGAGAACCACTGGCTTACAGAACATCACAGTGCCAAGGAATCTTTCAAGGTTAGCACTGATCTCTCTTTTCTGTTCTGCCCTTACTTTCTCTAAGAATCCCACAACAAAATCAATAACAGGGCCACAAAAAGAGATAGTTGGCTGCCTTTTGGTAAATGTCACGGAGGTATATAATACTTGGTTCCCTTTCAGTTGGTCACTCTTGACGTAACGTCAGTAATGACAGATGAATTGGGATCTCGCTTAGAGAACAATCTACTTTGAGTATAACTAAATGAGCCAATGCACACTGGCATGCAATGATTGCATCCAGCTGCTGCTGATCACAGTGTGAGCATAAAAGGGCAGCAGGTGCATCGCACACCAGCTTTTCGCTTCGGAGCAGAGCGATCACATCTTTTGGTCCTGACTATTCTACTGAGAGAAGAAGACTAAACAAGTTCAGCGCGTTCTTTGGAACTCTTTGTGTTGGTGGTACGGGGCTTCAGCGGTGGTGGTTTCCCATGTCGAGTGGGTTGCACACATCAGGCTGCACTACCCTCATTTGTTTTGCAGATGGAAATCTCCCCTGTGCGCTTCAGCACACTAAAAGAGCTTTTTTCTCTAAAACAGCATTCACAGGTGTGTATTTTTTTAAAATGACATTTCGTCGGAAAAACTTGACATTGCGACTTTGTAAAGACAACATTACACAACGTATCACTCACATGTTTCTGGATGCGATCGTTAACTGGCGTCAGGTGATGGTCATGATCGCTGCCTCACATGTATGGGCATTAAGCACATTGGGGTGATGGCATGTTTGAGTCATGTGCTCATTGCTAGTTCTCAGTAAACCCCCCCTGCCATTCTTCCCAAGTTAAGAATTAGGACATGCGTTTATTTTATTTAATTTTTCTCTTAATTAGAATTCTTCCTTGTTGTAATTTTCAGTTTATTCTATTGTATGTTTGTGTGAATTAATAAATCAATCCATTAAAAATATACATGCACACATACATATCTAAATGGACTGTTTAGCCATTATGCCTCATCTTTGTGTGGTTTCATCTGAGAAGTGTCAGGGTCTGGCTTAAAACAAGGGAAGAAATTTGGAAGAATGTTTGCTACAAAACAGCTTTGACTTGCATAGTATGGAAAAATACTATGGACGTGAAATGGTGGCAGAAACCTGCTTGTTTGCAAACATTCTTCTAAATGTCCTCCTTTGTGTTCAGCAGAACAAAGGAATTGATGCACATGATGACAAAACAGTGGTATTTCGATTACATCCACTGCGCCTGCGATAAAAAATGTGAACGCGATCTCCTCCATTGCTGACATTTGCAGGCAACAAAACAGCGAGATTCAGGAAGTGTCCGACTTCAAAGGTCTTTTTTGACCCTTCCCCTTACTGCAGCCACCTACTCTCGCCTACATTTCAGGCGAGGCAAGGCGCATCTCAAACAAGCCTATCTTTCACTTTTTTTGTGGATCGTCTCATTCTGTTTGTGACACTGTATGCTACAAAACCATGCCGTTTTTTTTACTACCAAGACGCAGTTTCTGAGCGTGAGTAACGGACACTGTCCGGACACCATAACGGACACTGTCCGGTTTTCTGTCCCTGAAGAACTGAAACGTAAACAAAGGAAGTATCATCCATATTACAACGTTATTGCTTCGTTGGACTAAACGTGCTCCATGAGATGTGGACCCTTACCTTTCTAACTAAACCGGCATTTACAGCAGTGGATGTGTTTATGACTCGTTATTACGACGAATCTGGTATGTACTGCGTTTTCATTCTTCATGTTTTGATGTGTACTGCTTACACAAATTAAGCAAATACATTCTTTATAAGCTTTCCATTGAAAAACAGCGATCTGTCGTCGATGCTTGAGGCTTAGATCTTTATAATGATGTATAGTTTGTCAAGATTAAATTTGTCCCGTTTCATTTAATCTATTCGTAAATATTGACACGTGCAAACAAGGGGAGTTGAGGAAGCCGACGTCTAGGTACAGGTTAACAGGTTAAAGTCTATTTTGCTGTGATTGCTGCTAACCATGAACCTGTGGAAGCGAAGTCGGTAGGGAAGCATGACCTGGTCAACAGGTTCGTTAGGGGGGCCAGAAGGTTAAATCCTCCCTGGCCCCCCATAAACCCTCTTGAGACCTGTCTCTAGTGCTCAAAGCACTACAGCAGGGCCCATTTGAGCCTTTGCAGTCAGTTGAGCTGAAGTTTCTATCAATGAAAATTCTGCTCCTGCTTGCTGCTCCATCAAGAGGGTAGAGGACCTGCACGCATTCTCGGTCAATGAATCATGCATAGAGTTTGGCCCGGCTGACTCCCAGGTGATCCTGAGGCCCCAGCCCAGCTATGTGCCCAAGGTTCCCACTACTCTCTTCAGGGATCAGGTGGTGAGCCTGCAAGTTCTGCCCCCGGAGGAGGCAGACCCAGCCCTAGCTTTGCCCCATCCGAGCCTTAAGATGGTATGTAGACTGGACACAAAGCTTCAGGGCCTCATATCAGCTCTTTGTCTGTTATAGTGGCTGGCAAAAGAGGAAGGCCATTTCCAAGCAGAGGATGCAAGCACACTCTACTAGAAGTGTTCCATCCTACTGGGAGCTGGCTCGTGGTGCTTCACTGACAGATATTAATAGAGGTGCGGGCTGGGCGACCACCAACACGTTTGCTAGATTCTATAGCTTTCGTGTGGAGCCGGTATCCTCCTGTTTTGTTACCTTAAATGGGTAAAAGCACTGAGAGGCCCCGGTTTAGTGTCAGCTTGCTTAGGTCTGGGTTTCATATGTAGAGACCTAAGTGGATCCCATATGTGTAAAGTCCATGGTATAGCCACAGAGCCCGTGTTTCCCTGGCAGACTTTCTGGCATTCTGCCACCTCTAATCTTCCATATGCACCTAAATGGTTGTTCATATGTGTAAGTGCTTCCGAACCTCGTTCAGGAAGGATGGGGCTTCTGCAACATTCCTGTTCCAAGTGGAACGGGTAAATTTTCCCAGTGTTGTCCAATCTCACTGAGTGCGTAGTGCTACGACTAGAGTGACTAGCCGTCTTGTTGCGAGCGACGGCCTACATCTAAAAGGGGACACAGTAGGTGTAGGACACTGGAAGGGGCAGCATTTATGGCATTTTTGTAGGCATCCCAATTCATTGGTCATTACAGACATGACGTCGAGAGTGACTGAAAGGGAATGTCTCGGTCAAGTATGAAACCTTAATTCCCTGAAGGAGGGAACGGAAACATCACGTCCCGTCGCCACAGCTGCTGTACCACCACTGAGTGGCCAGGTTACCAGCTCGACTCCTCAGCGAAAACCTGGTGTGCGTTGCACCTGATGCCTTTTAATGCTCACGCTGTGATCAGTGGCAGCTGGATGCAGTAATCACATGCCAATGTGCATTTGCTCATTTAGTTACACTCAAAGTGGATTGGTCTCTTTAAGCCAGATCCCAATTCGTCGGTCATTACCGACATGACGTCTCCATTCCCTCCTTCAGGGATCGAGGGTTGCATATGTAACAGAGAAGTTATCTATTAGTATTATCATTTCCATTCATCTCAATGGATGTTGCTTGGCTAGTATAAGCCACTTCAAAAATGTCACTAGTTAAAACCTATAATAAAAATATTACATTTAGGATAAGCTGGGGAGAGATGCCCCCTTGAGGAACTATCTGCTGTCTCTATGGTCTCTTAGTTGCTGGAACAGTATGCATTTACTGCTAAATTGTAAATACAGAGATGAGTTAAGCATGTACAGCAGGGTCAGAAATGAACTTTTCCATTAAGGGGTAATATTTGCCCCCAGGAACTGATTTCCAGTTTTCTGTCACTGATTTTATACATGCGATCTTTATAATTGCTTTATCAAATGTATCTGTGTTGACTTTTACATCAGATACTTAAATTTAACCAATTACTTCACCAAATAGGATGCTATAGACTGATAGCATTAAAATTTTATCAACACCAACAAAAGCCATCTTAGATTGCAAAGGTGGAAAAGAAGCTTGAGCGGATCTAAACATAATTCTGCAGTTGACACTTTTCATTTCACTTTAATTGCAACAACTGTAATATATTGAGTTTATTTGTACAGAGGCCCTTGAATTTTAGGAGCATTTTTGTTCAATTTAGTGGGATTTAGGCAACACCAACCATAACTCCTTCAAAAACAGCCAAAAACCTTGGAGTTATGATTGATGATCAGCTAACTTTCTCAGACCACATTGCTAAAACTGTTCGGTGCTGCAGATTTGCTTTATTCAACATTAAGAAGATCAGGCCCTTTCTTTCAGAACATGCTGCACATCTCCTTGTTCAAGCTCTTGTTTTGTCCAGGCTGGACTATTGCAATGTTCTCTTGGCAGGTCTTCCAGCCAGTTCTTTCAGACCTTTACAATTAATCCAGAACGTGACAGCAAGATTATTTTTAATGAGCCGAAAAGAATACACATCACACCTCTGTTTATCAATTTGCACTGGCTACCAATAGCTGTGTGCATAAAATTCAAGGCATCGATGTTTGCCTACAAAGCCACCACTGGGTCTGCACCCCTTTACCTAAATTCATTACTTCAGACTTATGTGGCCTCAATAGAAGTTTGCGTTCTGCAAGTGAACGTCGCTTGATTGTGCCATTCCAAAGAAGCACAAAGGCACTTTTACAAATTTTTAAATTAAATGTTCCCTCCTGGTGGAATGACTTGCCCAACTCAATCCGAGCAGCTGAGTCCTTAGCCATCTTCAAGAATCGACTTAAAACACATCTCTTCCATCTTTATTTGACCCTCTAACTTTAGCACTCACTATTCTAATCCTATTCCTAAAAAAAAAAATAATAATAATAAATAAAAAATAACTAACTTTCTAATTTTTTTGTATTCTATCTGTTTTCTTTTCATTTATTATGCAATTAACAAAAGCAAAAAAAAAAGACCTCTAACACTAGCTTGCTCTATTCTTTTTCTATTCCATCTGTTTTCTTTTTATTTATTATATTATTTAAAAGCCTTTGCTACGTGTACTGCGTTTAAGCTAACTGAGACTTGTTATAGCTCTTGTATATCATTGCTCTTTTGTTGATTTGGTTGCTTCCATTGTCCTCATTTGTAAGTCATTTGGATAAAAGCGTCTGCTAAATGAGTAAATGTAAATGTAAATGTAATTTTTATCCATTACTGTGAGTCCAAGTCCATTAAGGCCATTAAGGAAACATTAAAGAAAAACAACCAAACCTTGTTCAAATGTTCTATGTAAATTTTCATATGCAAAAATGCATATTTGGAAGTCAAGTGACAGAATCTATTAAAGAGACAGATCTCAATTACACTATATAATTTAATGAATTCTATAATTTGTTATTTTATGTAATATGTTAATCAAAGAGTTGCCATAAAAGAAATACACTATGAATTCAGACTCGAGGGAACGAGACGCTGCATCGAACGCTTTGGGGAACGCGTCTAGCGTGAGCGACTCTGAATATCGTGTGTAATCAGTCCAATGGAAGAGCGTGACGTCACGGGTGGGGTGACGTAAGCGACCAGGAAGCTATAAAAGCACGTGCCGCACAGCTGGCGTTAGCTTCGAGTACCAGCAAGCGCCGGCAGGGGTGCCGGGGGTATGGCTCCAAAGCGTTCGACGCAGCGTCTCATTCCCTCGAGGAACTAGGGTTACATACGTAACCTAGAGACGTTCCTCTTCAGGAACTCGAGCTGCGTCGAACGCTTTGGGGAACGAGTACCAACCCTGCCAGACTACCAAACCCCTGCCTAGTGTGTATCCAAAGAGCACAGCTTAGGACGAGAGGACAGAAGCGCCTGGAGTGACTGGCATGTCTAAGCCATAAAATCTTGCAAATGTAGAGGGCGTGGACCACCCCGCAGCGTTGCAGATGTCCAGCATGGAAACACCTGCTAAGAAGGCCTTGGAGGCCGCCATACCCCGTGTGGAGTGAGCCTTGGCTCCCAGCAGCGGGGGAAGACCAGAGGACTCATAGGTGGCATTGATAGCCTCGACTATCCAACGACTAATAGTCTGCTTAGAAGCAGGAGAGCCCCTCTTGGGGGGACCATAGCATACAAGCAATTGGTCTGTTTTTCTCCACAGGGCAGCTCTGTGGACGTATGCGTCCATTTAGCTTCGCTTGGTCGGGCTCCCGAAAGGGAGGAGGACAGAAGGCCTGCAGCACTACAGGTTGTGGTGTGACAGAGGGGACCTTAGGAATATATCCCGCTCGAGGGTATATGAACGCTTTGGTCATGCCAGGTGCAAAATCAAGATAGGTAGGGGCCACTGAGAGGGCCTGCAAATCTCCTACTCTCCTCAGAGAGGTAATGGCCAACAGAAAGGCGGTTTTAAGCATCAAATGTCTGTCTGAAATATCTTGAATAGGCTCAAACGGAGGTTTGCACAACACCTCTAACACCACAACCAAGTCCCACGGGGGGATACGGGACCGTACTGGAGGTCTCAGCCTCAGCGCACCGCGGAGGAAACGTGTAACTAAGGGGTGTCTTCCCAAAGACTGACCATCGAGAAGGGCGTGGTAGGCCGCAATGGCCACCACGTAGACCTTCAACATGGAGTGGGTCAACCCTGCAGAGAGCCTGGCCTGTAGGAACTCCAGAACTGTACCAACTGGGCAGTTTGCTGGGTCTAGCTGGCGGTCTCTGCACCATGAGGTGAAGAGTTTCCACCTCAGGGCGTACAGTTTTCTTGTTGAGGGAGCTCTGGATTGGAGGAGGGTCTCAACAACCTTGGTTGAGAGACCGGATGCTAATAGTTGTGCCCCCTCAGGGGCCACACCCACAGCTTCCACAACTCCGGGCGAGGGTGAATTATCGTGCCCTGCACTTGTGAGAGTAGGTCTGTCCTGATCGGTATCTCCCACGGAGAGCCGTCGAGGAGCGAGACCAAATCTGCGAACCATAGTCGGCCCGGCCAGAACGGGGCTACTAATAACAGACGGACCCCGTCCCGGCATACTCTCGCCAGAACTCCCGGGAGCAGAGAAATAGGGGGAAAGGCGTACAGACGAAGCCTCAGCCAGGTCTGTACCATAGCGTCCAGTCCCAGAGGAGCTGGATGAACTAGAGAGAACCAAAGGGGACATTGTGATGTTTCTTGAGTCGCAAAGAGGTCTACTTGAGCTCTGCCAAAAACTCTCCATATCTGCTCCACCACCTTGGGGTGAAGCTTCCATTCCCCGGGCCTCGGCCCCTGCCTCGACAGTATGTCTGCTCCCACATTCAATTTCCCAGGAATATACACTGCTCTGAGTGAGAGGAGTTTGTCCTGGGACCACACAAAGATCTGGTGCGCCAGCTTGTACAAGGGGCACGAACGCAGACCTGCCTGGTGGTTGATAAGAGACGACTGATGTGTTGTCGGTGCGCACCAACACATGGTGACCCTTTAGGTCTGGGAGGAAGTGCTTCAGTGCACGATAAACTGCTAGCATTTCTAGACAATTGTCAGATGGTGACTGCTTCACAGACCACGGGCAGGGTGGCCACTCATGACCGCACCCCAACCAGTGAGGGATGCATCTGTCGCTAGTGTTACACGGCGACCAGGAGCTCCCAGCACCGGGCCCTGATTCAAGAACCAAGGTTTCTTACACATGTCTAAGGCACGGAGGCAGCGCCGCGTGACCTTGATAGTTTGAAGTGGATTGCCCCTCGGGGAAAATCCCTTGGTCTTGAGCCACCACTGTAGGGATCTCATGTACAGCAGGCCAAGAGGTATCACATTGGACGCAGCTGCCATCAGACCCAACAATCTCTGAAATTGTTTGACAGTGAGTGACTGGCCTTCTTTGACTGTCTCGACTGAGATGAGGATCGACTGGATAAGAGCAGGGGACAATCGTGCCTGCATCGCGGTCGAATCCCATACTATGCCTAGATAGGTGGTTCTCTGAACTGGAGAAAGTACACTCTTCTTGGCGTTCAGTCTCAAACCCAGCTCCCACATATATGTGCGAGAATGACATCTCGATGCCGAGCCGCAATCTGCTCCGACTGAGCTAAAATCAACCAATCGTCGATATAGTTGAGAATGCGGATGCCCTGCATGCGCAGGGGGACCAGAGCCGCATCTACACATTTTGTGAACGTGCGGGGTGAGAGTGCAAGGCCGAAGGGAAGTACTCGATATTGGTAAGCTTCGCCCCCAAAAGCGAACCTCAGAAACTTCCTGTGTTGTGGAAGGATGGATATGTGGAAGTATGCATCTTTGAGATCTATTGTGACAAACCAGATCTGACCTGATCTGAGCTACAACATGCTTGATCGTGAGCATTTTGAACTTCAATCTCATAACTGATTGATTTAAGACCCGCAGGTCTATGATCGGACGCAACCCTCCATCCTTCTTTGGAACTATGAAATACCGGCTGTAAAACCCGGATTCCCTGTCTTGAGGAGGGACCACCTCGATGGCCTCCTTCTCTAATAGGGTTTTCACTTCTTGTTCCATAACCAGACCCTGCTCGGGGCCGACTATCGCCGGAGTAACCCCGTTGAACATCGGCAGTGCAGAGCCTAACTGAATACGGTGGCCTTTTTCTACTGTGTGCAGGACCCATTGAGATACATTTTGCTGTAGTTTCCACGCTGCCAAATAATCTACTAAGGGAATCAGTCTCTCGAGACTGACCTCTGGTGTAATAGGCCCCCGCAGGGGTGGCGAACGTCTCAGCCCTGCAACGCGCACGGGCGGAAGATACTGAGAACGATGCTTCCAGAGGGCGCTGAGGCGAGACGGGCACCGTGTACTGCGGTGTACACCACTCTACCCCAGCAGAGGCTGCCCTCTGAAGCCCTGGGTGCAGCTGCCGTTCTGCCTCAGCAGAAGCGGGGCCGGCACCGTGGGGAACGCTGGCGAAGGCTCCCTCCTCGAAGAGAGCCCTCTGGGAACGAAGCAGCTGCACCGACATTCTCTCGCAGTGCGGACAGTCGGCCCCCTCGAGAGCCGACTCAGCGTGCTTCGAACCCAGGCAGACCAGGCACAGGCTTAACACACCCACACTCCTCATATATCTCAGACATGAATTAAAACACAACCTGAAATCCGATCCGGATTCGCCTTTAACATGCTTTGTTTTCGCCTTGCTCTTAGACATGACTTGGAGCTCTACTGGACAGACAACAGTAAATAAGACTCACAAGACAAACTGAGGACATTCACACACAGAGCGCTTGCTGAAGACGCGAAGCTAACGCCAGCTGCGCGGCACGTGCTTTTATAGCTTCCTGGTCGCTTACGTCACCCCGCCCGTGACGTCATGCTCTTCCATTGGACTGATTACACACGATATTCAGAGTCGCTCACGCTAGACGCGTTCCCCAAAGCATTCGATGCAGCTCGAGTTCCTGAAGAGGAACTTTTAATATACACCATAAAATGTATTCATAAATGACCAAAACTTTTGATCTACTAACCTCAAAACTGTTTAGATTGAATAAATATCATAAATGCAAATAATAATAATAACAACAACAACAACAACAACAACAACAATAATAATAATTATTATAATAATAATTAGACCATAGCCTCAACCAATGTGCTGAGATGAGATTTAGTGTATATGATCTATGGTCAAAAGAAAAAAAAATGAAGGTGAGGGGACAGCAGCTCTTCATCAGATACTTTTTGCCCACTAATGGTGTAGTTACAGCAGCTACCAACAGGGATTAACTACACCATGCTAACCAGCCAAAACCTTTGGTAAATGCTGTCTTTAGCCTTCATACTTCAGTCAGAGATCAGTCTGGGAGTCACATTCTTTCTCATCAGCCTTCCATCACTACACACTGCACATTTGTCTGGGTAGAGGCTAAATGGATGGAAAAGGAGGAGTGAGGAGAAGAGGCACAGCCAGCAAAAATTGTTTCAATTAGTACAAGTGATGTGTGATCCAAGGAACTTCTTCTCTCTGCTAGAACAATGATGCCTGCGAGAGACTCCCGCGTTCATTATCCTGAGATCTCTGATCCTCTAAACCCTCACTCGCGCACACAGAAGAATGAGCGCATCTTGACGGAGAAAAGCTGTAAATGCCTTTGCTTTTTAGCAAACACACAGGCCTCTCTTTGCGCTCTCTTTCCCTTTATTTCTTGCTCTCTCACTTCGAGCAGGTGGTATCTGAGACACAAGACTTGCTGGTTTTAGTGGATTTTGACATTTCTGACTCTTTCAGATTGTTTTCCATCAGACAGTTTTTTTTTCTTTTCTTGCTTTTGCCTTTTCAGATTGCTATATTTCCCTGATGTCAGAATGAACTCTGTGTGACGATGGCGGGTTCCTCTGTTTGTCTGAAGCTCACAGTTACAGCGCCTCTCATTGTGGTGTCTTTACCCACAGCACTTTCACTTTAATGATAATGGCACAATTTTTGCCAAACGTCAAATACCACATTTTGTTCTGTTTTATGTGTTTGAAAATATTTTGTAATAAAAATATACTTTAGATTAAAGTAAAATGCATTCTTTTGTTTCGGGTAACTTTCTCTGTCTTCTCATGTATTAGGAGTGTGGTGAAATATTAAAGGAGTAGTTCAACCATAAATGAAAATTCTCTCACCATTTATTCACCCTCATGTCATTCCAAACCTATATCACTTTCTCTTTCTAAAATGGAACACATGAATCATGACCATTCTTTCTAGTATAATGCAGTGAATGACAACTACAAAATACCTAAAAAGTACCATAAAAATATCTTAAAAGTAGTCCTTATGAATTAAACAAGTATGTCTGTTACTCAGTGAATCTGTCACAGCAGTTAACAACCTACTGAAGAAGAAGGTTTCCTGCAAATAACAGCCTAAATTCTGTCTAAGCCATTGTATGGCTTTATAAGTTTTGGAATAATAGTCCACAGGTTGTTTCAGCTAGCTTTATAATATTAGTGCTTTTGTGCTTTTGCATCCTTTTTAAAGCTTAAAAGATTAAGTTCCCTATTATAATAGCATGGAAAAAGAGCAAAAAGCACATCCTATAGATAAAACAGTGGCACTTGGTGCTAACAACACAAAGGTCTTGAGTTTGATTCCCATTAAATGCATCAAATTGATAAGATATACTATGAAGGCAAGCGGTTTGAAGTTGCTTTGGATAAAAACTCCTGAGAAATAAAGTTACTGTGTTCAGTATATTATATTTATTTGATAGTTTTGTGTGAGGAACAGTAATTTAAGCAATTAGACACTAGATACTTTATATGAGCATGCTTATTACTCTTTTATTTTATTTTTTTCCCCCTATAAAGCCTATAGTGTCCTATAAGACACATTTTCTGAGACCTCCACATAATCTACATATTAAAAATAGCTGTTGTACAGTAAATCTTCTGAGAGATAGTTTATAATTATTTTATTAAGTAAAATGCATTTTAGTATAATATAGTATATATACATTTTAGTATAATAATTTAGTATAAATGCTGCTCTTTAGGCTATGGTACACATGTGACATTTGCTTTTTTATATAAAGTAGAAGTTTTATATCGTTAGTAATTTCAAGACAAACACCTTTGACAACTGTAATGATTCATCACAACTGGAATCCATTAGCAGCTTTATTAGTAAACGTGATTGTACAAGCAGAGGTCAATGCACAGGTAAGGCAGTAGAGTAGATCAGACAGAATCATAAACAGTTACCAAGCTCAAGGTCGGGGCAGGTGGCAATCAAACAACAACGATAATCCAAAGAGAAGTACACAGTCCAAGGGGCAGGCGGCAAAGGGTCAGAAACGATGGCAGGCAGGGTAATAACAGAAGGCCGTCAAATGATACAGAAACAAACGCTCAGAAATGTTCACCAAGGCAAAACAAGACTTCGCAGAGAGCCTGAGCCTGCTATAAATAGCCGGGTTAATGAGGCACAGGTGTCAGAGATCAGTACCAGGTACAGGGCTCATGGGAGATGTAGTGAAGAGAGAATTATCAAAACTCTGGTGATGGAGCCCTCTGCTGGCCCAGAGAGAGTTTCAGAAACACTCTGTGACAGAGCCCCCTCCCTGCGACCTGCTCCGGAAGTGATGAGGCGGTCGACACCGGGGTCTCCCACGGGGTCTGGGGGCCGGCATATCTGGATGGTCGCAGTGAAACTCCTCCACCAAATTAGGGTGGAGGTGGACTATGGACTATAATTAGGTGGACTATGGACTATAACCCTCCCAATCTACCAGATATTAGAGAATTCTTCCCCGGCGCCTGGAATCGAGCAGCTCTCGAACCTGATAGGCCTCCTTGCCTTCCATTAAGGTAGGCAGGGGACCCTGGTCCTGTGGCGCCTCCTCTCCCCCCTCACTGGGACCAACAGCAGGCTTCAGCAGGGAGACATGAATAGTTGGAGATACACGGAAATTATTAGGTAATGCCAATTCAAAGGATACAGGGGTTATTTGTCGAATTATCTTAAAAGGGCCCACGTACCCGGGACGGAGTTTGCGACATGGCAGGTGGAGACGGAGGTCCCGGGTGGATAACCATACCCATTGACCAGGGGTGTAGGGGTGTGCGATCGGTTTGCTCTTTTTGTCATCTGACTGCACACTGAAGATGATGATGAGCTTGGTTCCATGTCTCCTTGCTCCTCTGAATCCAGTCATTGACTGCTGGGACATTTGTCGGGTCTCCTGACCAGGGAAATAGGGGTGGTTGATATCCCAGAATACACTGAAACAGGGTTAGACCAGTAGAGGGTTTGCGAAGGGAATTTTGAACTAACGGAGGAATCTGGTTAGTTCTTGGTTGAGTCGATCAACTTGCCCATTGGATTCTGGATGGTAGCCTGATGTCAAGCTTACATTTACTTCCAACGCCTTGAAGAATGCCGACCATAACCGAGAGGTGAACTGGGGACCCCAGTCAGAAATTATATCCTCGGGTAAACCATAGAAGTGGAATACAAATTCACCGATTTTCAGCGGTCTCTAATGCAGTAGGAAGCTTGGGTAGGGGAATGAGACGACAGGCCTTGGAGAAACGATCTATAACCGTTAGGATAGTTGTATGGCCATTGGAGCGGGGCAGGTTGGTTAAGAAGTCCACGGCGATGTGTGACCAGGGGCGTTGAGGTATGGGCAGAGGTTGCAACAGTCCTGCAGGTAGCTGACATGAAGATTTCTGTGTGTTGCAAATGTTGCACTGACGGATCAGATTAGTGGTGTCCGTCCTAAGAGATGGCCACCAGAAACGATTCTGTAGAAGCTGGACGGTGGCATTGATTTATGGGGGGCCTGAGCTGAGTGAAGAGTGTATTGTTCCTTCTCGAAGATTCCCAGGAACGAATAGTTTGTCCTGGGGACATTCTGGTGGCACCTCCAGCTCCTCATTGGCCAGCTCAATCTCAGTAGTAATGTCCCATTAGATGGGCGACAAAATGAGAGATGGGGAAATGATAGTTTCTGGTACTTTGGGGCTGGGATCCTCTTCAAACTGCCGTTAGAGAGCATTCGCCTTGATGTTCTTAGAACCTGGCCGATATGTGACAGTGAATACAAATATGGAGAAGAACAGAGACCACCTTGCCTGCCTGGGGTTGAGTCGCTTGGCCGTTTTCAGGTAATCTAGATTGCAGTGATCGGTTAAGACAGTGAATGGATGTTCTGCTCCCTCCAACCAGTAACGCCACTCCTCAAATGCCACCTTCATGGCCAAGAGCTCCTTATCTCCCACGTCATAATTCCTTTCCTCAGCATGTAATTTACGCGAGTAGAAAGCACAGGGATACATCTTGCTGGGCGAGCCCTGACGTTGGGACAGTACGGCCCCTATCCCAATGCTGGAGGTATCCATCTCGAATATGAATGGTAACTTGGGGTCTGGGTGGTGCAGGATGGGTGTCGTGGTGAACCAGAGTTTGAGTTCCTCGAAAGCCTCACGAGCAGGCAGTGACCAATGAAGATGACTTGAACCCCTCTTAGTCATTAGTGAGTGGAGCGGCTACTGAACTGAAGTTTCTGATGAATCTGCGATAGAAATTGGCAAACCCCAGGAAGCGTTGCAAATCCTTAATGTGACAGGTAGTGGGCAATTCAGTACTGCATTAACCTTGCTCTCATCCATGGCAACCCCCTCTTGACTGATTACATATCCTAGGAATGAGATCGCTGTTAGGTGGAACTCACACTTCTCTGCCTTGGCGTAGAGTTAATGTTCCATTAGGCATTTGAGAACTGCCCTGACCTGCTGGATGTGCTCCTTCAGGGTTCTAGAATATATTAAGATGTCAATGTAGACTATAAGGAACCTATTGAGCATGTCTCTGAATAGGTCATTGATGAATGACTGGAATATGGACGGACTGTTGACCAGGCCGAAGGGCATGAACCGGTATTCATAGTGACCAGAGCTTGTGGAGAAGGCCGTCTTCTAAAGCAGAGGGAACTAGAGGCAGGGGGTAGCGGAATTTAACAGTTATCTTGTAGAGACCTCAATAATCAATGCAGGGGCGGAGGCCTCCATCCTTTTTCACGAAGAAGCCCGCTGGAGAGGTAGAGGGTTGAATGAAGCCCTTAGCCAGTTCCTCCTTGATATACTCTTCCATGGCCCTGGATTTGGGTTGAGACAGAGGGAATATACGGCCCATGGGAGGGACGGCATCGGGCAAGAGATCAATAGCACAGTCAGAAGGTCAGTGCAGGGGTAATTCAGAGGCCCTGATTTTGCTAAAAGCCTCACATAAATCCTGGTTGACAGGGATGTTTGTCTCCCAAATGGAAACTGTTCGGAGCGGAAGTGGGTTGATAGCAAAAATACAGCAGGGAAAGCAGACCTTATTTCAGTGGATTATCTGAGCTTCATTCCAGGAGATAGTGGGATCTTGCATGCGCAGCCAGGGCAGTCTGAGGATGATTGGTGCATGAGATGTTGAGATGATATAGAATTGGATGGTCTCTTGATGTAGAGCTCTAGTCGTCATCATGAGTATTGTAGTGAGATGAGTTATCTTCCTGCTGCCCAGCGGTCATTCATCTACCGCCTCGACTGCCAGAGGAGACACACTTGATTAGGGAGATACACTGTTCTGTAGCAAACTCCAAAAACAAAATTTTCTGCAGCCCCAGAATCCAACAGAGCCCCTACTGACACCGCTCTTGTGGGGAGAGTAATTGTGACAGGGACAGTAACACTGTTCTCAGCACTGAGGGATAAGATGGGTACACTCACCCTGGTCGCAGGATCTCGTGTGATTGGAGGAGATTATCAATCTGAATGGGAAATTCGATGAATTGATCCAAAGACTTTCCCTCATCTCGGCATGCTAATTCAGACTGCAGATCATGACTCAAGCCGCTTCAAAAGAGTACCTTTAGAGTGTCCTCCACCCAGGTGGTTTGAGCTGTGAGGGTTCGAAATAGTGCATACTATGCCGCTGATCTCCTTCCCTGCATTAAAGCCAGCAAGTAATCACCCGCACTCCTTCCATCCCTTGAATGGAGGAAGACTGCCTGAAAGCATTGGAGGATAATGGAAATGGTGAGCCCCCACTACCCCATACCGCTGTCATCCACTCCTCTGAGTAATGAGCAGACAAAGGAAATCATCCCCTTCTCAGTGACATACAGGGCTGGTTGTTGATTGACAAACATGGTACACTGAAGTAGAAACCCCTTGCACTGAGTTGGATCTCCATCATATTTCTCAGGAAATGCTAAATGGGGACTTACGCTGGCATTGGGTGCTGTCGCTGTCATGACAGGGATGTTTGGAGGAGGATTGGAAGGCTCGGGTGACGAGATACGCAGCGTTTGCGGCGTCCTGACTAATTCCTCATTGAGAGTGGTGAGTTTCTGCAGCTGGTGTTGGTGAGCAGCTAGTTGAGTTGCCTGTGCTGACAGTTCCGATGAGATATGGTACATCGCTCCTGGATCGTGTATTGGTGAAGTCTTCTGTAATGATTCATCACAACGACTGGAATCCATTAGCAGCTTTATTAGTAAATGTGATCATACAAGCAGAGGTCAATGCACAGGTAAGCCAGTAGAGTAGATCAGACAGAATCATAAACCGTTACCAAGCTCAAGGTCGGGGCAGGCGGCAATCAAACAACAACGATAATCCAAAGAGAAGTACACAGTCCAAGGGCCAGGCGGCAAAGGGTCATAAACGATGGCAGGCAGGGTAATAACAGAAGGCAGTCCAATGATACAGAAACAAATACTCTGAAATGTTCACCGAGGCAAAACAAGACATCGCAGATAGCCTGAGCGTGAGCCTGCTATAAATAGCCGGGTTAATGAGGCACAGGTGTCAGAGATGATCAGTACCCGGTACGGGGCTCATGGGATATGTAGTGCAGAGAGAATGATCAAAACTCTGGTGATGGAGCCCTCTGCTGGCCCAGAGAGGGAGTGTCAGAAATGCTCTCTGTGACTCTGTGACAACAACTGATGTGTAAGTGCATTTTATGTAATTAATCTGCTATACTGTATGTAGTATAGTAAATTTTGATTTACTATCAGAATTTCATATTTTTGGCCATAGCAGCAATTGCACCAATTATTATTATTTTTTTGCTCAGTTTGGGCCTTTTCAGGGTTAATATTATGTACACTCACAAGAGATGAAGACTGAGGTTATACCAGTGGTCTAGACAATTTTGAGATTACTGTACATGACATCTGTATGACAAACAAAATGACTAGCAAAATAAAAATGCTCAAACAACCAGTTCCTGCTGAAGTGATAAAACTAATTACCACAAATGAAAGGTCCACAAGCAGCAGATGAGAACACAAAATGTTTCCATCCAAAGATGTGTTTCCCAGCAAAATGGTCCAAAATGTGTTTTTTGGAATGCTCTGCATGGGCATCAACTTAACTGGCTACAATTATAGTGCTCTATACAAGCACAATATGTTTTTTTTTTAATCAAAAAGCTACATAAAAAAGAAAATTCTGTCATAATTTATTCTTGCTTGTGAGTAATTGCTTGATTGAGCATAACTGTAGAATTTATTGATTTGAAATTGTATTAGTAGGTCTGTTGATTTTTTCCAATGGCAGTAAAAGTTGTATCTGTTGATTGAAAAAAAAAAAAACTTTGAAGGGAAGACACAGAACACAGCAGCAAGCACATAATGTTTGGCAATGTTATTTGGTATCGATCTACAATAGATCTGGTTTTGTGTAGGGTATAACAGCTGTTAATGTGTGATGGTCCACAGGCCCAAGAGGCTATTATGTGTCTAACTGAACATCATGATGTAAGTAAATTTACAATTTTTATTTAAATGTCTTGTGTTCAGGTTCATTTACAACAGCTGTACTAGCAGTGAGAGTGAAATGGAGGCGTGTTGAATATTTCATCTGGGACATGGAGGGGAGGATTTTTTGACAACAAACAGCACTTACGGTTGTGTAAGTGAGAGATTCTGTGGCAAAATCTTGTTCATTGGACCAGACTAGACACAGAAAAAATGCTGTCCTTCAGACAGCTGCCATCGATTCAGCACTCCTCCCGTGAGGAATTTACGGTGTAAAAGTAGCATGTTACCAACTATTACTCCAGCAGATACAAGCATTAAAATTATATCACTGTCAATCCCAGTGCAATATAAGAGACATATATTGAAGATGTTTAAGAGAGCATCTTATCAAAATAATGTTTTATCAAAATGTTTCATGTTTAATTGTTTCTAGGGCAACACTGAAAGCTGTCCATCCAGGGAGTCCAGTCTCATACTGCTAATTTTACTGCAGATCCACTACAGGCACAAGAGAGATAATTAGTTTCATTGCCTAAATTAGTCTTTAGAGAGACAATTGCGTCATCACTGAATTAATCTACAGATTTAGACTTCCTGTTCAAAAATCTTTACATTTGAAAATTGGGAGTTTGCCAGTAGTGTTTTCACAGTGGGTGAGAGTTTCTACATGGAATGAACACACAGCTTATGAATTTTTCATTCCTCACAAACAATAATGGTAGCGAGCAGAAGGTTCTGAGTTTGGAACCTATCGGAATTGATTTGGCTCATAATTCATAATTGAGTAGCTAACGCATGGAAAGTATTTCATCACACTGCATCGTGGTGACAAAGGTTTTCAAGAGCAGCGGGTGACTTTTATTGTGTCCTTGATGATGGTGGGGTGGCATCTCAACTTATTCTGTGACAGAGTTCATTCAGCTGATTTAGTTTGTACTGGGAAATGCTTAAATGCTAAAATGTTTGATCTCAGTTTTGTGAGACGTTCTCTAGATTTCAATCCCTTTGGTTCCTTTAACATCATGAAATCACTGCTATTATGATTTCATTTGAAGACAAATGTTGTTTCTGAATCAATTATATGGTCATAGAAGACTATAGTAAGAGACCCAGTCTCTACATTTTATTCCAACAAAGTTCTCGATAATAAAATACATTGAGCAGTCAAAATGAGTATGATTATGTGTATTTCTGGAAAATGCATGGTAATGCTTTACATTAAGGTTCCATATCTTAAAAGTAGCTAATACAATAGTTAATGCAATCAAAAAAAAAAAAAAAAAATGAACAATTACTTTACAGCATTTATTAAACTTATTAATCTTCTACATAATGTTAATTTTAATGATCTACTTAATGTTAAACGTAGATACTAATATATGCAATACATACTGCATACAAATATGCAAAAGTTTACTGAATATTAAAAATGTATATTATGATAAAAATTAATTGATTAACAAAAATTGCCCATTTTTAGTACATTTTACCTTGGCCTCATTACATTATTATTATTATTATTATTATTATTATTATTATTATTATTATTATTATTATTATTATTATTATTATTATTATTATTATTATTTACTGAGCTTGTGTTCATTTGAGTGGGTGTTGAATTGATAAACAAACATCCCCAAAAGAATGATAATCCATAATCTTAAATGTCAATGTGTCCATTTTCCAAAATTTGCAGCTACTCCCTGACAAGCAATCAGCCTATAAATATGCATCAAGTTGCACTTTTTGCCTCTTGAGACATCATATACACAGAGCATAGGCCACAATAAAGCCCTGGGTTTGTGAGGTTATTGCTTGCCCACTAAGTTCAATGTGACCAGATGGGATGTTTTGTTTGATGGACCTCCTTCGCTTTGTCACACACAATGACAACCCCCCCCCCCCCCCCACTGATGCCTGCCTTCATTGTTAGGCTGTTAAGGAGATTGGGTTGGCATTTACTGCATCTGTAGCAGTGTCAGTTCGCGTATGAGTGTGTTTGTGTCAGGCAGGAGAGGCCCCTGCTCTGCTCCTCTCGGCTCTGGCCTGCTCACCCATATGGACGGCCTGATCAAAGGCAGCTGAAGCAGGCTGCAGCACAGGCGCGCTGACAGGAGAGCGAGAGGGAGCTGCATAATTGACATGGCCCTTCAAAACCCCGAGCCTCACAGTGTGCCAGGGTCTGCACACACAGCACATAGCAGCAGAATGTCGGCTAAACAAGCTCAATATTCACACTTACCAGACTGATTACATATCATATATACAACAGCAAGTCATTAGGAAGTGTGTACCATACAATGCTCTAATGGATTGTTATTGCATGAAGTAAACGAGAAATCTAAACTCTGACATTAAGCATTTGCTCGTTGCACATGCCTGACAAACAAGCCCTTTAAAATGCATGTTTCAGGGTGCCGTGTCACCCTGCACTCTCTCCTGCTGAATGGTGTCTATTTTGGCTCCAGACCGGTGGTGGTTGCACATCACTGGCTGTCTGTTCTGAGAGGAGAAATGTCAGAAGCCTCCGGTGGCAGCCATTCCAACTCCTGCCTGCCACCCCGTCACATGCCTCCTGTAAAGGAGGAGGTTTGCCAACTTGCCCCACATTAATCAGGGCCCTCTCGCACCATTAGCCAGTCAATCATTTTCTGGGGCTGAGCCAAGCTGCTAGCCCATTCAGCATCTTAGCCCATCCTCTGATTGGCCAAGATCCCTATAACATCCAAGGACGTGCCAACTGAAAATACAGTCATGCCTAATTGTTGCATATTTAGAGTTTTATATATATATATATATATATATATGTATATATGTATATATATAATATATATATATATATATATATATATATATATATATATATATATATATATAATATTTGTAATATTATTCATATAGTATGATATAGTGAGAATATGGAGCTGATACCCAAAGAGGAAAAACTGTGATAAACTGTGAAATGTGCTGATATTTATATGGCCATTAAATTAATATCAAAATCTGATAGCTTGTAATGCACATCAATGAAATCTTCATAACAGTATAACTACTACTTAAATAAAATGCATATAAACACTCTTATATCTCTCTTAATAATGTCTTAGTAAGATGATACTTAAATGCTTAGTTTTATGATCAAAGCTCTTTAGCTTTTATTGTGGGGGGCAAAACATATTATGCAATGCAATACAGTAATGATTGAGAAATATACAAATAAATGTTCCTTAAAAGCCTGATGTATTATATTTGATACTCAAAAAATAAATAAGTAAATATACAAACAAATAAGTAAAAAATTACTAATAATATATATATAAATATAATTATTTAAAAATACTGCAGCAAAATGATGTGTACCACAACCTGAAGGAGGACATTTAATTCTTGAATATTCTAAAAGGCCTTCTACTTGCTAAAAAAGTATAAACTATCAATCAGTTGACAGATAGAGTTTAGCTTGTGTACAACAGATTTTTTTCAGCAAAGTTTTGATCATGTTGATAATTTAGAAGCTTTACAAATTTGCCTATCAAATATGATATCATAGGCTTTTATAGGGTTTTATGCATTTTAACCTGTGCATTTAAAGGAATCCATACACACCTGTTGAAATTGTATTCATAAAGCCATATTAAAAATATGATCTTTTTAATTAATTTCTCTACAATAAGAAAAAAAAAATATTCATAATGTAAAGTGAGCAGCACATGCTGTGCATGAAATATCTAATTTCATTTTTGATATCCATTCACTATTTCCTGGTTTGCTTTTACATACGCGTCTGCGCTTATCTGTGCTATTTTGACCCCTAGGTTTGGTAGCTATCAGCATTGTGAAGTGTTTTTAAATGGGTGAATCTGTTTTACACAGATCTGGTAGGGGCAAAATAGTCTAACTAGCCTTTTGTGCATGAGATAATGGTTGGTAGGGGGCCGGCCTGCTCAGGAGGGGTAGTGGGAGGGAAGGGATCACGCTCCTCACTACAAAGTGAGAGCCCAGGATCCAGGCTTAAGGGACCTTCATCATTAGTTAATGACTTTGGAGATTAGTATTATAACACAGAGATTACAGAGGAGACAAGGGTTGTTCTCTGGTAATTACACACTGAAGCACAAACGTCCCCCTTCATGCTGCATCTCTTGTGAGGCTTAATCGAATACAGCACCACTGTGACATCATTCGATGCTGTATGGCTCATTGTTTTTCTTTCACTGTTTCTATTTCATTTAGTGATATGATACCTCAGTCTACTGTAAGGATTGCAATATTGTTACTGATACCACAGAGATCTATTTCTACTTGAGCTAACATTTGAAATTACTTTTGTCTGTGTAATCTAATTTGTCAGATTGATTAAGTTGTATAAAATAGCATTTTTGACCAGTTAATTTAGATAGATTCCATTTTTAGGGTTACTTGTTTTTACAGTGTAGCATACAAAATATTATTCCATGCGATTTAAATCTTAACTTTTAAATAAGTAATCAAATAATAAATGTATGAATCCATAAAACTCAACTGCTATACTGACTCTCATCAAATATTTATATATATATATATATATAGATATATATATATATATATATATATATATATATATATATATATATATATATATATATATATATATATATATATATATATATATAAAGAAGAAAAATAAGAAATAAAAAAGACTTAAATATCAAATATTAAATGTTTGCTCATTATACAAAGTGATCACCTCAGAAGATACAATAAGCCAATCAGAATTTTCTTTTCTTTCGATTATTCCTTTACTCTTCTAAAAAAAAGGACTCTACCGTCCATTTATTTCAGCCATTAAGTTAACAAGCAACATTTGTATTTACCACCATGCCTGGGTGGTTAGGAGCAATCAAAAACCAAACATCACAAGGGAACGGAAGGAAAACAGAGATGGAAAGTGAAAGAGGTGGATGAGGAGGGTGAGAGAGAAGGTTCAGGTTGATATGTCAAGAAAAACTGGGGTAAAGTGCTGACACGTCGATGTCTTAGCTGATAACGCTTAAATCATTTTTCCTCCAAAACTTCAGTCACCGGGCTTCAAAGAGATATAGCCATAATACAAATTTTTGGAGTAAGTAGTGGTGTTTGAAGTTATTTTATGGGATTTTGCTGTAAGGCCCAGAATTGATTTGCAGAGGGGATAAAAGAAAGATACTTTATCTTTGGAGCTTTGTCGGAAAAAGCTTAGCATCCATTGGTGGTTCCGCCAATATGCCTGCAGGGCAAGGGGTGTGTGTGGTGGGGTGGGGGTGCTTGGTTAGGTGGCATTGACATTATATACCAGAATGGATTGCGCTGAGTGTACACCTCCTGCTACTTATGAACTGCTCTTTCATAATCTTTCATGAACCATACAATGTTTTATTTAACGTACTGGGTCAGAGAAAAAAACATATTAATAATGAAAGATGTGGGGCCTGGGAGAGAGAAGGAAAAAGACGAGAGAGAAGGGAGAGAAAACTTGGTTTGAGGCTCATCTCTGCAAACAGGTCAGGGGGACCTTTTGAAGTCTGCAGCTCCTGTGCAGTCAATAGTTTAAAAACTTGTGTTATGTCTGAATGTGAGGCTAGCTCTGAGCTTCTTTCGCTCTCCCTACCTGACAAATGCCAAACATCTCATCTGTAGTGTCCAGTGGCTCTTCATTGTGGTAGAAAGAGAAGAGCGAGCAGATTCTCTTCAGGCTTTACAATTTAAACACACTGGACAGAATCCAACTTCAGAAATCCTCCAGTGTAAACACAGGAGGCTTTTTCCTTGTTTCCCAAAGCACCTCCCATAAAATCTAAAATTTCATGACATATTGCTTTTCGCATTGCTCGAATGCTGCTCTCGCTTGTGATCTTGACCTCCGATCTACTTGTACAAACAGGAACAAGCTTGGGCTGTGTGGGCATAATGCACTATATCCCCCTGAGTCTGCACATTTGCAGGCTGTTAAGTAGGGCAGAGGCAGCTGCGAGCTTCTTAATTGCTTAATTGCACTCATTATTTGAACTGAGGATGAGCTCACCTCGTGCCGTTAATTGAAAAGGTACTGCAGTGCAGTCTTTCTGAATGGCATGATCCCTTGAGGAACGCGCCGACTCTGATGTTGGGCTAGTGCATGATGATCAGTCTCTTTTTCTCTCTTTCTCTCTCCCTCGCTCCCTTCCCGACACTCGATCGCATATGCTGTATATGTGGTATCTGAATTCACAGTGATTCTCCAGGACATTGCAGGCCTATCAGATGAAAGAAGCATGTCTTAGAAGCTCCAAACCCTCAGAGGAAGGTCCAGGGGCCATGTGACTTATTTATGACTCTTGTGACGACGTGCTCCCCATCCTTGGCCTTACAGTAACACACACACAATCTCAAACACACTCACACTGTGTCTCTCTGACTTTCGCGTGGCGTGGCCTCCTCGCTCTATTTAAAAAATAAACAGGAGACTGGTGTCTGTGCTAATAATTCATGGCTGGCGACAGTGAGAGGTGTTTATGTGGGGAAATGAGATGCTCTTAACACCTGCTCCTCTGAGGAAATGGCGCCCCACTTGGCCAAATGGAGCCATTGCAGGCTTTAGCCATGTTAATCAAACAGTTGGTGGTTTCCATTGACTTCCATAATAAGAAAATAAATACTATGGAAGTCGATGGGAACCACCAACTGTTTGATTACCAGCAATCTTCAAAATATCTTCTTTTATGTTCAACATAAGAAAGCAACTCATACAAGTTTGTAACAACATGAGGGTGAGTAAATGATGACAGAATTTTCATTTTTGGGTGAATTATCCCTTTAATACTTTCTTGTTAGCTGAGGTATGTTTTACTGTCTTAGCTACTAAAAGGACAGTCCACCCATAACCAGGGGAATATAAAGGAAGTACTCTACAGTATTTCGAGGAGCTTTATTTGTTTCATGAACAACTACCGAATGAACAATTATCCGATTGGCTGTCAACAAAAAGGATTGATTTTGAATTATTTTGATTGACTATTTTTTGGAAATATGCATTCCATCTTTCCGTGCACTCTTAGAAACAATGGTAGAACAGCTGCGACTGTGGTGGTACCCTGTCAAAAGGCACGATGAACCATTTAGGTGCTAACCCATGTGAAAAGAAGTACACTTTATCATTCTTTCAAAACAAGCACTTAGTACAGTATTTATTTAATTATATGTATGTATAGATAGATAGATAGATAGATAGATAGATAGATAGATAGATAGATAGATAGATAGATAGATAGATAGATAGATAAGAATTATTGTAAATATATCTTTTTATGTAAATTTTACATACAAATTATTGTATCTTTGTGGCAAACTATTCCTTTTCATTCTCCGCTTTTTCCAC
Source organism: Cyprinus carpio (assembly GCF_018340385.1). Classification (NCBI taxonomy): domain Eukaryota; kingdom Metazoa; phylum Chordata; class Actinopteri; order Cypriniformes; family Cyprinidae; genus Cyprinus; species Cyprinus carpio. The sequence continues at coordinate 16,327,456 of NC_056577.1, forward strand.
AGGGGACCAGAACAAAGAATTTTAAGTGTAAAACCATAAACTTGCAGTGTAAAAATTTACTTTTCACTTCAGGATACAACAAAAATCAAAAATCAAACTTAAGAATGATTTACACTTCTTCAAGCTTCAAATTAAATATGGTTTCAAAGAATGGTCAAACGACTGTCTAACACCAAGCCACTTCCTTCTTCTTACAGTTTAAAATATCAACAGTCACTCATGCAATAATATAGAAAAATATAAACATTTCTTAATGTTCCTTAGGGCTCTAACACATATTGTATTTCATATCCGTTTCTCCTCGAAATATGGTGTGTAATGTTGAATGTAATTACAAAAATGTATGATCTATTGAAACTTGCAGGTCATATAATTTAATATATATATATATATATATATATATATATATATATATATATATATATATATATATATATATATATATATATATATATATATATATATATAATTACACATTTGTAGTAATGAAGTTGCAATTTAGCTCATTTTAAATATATTAACTTTAAATGTATCAAATAAGGGGTACCACAACAGTGACAAAGATTGGTAGCCTACTTCTGTACCATTTTACCTTAAGCAACATTTTCTACCTAGCTTTCGATTTAGTTTCATTGGTGTAACCCATTGTATTTAGGTTGATTCAGTGATATATAATATTTTTGACAATTTATTTAGATGCTACCACGTGAAGCACTTTTTTCCATGTCCCCTTTAGAAAAGCAATCTTTTATTTTTACTATAATGTACATTTAATTTGTTACTCATCAAAATGACCTTTGTTGTAACACTTTTCACTCTGTGACATCAGAGGTTATCTCTAATTTGATATCAAATTAGCCAGCCAACCAGCCAGCAAAAAAAAAAAAAATGTAAATGAACTGTATACTACATAATTAGCTATTTCAGTTAAAAGTGCCCTGTTTGCATCACTTTATAAATCTTTTAGACGGAATTTCAAACTGTTTCCAGGACAGCTAAAAAAAAAAAAAAAGAAATAAATCCTTGGCTCTATGTGTGCAGGTAGCTAACGTTGCATAAAATCACTGGTCCATTTGCATCTTTCAGGATCAGGCTGGAAGCCATTTTTTCTCTGACCTCATTCTAATCGAGCATGGCAAAATGCTATTTCCATATGCCTCTCCCAAACACTTTCATTTCTGCCTTTTAACAAAGCCTTTTTGTTGGGAAATATGTTACTAATGGCTTATAAATTAATAAGGAGCCAAACTGAAGTTGATTTTTGCAAGACTGGTGATGCAAGACTGGCTGGCATAGCTGTCATTTTATTCCCATTCTAGAATTTTCTGGCCGAATGCATTTCCACATCACAGAATGCTATAATGCATCTTTTGTCATTCTCTCTCACTAGTGCCGTGGAAGTGACGCTGAATGTCCTGGTGTGATTTACGTTCACAATCCCAGTCATTAATTTTCTATCATTGTGAAGATATGATTCATGTTTTGGGGGCTGTCAGTATTACTTATTTAGATATTCAGAGGGGAAAACTCAGGCCTTCTACTTAATGGAATATAAAGTTGCAGGCTCTCATTCCCACTCGAACATTAAACAACAGGAGCTACACATGTGTTAATGTGTGCTCCCAAAGCACCTTAATTCAACTTGAAATTCCTAATGGAAGTGACTTTCAGTGAAGGCCCGTCTGAGGTGTGTGTAAAGGGGGGAGTTTACACGTAAATTCACTTGTCTTTGTCGTCTCTGTGTGTCTGGCAGCTTAACAGCCCTAGTGCTTGTGTGTCTGCTGGGAGGTGTCGGACGAGCACAGTGTGGCCAGATGCGTCTCGAGAACATGACCTGCTTTTGTTTTGTTTTTGTCTCTTATTTTGCGGTAAAGTCCTACAATGACAACCTTAATTTATTGTATCAAATACACTACAGTAATCAGTAAGAGTTTTGCAAGTGTAGCAAGTTTTTTTTTTTTTTTTTTTTTTCTTCTCATTTTTGGTAACACTTTCTATGAAGCTCATATTTATAATGTATTATAAGAGTATTCTTAAGGCATTCTAATGAATGCATAATGTATAATAAAAAATAAAAAAAAACTTATATTATGTTGTATCATCTCATGAGCAATCATAACAACTGTTTTAATGGATTATAATATTCACTTATTTGTTGTAATAGCTTTTATGATTATGTTGATTTATAATACACAATGAACACAATGCATCCACTTAACTTACAATGGATTATATTTCCCATAGATATAATGTATTATAAGTCTCATATCTTGCCATTGTTAACTTGTTACTTTACTTAAAGCAGACTACTTATAAATAATAACAACAATGACAACAATAATAATAAAAATAAGAATGATATTTTTTTTCTTAAACAGCTAGCTGTAGTATCCGATATCTGATCAGATGAATGTTTAATATGATTTGAACTATATTTATTGTAATATCAGTAAGATACTGTACAGATCTTAAATAGATAATGTCAAGAGACAGTATGACTTATAATGGCTTTAACATGGATTATTGTGTGTTATAAATAATCATACTCATAAAAGTTATAACCACACATAAGTAAGTTTTATAATGTATTATAATTGTTGTTATGATTATTTATGAGATGAAACAACATATAGGTTTTTGTTTTTAATAATACATAATGCCTTAAGAATACCCTTATAATGGGTTATACTTCCACTTCATGAAAAGTGTTACCCCATTTTTTAACAACATCACAACCAAACTATAAACTTAAATCTATAACTAAATCATATGAAATTGAACATATTATACTGTATAGGTGGCAGACATGACACCTAACATGTAATATATTGCAGTTTGTCTAAAACTATTTTAAAAAGCATTTTGCTAAAATAATTTATAAATTAAAATTAGCTGATACTGCTAATGCAGTTGTAAACGTCATACTCATATCTATATTGCCAATGTACGTATCTACACAAAGATAATTTTGATATCAAATTGCCATAAAAATGTGTTAAAAAACCTTAAAACAATAATTATATATCTAATTTATAATATTAAATTTAAAATTAAATTAAATTAAATTTATGCATTTAGCAGACGCTTTTATCCAAAGCGACTTACAGTGCATTTAGGCTATCAATTTTTACCTATCATGTGTTCCCAGGGATCAAACCCCCAACCTTGCACTTGTTAACGCAATGCTCTACCACTTGAGCTACAGGAACACTAATATAATATACCTAAATAGTATTTTTAATATATATATATATATATATATATATATATACTATTTATTTATTTAATGTACATTATGCGCTAAGTATTTATATATTTAAAAATAAATAAATAGTTACCATGCAATGTACATGTTAACTTAATATCGTGTTGATAAAACAAAACAAAACAAAAAAAAGCCCATGGGCACATTATACAGTACGTCAACAATCTATATAACGTCAGCACAAGGTAGTTGTGATTGTCACTATTTATTGCATAAATCACTATTGTGTACTTTAAATACAGGATACTGTAAAATAATAGTAAATCATATATACATACGTGTGTGTGTGTGTGTGTGTGTGTGTGTGTGTGTGTGTGTGTGTGTGTGTGTGTGTGTGTGTGCATTTGTGAATCAAGAAGAGTCATGCATCATCTAATTAGTCCTCATCAAATAACACAGATTCAAACACAAAGACTGATGACCATAGACTGAGTCAGAGATGAATGTCTGGCTGGCCTCTACTGCAGATGACAGCGTCCCTTCTGCATGAGTGCATAAGAAAGTGCTGCTCTCTTTGACAGGCAAACTTTCTCTCACACGTAATCTTGCACTTTTCAAAGAGGATGAAGAAACCAAATGAGTGTCACCTTTCCCACCAGTGGTTCATCAGAAGTAAATGAATGTAGGTCTGCTAGAAATGAAATGAACATTTAGTTTTTGATGGGACAAGACATTGACTGACACTGTGCTAATCTGCCCTCGATCTTGACACTATATAATTAACTAGCTGCCACTGCAGAGTTGTAGATATTAGAAGGTTAATTAGACACAAATGAAAGACATAGATCAGATTAGCATAGGCTTTAGCAATATAGCCTTCACCAGGTCCTCATAAGGAAGTGTTAAATCTAATCCTTCACAACCTAATACAGACCGACATACCTCAAAGTTAATTATAGCTGAACAACTTCATCTCCTTCTTACCAATTCAAAAACTGAGATTTTATACTAGATTATGTCTGGTGGATGTCCACTCATGTTAGTTTGATGAAGCTTAAAGAGAATTTGGACTATAGAAGTATTTTAGCATTGTTGGATCTCAATAATAGATTCCTATTGAATTGAGAAGGATCTGGTTTTGTCCCACATAAGGACATAGAGATCTTAAAAAGCCAAACAATTTTCTGAGGCCATGTAAACATCAGTGTAAAACCTGGATCAAGATGTAAACTTGATATCATTGACTGAGTCTTCAATTAAGCAGATGTCTTCCAATGTCACATTACAGCAGGAGTCAATATCAAACCATCAATAACCTTCTCTTCTGTTCACACACAGTCTGGTGTGTGGGGTGACCTGCAGACTCAGGGGTCAGGGCTGGTCTGGGGATGTTCCAGGGCAAAAGGTCAATGTCCTTTGAGTGTGTGATCTTTTGGAGGTCACCCTGCATACTCCATGTCTATGCTGATTGACTCACAAATGGAGTTCTACTTCATAGTCTATAAGAAAAACAGACATCATCAGCGTCTGGAGCACAGGATGGAGTCCATGAACCCCAAAACAATCCACAAAGTTCAGCCTTCTGTCTAGTTGGTTTCAATGATTGTGTCGCTTTCTAAGTCCAGTCCCGGAAGGGCTTGTACAGCCATGGGGTTACACATTGTTGATTTCTCCTGTTTTTGTCCTATCCTTAAAACCTCACTAATCCATGAATCCGACCTTGGATTTCAGTTGGGGAGCCAGAGGAGGAAAATAATTGGGTTGCTGCTAATAAATGGATTTTCTGCTTCTTTGGCAGAAAAAAGAAACTTAACAACTGTCCAGACATGAAGAGTTTGGGGTAGTAAGCTGCTCTAAAGAGCTCCTACTAGGCCTCGGTCGCCACATATAAAATGATTACCATTCTGTGATATGATTACAGGCTCTGCTTTTAAAGTCTAAAAAAAAAAAAAGATTTATAAAATTCTTTAAGTGTTCTCTCAGTCCTTATTATAAAGACTTTAGTCTACTTTTATGAGGGATTTAAACAGAGAAAAAGAAAGGGGAAAGGTTACCTCAATTACATCTGTAGAAAAGTGGCTTTACAGGAATTTAAGTGTCAGAAAGTTAAATGAAAAAGCAATATATAAGCAGCTTGAAAGAAAAAAAAACATGGATTTCTTGAGTTTGTAATCTTGTGGATTTTGAGTGTCATCGAGTAAAATTAGGTAGGCTTTTCTAACTGCTCTTGGACTGTTGTTTTAGGTTGCATCAGGCAGGTACCTTTCTTTAGTAATAAACAATTCACAGAAATTAGCACAAAACATTACAAAAAAATCTCTTGCTGTACATACTTACTGTAAAATTCAATTTATACATACAAATACTTAAACCTATATCATAATAAATATACTGTACATAAAACAATCATGAAAAACATAAAACAGGAAATTATTTCATATAGCCTGGGAGACAAGATCAATAATGATACATTTTCAATGATAATTTGACCCTTTTATGACAAGTTCAGTTCAGGTTGGAAAACTTAATTGTACTTATGAATGAACTACTACTAATAACAACAACAACAACAACAACAACAACAAACTTTTTAAATTTATACTGTACATATTTAAACTCATACAAACTTTTTACATATTTTACATTGATTAAAAAATAACTGGGCATAAAAAGATATAAACATGCTTTCTTTATTCATGAAACTATTATGAATGAATACAAAGTGTTTAAATTACCTTTTTTGATATACTTTATCCACATTCGTTACACCCCCCACCCCCACCTCCCCATCTGATGCAGTTGTATAGAGGTGTTGAATTGTTACAAACATGCACAACATGTCTCCAAAATCAGAATCAATTTTGAAAAAAATACCTTCAAAGTTCAAAAGACCTTGTCCCGTGCTGCAGACTAAGAAATGTGTGTAAGTGTTTGCAGTATACAGCAGGGGCTGCAGTGTGGTAATTAGAGTTTAGCAGGGAGTCTGGGTGACTATGGCAATATGTAATTCTGCTCACCGCATGTGTGTACCTGCCGTGTACTTTGAGTCATATGTGAGGCCAAACCTCAGACTGTATCAAAGGAAGGGTGCTATGTGGTCCTGACTGCCCCTCTGGTTAAGCATACCCAGAAGGCCCTCCTGCAAGTCACCTTGCCAATGTTCCCTTGTGGAGCAACTTAAGCCTGTCGACATGCCACTTGGACAATGGAGAATTCAAAGGGTCCAGGATTCGACACAAGAACTGTTACTCCAAAACAAACAAACAAACACAGGCCTCTGCAAATATCAATCTACCAGTATCCCCCACCTGTGCTTAGGTGCATGTGTGGTACGCAGCATGATTTTGTTTTTCAAGTATAGAACAATATGCTTTGTGTGTGTGTGTGTGTGTGTGCGTGTGTGTGTGTGTGTGTGTGTGTGTGTGTGTGTGTGTGTGTGTGTGTGTGCGTGTGTGCGTGCGTGCGTGTGTGCGTGTGTTCGTGTGGAGCGACTTCCTTCCTTTTATGTGTGTGTGTGTGTGTGTCGTGATTTAAAAAAAAAAAGATTATGAATTTTATCTTCAGTAAACCAGTTTTAAATATATAAAAGAAGAACAGTTTACTTGCAATTCTCAGTTAGTAAAAAAAGGTCATTTCTATTACTTTCACACCCTGTGTGATGTTAATAATATAGTATTTCATAATGAGTACTTTATATGACAGACTTTATTTAACTTTAAGATTTCTTTATAATTATTATTAGCTTATTTCCCCATTTTTTCCCCAGATAGATGATCAAAAGCAAATGGGATGTTTACTGGGGGATCTGATCAATTTTGCATCCATTCTGCAGCTTGAATGTGAAGTCTTGTGCATTCAGCACTACTTTGCCAGAAGTGAAAAATCGCTTGTGATGGAGGTGTAATTGCATGCAAGAGGACACTACACCCAACAGACAATCCTCCCCCCTTCAATTTATATATTATTGCATTGTAAAGGTCAAAGCTAAAAAAGCCTCTCAGAGTGACTACAATTACAGATCATTTCTGGAAGAGGAGGAAGAAAAGGGAAGAAAGAGCCTGAACCTTTTGTGAATTTGTTTCAGAAAGCTCTAATCTTGTCATATGGAATAAAGGCAAGCTGGAAACACTTGAGAGTTTATGTAATGAAAAAATCATCAGTCACATTATGGACACAGAAATTGGTGTGGGGTTTAAAATTGACCTAATTTTCTGGCAACGAGAAACAGCAAACAGTATAATACATGTGTGAGCACATGAATGGATGTACGTATGCATGCACACACATACACATGCCTGGTCTGTAAATAGAAGAAAGCTATATGTAGATGTGATACTGTAAAGGAAAAGACATATGCTGTATATGCATTTAAATACATTCAAATTTTTAAATACTACATATATTTAGATATATTGCTTTTTATATAATAAAAAAATGTACTCAAAATGTGTTTTATAATATTTATTAATTTAAAAACGGGTGAAAAAAGATAGTGTGAACTCATCTAACAGCTATGGCATTTCTGTGGGAGTTTTTTAATGGCAATAATGAATGATCACTTTAATTTTATGTGATGACGTGAGTCAGGGACACCACACTGTTCAAGCAGACAGACAGCTCGAATAAGCATTATCGCCCGCTTTATTTTTCTTTTTTACATGGAGGGAAAGTGATAGTGGACACTTTATTTTCATACAATTGTCCAAAATGTGTCGCCGCCTTGGCAACACTCAAAAAAAAAAAAAAAACAAAAAAAAAGTCCTGGCTCTCATGATAAACAAATGACTGTTCTTTTTTCCCCACCCTTACTTTTTCATGGTGCCAGTAAAAAAAAATCATAATTAAAACGGGGAGACTGAATTGTGTACAAGATGGACCCTCTGTTCAGTAAGCCACTTTCATTTGAGAAAAGCCTTTTTTGGAAATAATATGTTCTGCTCTGCTTAAGTCTGAGATCAAATGCTCTCTCATAATGCCAGCGTAATTAGATTTCACTATGTAAATGGCCTTTGGAGGCCATAAAGAGGAGAGGAAGGGAGATAGAAAGCAAGAGCAGGCTCTTGTTTGTTCACTGCTGCCTCCCTCAGGACATTCAGGATTCTGTCGTTTGGCATCTCACAGACTAAGCAACAGCACATCTACCACAGAAACTGTTGAGACGGCATCAAAAATAAAGGGGCTTACGGATTAGATACTTTTTAACAAAGATAAAAGTATAATAAATATAATTATAAAGAAGAAATAAATGCACACTTAGATGAGGACATCCATGTAGATGTCATCTGTGTTTAATTTGTTTTTACCTGCCCTTACCAAGATAATGGGAATAGCAATTAAATGCCTTTCATCTAAGGTTTTCATCTCAGGCAATCTGTCACAAACACTATCATATAAACAGTTTAAGACCTGAGGCAGTTTTGCCTTGTGTGCTCTCCTGATAAATGAATACACAAAACACTCCAAAATACATTAACAGAACATTTTAATCAAATACATTAATCAGAACATTTAGTAAACAAAAGTCCCCTTCCAAAATGGTAATTGTGTGTATATGCGTGTGTGTATGTGTCTCTTGTTTTCTGGTTCTTTGTCCCCAGTAGATTGCACAAACATATGGCTCGTCTCCCTCACCTTTAGTTAAGCCTCTCTTAATTAACTTTAAAGGGCTAATTTGCAAGCTTGACTAAGTATGGTGTTATTCTCCAACAAAGACACTTTTTATTCAGCTGTAATACAGAATGGAAACACTGAAGAATATTATCTTTTTTGCTTTACTTCAAATAAAAACAATATTGAATTTGCAGTAAGAGGAAAAAAAAAACAAGACAGCAGACGTTGTCTTGACTAAGATTAAGGGAGTGGTAACATCATCTCTTTTTTTTTTCTTTCAAACATAAACAGCAGGGGCCCATTATAATGGTACAGTTTTTAAGCCTGGAAAGATGACCATATGTCAATGCACCGCCGAGACAAATGTCCACAGACTACGGATCAGTGACAATTCTCCTTGCTCTTAATGCCTTGTCAAGCCACTGTTGTAAAACAATTAAGATCCTATTAACATATATTTTATTAATTGCCCCATCCGGGTGGAAACACAAAAGACATGTTGATGTCCTGACTGGGCAGGCAGCTTTTGGAGAATTGGAGCATGGCATCTTTCTCACAGAGAGTGACAGCTGAAAAAATCGGGGTCAGATTATATCAGCACGGACAGCTTCACAGATTTGTTTGCCATTGATAGCAGCAATCAATTAGGGCAACCACGTCTGCAACGGCAGAAAATGATGCAGGACCTCGTTGCATAAAGTTTTTTATTTTATTTTTCTTATGCCTTTTCAGTCATTTGCGAGTAATTGTTACAACTTGATAAATTCAGTCTCTTGGTTATGTAAAAATAAATATATAAAATAAAAACAATTCTTTTATGTGGTGATGATTGTTTCACAATTATCGTATCACAGCTTTTTTCATTTCCTCTGAGTAATTGGACTACCCCGGTGCATTATCTGATCTAAATTGCATTGCTAATTACAAAGCCCAACAGTTGAGTGGCATCAATACTCCATTAGGATTAATTAAGATTGGGAGTGACAGCTGACGATTAAGCACATCATTTGCAGTTCAACAATGCAGAGGTCAAATGATCACGTTTCTTTCTTTTAATAATGATTACTGTAAGCTGCTGGATAATTCTCATCAAAATGAAGCATGTGTGTAACAATATGATTAGCCAGGACATGCTCATTCACAAACGTAATACCGTGAAGGTACGAGGCAGTTTTCAGGGTTTTGCTTGGTCTAATTTTCACCCGGGAAAACGTAAAGGTTTCATAATTGATTATGCGTCTAATTACAAAGCATATAATTAGTGGAAGTTATTGATAGTTGAGAATGTGCTTTTTAACCCTGAAGCTGTGTATCTACCCAGAGGAGATGTGTGTCCTTCTGATCTGATGATGGCTGTGACTTTTAACTAATTAGTCTGTCACACAAAGTCACAAGTTTTTCAAGGCAACCTGGATTTGACAGGGCCTGTGAGTCTTTTTTAATCCTCTAATTTTCATATAACCAGCCAGCAGAAGTTAATCATTCTATGTGACCTTTAGCTTTATTATGAGGAGACAAAAACAAATTAATGTTTGCATTACAATTTACCTTCAAATACATGCATAGAAATAAATGGCATTTCCAAATAATGCTATTTAAAATGATTTTAGAGTCCTTCTGTTTAGAAGTTTAGTGGTTTGGTGTGTGCTGTGCTTTTGATTAGAATACTTGTAGATAGAATACAATACAAGTGCACTTTATCTCGCTTCATAGCCATAGAGCTGTAACAGCACTTAAATGTTTAACATTAGACATTTTCAGATGCTATCAAAAAATAATAGTATCAAATCATGTTTTTACTTCATGCCACTTTCACATAGCAGGATGGGAGAGTGGTCCGCCTCGACAGCATATGCCCTCAGAGAGACTTCACGGAGGAAAGCCAACCCATAATTGTTAATATCATAACAGAAACAGAATGTTAAATGTAGGTTATGGCACTTATAAAGACAGATTAGATGAATGTATGAACACAAGCTTTAAAGTTCGGAGATTGCAGAGTTCTGACAGATGTAAAAACTGCTGTAGTGTCTGCGAAACAGGGCCGAAAGCCAAACATAAATCTAGAAGACAAAAGTAAGCAGTGCCCACACACACATATACACACACACACTCACAAGCCATTACAACTGTACTTCCTGCAAGTGCATTCTTAAATGTCACCGGGAACAGTGTGCTTTCCTAATTGTGATCATTTCCCAACTAAAGATCAGGATCCCATCCAAGCCACTGGCTCTCACTTTAATGGTCTCTGGTGAATGTCACAGAGAGGGAAATGTTATACATTGTACTTCACGTCACAATACTTTTGCACTGGAATACTGAATGCTGTGTGCCTGATTTCAGGGAGGATTGTTACAGTTGTTTAACATTATTAAACATTTACTTACATAAACACATATTTCTATCTATCTATCTATCTATCTATCTATCTATCTATCTATCTATCTATCTATCTATCTATCTATCTATCTATCTATCTATCTATGTTAACAGTGCTGAAAACACCTTGCAATCCAGAATGCTGTAGCTGCATTTGTTTATTCATTTATTTTTATTAAGTGCAAAGCTTTATCCAAATTAGTGCCATGGCAGGAATTATTTTTTATTTATCAGCTGTAAGAGACGTAGTCGTGTACATTCAAAATGGAGAGACTCCCAGTAAGCGGTGCACATTGAGTGCTTGCTGGATGCAGTCAGTCTAAAAGTGTCTGAAAGAGTGCTGCTGGGCATACTTACCCTCCAGCTCCCTGAGGAGCTCTGTTATTATTGGTAATGAAAAGTGATAAACATGGCGTAAGGAATAGCTTGTGCCACAAGTATACTGTGTCCTTTACATCCACAGAGGTTTCTGCATCCAGTGTCTGTATGTCTTTTTTCCCCTGTTCTGTTTATGAATGATTTAACGTACTGCATAAGGACTTTATATATTATTTACTTTATTTACAGTTTTTTTTGTTTGGACAAGCTCTTCACCATTCTCTTCAGAATCTTTTAATATGTTCCTCTGACCAAAACCCAAGTACACAGATATTATAGAAACTTTATCCCACTGTTTTACATATTTTTCACTTTTAACATTGTGTGTTTGGGGTAAAAAATTTTTATAACAAACAATACGTTGTTACACTGTATAGTGCACCTACTGCATGTACCTATACAGATTTTACATCAATCAGAGATGTTATGCTACCATACAGTATGCAAACTTCTTTGCATTTATTCATATAAATTAAAATAAATGTCAAGTTTTCATGGAGCATTTTAGTTAAAAGTTTTAGTTTTAAGTATGAATTGTGCTACAATCAGTTCTCATAAGATTAGGACAATTTATTAAGTATCAACCTAATACTTCAATGCATAAGCATTCAAGCTATTACTGAAAAAAATAAAGGCCCCAGGTCTCTGAGACCCCAAACAAAACACGAGGGTTAAATAAAAAAAGAAAAGCAATTCTGACTGCTAAAAATCCTATTGGTTTAACAATTAGATGTGTGAAGTGAATAATAAACTACTAACACAAATATCTCTTCCCAGTGCTTTTTGTATGAGAAGCTATAAAAACAAAAACTAAGTGTTTCGCCATCCTCTGTCCACAGTGAGTTTCTCCTTGGATTCCCCGACACAAAGAAGCCATTGTTAGATGAGCTATTACCAGCAGTATGCACTGTGCCAAGGAGTGTATGGCTTAAGGGGGTCATCTATAGATGCAAAACGTGCTCATCAGACCCATCCCAGCTGACCTCTTCCACTTCGAAGGCAGCGTGCATCAACACAGTAGAACTGTATAGACAGATTTTCCGAATGTTTTGGAATCTGTTTGGTGAAAAGGATTGTGAGTGTGTTTGACTGTGAAAGAAAAAGAGCCCAAGAGAAAGAGAAAAAGAAAGAGGAACATAATGCTCCTTGAAATGGATTTGACCTATGAACGTTAAGTGGTGTGATGCCCATTTCTTCAGAAAGATGACATTAAAGCACCTTTTTATTGATGGTTGTGAAGAAAGGGAAAAAGAGTGCTCATAATTAAGAATCAATTGGAGGAGCAAGGAATTGAGTCAGGAGAAAATGTTAGCTGTTAGCCTCGTAGCTTCCAGGCTTTTCATTTTGGAACATAAAAGGAAGAAAGAGAGTGCAATGTTCCTTCCTAAATTCCTTTCTTTTCTTCATTCTCTCTCTCTCTCTCTCTCTCTCTCTCTCTCTCTCTCTCTCTCTCTCTCTCTCTGTCTCTCTTGCTCTCCCGTTTTTCCTCTTCCCCACAAATGGTAACTGTTCCCCTCTTGGAAAAGATGTATTACTTATGACATCCCAGTTTTCATCCGTTCACAATTTTTACATTAGAGTTAAATCTCTGCAGCTGAATTCTTACGGCTGAGTTAGCCAGAGCCCATCAAATATTGAAGCGTTCAGAGCCACTGGCAGGCAGGTTGAGGGGAGTTCACGTCCAAAAGCCAAGCTGTAGATTCACAGACATCCCAATAGGAGTGTACAACAGAAAAGAGCACTGATAAAATTTTCATTAAAATGAGACGGGTATATTGCTAGCATTCTCTCCAGCATCACTATGAAAACTTAATCTGAGTTAATGGAAAAGATATGAAAGCCTTTTTCAATTCAAAACACAAGCAGTGCATAATTTATAAATTATTGTCAGAAAAGTGATTCCGCTCTGAGATTTATTCAGCGCGAGATGGAAGACGGCCCGTAGAGATGGGAGGGGGGGAAACATTGCTCTTTTTGACCTTTGATGCTAGCAGATTTTACACTAGAGCTGTCGATATTATCAAGTAAACTGGTCATTTCAAGAAAACTGCAGCAAGAGCACTCACAGTGAGTAAATATCAACACAAGGTTACCCACAGATCCACTCAGAGGAAAAAAGAATTAAACAAATGTGGAATGCAGGTAGATGGAGCTAACCTATTCTGTGCCCAGCAGTCTGACAGTTGCTAAAAGCTTCATTATGTTGTCGGCACATGGTCTCGACAATGTAACGGTGAGCCGGCAGATCATTTTAAAAGCCTTTTCTTTTCCTTTGCTTTTTTTTTTTTTGGTCTTCCAATTACAAATGATGCGTTTACATGGCAGAACCCCCGTGGCTAATTCTCAGTGACAGTCGTCTCATCCTGAGGCATGCTGGGAGTGGTAGTAATGGTGTCCTGTGCCGGAAAACACTCCCCTCTAATGTAGGCTGCTCGTGTCCAGAGCACGTAACTCTGTTGTTCCTGCTCTTTTACATGGCAGGGAGCGGATGTTGATGAAGATTAGCACATGTAGTTCTCCACTCCCTGAAGGCAGACAGTGCTTTATGAGGTCATTTACTCAGTCAGTGCACATTACACACCTCTGTCTCTCCCCTCGGTGTCAAATAGAGCTTGTGCGTCTCTTTCATGAAGTCTAATGCAAGTTGACATTTTCATATGTTTCCACATTCATTCTGATATCATACATGCTAATTTGTCAGAAGCATTGTTAGCACGTGTTTGTTTAATAGCTTACTTAAGTAGTACTTAAGTAGTCTCAAGTAGGAGCCACTGAAATAGAAATATAGTTGGAAATTATTTGTTCTAGTGCAAATAAAGTAAGTTCTTTTAGTGTCAAACAGCTTTGAATGTTACAAAGGTGGTTAACTTGTTTAATTGGGAAATGTTGGCTGTAGTGGGAATTAGGGAGAGGGTTTTGTTAAAACAGCTATTAAAAAAAAGATGCAAAAAATCCAAATGGTTCCTAGGCCTGGTGGGGATGTGATGCAGTTACTTCCTTCTTTGGCTCTAAATGTACATGGGGGAATAAGGAGGGGAATGTGCCGGTTTTTTGTTTGGCTCCATGGCGGAGGTTTACTCGGCTGGGCTGGTAAATGTGCTCTGAAATGGCAGGGTGAACGCTTGGCTGGGCCGCCACTTATTCAGGGTGATAAAAGCATAAAAAGGCTATATGAATCTTAAATGGAGTGCGGAAGTACACAGCACAAACTTATTTGGGACAGTGCCATTAAACTCTCATCTCTAACAGGGTGATGTCCCCAAAGCTCCCGTTTAATGTGGATAAATGGATGTAGACTAGAAACCTGCCCCTGTGCCGCCTGCTGCATGCATGCTGTTTGAACCAATGAAAATTGATGAAGGTCTCAAAAGCACGACAGCAAGAGCGAGCTAAAGACGAGGTGAGTGAGTGACGGCAGGTATAAAGTAGGTGAATGGGGCTTTTCACATGCAAACAGGCATCATTTTGCATGGGAATATCCTCCGACTGCACTCTGTACTCAAGGCGCTTTCCCACTGTAAGCGATCGCAGCGTAGTCTGAAAAGGATCATCCTCACCACAAGAAACATGTAGAGCAAGCCAATGTTTTATTAATGCTCAATTTGGTTTTATTAAGTTCGGCTTCGGGACCTGTCTCATGTTTTATTAATGCTCAAAGTTGTTCTACTGTCTCTCCATAGCTAATTATGAGCAGTGGTTGATTTAAGGAGGACTAGAGACTGTGCAGGGGAAGAGGTGTTGGGTGTCGTTAAGATCTTCCCCAAATTCATCACAGGCCTGTTATTTATTTAGCCTTGTACAAGTGTGCAAGGAGGAAGGTTTTTACTCTAGCGTGCATGTAACTGGGTAAAGTCAAGTGGAAAAAGGTCTGGTGAGCGAGAGAAAGCTTGCAGTCCCTCAGAGTAGATGAGTTAAGGAGAGTAAAAGCTACCTTTACCCTGGCCAGGGGGAAGCGGGAGGGAGGGTTCATATGTATGTGTGAAGAAGAAGCGATGTGCAATGGGAGCAATTTCCCGACCTTCTGGCAAGCACTGGGGGTGATGTTGTTCATCTTTGGAAGGCTGCATATGTCAGAGCGAGCCCGGCCGAGACGCTCTGGGACTTACCGTGTTCTCTGGGTGTCCAGCAGCGGACAAAAAAGCTGTGGAGATGTCCCTGAACTGGATATGTTCACTCACTCAGCGTTACTTTACAATTCCCCTTTAGAGCCCTGGGGCTTAGCACTCTCTACCTCACTTCCCTTGTCTCCTTTCTCTCTCTCTATTTCTCCCTCCTTCGATTTCACAATACCACATTTTAAAAAATATTCTTGCCCTATTGCTCTCCTCCCCTCTCTCTCATTTCTTACCCATTTCCTTGCACGCTTTTTAAAACCACCTGGACTGTTCATGTCTTTTCATTTATTCTCATTTTTTTCTCCTCTCCTTCCTTCCAGCAATCCGCATAAATGGCCATCCATGGTGCTGCATTTTATTTCCCTTCCTTGGTTGTTATTTTCGTTATTGTGTACGGTAAACAACTTTGGAAACTGCTTGGCAAACGTTTTGGCCTCTCATGTATTAATTACTGAGATAAAGCTGGAATGAGAGGAACACAAACACCTGTCCCACAAGCCCATTTCTTTTTCAGCACCACACCAGCATTTCCTCTCTTTGTTTGTCTTATTCTTAACAAAAAACATATTTCACCTTGAAATCCACTGAATTTTGCAAATCAACACAATAATACTATATAATAATAATAATAATAATAATAATAATAATAATATAGTAATAAGTCAATGAGTAATCACAGTACCTTAAAAATAATGGTAACACAATAAAGTTCCATTAGTTAATGTTAGTTAATGCATTAACTAACATGAACAATAAATTTTTTACAGTATTTATTCATCTTTGTTAATGTTTGTTAATGAACCATCAAGTAAACAGTAAAAATATTTTCCTTACACCTTGAATACAAGTTAGACTTTATTATTAAAAATGTTTTAAAATATATTTTAAAGTGAAAGTTTGTGTCTGTGTTAGTGTGTGTGTGTGTGTGTGTGTGTGTGTGTGTGTTTGTTTGTTTGTTTGTTTACAAATGTTATGAATTATTCATTTAGAAATATCATTACATTTTTAGGGAGCCACACCAAAAGGCATTTTCCAACCTGAACCATCCGTCCATGTCATAAAATGACAAATTATATATTTTTAGTGATGTGTTGAATTGGATGGTCGGGTTGGGCTGCGGGCCTCCTCAGCATCCTGCTCTGTTTGTGTTTTTCTTAATATTATTATGATTGGCTGTTGGTTGGACCACGCCAGACAAAAGAATTTTAAATATTAATAAGCAGTGAAGCAGTATCGTTAATATGTTATTTTCCTCTTAATTATGATATCAGGACAGTGGTATCACCCTGATATTCTGACTTGATGTCCCATGAAAGAAAGAAAGAAAGAAAGAAAGAAAGAAAGAAAGAAAGAAAGAAAGAAAGAAAGAAAGAAAGAAAGAAAGAAAGAAAGAATATTTCATGCTCATATTCATGTCATTGACCCTTATCATTATGCACTGTGGATGTAAATCCATACTTATTATTATTATTATTATTAAGTGGGAAAATGGTCAAATATCTTGTAATTATGTCTTACTGTAATTCATTTTATTCTCTCACAGGTTGAAATCACTGCCGCACACAGAGCAGATTCAGGCGGATCGTGTGCAGTCGCTGTTCCCTGTGCTAGTGTTCTTGTCCAGGGTAGGTGCTAATGTGTGTGTAGAGTCCCTGTACTCACAAGCTCGCTGTCACGCTCAGCTGCACCTGGGCTTGTTCTGCAGGCCTCTCAAACCCCAGACCAGCCGTACAGAGGCATACATCCATGTTTAATTACAGTTGCTCTTCCTCCACCAACCCCCCCCTCTCTACCCCCTTCAAGATGAGACACCTCCTGAGAATCCCATATTATCCCCCTTTTGAAGTTTAAAAAAATCATTAATATTTATAGCATCCTCCCTTTCCAATTCAGACCTGATTTCTTATTCAGCATAAAAGATAAACATAATTTATATATGTGTTTTAATACATGTGCCTCTTTGCTCAGAATATTCTACAGTAATGAAAATGTTTATTAACTGTGACAAACATAGTAGATAACTTTAATATACTTACACAATCTAGAGATTTTTTAACTAATTCAGCATCCTTTTAATATGGACTGAATTTTTATTTTATTATTTTATTTCTCTCTCCTCATCTTTTTGCATTAAAGGCTAGATAAACTAAGAAATTAGGAGCAATTAAAATCAATTCAGTCAGCTTTAAAGATGCTCATAGGAGGTAGGAAGTGATGGGCCATAGATCAAAGTCATCCCAAATCATTCTGATTTCTCTTTTATTGTGTCAAGTGAAAAAAATAAATAAATATTAATATTTCTGTTTATCAATTTATACGGATCTGCTTTAATGATTTGATCAGAGCAAATGCAGTCTGGGAAATATCGCGTCTGCTAAGGCTCACTTCATTAACAGTAAGAACGGCACAAAAATCATATTAGGCCAGTGCTGGTTTCTGTGCTGTCACACTAAACAATATAGCCATAGGAGACAGCAGGAAGGAGAGAAAAAGAACGAGAAGCACCAATGTTTTCTAACAGACATGACCTCTTTTTCTGACATGTCACATTATGGTTGTACAAAACGTGTATCCTTTGCATAGAAAAGGTCAAGGAGATAAATCAAATTCTGCATCCTTGACTCTTATAATTCATCACAGAGGAAGAGGGGTCAGCCAATGAGTCTTATCAGATTCTTCTCTTTACTTAAGTTAAATATGAAAGGAAAATCTGAGGAAAAAACATGGTTTTATAGTAAATATATATGTCTTATTAAAAAGTGCAATAGTAGGCCCTACTGCAGCACAGTCATCAGGGTTTTTTTTTTTTTTTTTTTTTTTTTACACATTTTGGTGTAAACCAAGGGACTAATTTACCCACCAGGTCCAAGTGATGTTTGTTGGCACAGTGACATTTGTGCTTGTTAGATAATATACCATGATGCAACACGGTGAAACCCAGCAACTCTCCCAACTCAGGAAGCCACTGAGACAGTGCCAAGCCTTGTGCGCCTGTGAGTGTTTGTTGTAAAGTGTCAGTATTATTGCTAGGATATCACAAACCTGCTGTGTTTCTAATTAGGCCACTATTTATTCTGTGCAAAACTACCCAACAACACCCTCGTTTATTCAAGTGTGTATTACAAAAATACTGAACAGGTACAAGGTACAATACCTTTCACAACGGGACAGGTTAATTCTTAATTAACCACAGTGTATTTAGCTTGTGCCATTGTATACTGTATGTGTGTGAGTGTGTGAATATGTGTACACTAAGATTTCAGTTGGTGTTTGTAGAAGCATGTGTGTCCCCCGATTCCCACTTTCCTGTCCTCCCTCCCTCCCTTTACAGAGAAGTTCTGATTTCCTCTTGCGTTAGTGAGGCTCTCACAGTGACTGATCACGAGAACAGGCAGAGGTTCCGCCATCCAGACAGACATCACACCTCTCCCACATGCTGCTAATTAGAGTTCATTATTTATACGCTTTGATTTAGCCCAGCTCCTCTCTGCATCAGGTGCCAAATTATTCCCTGCTTGTTCTACAAATGAAAGAAACCAAACAGACTGATTGATAGTGCTGCTTTTCCCTTCTTTTGCCTTCGTTAAGACTGAAAATCAAAGCCTTCAGAAGTTGATTTCATTACCAGCACACCTTCAATGTCAATGACTCGAGGTGTCTTAAAAAATGTTGAAAGGCAAAGAGAGATTTTTATTTATTTTTTTTAATCCATATTTGTTGCTTTTTTGGGGGTTGGGGGGAGAGTCATGTTTCCTTTAGTAAAGTTTTGTGTTCAAATAAATAACACCAAAGGGGAAGACATCTATTAAAACAAGAGCAAGCCTCATGCAACAATGTCTTACAATCTATTTCATGACTAGGCCCACAAAGAATATGTATTTACAATAGTAAAAATGTATAAACATTAGGATAATAAACCCTGTAGTAACTCATTCTTTTAATACATGTTCTCAAATAAGAAAACATTATAAAAAGCATGCATGCCCTATTCAGGTTGCATTATCTGCTAACTATTAATTTCCTCCATCCCTATCAGTTGTATCATTTCGTACTTGGTTTGAAAGTGACATTTGTTCACTCAGAGACTTGTGCATAGATGGTTATTTTTCCTCATGTCAATAATTTCAACAGAATTTTGGTCTACCGAGGTCCCAATTTTTCAGATACTTACAAATACGTAACTTTATTAAAAAGAATCTCCCTTCCTTCCCCAAGGAGCCACCAGACTCACCAATGGACTCGCTGATCTCGGATAACCCATTTGTTAAAGGCGGCATATCTCTTATTCTAAAGAAACTCTCACAACTTGAATGTAAACAAAAAACCAAATATATAATTAAAAAAAATCAGTAAAATCCCCCAAAAAATACCACAAAAAAACAGTGGGATGATGCACTATATATATGCACTTTTATATAAAGGATAAAACTTATAAGTTCTGTGACACTTGGGGATACTTTATATATTATTTTGAAAGTGACAAGGTGTTGTTTCCATTCAAGATGTTGTCAATCAAAGACAAAGGTTTTGAAGGGGTCATATGACGCGATTTCAATTTTTCCTTTCTCTTTGGAGTGTTACAAGCTCTTGGTGCATGAAGAAGATCTGTAAAGTTGCAAAGACTAAAGTCTCAAATCCAAATAGATATTCTTTTTCAAAGTTAACACTCTGCCACACCTCCCTAAAACTGCTCATTCTAATACACCCCCACATGTCTACGTCACTTTGTGGAAATATTTGCATAATGCCACCCAAAAGTTCACGCAAAGAAAGAAGGCGTGGTTTCAGTAACTGCAGTTACTGTTGTAGCAGCCATGTCAGGGAGATGCTGTGTGTATGTAGGCGAAAGCAAAAGCACTTTATTTGGCCTTCCGAAAGTAGATGCATTTAGGAAGCTTTAAGGTTACTTACAACAGAACAGCAACACATTTTATGGACGACCGTTTTGTGAACCTAGGAGAAGAGGTAATTCTGACTTTGCTATGACAATCTGGTGCTTCTGAATCAGCTACTGTAAGTATGTTTTGTTATTAGTTTAAGTATTACGTATATAGACCAGATGGTGGATCAACACCTAGAAAGGACAGCGGAGACCAGGACAACTAGAGCCCCAGAGACAGATCCCCTGTAAAGACCTTGTCTCAGACAACCACCGGGACAAGACCACAGGAAACAGATGATTCTTCTGCACAATCTGACATTGCTGCAGCCTGGAACTGAACTGCTAGTATCATCTGGTCTTAGGAGAACTGGCCCCCCAACTGAACCTGGTTTCTCCCAAGGTTTTTTTCTCCATTCTGTCACCGATGGAGTTTTGCTTCCTTGCCGCTGTCGCCTCTGGCTTGCTTAATTGGAGACACTTCATTTACACCAATATCATTGACTTGATTGCAGATTATTGCACAGATACTTTTTTAAACTGAACTGAGATGATGACATTACTGAATTCAATGATGAACTGCCTTTAACTGTCATTTTGCATTATTGACACACTGTTTTCCTAATTAATGTTCAGTTGCTTTGACGCAATCTTTTTTATTTAAAGTGTAATATAAATAAAGGTGACTTGACTTGACTTGACTTGACTATTTGCTATTGACTGTTCGAATGCGAGTTTTGCACGTTGTGTGTGTGTGTGTGTGTGTGTGTGAGAGAGAGAGAGAGAGAGAGACCGGGTCACACAGTGGAGTCAGCTGTCTTAACCGTCTGTGGCTTGTGTACTGCAAACACATATGAGCTTCATCACTGTGTCTGTCATGCGACTCTGTTCCCCTTTTGGGCTTGAACTGATGGTAAAATTAAGGACATTATTAACTGTCTTTACATTTATTTTGAAAGATGAAACTCGTGATTATTATGGAAAAGGGCGTTACATTTCTGACGAGTGCTTGCAGTGTTTGGCCAATCACAATGCACTGGGTCAGTTGGCCAATCAGAGCAGACTGTGCTTGTCAGAAGGAGGGACTTTGTAGAAAACAACATGTTTGAGAGAGGCGGGGCATAGAGGACCTATAATGTAGTGTATTTGAAAAATAATGTGTTTTTTGAACATTAAAGCTGGTCAGCATATTCTGTTACACCAAATACACAAAATAATTATCTTTAAAAAAGCATCATATGACCCCTTTGAAACATTTGCAACAGCCCCCTATTTTTTATTTATTTATTTATATTTTTTTCAAGAAAGAAATGGTCAAGGGTGTTCAAATTAAATTTTGTTACAAAATTTTATACATTCAATCAATATTTAGTTTTCTCTCTCTCTCTCTCTCTCTCTCTCTCTCTTCAAGAAGAAATAAAGAGAACTTTTAAAACCAATCTCTTCAAGAAGAAATAAAGAGAATGATTTTAAAAATGTGCAAACTGAGCTAGACGCTTACGGCAGCTGAAAGCGTAAACAAATTAGCAAAATATTTTTAAGAAACATTATGCAGGGTTGGGGAAGGTGTAGAATTTTATGAATGATGAGCTTTCCAATTCTTCACCAATAATGCTTAAGTTTCCATGTCCCTTGGCAAATTCAGGGGCAAATTCACCAAACAGTTGAATCATCATAAATAAATAAATAATTACAAAAAAAAAAATAAACAAACAAACACATATAATGAGGTATACATTGTTTCAATACAATTCATATTATTATTATTATTATTATTATTATTTTCATGTAATTTCTAAGATGCATGACGTTTATTATGCTGAACACAAAAATATATAACTTATATGATATAATTTAACAAGATTATTCAGTTAGGTCAATTAAATACAATCACAGTACAACCAACTTTACCAAGCCCTGTCAATCAACTGTACAGAAAAATCATAATGGTCGCCACTACTCTTCTGTTTACTATACAGTGCTTCACACTCCAGTCCAGCAGATGGCACAAATGCACCTTTTAAATTGGTGCATGAAAGCACCAGAAGAAGTGTACATTTTCTAAAGTGGAAGAAGAAATTACTCAAATGATGATCTACTGATGAATAAGAGTATTGCACTAACTAAGCATATGTCCAGACATGTGGAGTTGACAAGTACAACTTTCAGAAATGTATAGAGCTGATTCAGGTGATAGAGCAATGCTGTACAATAAAGTATGTCAGATTGTAGTCTGCTGCGCAAATGTGTCCAAAAAATGCCCCAATCACTGGGAACAATTCATTCTTAGCGATACATGAGTTTGTTAGATTGAGGATGATAAACAGAAAAGTTGGAGGCTAATAGGAGAGTAAAAAGAAGGTTAATCATTATTGACTATCCTGGCATATGCATGAACACTCATAATAGATGTGCACTGGGGGTGTGGGGGGGGGGGGGGGGGGGGGGTAAGGGATGCCCTGTGCAGACAGGATATTCATCAGTGCTGACCCACATTTAGGCCAGTGGGCTTCACATCCCATAATTACCACCAACCTGCCATTGTTTTACATTCATGGGAACAGGGCAGCTCTGTGACTGCTTGTGTCCCATTTGTTAAAGTCATCCTGTTCCCATCCTGCCTCACTCATATACTGTATATGATGAAATTATATTTTGACATTCAGGATAAATCAACTCATGATGAGTTTTAATTTTATAATCATCAACTCAACCTGCCTTCATGTACTATTGAAATTTACTTTAGGATCTTGGGGTCCCCAGTGCGGTTTGACATTCGATTTTATGCTTAATCTGTTTTCCCCGATTTTATGCTATATATATGTTTTTTATATTATATATCATATATTATATATATATATATATATTTTATTTTATTTTTTTTTTTTTTTTTTTTAGTTTTTTTTTTTTTTCAACTTTAAAAATATACACTACTTGAAAAGTTGAAGCAATATGGTTACTTGAACAACTGTCAGAAGTGCACATGCAGCTATAGCGTGTTCACAAATTAGAATTTTAGAGTTTCAAAAAGAACATTTTCATGGAGTATGTTTGAGGAGTGTTATTAGGTTAAAATAATGTTAGAAAATGTCAAAATATATCAATATTTATTAAAGAAAAAAAGTGTATTTCCAAGAGCCTAAAAATAAGGGGGTTAAGCTGAAAATGCACCACAATCTGATTATTACATCACAAAACTAGAACAAAAGGAACCAAACAGCTCTAAAGAACAGCCAAAAGGCTAGTATATTTAAAAGTCATGAGCAAACAGGTGAGCTTGAAGGAGGAGCTGAGAGTCAATGAGCATTCCTCTTGGAGAAACAGCAGAGTGCCATCCCAGCCCACATACTGAAGTAAATCCCGTAACCTTGTCGACAGTTTAAAGTTTCGCTCCATCTCACATTCTCACCCAGCAGCCCCTGCCCTGCAGGGCTACTAGACATAAATATAACTCACCCATTAAATTACAGCAACTCTAACACTGATCCCTCCATAGTCCAGCTCTGGGAGCGCTGCCGACTCACCTCTCGCTATTTAACTCATCACCACACTGAGTGCTAATGCCTCTGAACTTGCATCGGTCTCACACCTGAATTCCTCCCACCAAATAGAATGATCACCCCCTGCACAAAAAAACAAAGAGATCCTTCCTGGAGCTCTGTTTTGATACAGGTTACCATAGAAATGAATCAGTGTTGCTCTCTTCTGAGAGCTTGTTATGTGCCAGTGATGTGTTTTTTTCCTCTGGTCCCAGTCCATCTGTCAAACCGGGTTTTTCTCCTTCAAAATAATGATGGCGCGCAGAGCAGAGGGCCTGGCTCAGGCAGCGCCTCATTTCAGGTGGCTCTGCAGTGAACTGTACAGCTTGCACTCCTCAGGGGTCTGCTGCCGTGGAAATGGCCCCTGACATGAACAGACACAAACAAGCACTCACTACAAGTGCTGCTGGGGCTTATTTAGCCTTAATCAATATGGCGGCCAGGTTGTACGTGCTTGTTTTTCAGTGCTAGTCAGGATAGAATGTGGTTGTGACAGACAAGGAATGCATGCATGTGTTTCGTCAACATTATAGAGCTACTGACAGGAACTGAAATCTTCTTGACTTGTGTGCTATATTCTAAAAGTCCCAATATACAGTACAAGTGAAATTGAAGAATGAAACGGTGGGACATAATTTCAAACTAAATCAGGCCAAAATGAATTGGGAATCGCTTGCCAAAAGTAAACTCCATCTGGGAAACACACTCAGACTACCATTGGTATGTGGTTATTATGTAATAGGTAGATCTGCTCTGGGGCTCTGCATTCTTTGATAAGGAATTCTTCTCCAATTCATTTATTCTGCTCAGTCCATCGAGGTCAAACACAAGAAAAACATGAACACACTGGAAAGCTGCTAGAAAAATAAGTTGCAGTTTGAATTGTGGTCTCGATACGTTCGCTAACAGCATACTGCTGCTCAGGTTTTCCAAACTTCTTTTTATCCCTAAACGAAGAACGAAAAGGATCTTTGGCATGAGTATACCAGAACCTTAAGACCACAGGTTTATGTGAAGAACAGACACAATTTGTGATCTTGTCAGGAAATAAGCTTTTAACTTGAGAACCGTTGTCCTAATATTCTTGAAAACGAAGAATGAACTGGCGACATAATTTTGAACCAAATCAGGTGAAAACAGAGTTTGTTTGGAGTTTGTTTTGGAGAGTTTGAAACAGGTATACAGTACACTACCATTGGTTCATGGCAATTATGTGGTAGATAGGTTTGCTCTAAACAGTATTTTTAACTAGCTGTGATAACATTGCAATGGTTCTCAAATTAACAGCTTATTGGAGAGCAGGATTATTCTACAATATAATCAAACAATCGACACAATCCTCAGCTTCCAGGCATTTTACAATATAATACACATGTTGACATAACATGTAAAAAAACATCAAAAAACAGATAAACCACAAATAACTAATTATAGGGTACATCAAAGCAATCTGTGTGCCTGCAGTAACTAATTATAGGGTACATCAAAGCAATCTGTGGAATGTCTGATTGCTAAACGATTTGACTTATGACACGTAATGAAAAAATGACAAACGTTCTATGTTGATCAGGGTGACATAGGTAAATAAACTTTTCAAAAGTAGACAGAGTAGCCTGCAGTA
The DNA here is from genome assembly GCF_018340385.1 of Cyprinus carpio. Taxonomy (NCBI): domain Eukaryota; kingdom Metazoa; phylum Chordata; class Actinopteri; order Cypriniformes; family Cyprinidae; genus Cyprinus; species Cyprinus carpio. The sequence continues at coordinate 16,353,185 of NC_056577.1, forward strand.
ACTAATTATAGGGTACATCAAAGCAATCTGTGGAATGTCATGAGTGAGTTTATCTGAAAAATCGTATGGACGCACGTCATGAGTGAGTTTATCTGAAAAATCGTATGGACGCAGTGGTATACAACACGATTTTATGACATCCCCAATTCTGAAGCAATTGCATGAAGTTCCCTGATGTAATGACATGTATTGAATTAAGGGCCATGTATAATAATAAACTGTGTTACCTATATGTGACCCTGGACCACAAAACCAGTCTTAAGTCGCTGGGGTATATTTGTAGCAATAGCCAAAAATACATTGTAAGGGTCAAAATTTTTGTTTTTTCTTTTATACCAAAAATCATTAAGATATTAAGTAAAGATCATGTTCTATGAAGATATTTTGTACATTTCCTACTGTAAATATATCAAAACCTCATTTTTGATTAGTAATATGCATTGCTAAGAACTTAATTTGGACAACTTTAAAGGCGGTGTTACCTATATGTTGTCACCCTTTTATTTGTCAAGGACACCTTGTTTCTGAGTTTTATGTTACATACATAAAATTTATGATTTATGATAATGTTATTAAATGCATATTTATTTATTTTATTTATTTATTTGTTATAATATTGCTTTGAGTTTGAGAACGGTGCATTCTAAATAAAATGTATGATTATTATTATTATTATTATTATTAAAAATAAATAAATTTAAAAAAAAAAAATTGCTAAAGTTTGCTGACATTAACAATGCTAACACACAATGTAACAGTTACGTAATGTATTAGTACTTTTTGGTTATTTCATAACTTACCAATTAACATCGTAAATACGATGTTGTATGTCCGTAATTTCATTACCATCAAATCACCAACTCACAACGTCATCAGTACATAACACTGTAAGATTACCAAGGATGTTCCAGATACAGTATGTAATCTATTCGTAAAATATTGGTAATTTCATGACTTACTGGCAACATCGCATGAATGTAATTTCATTAACATTAATTAATTAATGTTCTTTATATGATTTTTATCACCAAAAAACTGCTATTTGAAATGTGTAATTAGACACAAGATTAAAATTTCCCTTAATATAATGTGTTTACATGGTCGAGTGCTTTAAATAGAAAATCACATCTAAAAATGACATGACATACAGCACGCGCGCCTCCACATCTGACACACGTGACACACCACACGCACAGTATAATGTTGACAGGAAAGGAATTTTTTTTTTCTTGGGAGGGGGGGGGTTGGTCATGAAACTTTTTATTTCATAACGAGTTATGAAGATAACATTGAAATAATGACACAGACCCAGCTACACCATCTCAACCACCGCAGATATGCTTTTTTCATTGTTTTGTTGACATTTGTTTGAAACAGAAACAAAGATATTTTGGTAACACTTTATTTTTAGAAACTATTCTCGCTATTAACTAGTTGCTTATTAGCTTGCATATTATTAGCATATTGGCTGTTTTTTAGTACTTATTACGCACATATAAATGCCTTATTCTGCATGACTTTATTCTAAATCCCTTAATCCGACCCCATAACTAAATTTAACAACTACCTTATTAACTATTAATAAGCAACAGATTAGGAGTTTATTGAGAGAAAAGTCATAGTTAAAAGTGAAGTAGTGTTCCTTATTCTAAAGTGTTACCGATATTGATATTTTTAATGAAACCTCTAAGATTTATGTCCCTCAATAAGTCCATTCCTGTCCTCCAACAAAAAACGACCATATAGTTTGTTTGTGCAAGCACCCTAATACAAACATTTACCAGTAAACATACATAGAGCACAGCTTTAAATAAAGATACATAATGTACACAATTAACTCTCATACAAATCATAAAAAAACATAAAACAAAAAAAAAATAAAACACAACAAATACGGTAAATGGAACCTCAAACGTCTCACTTACTGTATTCGTACATATTTTACTTCGGATTACTCTTACAAAATCATTTTTTTTATTGAGTTTGTTTGTTTGTTTGTTTGTTTGTTTGTTTTTTTCAAAAATTTGGTGGAATGGCCTTTCAATGGAGGGACAATGGAAATCTATTAGATTTTATTTAAAATATTTTAACGTTTTGGTTTTGAAGATGTTTATGAAAAAGTTGGAACCTCAAACGTCTCACTTACTGTATATTACTTCGGATTACTCTTAAAAATTTAGTTAGTATTAGCCCTGTACATCACAGGAAAATTGGTATGTGGACTTAATAGCCCTGTACATCACAGGAAAATTGGTATGTGGACTAAATTGGTATCTTTGAGTGACTATAATACTGCAAATCTTACAAGAATTTCTATTGTACCTCTAACATGTAAACTAAATTAGCTGATTTGAGTCAGTTTATGCAAATTACTTGTTTCCCTTGTTCTCAAAGATTTAACAACCGTTAAATATAATATACTATGTCTGTAACAGTCCAAAGGCCTTTCTTAGCCCACATCCCTCAACACTGGTCCATGGTAAAGCAGTCAAGAGTGGGGTCAGGGTTGAGTTTCTACAGAGCACACAGTGGGATGATAAGGAGGGTGCATGGCCTCCTCTGGGCTCCAGGGCAGGTGAGAGTGCTCCAGGCAGAGGCCTATGAGTGGAGACAGGTCTGTTACCATCCAACTCTCACTGTAGACCTAGAGCAGGTTTCCCCTGTGGATCCCTCTGGCCAAGCCTACCCTACATCTTCCATCACGCACTCCATTATAACTGAGCAGAGCCATAAGGCTTCCCCAGCACTAGTGCTTTCCCAGAGCAGAAGCTTTAAACCTATATTTTCTTTTTCATTTGACGAGAACTTTACAATTGTACAGTAGGCAGTAAATGTGCCCAAAGCACTGGGATTTATGTGATCAAGGAGCAGTTTTCAAAGAACCCGTTCTGGAAAAAAAAAAAAAAAAAAAGGAGATAATAAGCACACTAGGTCTATTCAGAAAAGAACAGTGGATGCAGAAAAAAAAAAAACAGGATGTGATTATTTGCAAAGTTTCTTGGTTAATTTGTTTTGATTCCTCCTGCCCTGATACTCACACGCAGCCACTTGATCTTCACTACAGCTCCTTTAGAGGGAAGATTACAAGATGATGGGATTCATAACAGAGATAAATAAGGAGGAATAGAGTGCAGCCCCCTCTCCACAGTGGCTGTGCTAATTGGCGCAGTATGGTGGTTTGATGTGGTGAGACAACGTCTGGGGCAGGGCAGGCGAATGACCTGAAGAGGCGACCAATCAAGAACTTTGTTCTCTGTCTTACTGTTTCTCTCTCTCTTTCTCTCTCTCTACATCTCCTTAGCCGACAACGTTCTGTGGCTCCCTGCGCCTTTGTTGGGCTTGTGAAGTCAAGGTCTTCTCACCTGTCTTAATGATTTCTCTTGCCTTTACAAGGAAATTAATTAATATTCCAGCAAGCAAACACTTACTGGCTCATTAATCAATATGTGTCAGTTTCTGCCCATGATAAAAATGTACTTTGCAAGGTAATTAATTTCCTTTCTTATGTACTCTAAAGGGCCCATATTTGACATTCCGCCTTGAAATAAATTTTCTATAAACATAAGAAGTAAAAAGATCATTGTAAGGACCATGATGAAGTAGGACTTGTTTTGATCCACTCTACAGGAATAGAGTATATCTTTAGCTTTCTGACTATAATATATATATGTGTATATATATATATATATATATATATATATATATATATATATATATATAATTTGTTTTTTTTTGTTTTTTTTTTCCACTACGGAGAAACACATAGTTTGGTACACTCAGACTGTTGTAAGGTCCACCCAATTGGCCCAACGAAGGTGTCAAACTATAATCAGAGGTTATGCTAGTACTATTTATCTAGCTCCTGATAGTTGATATAAGTATGTACAACTTGAATAAAGCTGAGAAAATAACCTGCAGTTATGACTATTACTATGACATAGTTAATGCATAGAACTAAAGTAAAGTCAAGTAGTTAGTCAGAAATCTACCATCCCGCCTAATTTACACCATGCTCCATCTAACCTGATATGCAGTACGCACTTACACTGGATGCAGATTTTGCTGTTACATACACCTTCACTTAATCTACTTGAGAAAGTAATTTCAGAGTATTAATCTGAATAATATCAAATTACATTTTATTATTAGTCAGGTAAAATGTATTATGCCAATTACATAGTCAATTCAGAGATAATCAATGCAAGCTTCAGAAAGATACATAGTAAGGAGTGTATGTATGCACTCCGCACTATGGGCTTATCTGTCTACAGAAGTGAGCTGATCTTCTTGCAGTACTTTCACTTAAATACTCAGACCAAGCCAAACATCCTCCAAATGGAGACAGGAACTAACATTTGGAATTTGCATTGATCAAGGCCTAGACATGGATAGTTTTTACCTTTTGGGGAAATATAGTGACTTGCATGAAAGACATTGGGAAAGGACACACCCTCTACAGTAAGAAAAATATCTCTAAACTCTTTATTACCTTTTAGTTTACTTTTTGTAAGTTTGAAACCATTAAACCAGTTGCACTGAGACATTTTAAATGGTACATTAATTCAATGTGTTTGTATTGTCCATATATCAAGAGATCAAATTGTCTGAAGTTCTTCCAGCCTTACACTGTTATTTTTTTCCTCCAAACCAGTTAAGCACAAACTCTATCCTGCAAGATTTCATTGGTCAACTCAACCACACAGCCGTGTCAAGAAAAGTTCAGAACTATCACGGATGGATCCAGTCGCAGCAAACAGTAATGCTACCAGGATGTGCTACCAATGTTGTATTAAGGTTAAGTGTTACTGTTTAGATTAGGGTTAAGGGTCAGTGTTTGTTTCAGTGTTGTGTAGGCAATCAGCACTGTTATTGACATGACCAATTAAAGATTTAGATTCTGCAAGGAGGGGTTCATGCTAATAGGTTTGAGAAAAAATACACAATGCTATGCCAGATGTATATGTGAAGATATCTGAATAATGCAAGTCCATATAATGCATGTGTATGGGTCCCTCAAAATGGATGCTTTAAAAACCAAACAAAATGAACTTGACAGCAATCCATACAATCCCAGTTGAAGAATCAATGTCTTCTGACATACACCGATAAGTGTGTGTGAGACAACTACAAATATTTTAAACTTTTGAATCTATAAACCATTGCATCTGGCCAGCTGTCAGCAAGCTGTGAACGTCAGCACGATGTGCAACATGATGTTAACGTGATGAAACTTGCGCAAGAAGTGACTGTCCTCTGTGCTTCCACATCACTTCTCGTGCACGTTTCATAATGCACTTGCATCACGCTTCACAACTCAACAACCATGTCAAGTTTTTAAAACATGTGATGCGTGAAAATGTGTTTTTATTCTTACAGCAAAATCAATGAACAACTCAACTTAAAAAAATAAATAAATAAATAAAAATAAATATGTATTTTATCAGAGCACATGAATTTAAATTTTTTTTAAGTTACTTTAACAAACACTTGATGTAGCAAAGCAAGATATAACCAGACCAATTAAGGGTGAATGATGTAATTTTTTTCTTGTAAATTTGGCTATTTAAGCACCTAATGTTTTGTTGATGGTCCACATCTCTAAGCTAAACATTCTGGAAGGAATGGCATTTATCCACCTCCTCACTCTACAAATAGTCATGTGAGCACCAGCAAACCTAGCCGTGCCAGGCCTCATACTGTGCACTGACCTACTCCTACGGCCAACTCAGAAACAGGAGAGAACCTTGGTAAATTTGATTTATAGTCGGGTGGCCAAGCACCACTTACACTGTCCTTCAATAACGATTACTCCATCTGTGCCTCCTGGACACCACTTCCAGCCCCTCACATCTCCAACACAGATGTGCAGAGATTGCCACAAACAGTGCCCGCAACTGTGATAGATTTTCACAAACAGCCTTCCTGGTGTTTGGCTAAGCACTGTTTGGGCAGATGTCAAGAAGCATAATTTCATTGGAAAGTTCAACCCATACCTGCTGCCGACTGGGTTCTGAGCAGTGTTAGCACCCTGGGGTGAAAAAGGGCTCTGAGACAGGAACTGAGCTCCTCTCAGTAATGAGGAGCTAGTTCTGACCACCACTCTCATTTTTAACCAATGGCTTGCTTAGGAAAAGCTTAATGTATTGCTGAAAAGTCCAAATCAAGAAATGTCTGTCTGACAAGAGCTCTCATGCAGCATTTAACTGTAGACAAAACTGTACTGACTTATTTCTCTTTTTTAATTCCAATATATTTTGAGTAAGTCATGGTAATATTTTGTAGTAGTACAAATATTAGTAGTAATACTTTTTACTACTGCTGTCACTATTACTTCATTAAATGCTTCGCTCAGGGGAAAACCACACTGTCTACTTTCTTGCTGGATAAAACCAGCCAACCTTTCAATCACCCTTGTAATCCAATGAAAACACGGTCTTTCAGTTGTACTTCTTTAGTAAACAAGTAACGCTAGAATAATTCTAATAATTTCCGTCAGCAATCAGAAGGCAAATTAGCCCTACAGTTCATGCACAGTATGTATTTCTTTTTAAAAATGAATGATGTTCTTGAATCCTATGGACATTAATTACCCTCACTATTAAAATCTCCGCACCCTTCTTCTTGTGTGTAGTTTGTGGAGTCTCCTCATAAAAAGGAAACAAATGTAATTTAGTGCTACACATCAAATATTAAAACTGTATCTGTAAAATAAATAAGTAGAAAGACCAATATACAAATTTACAAAACACAGACATGGCATGGAATTGAAAATAAATGAGGGTTCATCTGACATACTTAAAAAAATTATGTACAATGAGGCAAAAACTGCTTGGGGATATTTTTGATCAAATTATTAATGAGTATTTATCTATTATTTATGAGGCAGAGAGTTAACTATTTATCTAAAATGAATGCATACAGCATTGGTTTCCATAGCTCAGCACTAAGACTGTTTTTCTTTCAGAATAAGTAGCCGTCAGCTGTTATATGGAGACTTGAGTTCCGCTGCTCTTGACTGTGTAAATGTCAATATCTCAGAAGGTGGTTTTACGGTTCATTCAATCACTGATAAGAAATCATTAGACTTTTTAAGGTTATTGAGTTTCCAAGAGGCATTTAATGCAGAAAAAAGCATTTTTTGCAGTTCGTTAGTTTTGTGCATCTTAAGTTGACTCGTCAGGACACTTTTTGCATGGGTCAGCAAGCACATCACAGTGAAACCACATGACTTTTTAATGGCCGTGCTGTAGTTAATATCCTGCTTTTCATTTTCATGTGCTCCTCCACCACTCAAGTTTGCATTTTGTTTTTTAAACATAATTCAGCCAGTGACATGAAATTAGCCCTTACATTGAGGAAAATATTGAGAAGTGTAATTGAAAACATCCTAAACGTAGAATTAAAATTGCCTGTGCTGTCACTGTGTGCTTTTGACTGACTATATCTACCGTTTACAATTTAAAAACTAATGCATTCAAGCACTTAACCTTATGCTTCATCGTATGGCACTCATCAGATGAGGTTTTAAGAGTAAAAGCTGTTTCTGGAGGGCACACTTTGTACAATTCTTCCCCCTGTCCCTCCATCCTCCCCCTCACCCACTAGTCTTGACATCCTCCATCTGAAATGCACTAGGTGTTAACACTACAGAGGCGAGAGGAGTCAAAGAAAAAAATCCTGCAGGTGCCCTATGGGCACCTTTCAAATTAAGCGTCTGGCTGCTGTGTCTTATATGCAGTTTTGAAACATTAACAAGACCTTTGAGAGAAGGGAATGGGGAGAGAGAAGGGTGAGGAGAAGAGTGTAGAACATAGCATGACAGTCTTTAATGATTTATTGAACAGATACAAATTATTTTGGCCCTGGACTCTACTGTTTGGTGGAAGTCAATGAGAAGGCAAGTCAGGGCATGCCATGGGCATTCAACAGGGCTGAGAGAGGCATTGTGTGATAAAGAAAGAGAAAAATAGCACAGGAGATTGGTAGAGAAAGATGAGGTTGACAGTTTGAGACCCAGAAAGATTTATTCACTTTGTATGCTGCATGCCATGTTTAATAATGTAGGTTGAAGCAAGCTCAATAATAATTTACAGTATACATATATCTCACAGACATTTAAACTTCAAGGTTTTGTGTCTATCTATCTATCTATCTATCTATCTATCTATCTATCTATCTATCTATCTATCTATCTATCTATCTATCTATCTATCTATCTATCTATCTAGTGTTATATTTAAAAAAAATCCAAGATGAACTGGAGAGGGGAAAAACATACTGTACAGTGGCCTAAAAACATATTAAGATACTTTTACAATTAAAGTATGAATGTCATTGTGTTACATAACAAAATATGGTCAAACTATATTTTAAGGTCCAATTCTCACTATATATATATAAAAAAAATAAAAAACTAATTTTCCCTCAATAAACAACATATATCCAACTTAATAATAATTGTAGAATAAGTTGTTAAGTTTAGGATTAGGGATGTAGAATATTGGCTTGCAGAAAAAGTGTTTTTTAAGTACTAGTAAACAGCCAATATGTTAATAAGAGGCATGCTAATAAGCAACTAGTTAATAGTAAGAATTGGTCCCTATACTAAAGTGTTGCACAAAATAGCATACCAATAGTCTACCTATAGTCTGCAATTCACTTTACTTTATTGAGAAATTTTTGTAATGACTTTAAGCATCTGGTATCAAAATTATTTTTAGTGCATGTTATGAAGTCTGTTTTAGCAAGGCACAGTTCATCACAACTATGCTCCAACTATCATTTGACAGCACAATAAAAAATGTGTTTGTCCCAATTTTGAACAATACATTTGTTGTTTTATCATTTGAAACATTTTCTTGTTAAATATAGGGATGCACAATATATTAGCCGATATTAGAGTTTTTTTTTCTTTCTTTTTTTTTCTAATATATAGGTGTCCGCCGTTATTGGATATTTAACTTCCCATATTGATTTTGTCATCATCTAACACTCAAATAAAATTGATCTATAAAAAAATTAACAAATAAAATAGCACTGTCAAATGTTATGCTAAATGTTATAATGTTAAACATTAATCAAATTTTATAATGAATATCTACTGTATTTTAACACTGCATGCTATAATGTTTTTACACGTAGAATTAACTGTTTGGGTCAGGTCTTCTGTCGCAATATGCTGCCGGAAGGAACTAAGGAGCTGTAGATAAATGAAACTGTCATTTATTAAATCCAACACACTGGGTAAATGCACACTTGGAAAGGAAGGAAGACACATTTTTCAAATGTGCTGTAGCATTAACGGTATGGGAGGGCTGCTCACTGCAACAGAACTTTCATTAATTTGATTGAGGAAGGCAAGTCGATTTGCAGAGCCCGCTTGGGCTATTTGGTAAATCTTACCACCAGTTTAGCGTGGATGACCACTTGAGATCTACTGAGGCCGGACGCTTCGGCAGCGTTAAATATTTTCTTTGAAATTAATAAGTGCACTTTAAGCTCTCTGTGGTATTTTAACCCCAGTAAGCACTTTTCAGAGCTACTGATGGTGGACGAAAGGTTCTGAATAATTTGTGCATCTAATTTGCACTGATGGAGTAATGGAGATGTTCTCTAACTGCACTGATGAGCACCACTCCCATCGTCAGATTTCTAGTGACACATGACCTTGATAGCAAGATTTTCAAGTGAGACATAACTTCTGACTTATTGTTAGCAATAAAGCATTTGGAGTTTTATGGCTCAGTTTAACTGAAAAACCTACCCAACCATTAAACTTACCAACCTACTTTCTAACACATGAAGCCTCATTCACATTTCCAGCAACTTTTATTTGTCACCAGTTACTGTACTGAAATGTGTTTCCCAATAGCACAGTAAGCCAACTGTGGCTTAAAACAGCAGAAAAGTATAATCAAATATAAACAATATTGTCCAATCCTTTCAGATGTAAACAAGCTTTTCAACAAACACCTTGAGGTAATATGTTATTTATTTATATGTCAAGGGATCTGAGACCAATATTAAGACTTTTTATCATGAAAATCACCAACAAAATTATCTTATTCTTGTTTATTTATATAGCACCATTTAAAACACAACCAAGGCTGAACCAAAGTGCTTTACATAAAAAGTACAAGAATGGAAACAAACATCGACAACATAAAATCCCACATCGACATATAAAACACCACAACTATCATTGTATGCTACCAACTTTAGGTGTACTTTCAGCAGTTTCTTAAAGATTGACAGTGATTTGGCGGACCTGATCGGCAGGGGCAACTCATTCCAAAGTTTTGGGCCAATCACAGCAAAGTTTCAATCACCTTTATATAGGCGATTTGTTCTAGGCACTACAAGTAATTTTTAATTCTCTGATCGTAGTGTTCTAGGAAGATTATATGGGATTAAAAGGTTTGCCAAATACAATGGGGCCTGGTTGTTTAAAGATTTAAACAAAAACAAAAAAATGTTATATTTAATTTTAAAATGGACCGGGAGCCAATTTAAAGAAACTAACACGGTGTAATTGAGTCATATTTCTTTACCTTTTTTAGTAACCTCGCTGCAGCATTTTGTACTGATTGTAGTCGAGACAAAGATGTGGCAGTGATGCCAGAATACAAAGAATTACAGAAATCCAACCATGAAAGAATAAAGGTATGGATTACTCTTTCAAAATCTAAATTTATTAAGAACAGTTTTACTTTGGCTAATAAACACAAATTATAGAAACCAGCCTGAACCACTGAGTTAATTTGCTTATCTAATTTTAAGTTGCTATCAATTAGGAAGTCTAAATCTCTCACTGGTTTTTTTTTTTTTTTTTTTTTTCAAATACGGTGCCAGAGGGCTCAAATCTGTTCTCGAATCTCTGTTATTAGTTATTTGAGTGTCTAAAAACAATGACCTCTGTTTTTTCCTCTTTCAGCATTAAAAAATTATTCGCCATCCAACTTTTTGATGTCCTTTAAACACTCTAGAAATGAATCAAATTAATTTGTGGAATGTCTGATTGGTAAATAGATTTGTGTGTCATCGGCATAACAGTGAAAAAAAAATATTTTGCAGGGGTGTTTTTTAAGTGTCCTAATTGTATAAGGTGGATTTAAAATAATAATAATAAAATAAAATAACTAAAAAAAAAAAAAAAAAACTGAATTGACTGTTTATACCTGATGGATAAAGTTACCAGATTTATCCACACTGCTCAGTTTTCACTAATTTATCAGCCGGTGGCACTCACACCCTATAAAACTTACGCCCTCCATTGCTTTGTACATCTCCAAAGCTCTTACTACCTACATGAAGTACAAATGTTGATCTAACCTCTATTTCTGTGGCTTGCTCTACCCTTTCACCATTTACACTGATGAGTAAAATGTGACTTGACAGAGGGGCTACTTGGTTAATTAAAAGGTTAGATGAAGAAAGTCTCTGTGCTAATATTAACCTTTGTCTTGGGAATGTTCTTATCATCTATGCATGATTAACTTGCATGGTACAACAATTAGCATAATTCACCATGACACATTCATTACACTGAAGTGTTAAACATAATATGATACCTGTGTACCTGTGTCAAAATTTAAGAAGGAAAAAAAAACACACCAGTCAGAAGCTAAAAGGTTTAAAGTGGTCTTATAGATCACTGACAAATAAAAGAGTAGTGTTATATTATAGCAATTAAAACACTGTATGCATAAATCACTTTAGTTAGAAGTCACCAGGGGCAAACACATCAGCTAAATGAGCTGCGAGCGGGCGAGGAGTCCCACAGCACTAGCAGGAGCTAAAAAACTAAAGACTGCCTCAAGTCACACCACACAAGTTTAACAGAGATTTTTTGAAAAAGTCAGAAAAAAGAAATACAGTATGTCTATGCTGTCTGAGACTCTTATTTGCTCAGCTTGTTGAGTAGTACCTCATTTTAACCACTATGATACAGGGACTTGATGTCTCTCATACAGGCTCATCAAATCACTCCTCTTATTTCTCTTCTGAATCATTTCCCCTGTGAAAATTAACACACACATAATAAATTTGAGCTAATTTGATTCAGATGCAGTTTTGCCTAGTTCTCCTTCAGGGATTGACAATTTGAAACAAATAGTCAGAAACTTATTTATTTATTTAATTATTTATTTAACTATTTTCCTCTTAATTTAAGAATAAAAAACAAAAAACATTCATTAAGAATGTTTTAGTTTTTTCTTCAGGTTTTTGCTGTAAAGACAAAACATAAGAATTTGAATTCCTGAAATAATTGTATTTAAAAATCATTGCAAAAAACCTCTTAAAGTTGGATAACCTCCAACTTTCCTTAAATCCCCACAAGATGTTTAATGGATTTATTATGTTGTTTTAAATATTAAGCGTTATAATATAATGGGTAATCTCAAGCGACACCAGTGATCGATAAAGTAAACAATGACTGGTCATGATTATGCGTCGAATTCAAAATTTAGTAAAAACTCTACAAAAATGAGTCAAATATGAATCTTCTTTTTAATTGAATGTTTTTACAGCATTCAGCACATGGGAAGATGCACATACACAAGATGTGTTCAGCACGCACACTCTCACACACAGAGATATGGGACATATTCACTCTAGAGCGAGCACAAGATAGATGGAGCGCAAAAGAATTCAACAGACCCCTCCATCTTAAGACTCTTTTAATATAACTAATTTTACATGGCACGTAAAAAAAAATAAAAATAAAATACAAATAAGTATACAAAGTGCTGAACTCCCCTTGAGTCAGTCATAATGAAAATACTGTCATGTGATCTCAAGATGGTTCTATGCTGATTGGGAGTGATCCACTCCACGTATAATTAAACTGATTATTTTAAACCAATCATTTAAACAAATAGCATGTGAGCTAACCTCATTTTAAACATATACCACTAATTTCTTTTGTAATAATGTTTTAATGAGGAAAAAATACAGAGAGCATCTTTTACTCACCTAAGGGAATTAAACAAGGGATCACATTTTTATTGCTCTTTTCAAAAGTGTATTTTGGTATGGAAAAGCCTAAAAGTGCCTATTTTCCTTATGCGCACATCTATGACAATATAATCTACCACCAATGTTTAGCAAGGGTGCTGTGTGTTCGCTGACAGAAAGCAGCACTCATGACTAAATTTAAGTGCAGAGAGAATAAAGAAGCCATAATAGCAATCAGGCAGACGGTTTTAATAGAGATTCTTGGGATGAAATGTGAGGCCAGCTTATGAAATTTTAATTTGGCTTTTAGGAAAAGGCTGAAAGGAGATATTAATAGCAAAATTTAAAAGCAGCTTTTGGTGGAAACGAGCAGCCCATTTAATAACTCAGCTTAACGTACGGTGCATTTCCAGCTGAGTGATTTGTAAACATGCAGAAGTCTGTTAACAGCAGAACTGTAGTATAATTGCTGTGTTGTTGCAAATAGCAACTTCCCACACATTGTTATGATGGATATATCATTATTCTTTACTGTACAAATGTCATAGAGGTGTTTCACAGATTAACACAGAGATTGTGTACACAATGATAAATCCCAAAATAGTGCAGCTGAAATGAGTTTCCAAGGCATAAAATGCTCATCTTAAGAGCAAAAGAATATTCCCTCTCACTGTTTCACCTCTCTCCTCCACACCTCCTTAATTAGCACAAAGGGATCTCCATGAAAGCTTCTACTCTGAATTAACCAAGATATATGAATAAAATATATTTCAGTCTTCTGATGTCTTTAACATTTTTTCTTTTTTCTTTAAATCTACCTTACTAACGAATGAGCTTCAAAAAGAGGAATAAAGGTTTGAAAGAGGAGGAGGGTGAAGAGTGTGATTCTTGAAGTGATTTTTTTTTTTTGGGGGGGGGGGGGGTGTCGGATGGATTGCCATTATATAAGAAATCACCTTCTTGTTTATAGTGCAAATGTTTCGCTCTCACAGTGGTTATTCGGACACCTGACTTAGATTTGTGACATTTACGTCTAGTCTCAGATGAAAGGTGCGACTGTTTGCAGACAAGCAGACGAGAGAGGCCCATTTGAAAGAGGACCAGCTGAGATAAGTTGAGTGAAAGAAAAGGGGTGCTTGTCATCAACAGATTTATGGAGAAAGATACATTCTCACAGGACAGTGCAAAAAGAGGTACCATTTGTCATTTAGCTTTGTTGTTTAGCTTCGAAATGATACATTTTTCAGTGGCATTACTTTATGACAATAAATTAACATTAGGATTAAGGTAAGCAAAGTGTAGTGTTCACATATGAGTGCCTACTGTGTAGCAGCGAAGAAGCGCAGAGACATAGGAGTATTCATGAAGAACAGTCTTTTTTAATCCAAACAAAGGTTAACATAGGGCAGGCAGGACCACACGTAGCACATAGACGTTTAACACCGGACAGGGTACAAGGGGCAGAAAACACTTTAAGTGCTCCTGTAGCTCAAGTGGTAGAGTATTGTATTAACAAGCGCAAGGTTGGGGGTTCGATTCCCCGGGAACACATGATAAGTAAAAACTGATAGCCTGAATGCACTGTAAGTCGCTTTGGATAAAAGCTTCTGCTAAATGCATTATTTTTTATTTTTTTATAAATACTCAAGTTAACGAGGGAACAAATAAGACACACCTGAGATCAATGAATACAAAAAAAAAAGGGAAGGGAAAACTAGGTCACGGAGCACATGGGGAGAAAAACAAACAAAACAGGAACACGGGTCTGACATTACCTCCCCCTCCTGGAAGGTGTGTCCTCGCGCCGCATAAGTTTAAGAGGGTAGGGAGGTGGGTGCTCTGGAGACCTCTAGGGACAGACTTGTACGGGATGGGGGCCTCCAGGGCGGTACCGGCACCCATGGCGGATCAGGCAGTTCAGGGTACCATGGCAGAGCAGGCACCATGGCAGAGCAGGCAGTTTAGGGTGCCATGGTGGAGAGGGTAGTTCAAGGAGCCATGGCGGGAGACGTATAGCAAATCCCCCCAACCCCACCTAAAATTTTCTTGGGAACAGAAGCCCTCTTTGGGCTGCACTTGGGGACAGAAGCCCTCTCTGGGCTGTACTCGGGAACAGAAGCCAGACATTGTAACAACAGCCTTCTCAGGGCTATAATCGGGATCTGAGGCCCTCCCTGGGATGGAGGTGGGGACAGGAGCCCTCTCTGGGCTTGACGTTGAAACAGGATCCCTCTCTGGGCTATACTTGGGATCTGAGGCCCTCCCTGGGCCATACATGGGTACAGCAGCCCTCTCTGGGCTGGACGTGGAAACAGGAGACGAAGGAGGGTTGGACGCTTTGAGCACAGTGGACTGAGTGGGCTCCCAGTTGAGCTCTGTGACGTGAGTGGGCTCCTAGTTGAACTCTGTGACGTGAGTGGGCTCCCAGTTGAGCGCTGTGACGTGAGTGGGATCCCTGTTGGACTCTGTGGATCATTCTGGAGCTGACTCTGGAGAGCATTCTGGAGCTGACTCTGGAGAGCATTCTGGAGCGGACTCTGGAGAGCATTCTGGAGCGGACTCTGGAGAGGTGGAGAGAGGATCTGGAGGAGCTTGGACCCATTGGAGAGAGGATCAAGCTTGACAACAGTCTCTTCCTCCTCATTATCCTCTTTTGGGCCGAGGTGAAGGAGATACTGTAGCTGCTATAATAATAGTTTTTCTAGAGAAAAACAAAGAGAACAGGAACACAGGTCTGAAAATGACCTATTTTTTAAGCTAGTTGATTCATTTGAATTAAAATATTATTTTTAACATTTAACGTTGTTTTGTATTTCAAGCTAACATTACATTTTACACTGTACTGTATATTTGATGTAACTAGATCTTTAACATAATAGAAATAGAATGGCTTTGGATTTATTTGCTGCCAAATTGAATGCAAATACCTAATTATTAAGTAAAAAGATAAATTACTGACATGCTGCTTGAAAAGTAGAGCCTGTGGTTTGTTTGAAGTGCAGTGTTATCTGCAGGGAATAGGAGATAAAAGCTGACAACATGAGATTGGTGCGGGTCAAGTGAAAAATAGGTCAGGGTCAAAGGCCATGGAAAGATGACTTTACATAACCATTAATGATCATTTTACTAATGTGATATGTTGAATTTAAATCAGTCCTTTTTTAAAATAAATTTTAGACATAAACATTGACATTTATAGCTATAATTATAATAATAATAAATTGCATGTGTGATGGGGCTTGTGTAGATACTGACTGTAAAGCAAATCACATGATGTCTGTTTGCTCTGTGTACAACACAATGGGGTGCTTTGTGCTTCATGTACTTGACTTTATTGATTTTTCCTTATGCTGGCAAAAAGAGCAGTAATTATGGACCTGGAACAGCTCATTGATTTGACTCGCCATTGGAGATCTCACACTGACAAATCATTAGCTTCCTTTTTCAGGGTTCCACCAGTTTGTGTTTTTAACTTGCTTAACTGAACTCACAATTATACTGAGGACAATACAGATAGAAGTGGTGGGGAAGGGTGGAGACTACATTCTTCATTTTTTTTTTTTTTTTTTTTACCCTGCAAATAGGAAATAATAATGTTTGTTTTTGAAATGAAAGCCATTCCAGTACATACTAAATTACCCCGGTGGAAATGGTGCGATGAAGAAAAACAAATGACAGCAAAATATGAGGCGGAACCTCTAATGTAAGCAGCTTTTTCATTGCAAAGAAGCAGCAGTGAGGGGAAGATAGAGAGAGATGGTTGCCACCATTTCAATGGAAACAAACATTGCTTTGGGCCTCTTTGTAAACAGTACACAGCTGCTATTTCGAGTGATGGGAGCTCCACCTTGTCACAACAATTCCTTAAAAGAGGAACAGTTTAATGTCAACAATATTTTCTCCATCTGCCTGTTCATGAAAACCCTGCGGATCCACTAGGGAAAAGCTTCCTCTCACACAGCCGGGGAGGTGCGGAATCCAGATTTCGCGAAGAGAAATTACATCACCTGAGGAAGATGCGCTAGCGCAACACTCAATGAGCATTAACCTTGGAAGAAATCCATTTGCTTAATCGATTGCTAGATGCATACTGTAGATTTATATACTTAGAAGTAAAAGGCACTGCAGGAATTTAATTAAAAGGATACTTCACCAAAAGTAAAAATTCTGTCAACATTTATATACCTACATTTTGTTCCATACTTGCATTCATTTCTAATTTTCTATGAAACACACATACAAATCAAAGACATTTTAAAAAAGGTTGTTGTTATTTTTGTTGTTTTGGACCCCATTGACTTGTATAGACTTTTATGGCTTTTTTTTTCATGAATTCATACAGGTTTAGAATGACAGTTTTTGAAATAATTTTTGGGTGTCTTATCCCTTCAAGAACTTACATGTACAATCAGCATATACAATAGTTGCAATAAAGTGCATAATTCCACGCTTGACTGACACTACAATTTCTTCCAGGTGTTTAAACTCAATCTGTAAACTGGTCATTTTATTAAGAGGCCTCACCTTGAGTCCAAATTACAGTGAACAGGAAATATTTCCTCCCCTATAACTCTCCTCTTGATCGTTTCACACAAATACAAAATCCCAATTAAGGTCTCCATGAGCAGAGTGCCAGTATCTAATTGGATTAGATTACAAACTTGATTGGGACCAATTAGCATATGCCATGGCCTATTTTGAAAAAGGAAAAAGTAATTTATCCTAATGGAGATGTTTGCCAAGGTGTATATTAGGAGTTTTACTGCAGTCACTGAGTCAGATGGCCTGGCCCCAGGCTTTGCAAGTTAAGCAGGCTTATAAATAGGGAACAGAGAATGAATTTGGCGGTGGAAGTAAAGCCTCTGGTAACAAGTCAGGATTCTGTGGGGGAGCTGACACTTCACATTTAGATTGCATGGAAGTAAAGCCTCTGGTAACAAGTGTGACCTACAGTAAGCTTGACTAATACTCACCACTGCTCTGTCCTGGCTGGCTTTAATGGAAAATCACCATAAAGGTAATTTGCAGGAAGCAAATGTAGTCTGCCTTACATTAAGACTGCAGATAGAAGAAGAAGAACCTGGTGCTTTGCATGACTCTCCTATCCACCATTCTGATGCCTTAATTTCTCCTTCTTAGATTAACGCCCATCACAGCCCACTAGAAATGGCAAAGCAAAAAAGGGCATCCAAGCATGCAGATGTGGTTCGAACTGCAGAGGAAATTGGGTGAGAATGAAAGTTTAAGTATATTTGTTTTCTCAGGCACCTTTATTACCTTTAAACTGAAAAGCTCAAATCCCTGCCACATTGCAAAGTGTTTTCCTCCTTTAACTGACTGATGGCTTCTTTAAAGCTCCTTGGCAGCTCATATATAAACAACCACATTAATTAATTATCTCATTCTGCTTGCATTTTCCCCACGCTTCACTTTCACAAAGTGAGAGGAGTGTTCAGAAATGAAGAAAAAAAGAGCAGGGAAGGTTTACAGAAAATCCCAGACATTTAATTGGACTTTGTGTGTGTCTTTGTTTATGCCTCTCTCTACCAATAAAACGTCTTATGAAATTAAAGTGAAATGCTTTGATCACTCATAGCATTTGAATGGGGGGAGGGTTTAAATATTTAAAATTCATCTGCAGCGTCACACTTTGATCTGCAGGCTGATTAATGAGGTTTGCTATTGAAAATATTCTAAACGAATCTCAGAACACCTGCCCACTGTACTTGCAAGTTGTCTCGCTAAACAAGGGGGAAAATTACGATATTTTAAAGTAAAAGGGTAAACTGCTCATTGGAATGATCTTTCCTTTTCTCCTCCTCTTGTTGAAGAATGAGACAGAAACAAATAGTGTTTCCTTTATGAAGCTGAAGTGTACTTGTGAATAGCAATATAATGGCAGCATAAATTGTGTTAAGAAAATTATGTCTGTCTGTCTGTCTGTCTGTCTGTCTATCTATCTAAAGGCCCAAAGCCAAAATACAGTATGTAATTTGCTCTGGAATTTTTACAGTTTGTGTGAGGGAAAACACAGACTTGACTGATTTAAATAAGATTAAAAATGCAAAGTACATGAACCATGGAAAATAGTCATGTCTAAATATTGCTATTCTGTCCTTCAAGACAACATTCAAACTAAAAGACTGCTTTTTTTTTCAAAACCAATCTCTGTCTACCCATTCAAAATTACAGTTGAAAAAAGTTATTTCTCTGAATTTCACTTCATTTTAATTGCAATTCCTCAATTTCAATTGAAATTGTAATTCTGCGTTCTCTTCATTACACTCTTAAAAATAAAGGTGCTTCACGATGCCATAATATAACTTTTTTGTCTAAATGGTTCCATAAAGAACCTTTAACATCTGAAGAACTTTTCTGTTTCACAAAAGGTTCTTTGTGTTGAAAGAAGGTTCTTCAGATTATAAAAAGGTAAGAAAGAGATGGTTCTTTAAAGAACTTTTGAACCTTCTCAAAGAATCACATTAGTTTGACTTGCTGATTCTCCTTACACTCTACATGGTGACCCACAGGTGTCTATCACCAACCAACAAGGCCAATGCCGTTAAACCCTCTGTTGAGGGGACCAGGACCAATTGACCAGGTGATAAGAACAGGGACAGTCATCTTCAGAATGTGTGTGTTTCAATACCTGAGATCTCTTCTTAAAACCTGTGAAGGAGAGGGTTTGAATTGATCAGCATCAAGCTGACAGTGTCTTTTTTAGTGGGACTGGACCATGCTGAGTTCATGGAATTCAGAATAAGCTTGAATAGATGAGCGCTCCAGCGCACTAAATGCTTACATAAATGAGGAATTATTAGGTTGTAACTGAACACGAGGCACTAACTGTACAATCAGAGTCATGGCTATTCTCTTTAAAATTACTCATATTGAACAGTACAGCAACCTTAAAGATGCATTTTTCACATGTAGTTCTACTTCAATAATTACATTAAGAGATATTAGCTCAATGTAAGTTCAAACATCCCGGCATTTAAATTCATAAGCAAGAAAATAAACAGAGATAAATGTGTCCACTTGATCCAGAAATGCCTCAGTGAGTTTGCTCCAGAATAATGTACCCAGCCTGTAAAATGCTTATTCAATTAGAGGAGTGCTCCTTCTTACAATACAATGCTTTCATCATCTAATAAATATTCAAAAGATAGATGGCTCCGAAAACAAATATGAGACATAGTTTGCAGTTGTTTTCATTTGACATGAATGTTTCATTAAGTGCTAAATGTAGAAAAGCCTTTCCAATTTCTTCTCCAGCCACAAGCTGCACCAAACCCAAACTGAATCCTAATGAGTCTTCTATTACAGTAGGGAATTTGCTGCAGTCTGACTACAAAGCCTAATGTTTAGGGGTGAAATTAGAGCAGTGTTGCCAGATGAGCCGTCTCCAAAAATAAAGAAAAACAGATTTCCAGTGGATGAGTCTACTACAGTATGGCTTCATCAAACTTTCTGCACAGTTCCCTCTCATTTTCCTCCACAATCATGATCAACGACCATCAAGCCAGTCTGAGAGGCTGGAAAAGTGTGAAATTTTCATTTTAGCATCGGCCTGGGCAAGTTGTGAGGAGAAGGTGAATAACCGAGGTTGTTGCAGGTCAGCGATGATGTATCGCCCATAAGGTGTTGTCTGCGTCTGACAGGTGATGTAACGGGTCATGAATTGCCTGTCTTAACATTTCAGGCCCTGCACAGACTGATGTTTCAGATGCTGTTTCAGAGGCATTATAAGGAAGAGCCACCTACTTGTGAACAAGGTGATCAATGAACAGGGAGCTTTAGTGGGCTCTATACGTGACTCATATTGATGTTTCAGGACTGGGGCCTGAATCGATGGCAGCTGTTTGAGTCTGACTGAGCTAACTGCTCTTAACGTCAACTCTGAAGGTGAAATTAATTGATTGAAGGGAGGACATATATTGGAGACGGGTGTCAATCTGTGTTGATTTCTGCTCCCATTAACAATTATGACAGGAGGAGGGGTAGACCTCAGGGTTTTTACCAGGTTATCACAATGCCTTTGGTTACTAGGGTTAGTAGTAGTTTGATGCAATTAGTGGCATTCAATGTGGTTGAAAGGCATCAAATTATAATGTGCTTTCACCACTGAGAATGTGCCCATGATGGCACAGGCTCCTGTTAAAACAAAGACAGGTGGTGATGATGGTGCGTTCACCCCTGTCAGAGTTGTGTCATGAGCAGAATGATAGTAATTAGTGCGATGTAAGGAGTGACAAAAGTATATTCTGAAAGTGTGATGATGAATGTTTTCTTCCAAAGTTTTATAAAGGAGCTACCTTTAGCTAGATGTTTTTGAAGAACTTCGAGACTCCATCTCTTCTGGCTATTGTCTATTACACTTGAATAGAACACTATTATTGAGACTTGAGACAAAACATGTCACATAACTTTACTCCTAATTAGTTTAAAAAAGTGCAACAATTTCACTTGAAACTTATCAAATGTAGAATGTTCTTAATACAAATGTACCATTTCAATGGATTTCCTCATTATAATGTTATATTATTATGCACTGCCCCTAAAAATACTTATTCTCTGAGCATAACTGAATGCACTATATAGATTACAATATATATTTAGTTTAAGAAAAACATGTGAACATGCAAAAATGTATCGTAGAGGAACATTATAACTATGTTCTGCATTTATTTTCATAACTACGGATTTCTGAACAATATTTGTTGTGTTTTTTATTTTAATAAGTATGTTTTTACCCAAATTATATTGATTTTCTATTCAATTCCCATTGAAATTTCAGTTTTTATTACATTTATTTAAGTAGGTCCTTTTGGTAGTTTGCAACACCAGGAAAAACTGCATTTAATAAATCTATTCAAAATCCCAGTTCATTGATTTATTCAAGTGAATAACAGATTTCTCAATGTGTATAATAAATATTTAATTATTTTTGTTTCTAATGGTGTTGCCCCATATGTAATCGAACAAAAATACACATTTTATAAGAAAATGAATAAAGCAGGATACTTCAAACAAAGAAAAGCCCTAAAAATGTTGGACAGAAAAATTTAAATAATTCCTTAATAAATACATTTTTATTTTTTATTCTGTAGCCTGTTTTGACCCAAAACACAAGGATCGGTGAGAAATGACAAAAAAAAAAAAAGATTCAGTCAACATGCCAACGTGGTAAAAAGAAAGTGCATAATCTCTTTGAAAAAGGACGTGTTAATGTGCCAGGGAGTCTTCTAGGAGCAGCAACCTTCATTTAGCCACAATTCTCCACTTTCTTTCCCTCCCTGTGTCTTGAAACTGTCCCTTAAGAAGGCAAACCTGCTGACAAGTCCCATCTAGTCATTGTGCCTCTTAAAGTATCTTTCCTCCCCGCTAATCAGAATGACTCTCTGTTAAATAAACCATGAAAAAAGCTTTCCCGGTGCACTGAGGCGTAAGGCTGTAAAGCTGGAGCATTAATCAACAGATCAGATTTCTGCATGCAACTGAGATTCTCCCTTCCTTTGTAAGTCTTCATTACAGAACAGAGAACCAATAAATGTACAAAGCTATATTATCCAGTCAGAATGATGGGACAAAGCAACAAAGTCAGATGTTTGTTCACTGCAGTTAATAGAAACTAAAGTAGATGGAAAGTTGTGTTTGGCGCGAGGCATGAGAGAGAGAGAGCTGCCAACAGATATCAGAGAAAGTGACTGGTCTGTTCTGTCAGCAATGTAGCAGAATGCTAAGTGGCCAACCAAAATGGCAGAGCAGAGTATGAAGGCAATGTCTCAGCCTTTAGAGAGTGGGAATGGGTAACAAGGGCAGGCAGCAGGTTCTTTTAGTGCAGCTTGCCTGTTTTATGTGCCTGTGCAGACATGCTATTCCATATCAAATCAAACTAAAGATCACAAGAGATCACAAGACAAGAGGTCAGACAGAAGATGGGACATTACTGGCTGTGATTACGCCTGTCACCATCCCACAGTTTCAGATTATAACCCATATACAGTATGATTACTCTGTTTCTGCCAGAGCGGAATAGTGGAAACCAGGGACATTTGTAATACAGTCAGTTTAACCACTTAGAAATAAGGTGCAGTGATGATATCCTACAGACAAGCTTAATCCTGAGGTGATAGGAGTTACAAGATTTCCAGGACAATAGTTTTCTAATTTGATTTGAGATTAGGTTAATGCATGTTAAAGGGGTCATATGATGCAATTTAAATTTTTCCTTTCTCTTTGGAGTGTTACAAGCTCTTGGTGCATGAAGAAGATCTGTAAAGTTGCAAAGACTAAAGTCTCAAATCCAAAGAGATATTCTTTATCAAAGTTAAGACTTTGCCACACCCCCCTATAACGGCTCATTCAAACATGCCCCCACATGTCTACATCACTATGTGGAAATATTTGCGTAATGCTGCCCAAATGTTCACGCAAAGAAAGAAGGCGTGGTTTTAGTAACTGCAGTTAGTGTTGAAGCAGCAATGTCAGGGAGAGTCTGTGTGTATCTAGGCGAAAGCAAAACCACTTTATTTGGCCTTCTGAAAGGAGATGCATTTAGGAATCTTTAAGATTACTTACAACAGAACAGCAACGCATTCTATGGACGACCGTTTCGTGAACCTAGAAGAGGAGGTAATTCTGACTTTGCTATGACAATCTGGTGCTTCTGAATCAGCTACTGTAAGTATGTTTTGTTATTAGTTTAAGTATTGGCTATTGACTGTTCAAATGTGGAGTTTTACACATCGTGTGTGTCTGTGTGCGCACGCACATGCGTGTGTGTGAGAGAGAGCGAGAGAGACCAGGTCACACAGTGGAGTCAGCTGTCTTAACCATCCGTGGCTTGTGTACTGCAAACACATATGAGCTTCATCACTGTGTCTGTCACGTGACTCTGTTCCCCTTTCGGGCTGGAACTGATGGAGCTCGCGATTATGGAAAGGGGCGTTACATTTCCGACGAGTGCTTGCAGTGTTTGGCCAATCAGAATGCACTGGGTCAGACTGCGCTTGTCAGAAGGAGGGACTTTGTAGAAAACAACATGTTTGAGAGAGGCGGGGCATAGAGGACCTACAATAACATACAGTATTTGAAAAATAATGCGTTTTTTGAACATTAAAGCATGTCAACATATTCTGTTACACCAAATACACAAAATAATGATCTTTTTAAAAGCTTCATATGACCCCTTTAATTGAATATGTAACGTCTGAAACGGGTCCTCTTGTTAAATTTGGTTTTACATATATATATATATATATATATATATATATATATATATATATATATATATATATATATATATATATATATATATATATTATAATGTCCAATAGATGTATTATTACCACTAGCAGAAGTGTGTAAAGGTGTATGTATGTGTATGTGTATATATATATATATATATATATATATATATATATATATATATATATATATATATAATATACATACTGTAATGTCTGTTTTGGGGTTTTGTTTCATGGTCTTGTTTTCATGTCTTTTGTTCATTGTGTCATCTTCTGATTGGTTTGTCTGGTCATGTGATTATCAGTTCTGTTTGTTCTCATTGGTTGTTTTAGTCATGTGACCCTCATTGTTTGTATAAGTAGTCATGTTTTTGTCATTGTTCCTTGTTCCCCATTGGTTTGTTCATGTCATGTGTCCATCATTTTCTGTTATAAGTAGTCATGTTTTTGCCATTTGTGCTTGTCGTGTATTAACATAATGTTGTAACCTGCTGTCCGTGAGTCTAGTCTGTTCATGCCATGTCAAGTCTGTTCATGTAAAAACTGTAATAAACTTCGTCGAGTCAAGTCTAGTCAAGACTGTTCATGTTTGTTCAAGTCAAGTCTTTGTTTATTGTTTGGATTTTGGATTGCACCTTGTTAATAAACTGCACTTGGGTTCATCTACACTCGCCTTCAGTGGACTGATCGTTACAGAATACACTACCGCCAATCATGAACCCACCAGTTGCCCTCCTTGGACTACGTCAAGGAAACCAGGCCATTGAGGATTATGTTCAGGACTTTTGTGGACTCTGTAATCATGTGGATTTTAATTATGTGGCCCTGAAGGACATCTTTCGGATGGGTCTTAATGAGCCCATTTCCTCTCAGCTTCCTGGGGGAAAAGTTCACTGGTCCCTTGCCGAATATATAGACTATGCCTTACTTACTTAAGTGGATCACCATTCACTGTGGGAACTGTGGATGATGGTATCCATAGGCCCGCAGCACCTGCCAAGCCACAGCCTATTCATGCCATGTCTGCTACTCCAAAGCCTGCTAAAGTCATGCCTGCTACTCCAGAACCTGCTCACATGCCAAGGTTTGCTCACGTCACGTCTGCCAAGCCAGAGCCTACTGACATCATGCCGGTCTCACAAGAGATTCTTCGTAATATGGCAGCCATTCAAGAACTTCATCGCAAGATGGCCGCCACGCCTGAGTCCCCGGCCAAGATGGCCGCCACGTCTGAGTCCCCGGCCAAGATGGCCACCACGCCTGAGTCTCGTCAAGTCTTGGCAGTCACTGAGACTGTTCCCATGGCCTCAGTACTTCCAGTAATAGCAGTCGCCATTTTGAGCGTGTGGGCTGCACACTGCGCTCCAGATACTTTTCCGGTCCACGAGTCTGCTCCTGAGGCTTCTCCTGGCCCTGAATTTACTCCAGTGCCCCCAGAGGCAGCGGCATCCACTGCAGAATCTCCAGAGGAGGCGGCTTCCGCTGCAGAACCTCCCGAGGTGGTGGCGCCCACCTTCAAACTCTCTGCCGGCCATGTTACAGCCAAGGAGGCCACCTTTGAACTTTCTACCTGTCCTGTCACGGCCAAGGAGGTCGTCCACAAATTCTCTGCCTGCCCTGTCACGGCCAAGGAGGCCGTCCACGAACTCTCTGCCTGCCCTGTCACGGCCAAGGAGGCCACTCATGAACTCTCTGCCTGCCCTGTCACGGCCAAGGAGGCCGTCCACGAACTCACTGCCTGTCCTGTCACGGCCACGGAGGCCGCTCAAGAACTCACTGCCTGTCCTGCCACGGAGGCCGCTCAAGAACTCACTGTCTGTCCTGTCACAGCCAAGTGGTCTGTTCATGTCTCTGCTCCACCATGGCTTCCAGCTCTGCCTGCACCGCCTGGCCACCCCGCTAGGCCTGCACCGCCATGGCTCCCCGCTAGGCCTGCACCGCCATTGCTCCATAATACTCCTCCTCCTCTCCACCACCCACCACCCCCCCCTCTCCACCATCTTCCACCACTTCACTCACCACCCACCCCCCCCTCTGCTCCATTGTCTGTCATTGCCTCATGATCCGGATCCACCACTGCTCCTAGCTCCAGGCCCGCCATTGCTCTACCCTCCAGGTCCTGTTCCTTTTCACGGGCCTGGCCCTCCATCCCTACCCCTGTTCCGCCTCCACTCCACCACCTTCCTGGACCTTTTTGGGTTCACTTAATTTGCTGCTTATTCGTTTTTAGTAAGGTATATATGTTTAGGTGTGAGGTAGGATTAAGGGATCTAAATATGGTTATGCAGAATAAGGCATTAATATGTGCTTTATAAGTATTGAGAAACAACCATTATGCTAATAATATGCATGGTCCCTAAACTAAAGTGTTACCCCAAAATAAAATGTGGTGAAGACAGGCGAAGGGGTTGTTGGAGTAAATTTGATTAACAAAACAAATGCATGTACAAAATTTAAACTGATGTTCATGTTTTCTAGACTGTTACTATCCATTCCACTTACCCTGGTAGTAAGAGTGAGACATGAGGGTTAGTGTATGATGAAAGATTTATTTGTATTTATTTTTTATTTATTTATTTATTTTTATTTTTTTTGGGCTGAACTATTAATTTAATTTAAATTAAATGTTTTAATTTTATTTAATTTTAACTAACATGTAATTAAATACATATATTCTTTAAAAGTATATTGTTTCCGTAATAAGTACTCTTTTTAAAAATATGCTAAAATGTACTTTTTTTTTCACAAGTGGGAGTCTTTGTCCCACAGGGAGTAAAATTCACATTTTTGAATGTGCTAACTCGTAGAATATCTTGTGATTTTCTTTTCTTTTTTTAAACAATGTTAAATCATACAAATCATTATAAGTTTGTCTTGAGACTATGATATGTATATTTTGTTTTATATATATGTTACAAAGGTACATGGATGGCAGAGGAAGTGAAATGTCCAAAGATGGCTTTATAAGCAAATAAGTCTTGTGTGATTATCATACACATGAGCACCATCCAGCTCCATTATGCCCTTATACAAACTTGTAAGTCATCAAAGGGTGGGGGAGATGTCAGCATCGAGTTTTATTGTTCCCTGATCAAATGAGCACCAATAAGTCATGGCATATTTAAAAATTATGCTCATGAATAAGAAAAAAATCCCTTAAATTTACCATAATCCCTGCTTTGAAAGTTAAGAATAAATTTTTTTGCTGAAAAGAATTCAGCCTTATGACAAGTCTGAAAAGAGGTCATTATTTATGACTTGCTGACTGTAGCTCTGCATTAGTTAATGCAATTTGTCATCTTTTCACACTTAATGATGTAAAGACCCTGTCAGCCTGAATTACCCTTGAAAAACACATGTTTAATTAATCCCCGGAATGTATGGAGAGGTAGAGGACAGTGACCAAATATATTTCACCCTCTCAGCTGGACTGGGCTACGTGTCCGGCTGTGTCCAAGCAGGACAAAGTGACGCAGATGAAGGCGATAGCATTTGACACCTGGAAAAAAAAAAAAATCCTTCTCATCAACACACCATAAAAGAAACAATAAGCCTGAAAAAAACAGCCTCTCTTGTGTAGGCATATCCAAACTCAAAAATGTCTCTCTAGGGGTTGATGTCTATGCCCGTAGAAGTCTCACTGATTCAACCATTGAATCTGCCATTTTGACACGTCAAAGACACAATTCCAAGACATGATAGCTAGACCTGCCTCTACATGCACTGCATCTGTATAGATTTAAAACTAGTGAAAATAGTGAAAGTAGCTCTTCAGTCCATTGTTATCCTTTCTTTGTCTCTTCATGGCTTTGGTTCTGTATTAATTTATGAGCATAGAAAATGGACACCGAAAATGCCTCCTCTATAATCTGAAGCGGCTGATTTATCGTGATTGATCCTCAAGATGGGAGTTGTCTTCAAAGAACACAGCAACAATGATAACATCGCACTACAAGACCAACCTTCAGTCTTTATATTGCTTCTGCCTCTCCTGAGTTTAGTAAAAGAAGTATGTCTACATCAAGCAACATTCCTCTTTGATTTATGTGTCATAATCACTACCGATGCAGGGTACCATTCTCACTTTTCATAAAAGTAACAGACATGCTTTTTACCTTCTCCAAATTCTCAGAGACGTTGATAAACTAAGGAGAGGGTGAGCAGGATCACAAAAAGAGAGCTGGGACGTTTTGATCATTTTTATGTCAGCATGCTCGTGGATAAAGACACGTCTGCGCTGCCAAATGTCCCAGGCAATCCCGGCTTCATTGAGTCCTGCACCGCTATGTTCTAAATCACTACTCTTTTATTCTTCTCTACCATAATAGTGCCGCTATAAAGAGCAGCAGAGGAGAAGGAATCAATAAAAACATGCATCTAATAAGGGGGGCAGGATTAAAAATGGTTCCTCCGGAGCCTTCAGGGGAAAATCGTGGTGAGATTTAAGACTTTTGACAGGTACATCTGGGACTTTCTCTCCCATCCCTGCCAGAGTGGACCGGGTGGTGGGCTCGGGACTTGTTTATGGCAGTTTGGGATTAAGAAGGTCGGATCTACACTGCCATTTCTCAAGGCCTCAAAAGCCCAGTAGGCTAATTAAACAGTAACAGGCAAGACATGGGTCTCTCTTGCGCTCACCTCCTGGCTTTGCTCTCTTCAATTTCAGCGGTTTAATTTCTCTAGAAAGGGGGCAACCCTGTCGGAGCACTGGGCATGCTTCCAGCTCTGCGGTGGGATGTTGGAGGGGTAGCGACGCAATGGAGGAGGACTGAGCATTGGAATGAGGAGAAGGTTGGTCACAGGAAAGGCCAGGTCAAACACTCTACACCCCAGCTGACAGCTAGAGTCAGGCCTTCCTGCTCCATGAGGCTGAAGGACAGAAAAGGAGGGGGAGGCGGTAATATCGACAAGGCGGAAGCATTCTGACTCACATTGTGATTCCTGTGCCAGTGTTGCAGTCCACAATCACGTCGCTGGAAGGGCAGGCAGCTCGCGTCCAGGGGCTCCCCGTGGAACCCGTGTTAGAACGGCGAGGCCTGATGTTGTTGACCTAGCCCCAGGGTGCATGTGTCACAGCCAAGGCCATCAAGGCAGTTTCCGTCATTGCATTTGCACTTCAAAAAACATTTGGCTTGCACAGCCTTGGAGCAAGGGAGTCTCAGAGGTGCTTGTGATAGTGGATTCACCAGCTTACAGGAAACCTCCTGAATTAAACAGAGCGAATGGCAGCTGTTGGATCCATCCAACTTCATCTCTAAAAGACACTGCACCGTTAATCTTCTTCATAATACCCATGCCTCTCGCTCGGTTATTGTCTCATGAATTAAAGGGAATCTCATTGCTGAGCAAAGCTTTAGTTGAATAAGATTCACATTGGTGGGAAGTAGGATTTTGGTCCCAAATTAAAGATGGAACAAGCCCTAGCAGTGTTGCAAACACATTACTGTAGTCACCACACAGGCAGACTAGTGCTACATGAATACAGGTCACTGTTTTAATCATTTAATAATTGTTTATATGTATTCAGTTCATTTAAACTCAACTTAAATACATGCACTCACTCCATATAAATTCGTATATCCATATTTATTATATGTAAGGGTCAATTGCACATAAAAGTTGAAACTGAAAAGAAACATTAAAAAGAAATACTAATTTAAAATGTTTTAAAACACAGTTATTACAAATGTACTTTTTGTATTCGTGTTTGTTTAAAAACTGTATACCATTTCAACAAAAGTTGAAATAATAAAGTATACAAAAGTAATAACTCTAAAAAAAAATGTCATGTAATGTAACCAAGTACACATTTTCCTTGCATACATTCAAGACATTACTCTAGACAATTATTTTCATTTAAAGAGTTTTTAAGGGAAAATAATATATAATTTGTATAAATATATTTTATAATAATTGTTTTGGGGGGATTTTTTTGCAAAAACTATATTTTACAAAAATGACACAAAGAGGTCAAAGTACATCATATTTAAAGAGACTTGTTGGTGATGGTCTGCAGGGTTAATTTCTATAATTCCTTATCTCTACGATATGTTATATTGTTGGTCACAACAACTTTTTATTCAGGAGTTTAATTATTTTTATGTTGCATGTTTTTTAATGCAATAAATAAATAAATAAAACATAAAAATAAAAATAAATCATGTCATTAACCCATAAACATAACATAAGAAAATAAATGATCACCATTATCAGAGAGCACAATAAATAAATGATGGTGATTTTAAAAGTGTGCAAAAGTTACATTATTTACACAAATACGTTATTTTGGCCTATTATAAGAAATACAAATGTACTGTAAATATTTCAGTGGAATCCAGAATTTCCCAACTTTAAAACTGTGTAGCTTCTCTCTAAGTTAAAATTTTCCAAGAACATCTTAATGCTTTTAAATAAATGACAGAGGATTTAAGTCAACGGCCAGTGACATTTATGAAATAAATATAAATGCATTAGCAGGAGTGTGGAAGAATGACCACGTCATAAATAAGCTGAGAAGTGGTGTAACTAAACATCCATATTTGTTCTGGACTTGCTCTCGTCAAGCCAGCTATGTCTATTTTTAATAAAGGATATCTGCCATTGCAAAATACTCCATAGTGGATTCATCTTTAAATTAGGATTCACATCCTCATGTGTTTTACTGAGCAGAATGGCCATATAGCTGTCAGATGTATGGAAATGGAAAGACAAGCATAGCTCCAATTTACATAGGTGGGTATATACGTATATACAGACACTCAAAGCTGTCAGAGCTTGACATACCTGCTGTTCAGTGGTTCATATCACCCAGTTGAATTAAGCTTGTAAATTGAGGTTTTAACAACACTTAGTGATTGTAACATTCATGTCAGAGATTTTTTAAATGAAACCTTCATTCACAGTGACCTTGACTTAAGGTCAGCGGCAAAATCTTGGTTTCCCCTTCAATAAAATGTCCCCTATCAATTATTTAACCTGCCAATTGTTTCCCCCGACAAACATGTCCTCCCCAGAAAAGTAAATTATCAGCAGGCACAGTCACTGGGGGGGAAAGCCTGTCTGGCTGTTGTCAGCTCAGGCTGAGAGAGATTTGAGTTGTTTGCTGTTGGCTTGCTAAAGCTCTCTTTTCTCTCTATATCTGCTGGCCTGTAGGGACTTTTCTCAAGCAAAAACAAAGCCCTGGGCACAGAAGACCCCCTAGTGAGATGCCTGATATACTTTAGCTGCAACAAGCTAAAAAATGTAATATATAAAAATATAGAGACTAATAAGTGGTGAACAACATAAAGGCTGTGGCGATGACAAGGGTCTCTGACATGTACTGTAAGTGTGTAAATTATTAAAAAAGTAATTAAAAAAATATTTAAAAATATTGTTTAAAACATGTGCTAAGCTCTTAGAAATGTACACTTTATATTTATGTTGCTTTCATATGGCTTTGAAAAACTTTATATTGTTTACTAAATATCAAATTACCAATATACCATTTATACAAAAAATAATAATAATAATAATAATAATAATAATAATAATAATAATAATAATAAAACTGTATATTTCATGATTATAAAAATATCATGTGGCCTAATCATCAAAAAAGAAGTAATAACATTTTCAAGTTAAAAATATATACTTTTCAGGTATTTTTATATTAATAATTTTATTTATGTATTTATTTATTTGCTTACAAATATCCTGAATTATTAATTTTACAAATACATAAATATACACATGTTTGGGTAATTACACCACATGCCATTTTACAACCTGAACTCATTTTCTTGTTATAAAAAAGACATACTTTATCTCATATTTTAAGAGACTTGATACAAGGATCCACGGGGGTATACTATTACTAATGAGCAGTTTAGTTGATTAAAAAAAAAAAAAAAAAAAGATATGCCAAAACACTTAAAAATATTCATTCTTTTGATTTCATTTTTTTTAAAAATGTAAATGTTTTAATTGCATGTTTACTTTATTATATATATATACAGTTATATTTACTTTATATTTTTTATAAGCTCCATTTTTTTATGGTTTATGACCTCATACATACAGTATGTATGTCTACAAATAGGCTTTCCCACATTCTACTTTTAAGAGTTAATATTGGTCATGTTCTAGTGAAGACTCAGAGGACTAAGAGGGTTGTGCTGGATTTAAAAGCTCATTGCCACAGAGATATAGCTGCTCAGTGAGCTATGACCACCCTACAGGCGGGAGAGTGTGAGTGTTAGCACCAGGGTGGCTTACTGTCGCTCCTATAAAGCTCTTTATTATAGCAGTATCCAGCCCAGAGCATTGCCTCCACACAAACACATCATGCTCTGCAACAGGGTGGCCTTTATCTGCAACCAGTGCCTATGATATCGAAAACATCAGTTAGATGCTTTTATGTGAATCTGAATGTTCTCCTACCATCTGTAGTTATACTAAACAGCATTGTAGGCAGATGTCATGGTGCATATTTGTGCAACTGTGTTATATTAAGGACATGTTCTTACATGGTTAGGGTTTGGTTTAGGGCTAGTTTCTTTAAATTATGCATAATTTACTATTATTTATTAATCTGGTAAATACATGGAATGTGTAGCAAGGACACTGTACAATAAAGGGAAATACCAACATGTTTTTGACAGAAGTCTCTTAAGCTTTCAAATGCTGCATTTATTTAATCAAAAATATACTGAAAACTTATTCCTGTGATGGCAAAGCTTAATTTTCAGCAGCAACCACTCCAGTCTTCGGTGTCACATTTCTGAGCCATCAGAAATCATTTTAATATGCTGAACTGGTGCTCAAGAAACATTAAAAAAAAAAAAAATTTAATCCTACCAACCCCACACTTTGCCATATATTGAATGCTATATGTTGAATGCTCGACATATACAGGGCCAACGGGAGCATGCAATTTTTCATATGTGTGGTTTCAGCTGGTTGTAAAATTAGAATAAATTTGTAGTGCAAACTTATTGATGAATCAGGATTTCTAAGTGAAAATGATGATATTAAACTTTTGACTGGTACTCCTCACTACCATATGGTGATCTGTCCGTCAGTCTAACAAGTATATAATGTACAAGTGTACAGTGTTGGGATAAATGGCAGTTTGCTGGTGCTGGTTTCCAGTCACATCATATAACACATTATGGGCTTTGGTTTGCAAAAGTGTCTGAACAGCCACCAGCAACTCCCTGCTCATGTCATCTGCGCATCACAAATCGTAACTTTTGACGCGAACCGCTGCACAGAAGCCAAGAGCCGAGGGGCTCGGGCCAGGCCAGCACTAGACTTAAAAGTAATGTGAAACAGGGTGCAAAGGGGGGAAGAATTTGCCTTCAAGCCTAACATAGACAGGGGTTCAATGGTATGGAAAAAAAGAAAGGGAAGGAGGGAGTGAGTGAAAGAAAGACAGAGAGAGAGAGAGAAAGAGGAATCCAAGGCATGGCCAGCTTCTCCATCATTTCTTTTTAAAAGGTCAGGATTCTTGTAGGTAGAACCGTGGATGTGTGGAGTGTTGCAGATGCGCTGAACAGCAGGGTATTTTCCACTGCCATGACCAGCTAAGGAGGACTCCTTTAAAACAGCTGCCAGTAAACATTTTGGCCAAACTCCGGGTCATCTCCCCTGTCTGAGTGCAGCTCAGCCAAGCATGAACATCTACCTGCACAGGGCCACGAACCGCCTGTCACTCACTCTTCCCCCACACGCTGCTCTCCTCCACTAATCGCTTGGCTGATGTGCAGTCTTTAACTCCTGTCCGTCGCTCTCTTCGCAGGTCCAACTGTTCAATCTGACAGTACAGAGTGTTTTCTGATTGCTGTTCGGAAGGTCTTGAGTGCAGTAACTGTAAACACCAGTATATTATAATAATTAGATTTTAACAGTCCATAAACTGTCTTTTGAATCTGGTGACATCAATTCACCACATTAGTTCACTGAAAAATTTTGTCATCATTTACTCACCCTCATGTCATGTCAAACCTGTTTGAGTAATTTTCTGCTGAACATAATATGTATATATGTATATATATATATTTATATATATATATATATATATATATATATATATATATATATCTATATATGTATATATATATATTTCAATAAACACTTGGAATCAAAAAACTGCAGACTGTATAGACAAACAGAACACCTGACATTTTCCAAAATACTGTATGTTTTGTTCAGCAGAAGAAAGAAATCCATATAGCTTGAGAACAACATCAAAAAATGACAAATGACAAAATTTTCACCCGGGTGCACTAACATACAGAAGTTTGGTGTCAGTGTGATTTTTTGAAAGAAAAGGAAAAAAAGAAAAGAATTCTGTATAATACTTTCATACAGAAAAGATACATTAAACTGATCAAAATAGACAATAAAGACTTTACATTGTTACTAATTTTATTACAATTTCTATTTCAAATAAATGCTGTTTAAAACAGTAGTGTATATTTTGAGAAGAAAGTGACCCTGCCCATTGATTTAAAATACTGGCATTACTGAAAAATGAATACCCTCTTAGCATTCCAGCATGACACTATTGACAGTTTCAGTATAATCTATATACTTATGTTGCTTGAGATGAAAAGATTCCATTTCAATCAAATCTGAAGAGCTGAAAAGCAGAATCTCTTCTGAATCGGTCGTGATAAAGAGGATGTTCTCACAGACTCAGTCGATTGAGATGGACGGGACAGATGTGCGCTTGGTGATGAGTGTGCCAGCCAAAGATACTAAAACACCCACGGGACTGACAAAAACATCTGGAAGGAATTGCCAATGGGATTGATGCCTGAGCCAGTGTAATAAAAAATGAATTAACAGCACCACCATGTAAACAACATACAAACTGACCAAAATCCACCATAAATGCTTTTAGTTTGATTTGTAATTATGTACGTTTATTTTTATAAATTTTTTTCTGACCACCTGTTTATCTATTCAAATATTACCTTTTTATCCAGTACAGTAATTCCAATCTCAAATGATGCTCATTAAAAGATAAAAATATGTCTGAGAAACTAACACATTTACAGAAGTGGTGCTCAGCTGGCTCGGCTTCAGGATACAGATTTTATCCTAGACATTAAGTGGAGATGCAACACAGTGTCAAAATTGTTTATCATACATAAATGTCCATAATATCAAAGTCTGAAATGTATTAATATTCAATGTGATCTCATTAGCAGCTGAAGGTATTCATATGTAAAGTGTGGTTCTAGCACATATACTGTATACGCGTTTGCAAAAACACTGAAATGTATATTAATAACAGACACAGTGATTTGGATCTAAAACGCATATCAAAAACTTTTACATATTAATATCCACAAATGGTATATTTTAACTGAAATTATTGTCATTGTCCATATATTGGCCTGTTACATTTACTTATTTATTAAAAACTGTTGAGAAGTAATAAGGTTTAGGATAGGAGTACGATTTTCTCAGTGCTGCCCATGAGGCAACTGAGCATTTGTAAACATTTTTATGATCATTCTGAGGCGGTGAATATTTAAATATTTTCACATAAATTTTACACGCCCCATACATCAAAAAGTCCATACATTTAAGTATATATCTAAATGTAAACGTATGTGTAATCATTACAAATATTGCTACAAATACTACTGAGACCAAGTTGTAATATTTCTATGAACTGCTTAGGCTGAATTAATTAGTAATATGATTAGGCTGAATAGGAAAATTAATTCGTTTTCTAAATATCTCTAGAATTTCAATAACTTACAGCAGAAAAAAAATTGTGTTTGATGCAATATGTTGCAATTGAATCATATTTAATGTACACTAAGCAAACACAAAGCTAAAATAAGCCACTATCTACACTAAAATAGTTTGGATTTAGTCATCATCATCTGCCTACTTCTTCAGTCTATCTACACACCATCGTGACGGAGGAAGCATTCTCGCCTTCCTTTTAAAAGTTGCTAAGCATATCCTATTCTATCCTATCCGTAACTATACGTATTATATTGCAATTTTGAGCTGTGTCCCTCCAGTTGAGATACACTAATTTAGACTAAATATGTGTTTATGGAAAAACACCATCCTTGAGTCCCGAACAGATGGAGGATAATTGTTTAAATATTGCAAATGAGCTGCTAAGTGTTGCAGTGCCACGGCTATAGTGGTACCGTTGAAGCAGACAGTACTGTATGAAGAGTCATCCATTAAACATAAATATCCCCTACAGCCACAAAAAGCTTAAATACATGGGAGGGCTGGGTCACAAGCTCTGAGAGAAACAGGGCACAGAGAGGGGGGACAGGTTTACTCAGACTCTTTTAATGTGCTGTGGCTCTACTTAAACATTGTTTTGAGCTCAGTGCATCTAGATTAGTACCACAGGGGAAAGCCTGAGGCTATCCCTATAATGAGCTTTAGAAAATGTCACGTTTTCATTTTTCATTATGGGGCCATTTTAGAGAAAGGGAATAAAGGAGCATCTCGAGGGAGGATGTGGAAACAATTTGCTTCCTCCTGTGTTGAGAAAGGCATTTAAGAGATATTTGTTTTCTATCTTTTTGTTTATTTGGTTGGTTTTTAAGAGGCCTAACTGGTCGCATTATAGCCGCTGGTCATTTCTTAATGATCGACATATTAAAGGAAATTCGATCAAATATTATGTCACTCATCTACAATACTTTCCATCAGTTGCATTAGCAGCACTGTCAGAGCAATCGCCCTTAACGTGTCCTTCATTAGAGCTGAGTGAGTTAGTGACGTTTCTGAACATTTTACTTCTGTCCTCGCTCTTGCGCACCCAGCCATCCGGGGACCTCTTCATTATGTGTCATTAAATGTTTTAAAGTGTGCATAATTGATCCACCCAATAAGTCCTCATTGATTTATTGCCGTCTCAACTGCTGAAGGTACTTTAAAAATTCATAATAACTGTAGGTACCTTCTCACAATCCATTAGCTGCTCCTGGCCCCACACCCCCCACATATATACACCTTACACAGATACTCTTAGAGCCCGTCTATCACTTTTACTTTCCTGCTACCCTTCAACAGTGTGGGAAGAGTTATGTTTCAGCATTTTTCCTGGATAGCTCCGCTTTGATTTTTCTCTCTCAGCCTTTTCCTCGGTCTCTCTCTTCCTGCCTGTATCTCTTTCTGTATCCCCCAGTTCCTCTCCTTTCTGTCTTTCTCTTTACTCTCTCTTTCTCTCTAAATTGAAGCCCTTACTCAGAGATGATGAATAAATAAAGCATGTTCCATAAACAGCTTTCCACTATTATTTAAGCTTCCAGGGCCTCTCGCTCTGACAGCCTCCTCTCCCTGCCATTAAATTCAAGTGTGTAAATTTTCTAAAAGGCTCTGAATGTTTAATGATGATTTCAGGGAATGATGGAGTAATAGCTGAATAGTGAAGCTATTAGTTTTAATATTTATATTGAGTGCTTTGAATGATTAATGTGACAGGATGTAGAAACAGAGCTGCGGGACACATGTGCTTCACAACCAAAACGCCACTCTCTAGAAAATATTTGTTTTCTCAGTTGCGAGGACCAAACAGTGAGGAGCAGGGAAGAATGTAAGTTGATCATTTGGTACTTTCAATATTAATATTACACGGCATTTAAATTGAGCCGCCATTCTCTTGAGTCCTGCAGTTCCTGGAGAATTAAATCAGAATGCATTCCATCATTTCACTCCTCATAAAAGCTGTCACACAGCAACTTGTAATTGTCACATTAAAATGTTTACACAGCTCAATCTCAGGTAACAATCTATCACATGCTCAACTGTTGTTTTCTGATTTGCACGCACAATGGATAAAAAAATAAATTGTACACTGGGTTAAAAAAAAAGTAAAAATTAAATAAAATAAAATCTCCACGGCAAACCCACTGTAGTCCATTAGATTCAGATGTATACTTTCTAAATGTCAAAATAATTTCAAATAAAAAATAACTAAAAATGAAAAATAATTTTACAAAACTTAAGCATAGACAAAATGACAGAGAGGGTAAATTGGCAAACAAATAAAATAAAATTAATAAAATAAAATAAAACTTTTTTTTTAATATTGCTATTATTGCTATTTTTATGTATTGATTTATTTATAAAATAAATAATATTTAACATACGTTCAGTGATACATAATATTCATAACACTTAATGTAAGTATTTAGTATAAGAATAAGTGTTATGGTAACACTTTATTTTAAGGTGTCCTTGTGACACATTACATATACTTGCTATTATAATAACAATTAATTATGCATAATTACATGCAAGTAACCCTATAAGTCAAACCCAGATCCTAACCCTAACCATATAGTAAGTACATGTAGTTAATTAATATTACTCAGTACTTATATGTATAATTACACTGTAACAATGACACGTTAAAATAAAGTGTAACCTAAGTATTTAAGTATTTTGCTTGCTTTATCAAATTTTCTTGCTTCATTCCATACAAAAAATAAATAATGTCTTTAAGTATTAGAAAAGGATGCTTCTATACACATATTATACACATAGCCACTGATTAATAAATAAAAGATCTGCAAAACCATAAGCACTTCATCAGCGCACAAAAGTGAATAACACTTCTCCGAATTACAACCAAGACCAAAAGGTCAAATCCCTGCTGTCATTCCATGTTAAATGGCATCCATCCATGCTCAGTGGCCTCACTTCAATAAAAACCCATTTACTGTAATCCCACCAACATAAATCAACACATCTGAAGCAGAACATGCACAACAATACAAACAAAAGTGATGTTTTTTATCAAAGCTTTTTGAATCTATTTTGAGAACAGATGCTAAGGGGAAATTAATGTTGACGGACGGGGGGGTGGGGGGGGTTAAATAAAGGAATGTAACACACAACATGATGACACAGAGCAAGTTCCATTATTCAGACCCAGCCACTGTGCAGTTTGTCTTGTCAGTGCCTTCGGCATGTTAAAGAGCTGGCACAAAGTGCTTTAAGGGCTCAGTTTTCTTCTGCTCAGCAGAGCGCTGGATTTAAAGGCCAGTTGATTCTTGTGGGTATCAGACAGTGTGTTCCTGAGGGGTTTCAGCTCTTTCATGCACATTTAGTGCACTTGACTCAGCGCGCAGAAGCTCTCCGATGGAAAAGCCATGTTTAGAGGACGCCGTTCAGACATTAAAACATTGCTTTCCCATTGTTTTTGGCTACTCTTAAATGCCATCTTACTCTCCTGAGTCTGTCAAGCCAATGTCAGGCCATGTCTGCGTGTTCTTTTAGATATGTCACTTTAAAAGTACTTTCACTCCTCCTATTCTTCCACCTGGGAAGGAAGGGGGTGGTTCTGGGTAAACACTGCTGCTGGTCAGGCTGTCATGTGTGCTCTAGCCTTGGCTGAGCGATTGAGCGAGGGATAGATAGAGACAGTGGGGGTCAGATGGATCGAGAAAAGCAGTGATTCATCCCATTTCATTTTGTGTGCAGTGGGACGGTCCAGACAAGCCAAATACTCAGTGCACTCTGGCTTTAGAATATTGTGAAGTACATCTCAACAGATACATATGATAGATTTTGTTGGCGGGGTTGAAAAGTGAAGGGAGCAGGGCTACGTGAGGCGTCTGTGAACTAAAGTTATGAGCAATGTCTTCCTGGACACTACGGTGTTTCCTCAACTTCAGACACATTTATGTCCCAGAGGTTGGTTTTTATTACAACTAACTGACTTACAATTATTGAATTTTTACACTGTTTTAAAAACTTTTTTCCATGCCTTCATAATTTATATTATGCTGTGCTATCATTTCAACCACAAGTTCTCCCCATAATAAAGTTTTTTTTTTTTTTTTTTCAAAAGTTAGTGTACTTGGTACCAATGAGTATGATTGAGATGAATAAGAGCTGTGATGTCCAAAGAAAAAGAAAAATCAAATTAAATTTGTCTTCTAAAAACAATATAACTGTGTCATTTTGAATCAAGCTATTTTATGAATAATACTAAATAATTTATTATGAATAATTCATAAATAAATAATAAAAATAAAAAAAAAAACACTAACAACAAAAAAAAAAGAAATGTAAATGATAATCATTTAAAAAAAAAAACAAAAAATAAAATTAAAAAAAAAAAATTCTCCTGCGTGTATATACACTGTTAGTGGACATTGTTAGTAGATACATTAAATAAACTACCAAGAGAGTAAAACACATTTAAAGCCAGTTGAAAGTCAAAAGTGCTCATATACTCTACCAGTATGTGCCAGATGTGGTCCTTGTTTTAATTAGTATTAGAACAAAATGCAGCTATGGTTATAATCTATATTTTAAAATATTTTCATGTAGTCACACTAATCCTAGCAAATGTCACCGCAGGACGGTCAAACAGCAAAAGTATAACACTAAATGCTCCAGCAAATCAAGGTCTTTCAGGCACAGAAATCAAGTGTGGGAAGTCTTAAAGTGGCCCTAATTCTCACAAAGGCATCAGGAATAGAACAGATGCCAGGCATACACTGCAGTATGTTAACGTGTATGTATAAGTGTGCGTTTTCAGACACTCTCTGAATACATGAGAGGTCGTTAACTCCGCCTGAGCAGCACATTATCAGGCCGCATTAGAATGAGTTTCAGGGGCTTCTGGTTGTACATGCCCAGGAATGATGATGGAGCCCATTAGCAGGGGGAATGAAGGCATTGCACAGGACGATTGAGGATGCTGCGCTTGCCTTTTCCAGATGCCTGTCTTTTCCATCTTTCTTTTTCTCCCTCTCATCCACTCTCTTCATGGCCTAATTGCTATGAAGGCCTGGCGGTCCACATAGACACATATACACTCATCCCTATTCGGCCTTGCAGAATAAATCTCATCTTTCCCTTGCATGGGGTAGAATTTAAAGAGATGTATTATAATTTTATCACCTCCTGCCCCCCCGAAAGACATTGTGTATGATTTTTGCCCTCAACTTGGGATGAAGTCTAATTACATATTCCACAGGGGGTCGTCTGGAGCAGCCATCGACCTGCCGAGACAATTCCGACACCATCAAAGAGCTTCCCCCTTTCTTTGACTTTTTAAGTGGAATGAACCGACGAACATTGTATGGTTCATGTATGCAGCAAAAGCTTGGAAATCATTCTTCAGATGCTGAATGTTTTACAAGGTGATAACAGAATCACTGCATTGCATTCATCTCTAGGCTGGATGAGAAATAATGCTCATCTTTAGACAAAATTTAAAGTTTAATGAGGTGCAAGACCAATAGAAAATGGGTTATATTATGGGGTCATAGGTTATAATGTCCAATTAAATAAAAACAGAATAATAAACATTTTCACAGTTTGATCATATAAAAGGAGAGATTACCAGAGACAGTAGAAAGAGACAGACCACTTGTATAATAATTATTGAACTATAGTATTGCTCAATATAATGCTTACTGGTCCCACTTCTTATTTAAAACAACCAATCAGCTTTTTAAAAGAAGCATCTTTTGTTTAGAAAATACTAATATGCTATGTGTTTTTTTGTTTTGTATAGAAAACACATAGCATATTAAGGCTGGAATACAATACACAACGTTTGTACAGATTTTTGCCCTGATTTGCAGTCTGGATAAGCTGATGCTATTGCTGAAAGTCAGAGTCAGTCTGCAGATTTCGGGCAGTCAGAGTTGACAGATTTCACAGAAAAATGCATAGTGTATGATGGATACTATGATTTTTTTAGCTTCAGTCTTGAATTTCAGCCAACCTGTTGAGCCGATTCTAGAACACATACTGTTTTCATTTGTCAGGCATCTTTTAAGAACAAGGCACACATTTCTGCATGAGTTTGTTGTTTTCGGAATGACTTGAAAAGTCTGTTAGTGTGTGATCCTCAGTCATTATAATGCCCAAGTTTATTCTGTAAAGTCAGCAAGAGTATGATGCCTAGTGTTTTAAAATCTGTTGTGATTTTAAAAGTTATACTATATAGTGTATTCCAGTCTTTAACTAGACAAACCTGATAAAAATACTGTTTTAGTGTAATTTGAACTCAATTTATGACATCATTGTTGTCAGATTGTATTACGTATTTGAAATATTATTTAATGACATTGTTAAAACAATTTTAATACAGTTTTGAACCTTTCCATCTTTCCCTGTTCAAAAATACAGTACCTGAATTTGTATGACTGGAAATATCTCCACCAATAGTGCACTAAACTGCTTTAAAAATGACTTTACGAATAAATGACTTTTGAATACCCTCTCGGGGATGGAGGACATTGCTTGTTACAAATGAGTTAAATTGCAAAAATGAACCCCCCTCCTATGAATCCTATATGCTTCTGGGATGCCCCCTCTGTGTCTGTTTTCTATTAAGATGAAACATCATTTGAAAAACAGAGGTTTAAATAAAGATGCATTACATGTGAACCCCTTTATTAAATGTGCCTATTACCACTTGATCGGAGTCGGAGTCACACATGGACACTATATCGCACCACTAGCATTTTGCCAGCGACTCAATAGTGTAATGACACATTTATAAACACAAAAGTATAACATATTTGTCTTATGACAAATTCAAGCACAAATTTAAACCTCAGAGTTGCAAACTGAAATGTGTATAAAAATACAACACAAATTCTAACCATTTAAATAGGATTTTGCTGAACTACGAGTATTAAAACATGTCATAAATGATTTATAAGACCATCCTAAAATTTGAAAAGCTATTTTTTCTTCTTCCTCCATAATGGAGGCATTAGTCTACAAGGGCACATGCATTTACATTTAATTAAAACATTCCGATGCGTAGTGCATTTTAGAAAATCCTTGAATTTGGTATGCCTGCTTGACATATCTAATAAGCAAGGGGGCTCGTTGTACACCGTAGTTCCATATCTAATATTTCTTACATGATTGACATTCTCCCTTATGTCCACTGTGAACCCCTGAACCTGCTTAATAAAACATTTGCCTTCGAAGAGCAGCCAAATGTGGAGGAAGGGATGGGTTTTAGCATCAAAATAATGCCGGCACTCTTTCGTTTTCTTTCTCTGTCTTTCTCGAAGGACTCCAGGCCCCCCGCCCCCACTGGCGCCCCCAGTCACATCACAGGGGGTCTTGGCAGCCTCATTAAAATCAAGCAGATCACATGTAAAGACCAGAGGAAGTTGTCCATTCCCTCACTCAAAGCTTGGCAGGCTCTCAATCCAACTTTGAGCAGCCTTCGCTGGTGAAAACGCAAACACAGGCCTCAGATAGTCAAAACAACATTGTGTTAACGCTTCCACAACAATCTAACTATAGTACAGTACTGCCTAGCTTGCTTTAGCTATTCTGAAATGATTCCAAGTATTATGATAATCATTTGGTGCAGATTGTTTTGTTGGAATAGTCATGCTACTTTTCTATCCCTAGCAGAATGAAATTTGTCATTTGTTTGTGTTGAGAGTAAAAGGGGTAGTTCATATAGTTTGATAGTGCTGACGTTCTCAATTAATGGTTAATAAGAGATTAGCATGCCTCTGTTTAATGAGGATGCTGCACACTGCCGTTTGGCTTAGCATGGATTCATATCCAGTAATTGCTTTCAGAGGCATTCAACTGCACTCTTTTCCTTTTTTTTCAGTCAGATAAGCATTCTCCTTTATCCCAGGGCAGAGAACAAATGTGTTGGAGAAATGCCGCTAAAATGCATAATTGGGGCTTGGCAAAGTAGTTATTTATTGAGCAGTTTATTTTTGATGATATTTTAATAATTCACACGATTGATTGTTTAAAGAGTGTAAGTAAAGCATGCTCTTAGGCACATTTTAAGTCACTGCGTTTGTTCAGCTGTCTGTGGCTGGTCGCATAC
Organism: Cyprinus carpio; assembly: GCF_018340385.1. Classification (NCBI taxonomy): domain Eukaryota; kingdom Metazoa; phylum Chordata; class Actinopteri; order Cypriniformes; family Cyprinidae; genus Cyprinus; species Cyprinus carpio. The sequence continues at coordinate 16,397,216 of NC_056577.1, forward strand.
ATTTCATCTTCGTCGAGCTTTTGTTTGCATTGGGCCTTGGCTTCCTTCCTAGTCATGTACTAAAATGGTTGGAGCTTTGCTGCGACAGTAAAGCTATCATCATATGTGTGTGTGTGTGTGTCACAGTATTCCTCCAAGGCCTTTATTAAGATGCATCAGGTTACAACAACCATACATAATTGCACTACTGGAGTTAGATCAGCATACAGTGTACAGTATATGTATAAAATGTCATCTAGCAAGAATAGTAATTTTGAATTCTATATAAAAAAATTAATGATGTACTATAGGTTAACTGCTTTTGCTCCTGCATGCAGTCTTATACATTGTTTAGCTGACTTTTGCTTTTTACAGTTGCAAGTATGTACTAATGCTAATGTGAATGTGTTCTGTACTTATGAGTTTCCCACTCTTTCACACATTTTTTTGCGAGGAAAAGCATACATTTACATTTCTGCTTAATGCTAAAGTGCAAATCGATGAGTTTCGCACTAGTAAAAGAAAAAAAAACAATTAAAATGATAGCAACAGTACGGAGCCCCGCACATAGCATGCAGGAAAAAATAGTAGGCTAAATCGTGTGCACGATATATTATTTCGTTCCCTCGATTTGTAAATTGTGCACACGATTTACTAATTCATTCCCTCGATTTTCTAAAGCGTGCACACGACTTATAAATCGAGAGAACGAATTAGTAAATTGTGCGCACAATTTAGCAAATCGAGGAAACAAAATAGTAATCGCAAGCACGTTTTAGTACATCGATGGAACGAATTAGTAAATCATGCGCACAATTTATTTATTTTTTCTTGCATGTCATTTGCAGGGCTCCGTACAACAAAAAAGCAAAGAGTATGCTGTATTTCTGTTGTTTAAAATAACTGTGATTTTTTTATTGTCATTTAAGGCATAAATCAAATTAGATTAAATTATTAAAAAAAAAATACTATTTGACAACCAACTGTACATTAGTATAACTATGTACAATTTAAAGGGAGGGCTGTTAATGAGAGAGGAGAATTAAACCGCAGTAGACCTGCTGGTCTGTGAAGTTTGTTCAAACAGCCATCTGACACCAGGGGGACAGACAAGCCAGAGAATCAGATGCAAGACCAGATGAAATAACAAACAAGCATGACAGTGACCAACATTCAGCAACTACGACATCCTTGCCTCTCTTAGCCTAGCCAGAACATTTGTGCCCCAAGATGGCAACACTGCCAGCCAGTCAACCTGCCAGCCATGTTGGGATAATTAGGTACGGGACACTCACATCTCTTCAGCTCTCTCACTGGTTATCTTCTCTGACACCATTTCCAATCGAGAAACAAAAAAGAATGAAACTACAATTGCTATGATGTTCCGGATATCTCTCAGTTTGCAGTGCTATCATGAGGGAAAGTGGAAAGAGGAAGAAGAAAACCCCTCGGCAGGAACTGACATTGCTGGACACTTGCAAACACCCACTGGTTTCTGGGTAGGCTTGCTGGCATCTTCTCACAGTCAGAAAAATCCTTCCTATCATCTCGCTCAGGAATCTTTGACACCTCTTTTACATGATTTTAGCATAACTTGTTGTAAAGAGGTAGATGGTGTCCACATAGGGCATGATCTGGCCAGATATGGATTTCATTTCTTCTTGAGCTATTCATCTCTACTTTGTTGTTGTGTTGTACAAACCCGATTCCAAAAAAGTTGGGACACTGTACAAATTGTGAGTAAAAAAAGGAATGGAATAATTTACAAATCTCATAAATGTATATTTTTTTCACAATAGAATATAAATAACATATCAGATGTTGAAAGTGAGACATTTTGAAATGTCATGCCAAATATTGGCTCCTTTTGGATTTCATGAGAGCTACATATTCCAAAAAAGTTGGGACAGGTAGCAATAAGAGGCCGGAAAGTTAAATGTACATATAAGGAACAGCTGGAGGACCAATTTGCAACTTATTAGATCAATTGGCAACATGATTGGGTATAAAAAGAGCCTCTCAGAGTGGCAGTGTCTCTCAGAAGTCAAGATGGGCAGAGGATCACCAATTCCCCCAATGCTGCGGCGAAAAATAGTGGAGCAAGAGTTTCTCAGAGAAAAATTGCAAAGAGTTTGAAGTTATCATCATCTACAGTGCATAATATCATCCAAAGATTCAGAGAATCTGGAACAATCTCTGTGCGTAAGGGTCAAGGCCAGAAAACCATACTGGATGCCCGTGATCTTCGGGCCCTTAGATGGCACTGCATCACATACAGGAATGCTATTGTAATGGAAATCACAACATGGGCTCAGGAATACTTCCAGAAAACATTGTCGGTGAACACAATCCACCGTGCCATTCGCCGTTGCCGGCTAAAACTCTATAAGTCAAAAAAGAAGCCATATCTAAACATGATCCAGAAGCGCAGGCGTTTTCTCTGGGCCAAGGCTCATTTAAAATGGACTGTGGCAAAGTGGAAAACTGTTCTGTGGTCAGACAAATCAAAATTTGAAGTTCTTTTTGGAAAACTGAGACACCATGTCATCCGGACTAAAGAGGACAAGGACAACCCAAGTTGTTTTCAGCGCTCAGTTCAGAAGCCTGCATCTCTGATGGTATGGGTTGCATGAGTGCGTGTGGCATGGAAACATTACACATCTGGAAAGGCACCATCAATGCTGAAAGGTATATCCAAGTTCTAGAACAACATATTCTTCCATCCAGACGTCGTCTCTTTCAGGGAAGACATTGCATTTTCCAACATGACAATGCCAGACCACATACTGCATCAATTACAACATCATGGCTGCGTAGAAGAAGGATCCGGGTACTGAAATGGCCAACCTACATTCCAGATCTTTCACCCATAGAAAACATTTGGTGCATCACAAAGAGGAAGATGCGACAAAGAAGACCTAAGACAGTTGAGCAACTAGAAGCCTATATTAGACAAGAATGGGACAACATTCCTATTCCTAAACTTGAGCAACTTGTCTCCTCAGTCCCCAGACGTCTGCAGACTGTTATAAAAAGGAGAGTGGATGCCACACAGTGGTAAACATGGCCTTGTCCCAACTTTTTTGAGATGTGTTGATGCCATGAAATTTAAAATCAACTTATTTTTCCCCTGATATGATACAAAATGATACATTTTCTCCGTTTAAACATTTGATATGTCATCTATGTTGTATTCTGAATAAAATATTGAAATTTGAAATTTCCACATCATTGCATTCTGTTTTTATTCACAATTTGTACAGTGTCCCAACTTTTTTGGAATCGGGTTTGTAGAAAAAGAAAAGAAAAAAAGAATGAAAATAGGAAAACAAGTTAGCTAATGTTAACTAATGTAAATAGTTAACCACTGTTAACAAATGGAACATTATTGTAAATTGCTACCAAATCCTAAATGTAATTTATTTATAAAAACAATAAAATGTTTGCTGTATGAAACATAATGGAAAGATACAGGAAGGGATTTTTTTAAAACAATATTAACATGTTTTGATATTCCGCTTTATAAGCCTTTGAATGTTAAATGAAGATAATTGTCTGCTAATAAAGAAGAATGTTAATTCTTATTTAAGGCACAGCTGTTGAGCAAACCCATGCTGAAATCAAGACAACAGAACCATATGTTTGGTGCTAAGAAGTAATTATCAGATAATACAGATTATTTTAATAATCAGAAAACAATATGACCATTTTAAAAGGTGTTATCCTTTATCTCAGTCACCGTAAGGTGTTATTCTCCTCAGAATTCAGATTTTATGTCTCTCTTCTGTGGAAACCCATCTGTTTTTTAAGATCTTGATGTTCTTGTGTGAGTCTCAGAGTGATTTCAAGGTAATTAAGTATGCATTGTGCTGGCCAGGCAAGACCTAGCTGCCTTCTGGTCTAAATTATGCCAATACATATGTTTGTTGCAGTGATACCACATGAATAAATGATGGAGGATTCTCTATGCTATGGCAGCAGAGCAGAACAGTAATATGCACTGTATGGCAGAATCACTGAAAGACTATGGTACAACAAGAGGGCGTTTTGGCAGATTTACAGATCATCATTTATAATACATTGTTAGTCTTTCAGCTATGCACAAAAGCCAGATGTTCTTTTTATCAGTCAGTCTCTGGGTTGTAAACAATCTGAAACGAGAGATGGCGAGGAGGAGAGAGGGAAATACATAAAAACAACATAAAAAAAATGTTTTATGATATCAACAAGGGCCGTTTTGAATCCAACAACAAAAGGATTTTTTGAGTTTGCGAATTGCTTGAGCTAAGAAAGAGGAGCTTGCGTTGAGGTGGATATATAATTTGGCTAATACACACAGGGCTGGTGGGCTGGCTGTTGTCAGGGCCCAGCCCTGCACGCTACATGTTTCTGTCTTCATATAAACAGACCTGAAAAGGGTCAACATGGGAACTTACTATAACTGTGTGCAAGCACTCACCATTTCAAGGGGTCCATTTGAACACCACCTTGGCGAGCTGACAGTGTAGTGTCCCAGAGCAAAAACAAACAGCTGTGGACATATGGTTAGGAGGTGCAAGACCCTCCTACTGCAGACTGCCTTGGGAAGAAGGGGCAGATAGATGAATGCGTGCTGCTGCGTTCTCTTTCTAATGGCCCGCCTGGTGGTAGTGAGCCCTGGTGGAGAACTCAACATTTATGAGTGTGAATCTTTAAGAGCTGTCCTGATGAAAGCCAACACTGGGCGCCAACTCTGATGCCAGGGCTATAGATGGGTTTGAAGGGGGTGGGGGACAACACCATGAAGATCCACCCCAGGGCATCCTCCATACAAGAGTCGAGATAGACAGAGAGTCCTGATAAATAAATCAACTTAAAGGACTGCAGAGGGTTTGAGGCCTATTTCTCTTCTTGAACCCTAGTTTTCAGACAGACGGTGGGAGGGAGTGGGGAATGAGGGAGGAAGAAAGCAAGCTTCTTCATGGCTTCATCCCAACAGGCATCAAGGACCAAAGACACCAACTTTGTGATTCTTTCAAGAAATTAAATATATTCACTTATCCGAATGGCCTTGGCTCAAGATCCTCATCATTTTCTTTAACGTCCAAGATAAAAGAGTAAGGACTTTCCCATTGGTTTTCAATCGAAGAGCGCTTTGAAAGCTCTTACTTGATTTGAAGGTCTCTTAGAACTTACTTTGGGACAGCAAATTCTGAACTGCCTGCTTTCAAGTGGAGATGAGTAGAAAAGAGATTTCTTAAAACATCAGGGAGCTTTCAATTAGCGCCCCCCCCCCCCCCCCCCCCCCCCCCCCCCCCCCCCCCCTTAACTTTACAGGCTGCAGTAGTTATTCAAACTTAATTGAACAAGACTAGAGTTTTTGCAGTGGTCGTTTCCTCAGTCTAATCCGCTCTGAACAACTCTGGTTCAAAACTTTTATGTGTTGTTATTTATTCATGGCAAATGCATACTGCAAAACTCAAAGCAGTGACAATAACAGCACTATAATTAATGATAAACAGCTGTGCGGAGGTGAGATGACGCATTTACGTGTTGACTGATGAGGTACCTGTTTACTTCCGTTGGTGCAACTCTTCTAACAACACACTTTAACAGCAGGTGAAAATCTCTCACAGTGAATGCATCATGCAGAGGAAGACAGTAACACAGTAACAGAAGAGAGGAGGAAAGTTAATTTTTACATTTAATTAACCTTTCATCTAGAGACAGTTTAGAGTTGTGTTAACCCATTCCCCTCCAAGTGAGTGTTCCCTGTTATTTGCAATGAATGTTTTTACTTTCATTTCTGAATGTTCAGCCATTCTGTTATTCTTGGTTAGAGGCTGCAGGTTTTCTGTACGACTTTCATAAGAGTGAATTGGATAGTTAGAACTCACCAAGCCTTCACACAACTCTCCATTTGACATGAATGACTTTGGTCTATAGCCTGCTGTTTGACGTAAGCAGTGGAAAGGTGACTTAAGAATGTGTTTGCAAGCGGATGAGATTGACAGAAAAAAATCTTCCATTGCGCCTCCATTCTACCCCTCGATTTGAGATGTTCAGCATAACAATGAAATCTATCAAAAATCAGCTCATTATAAAAACCTATTTTAAGGGTTCAAATCAGCTGACAAGAAGACAACAATGCAGGAAAACCATGTTATGTGAGATTTTGAAATTATCAAGTTTGCTCCAGTCTTGACGTCAAAACATAAACAACCACTTGACTGGTCCAAAATATTGGTGAGAAACTGTCAGGAGTAATATTATGCCACCTTTTCTCATCTCTGCAGTTCCTGCAGGTGCAGCATGATTTTTTTAAGCTTGTAGCTTCTCATTCAGCTGTATGAGATAAGAACACATTTGTATACATACGGGGCAACTTGTAGGATATGATTTTTACCTCCTCCCTTTCAAAACACCCACTCTTGCTGGATGTGCATCTGCAGAAAGGACTGATTGGAGCAGGTGTTCTTGTTATAATTCACCGATTATGAAAGGAATAGTACTTCCTTTTTCAATTTATTGTGACATGTTCTTGTAACAGTCAGACCTGCACACGACAGGCCACATACAAGCAGAATAAAGATTGGAGTAAATAGTTTATAAATACATTCTTGCTTACAAGGCAGGATAGGTGATTTGGTTCAAAAAACATTTTTTGTTATGCTGGTTGAAAGTCTCTTCACATCCCGATAACATTCAAAAAGTTAAGTGGTCTAAATGTATTTATATGTATTTCTATAATCTGTGGAAGGCGTAGGACAATGAAATCTTCGACCAATCAGATTATTCGGTCCGAACATTACAATAGGCTGTCCTGCCTACCTGTCAGCGTTTGTATTTGCATACCTCTGCGCACCCTGTTCACGTAGACATGATACATCATCAGCACATTCCATTACACTATTCATAGTTTTCACGTGATGTCACACTCTTACAGGAATACCCACATGGAGGGCAAAACAAGGCTTTCCTCCACTGACTGCCAGTTATTTTTACGAGGTTTGCATTAAGTAGTAATGTAGTAAGACAGTGATATTTAAAGAACAAATTCAGTACACACTTTTTTGATGATGCATACTTTGTACAGGCAAGCAGATGAATCCAGAATATGAATGCAATGCGCAGAGTTTAACATTAAATGTTTTACCATAGAAAACCATTATAAAGAAAACACTTTTAGCACATTGCGTTCATGTTCCGGGCTCCTTTGCTTGCCTGTATAAAGCATGCATCATCAATAAGGTGTGTACTGAATTTGATCTTTTAATATCACTGTTTTAAAGGCACTTTAAGTGTTTTCACATTAAACATTTTAGAATGTCCTGCTGTTTTTAGTGATTGAAATACTGAGGCAGGGGCTTTATATGAATTGCTAATGGCAAAAACTTGCATTTTGTTCACATATCTTTAAAAGATAGTAAATTGACTGAAAACAAAATTGACGGGCTTGTGCTGCAGTTCGATGGATGTTTTGCCCACCAGGTCTTCAAGCCAGTCACGTGACTGAAAACTATAAATTGCAGAAGAATGGAAGGCGTTATTATTTTAATATTATGCGCTTTGTACTGTAATGTTTTCTCACCTGTGAATGAGGCATAAGATAATTTGACAGCATTGTATTCAGTCCTCCACCATCGGCGTCTCTCATCGTGTCGCTGATTAGCCTCTGGTCTATCTGAGTGTGTTCAAGTGTTTTGGAGGAGGCGTGGCTTTGGAGAGTGATTATGAATCTTGTTTCCTTTCCGAAATTACCTTTAATTAAATTAAATGAATAAATATATAATTGTTTACATGCAACACAGTACATGCTGAAAACTAAATAGAAATGTGGTGAATTTACATATACACATACACAACAACATTAAAACCAGAAAAATAATCAAATTAAAATTAATTTATCAATTAAGAGTTTACATGGAAAAATAATTCAAGAAAACTCTTATTTAATAATTTATCATTTGTGTTGTTTTTAAAATGTGATCAAAAAGGCTATGACAATCACATCTGGCCATTTTTGCAATCTTATGATGTTAATATACTGCAAATTTGACCAACTTGTTATTATAACCAACATCTTACAGTCTTAAATAGAATCAAATCTTACATTTGATTCTATGCTTTTAAAGAAATACAAGGAATAGTGCCTTTATTTCACTGATCTGACCAGCTTACATCACACCCACAGGCCTGTTAGATCTGCCTACTATCTGATCCTCACTATCCCTCAGCCAAATTTTAAGGGTAATAGTGCACTCTCCATCGCTGCCTTGAGGTTATGGATTAGCCCACCAGTGTCCGCTAGGTCCTCCTCCACAATCAACATGTTCAAAACCAACTTTAATACTTACAAAGTCTCTTTGGCCTTTGGGAATGTGTTTTCTCCTTTTGTTTTGTATGTTGTGTTTTGTCGAACAGTTCAAAATTGGTTGTTTTCAAATGTTGTATTGTATAAATACATTTGACTTAAAATCCATCTATTGTACTGTTTGCAGTTGTATTGAAAGCCAGTGGAGAGGGCAGGTTTGCAATGCTAATACAGGTAAACAAAGAATCTCCTTAACACCACTATTCTTTCCAGAATGATGTTTCATGTGTTTTACAAGCTATGGCTTGTTTCTGCAACACACACCGGCAGAGCTGTTTGTTTCATTTTGCATTTTTTAGGTGATGATGCTACAAATGTAACTGCAAGACTTCTGTAAAAGCAGGTGCTGTTATAGTACAGCAGAGGGAGAAAAATAAAATATATTCTCACCATGCTGCTGTCACATGTTCACTGACAGCAATTTTGATGCGGCAACAATAGCTTATGATTCCTTTAACAGCTGCTAATGTAGTTTCCTTTTATTCAGTGATCCAAGAGCAAGGCGTGAAATGAAACCCTGATTTTCCCTTTCTTTAGACAAATTTATATATATGTGTCTGCATCCAAAGTCATTTACATCTTCCAGGGCAAGGGGGTGACATTGAGGAGGGTGTCGGGTAAAGAAATGCTCATATAATCTCTCTCGCTGTCTTTTATTGTAACAAAAGCTTATTTAACCTGAGGTTTATTTACTGCACAGGACCCCTGGCCTCCTTCAGAGGTCCCATTATGAGAGTGGCCACTACCTAATCAACAGAAGCACCTCTTCATCAATATATTATTAACAAGCCTGCTAGCATGCAATGCAGGAGATTGGCCCTCCTCTGGGAATAGAGCTAATAGGAGACAGCGAAAATGGAGGGAGTGAGTGAGATAGTAGGGTGTACACAAAGATTATGCATGCAAGAGATGTTCTGCATATTTGTACCAGTAGAAATAAAGAAAGAGTGTATAGCTGGACCTAATCTGTCACCTAAAATGCTGATAGCAGTTGTCCTCCTTAAAATTAACATAATAAATGTATTGGCAATAAATGAATGAATGAATAGAATTCAGACATTGAACATAAATATGTTAAATGTTGTCTGTCAGTGTTATTGGCTTATGCTTAGATATTTTTACTGAACATCAGTAGTATTAGTACTTCACCAATGAATTGTAATAATGTTTAAAAAACACTTACTCTGGAATTTTATAAAGGTATACCATTTAAATTAAATAATCATTTTATAACCATTACTTACAAAGAATGAGTCAAATTACTTGAAAGGGTATTCTAAAGTCAACTTTACCTGTGAATTTATACCTTTAAATAATTTATACCTTTTACCATTAAAAATACTTTTTTTTTTATAATCACTAAGGTGTGTGCACTTTTATGTATTCAATGTATAATAAAACAATATTATATTACTTTTTGATAGTTACTATATACCTCATGAAATTTTAGAGCCTTTAAATTTAAAATACTATTAATAATAATAATAATATGAGCTGTTTTTTTCTTCTTTTCTTCTTCTTCTTCTTCTTCTTCTTCTTCTTCTTCTTCTTCTTCTTCTTCTTCTTCTTCTTCTTCTTCTTCCAAAACCAAATAAAGCCAATAAAACTGAATACAATGAGTACCTTTATAACAATTATTATTTATTTTATTTTTTTCTTGATCTTGGACAATTCGCGCATTGATCTTAATATTATTATAAGTAAACCATTTAAAGGGTTAAAGGTTTAAAGTTTCTCTGAAAAGCGTAAAGGCCCTATCATAATATTGCTCTGTGGTTTTGAGCATCCTGACCATTTCAACACATGCAGCAACACTGACTTAACCAACTGATGTGAGTTTGGGGCAGGGCAACGCATCTGTCTGAGCATAGGCTGAAGGGAGAGTGTTCAGAACACATGTTTAAAAAGAAACATCATCATCATCATCATATTTATATATTTATGATTGTTACAAAGCTAGTTACACACTTGACCTTCAAATGTAAAAAATTAAAATAATTAGGATTGTAAAAGAAAAGCGATCCAGACAATTTTTTTCTTCATATTAAACTGGCCTAATTAATTGTGATGTTGCATTGATCTTTACTTAGCTGCACGCCTTAGAACTCCATTGAATATTTTCTGCACAGCTGCTTATGCTTGTAAATATGGCTGATAACAATATTTAGAAGTAGTGGTCTCAAATGTCAAAAATAAAATAAAAAATTGGGCAATACAAACAGTTCAGACTTTATTCCATTTACACTCTAAAATCAACTGTTGAGATCATACAATCTTTTTCTACCTCTGAAAAATCTCCAGCCTCCCTCCCCTACAAGCTCTTTTCTGCATTTCCATTTACGATGAATCTTATTTTGACTTTGCCTCTGCTGACCCCCATTTTAGCCATCAAACTTGTCTCACCCCCTGCTCTGTTCCTTGCATTCATATGCTTTTCTTCTTTCCTCACACATCTAATTGACTTCATGTCTGATCATGTAAAGGATGCTATTCTCCACCTGCTCCACACACTAACACTAAATCCTCTAGTGCTCTCACTCCATTAACAAAGAACAGCACCAAAGTTCTGCTCCCTGCTATCAAACCAGCGACTGCTAAAATCTAATTTTCAACTCAATTTAACCTGCTACCCCTCAAGGGTGGTGCGATTATAGCAAACCTGCTCTGTCACACATAAATTAGGACAAAAACTACCCATAATGCTAAAGGTTACCTAATGACAGACGAGAGCCTTTCACAATGCCAGACCATGTCTGAACTGCTTAGTGCCTACCAAAATAAGTTGAATTTATTCTCTTTCTTTTTTCTGGGTTAATGTGGCACTTATAAATGAGTATCAACATGAGATTTAATTACGAATCCACTAGGTATTTCAATCTAATTTAATAATTTAGTCAAGTGTTCTTACGCAACTTAGTCCAATAATAATAAATCAAAGCTTCTCAAACCATTTACTCCCAAACATTATAATCACAAAGAGGTATTTCAATCTAATTTAATAATTCAGTCAAATGGCTTAAATCAGGGCTTTTCAAACCTTTTACTCCCAAATATGATGATGACCATGTGAGGGACCCTCTTTTTAAAATATAAAAGCAGCTATATATATATGGTGTTCTGCTGTGTGTAATAAGCACATAAGGTCAACATATGTTGTTTCCAACATTAAATTACTGGATTTTGTTGTCACTGTACTATAGAAGATATTATTATATTACATTACAAGTGAAGAGAAACATTCAATTAGATGTTTTATATATTTAACAATTTTATATATTTAACACTTTCCATGATAAATAGTTAAATAGTAAATTCAAATGTAATTAAATATACATTTAATAATAATAATAATAATAATAATAATAATATATTTTAAAATGTTATGTTTGCTTTTTTAAATAATAATTTATTGTAAATAATAACAGAATTTCTTGTTTTGAATAGATTTTTTGAATAAATAGATCATCTTAGTTCAGAAATATAGGAAAACGTATTTATATTTCTTGTATAATTCCTTGATTTAAAAAATACTGCTGTGATGAGTTTGCACTTCTTTCAAATGCATTTAAGCTTCACTGCTAAAGTCTCATTAGTACTGCCTGGTTTGATGTTTTTACCAGCATACTAATAATATCTAGATATTTCTATTGGCACTGGTTGTTTACAGTTAAACTAGCACTGTCTCTTCATCTGCATTAATACGTGTCATTTGCATAGCGCATACGTGTTGATCTTATACGTGTGATTTTTGCTTTGAGCTCGCCTTAAGCAAATGTATAGATTACCCTCAGAGTCACTCAATGTAATGATGCCTCACACCTGACAGCCCTGACAGGCCTATCTGTGGATCTGTCTCTCAGTCTGGGATTACGGCTATGGGCATGTCTCTAACCAGATGTAACCTACACATCAATAAGTTACTCTGGGCCACTAGTAAAACACACAGAGTTGTCTGTTCTTCTTATAGTAAATTAATCATTTATACTCAGGAATAATTTAGAGAGGTGACGTATACTAACATTTTTTTAACAAACCAGAGCCTGGTATGTACAGTACAGTACTGTATGTGTACATGAGAGATCACTGGTGGATGCTCAAGTTGGAGGGTCTCAGCAGGTCTTTGGGCCTCTTCATTCTCACCTCATTCACTGCTCATTCACGCTTGGCGAAGCGTCTGCTTCCCATTAACACTGGGTCATACTCTCCCTCCACACTCCCCGTCTCATGCTGACGTCCTCAATCTGCATGCAGGACAGCAGCCTAACCAGTGCCAAGCCACCCCACAAACAGCACTTACTGTCATCATTACCATTAAAAGCAAATCAGCTCTACAATTGACATTGGACATCCTAATTTTTTAAACTGTAATATTTTTTAGTGTTTTTTTTTAATTATTATTAATTTTACAGAGAAAGATTCCAAACACCTGGAATCTGAATGGGACTCAATGGAGTATTTAGCTTCCTGAGCCACAGTGCATAGCTAAATAAATGTACTTTAGAATACTTTAGAATTAAATATAGAAATTTCAAGTCAGGCTCATTAGAAATATGTGACTCTTCTCTCTTCTAATTTCTGCAAAACATGAAGTACGTTGTTCTGGGTACATTTTGCTGCACTTTTCAGATTCATTCACAAGAAACGTTAAAAGCAATAATATGTTTTCTCCGTTGATGCTGCAGAATTATGAAACAGTCCAGCATCATAAATATTTTTTTTAATAAAATAAAAATGTGATTCCTTCTAAAAGGCTTTGAGCTCTTTTGTGGATTGTCGTGACTCTTGTTTCACGGGACTCGTACCAAAGCACTTTGTAATAGAAGAACAATGCTGTACCAGATGAGCTACCAAGTAAGTTTACTATGTCAGAAAAGCTGTACATATGGAGTTGGTTATGTGATGTTAATGTAGTAGTTTACATTAGTTTATACACTACAGTAAAAGTGTTTTTAGGTCATGACTTAAGAGCTTTTCGCACCGCTTTAGTTCCAGAACTAAATGTACAGTACTAAAGTACTGGGACGATTTTGCACGAACTATTTCCCAGTACCATTTAAATGGTTGCATTCACACCATGTGTACTAGGAAGTGACAACATTAACAACAGGAGGATGGAGGACGCTGTGATCGGAGCTGTGTTTTCATGTTTCACAACAAAGGACACACAAAAACGAACAATAAAAAACAACGAATAAAAAAAGTGATTGAAAGAACAGAAATGAGGACTAAGAATCTCCAGCGACAACTGGCAGTGCTACATTTGCTACAAGTGCCTGCACTTTAGCGTCCATTCATCTATCGCTGTTCTCCATACTTGCGTAATAAGTTGACACAATGTTTACAGGCATTTTAAATCATGGCACGTGAGGGCGTTTTCGTACGCGTTTGGCCAATCAATGTCTACTTACATCATAGGTAGTACCAGTTGTGCTGGTTAGACCCTGCTCTGGAGTAGGAGCTTATTTGGTTCTTGAAAAAGGCAGTCTGGTACTAAAATCGCACCCAGTTCCGGCGGTGTGAAAACGCCAAAAAGTGGGTAGTTCCACAATTAGTTCTGGTACTATGAAAAGGTTCCCGCGGTGCAAAAGGCCCTATAGTATTGTGCAAGAAATTGTGCAAAAATAAGTATTTATCGATAAGCTGCCCCATAATCATAATCAGAGTGAAAAGTAATAACAGTTGTTTTACTGCTTCTAGTGTTCATTAAAGCTGAAAACTATAGTAATATTTATGTATACAAACAATGGGTATAGGTCTTTACAGTTTTGCAGAAATGTGAGGAGTCAAGTATTTCCAATGAGTGTTTCAAATGAGCTTGAGATATTTGCAAGTCAGTGGTCAATGAAACAAAAAATGCATTTGAATTAAAATTAATATGACAATGTGTACAAAACAGGAACAAATCAATGGGGAACCTAGGCTCATGAGCTATATATGGCTCAACAACAGAAAAAATTTAAAAAATAATAAAAATGTTAAAACTTTTATCATCAACAATCAAAGCTAGTGTGACCATTTAATAAAAAAATTAAATATATCATATTTTAAAATATTACATAATTCATCAATGACTGCTTGTCATTTATAGACTAATACACCAACCAATTGTGATGTTGCACAACAAGCTGAAATTTCCTGTGAAGTAGAGTAGTCTTATTCATAAATCAGGGGAGAACCACATAGTCACTCTCTGTTCTCAGTTTTTGGCTCAAATAAAATAAAATAAAACTTGAAATAGTTAATAAAAATAGAATAAAAAAAGAGTATCATTCTTTACAGTCTGAATGGACAAACAAATTTGCATTTGTGGAGCAATCTGGATATGCGTTTCTCATTTTACACCTTGAATTGCATCATTTAAAAAAATAATGGGATATTAAGTGACTACAAAGCACTATGGAAAACTACAAGTCTTTTACTCTTATTTATGCACTGCATATTGATACACCATTTATGAAACTATCATAGTTGATTAAATGAAGCACAAGTGTCACCCTTTTTTACATTTGACAACTCTGATCTTATAAATATCATTGGTTATTGTTTCTTTATGCTCTGAATTAATATAAATTCTCATCAGAAAACACTGTAATGCTTCTATTTAAATAAAGACAACATTGTAAAACAATTTGCAGCAATCAGTGACTTGCTGCCTTTCAAAAAAGTCCCAGAGAGTCAGTGACATCCTCCTGGGTGTAAATGACACATTTATGGTGTATTAACAAGCCATACATTTCAGAGTGAATTTCAGTTTGTGCTTGTAAAGTAATCCCTCCCAACAGCGAATCTCTGCCCGCCATTAGTGAAGCGGTTAAGATGATGAGAACAGTCCCTCTACTCCCAAAGCTGTCCCCAATGGCAACGGCATGTCCCTGTGTTCCCCTCACCTTCTTTATCTGCAGACTTTGACAAGAGAGACCAGAATTCCGCAGATCTGTTTGGAATCATCACTGAATCACTCACAATATGTAAATATACGAGAGGGGATCTGTACCTTCATCCATTATAGATGAAGAAAACCCAAAGCCGGGAAATGGGTCCCTTTAACCGTCAGTCTCGGGCCCTTTGTGCCTGTGGCTACAGAGCCAAAATCTTAGAGCAACTCACTGTACTTTCTTGATGGCTTATTCATATCAAAGATGGCTGAGACCGATATATGAAATTGGTATTTATTTTTAACACATGTATTGCTGTAGCAACATTTCTTTTCACAAAATGAGATACAATAATTATCCATTTGAAAAAACAGTTTTCAAGAAAAGTTTACTTTTACTAACTCTAAAAATGTCATGTGGTAAAACCATGAGGTAAAAGTTAATCAAATACAACCTACTTAAGGTAAAACCTCCTTATTGAATACGTGTAATCCGAATCATTATTTTCAACAAAAATGATTAGTTCAAAAAATATGAATATCAGAGTCACACCACACAATTACATAAAACTTATAACACTAAACCATAATACTAAAATCCAAATAATAGTCAATTGACATGTAGCTGCAAATTTACATGTCAACTACAGGTCATTAGAGTATTAGACTGTCTCCTTAATATCTGCTAAGGCTTTATTTTAATGGTTGCCAAAAGGCATTCTGCTGCTATAAATAACTTTGCAAATACATGTCAACTTGTTCTACTAACCCTAACCTAACAGTCTACTAATACTCTAATGAGAATTAGTTGATGTGTAATTGCAAATTAATGAGATTTAGTTGACAGGTAGCTGAAAATTTACTTACAGTTATCTAAAGTGGACTATCAAAAGCGTCTCCAGAAATAGTTGCCATAAATAGTTCAAATTATTTTATATTTCAAGAAATGTGTTGACTTGGCACACAGTCATGAGGGTCTGCAGGGGTCCTCTTTATGATATCATTTTCTATTTTGTCTTTTCAAAATGGATCAAAATCACTAGTTGCAGTCCTTTGACTGCTGATGTGAAATGAATGCTGAAATGAAAATATCTGAATTCTATTGGATTAACAGTAAATGCTAATGAACCTTTAGGCCTGATAATAGTCAAGTCATTCTGTTTGATGTTTTAGCAGGTAGGGACAGCATAGCTCTCATTATCTTTTCAGTATCAAAGCTTTCCTGTGTAAATGCAGGTTTGCCTAAAGCTGTCAGATCCTCAACTTTGACAGCTCAATTAGGTTTAGAAAATGAATGCAGGTGACGTTAATTATCAAGAGTTAACACGCACATACGCCTCCCTTCACAGGCTCATTATAATATAACACAATGGCCATTTTTCACTCTGAGTTGAAACAGTGAGAACACTTCTGATAACTACAACATGAGATAATAAATGCATGTTTTATGCTTAAAAGCAATAAACTAGAATTTAATCTTGGCCTCATAAAAAAAAGCGAGGCATGTTTGGATGTGGTGGTCTCAGAGAGCAGTAAACATCTTGCATCAGTCCTCATACACAGCAATTGTTAATGAGTGCCACTCTTCAGGTAATGAGCTGGCTCCATCTCAGACAGCATAAACAGAGAGCTGGTGCAGGAAACTCAATTTGAGCGACAGGGTCACGCACCTCGCCTTTAGCTGAATTAAAAGAGGATCGCCAGTGACGATGCGCAATATTGCAATGCCTGTTTGCATATGTGCAGTGATATTAAAAGGGATCATCTTTATCTAGTGAGACACAACAATCAACTGGAAGGGAACAGCATGGTTTAATATCACAAATTACTCCCAGGGAGTGACCTCCTCACTTTGAGCTTGATTACAGAGCCTTAATTAGGAGAGATTCCCAACTCTCTCCATCCCTCTGTCTCCTTTTTCTCCTTTTCCGCCAATGTAGAGCTGGGGGTTTAGTCACAAATTCAATATTTACCTTGCACTACTGTGCTTGTACTAAGTCTGGTGGGGGGAGTGAGTGAGAAGGGGGTAGGGAGAGTTGAAATTAATAAAACCTGCTCTTCAGGATTCAGGTGCAAACCAATTTACAAGCTGGCATTTAAAGGACTTTAATTAATATTTTGTCACAGATGAAATTCAGTGTGTTTAAAAGCCTTCCTAAGGAATATACATGTAATACTGACATGCTATTTTTACAGCAAAAGAGGTTGAAAGTCCATTTCCTGACCCATCTCAAAAGCTGGGGGCTCAATAAGTGTAACAATTTTGAGTTTTAATTGTCCTAGGGTAATAGGACAGTGGGTGCAATCAGGATAGGTCACACAAAAATTTAAATTCTTTATGAATATGCATACAGGCTCGAAATGGAATGGAATGGAATTGATTGGATTGGATTGGATTGGATTGGATTGTATGTAATGGAATTAGGGCCCTATATGTATGTTTTTTTTTTTTTTTTTTTTTTTTTTTTTTTTTTTTGTTTAATTAAATTATAAAAATGTTAATAATTCTTTAAAAAAAAAAGAATCTCTAATAAATTGAAACAAAAAAAAAACACTTTAATAATTTATTACAGTTTTAACAACAATTGTGCCCTATGAAATGCATTTTATTTTTTCAGAATTTTTTTTTTTTTTATTTTTTTTCTGGAATCTGTGTTTTAGGATTTAATATATTTAATATATATTTATTTTCAAAAACTGTGGTAATCAAATCAATGTATAAAACATTTGACTTGTTTTTCATATATTTTAAAATGTAATCAAATTAAATTTGAACAATTCCTTTCAGAGGTTTGCTGGTTAAATTCAAACATGGATGGAAATTCTGTGATTTTGTTAGATATTCTTTAAAAATATAATGTTGTTTTAATAAACTGTATTAATAGAAGTAGTAGTAGTATTAGTACTTTACTACACTCTGTAAATAATAATATATTGCTGTCAAAATTTAAATAAATGTAAACCGAACTTTTATTTTGGAGGAATGTTGTGAAGACCTTTGATTTTCTGTGTATCTGACAACAGTTTTATCAAATTAAATGGTAAAATGTTCAATGTGAACTCTCAGAGCAGCTCTGGAGATGAAGTACATACATATAGTGAGATGGCAAAAACTAAAAGCGTAAACCTGGAAAAGATGGAGAAACCTGGGAATGGACAGAAATAGGCTGTCTGACAACCTTTCAATTCTAAGAGTCTAGTACCGAGAGAGAAGATCAGAAAGATAATGTGGTGCCAAGCCACGAGACCCTTAAGAACAAATAATAAGACCTTATACTAAATCCTATATTGAACTAGAAGCCATGGAAGAGACATCAGTACAGGAGAAATACTTTCTTTCTTCCAGTCAGAATAACTATGAATCACGTAGTCAGAACCTGCTCTCACAGCTCAGCTTGGTCAGTTCTGTAGACCTCAGAGTTTCTCCTCAGCAGGTAAAAGGAAGTCCAAAACAAGCATATGGCCTGCTAGAGGAACTGCTCTTATGGCTTTTTTCACCTGCTGCAGCTCTCCAGGGTGAAAGGTCAACTGTCACAGGGGCCAGAGAGGTTCCCCTTGGGGCATGCTGCCTGAAGAACTTCTCTTGAAGGTGAGACACCTCTGCCTGGTTTCACAGCGCTGCCCCAAACTGCCCCGGGGCATGAATGCAATTCGGTATTTATGGGACTTCTGGGCTATCGCTGGACGTATAAACCACAATCCCTCTCTCTGTCCCAAAGGAGAGTGCCTCATCATCCTCCTCTGAAAGAAAGCTGCTGGGGCCTGCCCTAAAGTCCAGAGATTTATCAACATCCTGAATCTTTATGATGTGTCCACCCTAAATATTGATAGGTGATGGAGAAGAAGAAAAAAAACTTTCCTATATTGGGATCATTATTTAATAATAGCTGAAGCCACAGAATGGGAGATCTGCCACAGCTACTGCATAAGTCATGGCAAAACTGAAGTGGTGGTTTATCTCATCCCACACATACAAGTATATTTTTGCAGCAAGGAACTTCATAAAAACTGATCTCCTGTCCTCCAAAAATTCACCTGACCTTGTCCATTCATTGCACCAAGTCATACAGGAGTGTTTCACCTAAAAGAGAAAAATTCAGTCAGTGTTTAGGTCCACTTACCCTTAAAACCTTCTTGTTGTTTCAAACAGGCCTGTCTTTCTTCTGTAGAACACAAAACCTATGTTTCCATGCAATTAAAATGACTGAGGACTTGAGAACTTGTAAGCTCCAAAAGGTTTGACAAAAGCACTATTAAAGATCATAAAAATTATATTTATGGCTTTTGCTTTAAATTCGTAAGCCTTACAATAGCGTGATAAACAGCCTTAAAATTACTCTCTTATTCACTAATATTCCCATCTGCAACCACTGCAACTGAATCAAATTTGAATCATTCTTTTGTGAAGCAGATTAGCAGTTACAAGAAAGATTCAGAAAAAGAAAAACATTTGTTAATGAATCTGACATAGCTACTTCTGAACATGCCAGGAATATCAAGGACGGATGCCAATATTTTCAGTAAACATTACATTTTGATCTGTTCATTTGAAGGTATCACAGAAGATCAGAATACCTAATGCACACATTATGCAGACTACTTTCATGACACTTTTGTAATCAGTTGTGGTTATTTTTTGGAAAAAGGAAACTAGAACATTATTCAAAATTTCTTCTTTTGCTTTCCAAAGAAGAAAGGAATGAAGTCATACAGGTTTGGATCAACATGATGACACAATTTTCATTTTTGGGTAAACTATTCCTTTAAGGCCTTGTTTGAAGACACTGAAAGGCAGAACTACGTTATCTTCTGTTTTTGCAACCCTTGCGTGATTACTGGAGCGATTCTCCATCTATTACTCAGAACTAAAACCTCAGCTCAGTTCATGCTTGGAAAAAAGAGAAACATATTAGCAAAAATAAATGTTGGTGAGTGCTAGAAGAGGCCGATTATGTATGTCTGGGGCAAATTGGTGGTAATGAGTCAAGAGACTGAGCTGGTTCACATATATTAAAACAGCAATCATTAAGGCATTTGGGCTTAGATTAATCCTGTTAATGACATGCCGGTGCCACTGGGAATAAGTGAGCCAGCCCCAGATGTCGAGCTGTGGCTCAACTCGACACACAGCAAATCTCTGCCTCTCCCTCTCGCATACTCCACACTCTCTCCATCTTTTCGCTCTCATGCAGCAGGGATGCTCCTGCACAGTACCACCACTTCAAATGCAAACGAGGGGACACCATCACAGCAGACTACTAATGAGAGCAATGTGAAAAAGAGAGAGAGGTGGCTGAGATGAATAAATTAAAAAAAAGAAGAAGAAGAACTCATCTGAACTGCAGATAAGAAGCGGCAGCGGGAACCCTGATGTCCCCAATTAGGAAAGATGTCACCCCCTGTCCACAGAGCTGTAATAAAACCCTCACTCTGTATTCTCCATCACACGGCTCCAACACTGTTAACATTTTAATGTCCTGGGCGTGCATGGTAACACTAATTACTTGGCCATTTGGCTGACTCCAGAATCCTCCAAATGGAAATCTGATCTCAGGCTTAAGACCGTTACATTAAAAAATAATAAGTCATATTTACTGATCTAGCCAGCATTCATACTTGTGATTCAGCTGGTTCACTCTTCTTATTGACTGATAGGATCTCCAGCCATAAAAGGAAATGACTGTGTGAATTTTAACAAGGACATGATCCCTGGATTGTTTCCCTTTTCTCTTCCCTTCTCTTCCCCCCATCCTGCCCATATAACCCTGCTGTTTGAGAGAGGCCATGGCACATTTAGATTTCATCACAGGTGTTTTAAATCTATGCAAATCCTCCCATTCCAATCTTAACAGGCAAATCCAATCATTTAAAGCAATCTCCAGAAGCCATTTCTGCCAACATTAAAATGTATGGTCACTTGGAGAAATTTTTGAACCATATAGAAAAGGCATATCCCTGTCTGATAAAGTCCCATAATTTGTAGCCATTCCTTCTTACTCCTGCTCGGGGATAAAACACCTTGTTCCGAGGATGCCCCTCAGTTTTGGCAGATTTGAAATTACACAGAAATGAACAAGCTTTGGTTTCACCCCTGCCAAATTAACGACACACATCTTTCGGATTCAGTGACCAGTGTATTGTTTTAGGGCCAGGTGAACCCCAAAAAGAAAGGGTAAACTCATTTTTGTGCCTCTGAGCGCTGTGTACTGTTTGGTGGCGATAATACAAGAGGAAGCCTTCGATAAAGGCAAGAAATTAGATTCTATCCCCACATGTGGAACCAGTAGCACCAGCAGCATGAGATCGAAAAGAAGAGGAGCGAATGTAATGGTTGTATTACCGTGCTCAGTCATGTATTATTAATGTTAACGTGATCAAGGCAGGTGGACGAGCCCAGGAGACATTGCTGCCTAATGAACACAGCCATCTCTCTCTCAGTGGAGCAAGCCCTGGCAGCTGTTACTGTTTCAGAGCAAGTTGTTAGCCTCTGTACCTGAGTGTGCCGGCTACCCCACCTCCCCCCGACGAACATACATTTAATTTACAAATAATCTACAGCCACCCACAATTGACACTGTTCATACTGAAGGGCTGGTGTCCGCTCATAGAATAAGGGTGTATTTGCAAGAGGAAATAGTCATCAGTGCCACACTAAAGGCTAATAAAGTCTTCTAAATTATTAGAACTTTTCTGGACCGCAAGTTAGATATGTTTAAGAGCAGGGGTTTTCAAACTGGGGTCCCCAAGAAGGCTGTAAAAGTGTGTCAGGTGGTCTGTGAGGGGGAAAAAAATTATACAAATATATCATAAATCTATTTTTAATTAACAATAATAATTTCCAGATAATAGTTTTTAGACAACAAATTATACTCATAATATCACTTTCTACACAGAGTATAAATTCCAGATACATTTTCCTCAAATTTATACTTTTTAGAAAAGGGGTTCACATCTGGGGGTCCTTGGCATTTCAAACCCGTTTTAGAGGATGCATCATCTAAACGCTGTCCATTATCTTCTAGAAGGGCGATAAAAGTGAGCTCTAAGTTCGCTTTATCCCGTTAAGAGTTGGAGGACGCTGGAACTTTGGAACGCTCAATTATTCATGTGTGGGCTGTACACTATTTATAAAGCATAAAAGGTAGCCATGAAAAACTGTGCAGCACAGCATTCTTTGTCAAGGCCTTGAACAAATGTTGAATAGAAGCCTGTGCACAATACCTGCAGTAACTTGCAGAGGCTTACATCATTAGTTGAATACGGCACAAACACACACACACACACACATACGAAGAAAGAGAAGAGTATGTTCAAAATCCCAGCCAGACTATATACACTCAGTATATGGCACAAATGATCCCTTAAAACTGTGCTGGACTTGCAGAGATTGGCCCTGTCGGTTCAGGTTTGCTTTTCTGTATGGTTGAAAGACAAAGGGCTGACAGGGCTTTGTGTTTTTAGGTCACATACTGCCCCCTGGTGGAAAAAAACGATATTTGCCGTTATAAATCTGTGCAATTGTCTCTGTGTATACCTCGGTCAGGGTTATCCAGTGGTACTAAAAATAAATCTTGGCTTTTAAAAACAAAGCACTGTACAAAATAATTACGTTTTTGAACTTTTTGAACAACAGAATTCTTGAACTTTTCGGAAACATGCATTCTTGGACTGTAGATATGTTGTCCAACATGTCGAATACACATCAGAATAAAATACTAAATAAATTGGTTACTGTTAGGGTCATTCTCAGAAAATGTGTAATTTGTGTACCCATGACATACTACTGATATAATAAATTTTACTGAACAGAACAGAAGAAACATCAATTGCATTTTTAAATTCACTGGAGGGCCTGACGTGGGAAATAGATTACTTGAATTACTTAGTTAAGAATGAATGAATGAATGAATGAATGAATGAATGAATGAATGAATGAATGAATGAATATCATATGCCACTGTGTCCTGGGAATGTCCCAAAGAGAGTAACAGTCAATGCTTTAATTTGATCATTAATGTTAATTATATTAAAGTAAATATTGTCCCTAAATAAAGCAACACTAAAACAATACTGCAAATCAGTATTTTCTGACCATACATTAAAGAAGTATTGGATGTAATACTAAACTACCTATGTGAACCAGGTGTCATTCTAGCAAAGACACAACTGATATCTGGCTGGAATAATCACTTAAAATACCACTCCACAAAATACAAGTCACATTATCATTGAGTACAGTTTGGAGCTGAGGTAGTAATGTTGTGAAAATGTAATGCTGAATTTCGCAGGTCTATACATAACATGAGACAACCAACATATAATAATGGATAAACTTTCATCTGAACAATCATTTTCTGAAACATAGCAAGTTTGTAAATGAGCCTCCATTGCGGACTTCACATCAAACAGATGGATCAGATCCTTTCTGATTAGCTGAAATATGACTCATAATCCTCAAGCTACCAGTTTCTATCAAACATACTCTATTGCATCAGGTATAAAAACAAATCTATCCACGGTTGGAGTAATTACTGATCTCACTGAATTCAGGTCAAACTACAACAGTTGAACTGCTGAGATGTTTCTTGATTGCATTCATCGTCTGATCATACATTGTTAAAAACCAAAACCGATCCTCGGAATGATTCGCAGCCAAGTCTCAAACAGAGACAGAAGAATCAAACAGACGCCCTCATTCGCACAAACACAGGAGGAGAATCTTATTATCTGCTCTATAGACTTTCTGCCAACAAACGAAATGTCAGTTGATCCCTGTCATTACCTCCCAATAAGTCAAATATGAAATGTTGCCATGTGTCTGTGATGTACTGATGGTGGATTTAAGCAGGATTTAATTAAATTATATGTAGGCTATTCCATCTAAGATTTTTACAAAGTGTCCATGTTTACTTTTTTGTATGTTTTGTAGCAGCATGTATAGTCTCTCATGCATCAAGTTTCTGGATAATGCAATATTTACAATAAACTGGGCTGTAAATAAAACAAACCAGTTTCTTCTACCCGGCTCAGCGTATTATTCAAAAGCCTCTTTGGTGCTTCTGTATTTCAAAAGCTTAGAATCACAATATCACACATCCTGTTTCATTTGGACTAAGCAGATTCAATAGATATCAACAAGGCAGTGGAATATAAACACAAAAATTGACAGGCCTGCTAGGGAAAAATAATCTGACAGATACAAAGCAATTTTGATGTGCTAACCAAAAAGTTAACTTTTGCCAGCTGCAGCATCTCTGTGAGTGTGTCCATGCTTGTTACACGTTTCTGTGTGTGGTTGGTATGATGGCAGTGGTGAGGTCACTAGTCACTTATCACTTGATCATATAGATATGCTGTCCAGGATGTCTGTGTCAGACCAATGATAACAAAGCCCATGCCACCATCCTGGCTGGAGAAAAATACTGAATATTTCATTACCTGCTCCAGGAGAAAAAAAAAACACTCTAAGACCTGCCATTTCATTACAGATCTAAATAATACAGAAAAGCCATGGCCAAATAGTCTTGAGGATCAATGTTGCTTTCTAAGAACAGGGCTCTCCAAAATATGACCTGAAAAAAAATAAATTAACAAATAGTCAGTGAGTAGATTTTTGATAAACAGGAAATGTTGATCATCAACCTTAGTAGGTCAAACTAAACTAATTTTCTATGGGTTTGCATTTTTTGCAACCCTGATTAAAACAGGTTTTAAAATTAAATTAAAAATACTTAAAACAACTTACAACTTTCACAATAACTTGGGTAACATGGTTGAAGTTTGATGATTGCAGTAATACAATCTGTATATATATAAAATAGTAAAATGTCTAAATTATGACACTGTTATGTGATTTCAGTTGTTAGATTTCGGATAGATTTGCCATTTGAATGTGAAGATAAAGATAAGACAGGCCAAAATCCTCATTCTAGACATTTGGTGGATTTAAAACTGAAATCTTGATGCACACAACTTTACTTTATTTAGCAAACCGTTCTAGCAAGGCTCTCTCCACAGTTCTGCAATAGTAAGAGGCCCAGCTCCTCTCGACGAAAACCACAGAGAGCATCTGTTTGAAGAAATCCACCTGATCAGCCAGAAGCTCCTAGTTGGTAATTGCCGTTCTTATCATAACAGGAAAACATAAAAGGTTTTCAAAACCCTGAAGGCCTGAAAGCAAGATGTTTAGGTCGGTGTGACTTCTGTGTGCAAACAGCAGTCATGTCTTACACCCTGCTCAGGGCTCTAGTCGTCATGAGGAGAGGGCCTGTTGCTGACAATACTATGCAGGGGAGCGGCATCGGTGAAATCCCTCTCTACTACTCTGCCGTTCACTTCCTAATCAATATCAGGAGAAACAACACGCAGGAAGGCGAGGCCAAGAGAGGAAAACGAAAGCAAACAACACATTTTCAGTGGGGGAAGAAAATTAGCGTGCAACAAGATTCTTCCACGCACCTGTCATCATCCACTTCGGCTCTTAATGAGAGCGCTTCTATTCCTGATCACATCATATTTGTTTTATACAAGTCCCTTTGAACAGCTAGGAGATATTGAGCCTTCTTTGATCACTGCATCTTTCTGAATTCCAAATAAGAAATGAGTCTCTCTCTTTTTGTCCCATTCTCAGTCTCTGTCTTTGTTGCTTTGCTCTCTCCTCCCTTGCTGCGACTACTTTGTTTGTTTACTACACAAGACCCATTGCCAGAATTAGCTAGAGAGGAGAAAGAGTAAAATAATGATAGAAATAAAGATGAAAAAGAAAAATGAACAGAGAAGGAGGGAGGGATAGAGCTCAGGAGCATTGCAGGAGCAGAAGCGTGGGCCGTGAAATTTTCTTCATTAATCTTTATGCACTTAACAAAGAGAGAGGGTTATAACATTGCCACGAGACATCGCAGTTAGCAGGGATTTTTTGAAGGCAGTCATATTCTAATGATGACCCTTGGCATGCTGTGGCACTTGGGACTGGCCCCTGTGCGAGGAAGGCTGTTGAAAATGAATCCTTTTCTCATTTCAAACAGAATATCACCCAGCCCCTGATCACAGCGTCAGGGCCCTCTTTTGTAAGTCCCGTTGAGAGAAAAGGCATTATAACAACTCCAGATCTTTTCGGCGGGTGAGTCCACGAGTCCCAGCAGTCCTCCGCTCCCACCACTGCTTCTGAAACACATGGTGACACGGTGACCAAGGGATGGAAGAGGTCTGGATGTTCTCTGGCTGTTTAAAGATTGAAACCATTGGTGTGTGATGGGCTTCTTTGATGTTTGCTATGCACAATGCCTGGGTGCAGGAGAGTAAGGACAGTGAGAAAAGGAGGGAAAGAAAGGCAGAGAGCAAGACAGTGGTAAAAAGTACACACACAAATGGGGTAGCGAAATGGAGGTGAACGGAGAAATGGCTTTACCAAAAGGCAATCATCTTTCTCAAAGTCACAGTCGAAGGGAAAAGGCTAGAAAGAGGAGAGGAGGAGGGAATCGCAAGAAGCAGTGCAGTCACCTTGACAAAGGAAGATAAAAGCATAGAGGTTGAATCAGGGGCCACGACTGACTATGAAGAAGAGATTACTCTGCCAGAGACCACAAGTTCTGCTGCTTCTTCCATCACAGAAAAAACTTTCAACACTCACTCTTGAAAAAGAAATCCTCTTTCACTCTGCTGTTGTGGAAGGACACAGGATAATTGTGTCCAAATCTCAGAATAGAGAGACCATTCAAACAAACTAAAAAAATAGTTTGCTTAAAGCATACCTCACCTCAGGTGACAGTATTCCTTGGATGTGAAGACCTTCGTCGCTAGACCTGCGGGAACAACTATAGATTTACCTTTGTTTCTGTGTAAATTGTGTTTCACCTTTGCCTTCACTTTGGGAAGCTAGTTTAAAACCAAGAAAAACTGCCCAATTGACCTGCCCCAGTCTAAGTCCCAGAGGTTTTACAATCCTACGTGCAGGCTTAAGTGGTAAGATCCCTTTCTCACATCACATTTGGGAGGCACATGGAAGCAAATAGGAATTTAGAGGATCCGAAAGCATTTTAAATACAATTAAAATCTTTAATGGTTTAATCTGTTCACATCAAACACAATAATCCCACTGTTTGATTTTTTTTTTTTTTTTTTATGACGCAACATAAAAACCGATGACTGTCAGCAAACAGCTCAATGCTGGTGAAATGCATTAATTAGAGCAAGCATCTGGTTTCATGTTTCCCACCAGTGATATTTCAAAGTGCTATTACAGAGATCATGTCTGTTTTTAATTTCATGATGTGCTAAATTGTCAATTAAATTAACTGAATTGGCCATAGCATGTTGTACAGGCACTGTACTGTAGGTGTTCTGATGTCCAGTAAGACAATGCTTACTGTTCCAATATTTTCTTTACGTATTTTTGGTCAAACATTGTCATATGGAAAAAAACATGTTTGTTTGAAATATTAGAAAGGACAATCGTCTATAAAACTGCTTAACCAGCATTTTTGGACTCGAACATTTATGCATGTTCATTAGTAACAATAGCAAGAGGGATTCCTTCACCCTTAGTATCATTAGATTAGTATCATCTGGGAATCCTTCTGGCAGGACTCCATGGGGATCGATCTCCATCAAGAAAAACTCTTTCTCACCCAAACCCTAAATGCTGTGTGCCCTGTTCTATAGTTTTCCAAAGGGATGGGGTTTCAGATTACTGCCTTGTTTAGAAACCTAAACAATATACTTTACTGCTATGACTGGAATTTTTATCATATCAGATATTGAAATATAATTAGACATTTAAGTTTTACTCTAAATATTAGTCAAAGTAAAAATGGCCACAGCTTACTCCCATCTTCTTTACATTTCTGTTACTTTGAAAGAAAAGTGTAATTAGTTTTGTTCCTTGTTTGGATAGCGATTGCATTCTCAAAGTGCTAAGAACTCTAAAGCAAGAAAGTCAAACAAAGAGCTTTACCAGTTCAAAGCCCTGCAGAGAGCTATCTATTCTTTAAACACTAATCTTCACTTGTTTAGTTTAGAGTAATCACACGACGTACTGTCTTGGTTTGAGATGTGCTGCTCCTGAGGTTTGCCACTTCTTTTTCTTTTTTTCCTCCTTTCACACATATCCTTGCAGAATGTTTATACTGATCTTTAACTGGTGTAAATTGAATTGCAGTGCATCATCTTATCAATGGCCACACATGTAAAGTGGTGCATGAACCCCCACTTGAGACATTGGTTATCTATCGTTTTCTTGTAAGATTTGCTTAATATGCATCTCAGAAAAGGCAATAATCATTGTCAAATCTATCTACCCATCCATCCTTAACTGAAATAGGTCAAAGCAGCAGCACACATAAAATCAATCCTAGTTAAAAGGTAATTGACAAAAAAGCACAAATATATTTCTTCTAATTTTGCCAAAATATATAAAAATCAATTTCAATTTAGCAATTAAAACCATGCCCATCATAATAGAAGTATAAAGTCTTTGTATCAATTGCATTTATATATATATATATATATATATATATATATATATATATATATATATATATATATATATATATATATATATATATATATACACATACGGAATACCCAATATATATATATATATATATATACATATATATATATATATATATATATATATATATATATACACACATACATATATATATATATATATATATATATATATAAATCCATACAAAAATCTCTGTACTGCTAATTTTCAACCATATCATACTTTATATATACAGGTGCATTTCAGTAAATTAGAATGTCGTGGAAAAGTTCATTTATTTCACCCCAAATCATCACAGGCTATGGAAACTTAACACTGGACTTCAAGCAACTTGGGCTATGAGCTTCTCCACCCTTCCTCCAGACTCTATGACCTTGGTTTCCAAATGAAATACAAAACTTGCTCTCATCTGAAAAGAGTACTTTGGACCACTGGGCAACAGTCCAGTTCTTCTTCTCCTTAGCCCAGGTAAGACGCCTCTGACGTTGTCTGTGGTTCAGGAGTGGCTTAACAAGAGGAATTCAACAACTGTAGACACATTCCTTGACACGTCTGTGTCTGGTGGCTCTTGATGCCTTGACCCCAGCCTCAGTCCATTCCTTGTGAAGTTCACTCGAATCGATTCTGCTTGACAATCCTCATAAGGCTGCGGTTCTCTCAGGTGGTCATGCATCTTTTTCTTCCACACTTTTTCCTTCCACTCAACTTTCTGTTAACATGCTTGGATACAGCATTCTGTGAACAGCCAGCTTCTTTGGCAATGAATGTTTGTGGCTTACCCTCCTTGTGAAGGGTGTCAACGATAGTCTTCTGGACAACTGTCAGATCAGCAGTCTTCCCCATGATTGTGTTGCATGACCTGCCTTGATATCTTCTAGTGATGGCATTTCTTTGTCATATTAAATTGTGTGTATGGGAGGATGTGCTGGTGCAATGTAACAGAAAGTTTGAACTGGGTGGGTTACCTTTTTCACATTAAGGTCATCTGCAGCATCAACAGCAAAAAGGCTTCTTCAGAAAGGTCTGTGAAATGTTTGTCTCTCATCTTGTCAAAGGTCTTGATCAAACAAGCCACTGGGAAGGACAGATGGTGGCTGCACTAGAGGGGGTGGTTTGGGTGCTGTGCTATGACAAGTCCTCTTAGCTGGAAGAATGGTGGGCTGCTGCACTTAGGTTAGTTAGGGATCAAATGACAGCAAAGATGTGAAACCAAAGGGAACATAGCATGGTTAGACGCCTTTACCCATTTAGAGACAGGTGAGTGGGAAATAGCCTTTCAGTGTGGATGGAATGGAGGGTACAAGCAGGTCAGGAGGCAATCATCATTCTAACACCTTCCTGCTCAGCTTGTGGTACCTTTCATCAGACAGTGGCTCAGTCTCAGAGCAGCAATGATGTCACACTGCACAGATGGAGAAGTCATGGATTCAGACACCCCTGACAACTGACATGAACTCAGGGTAAATGTGTGAAAAAAAAGAATTTGCTAATTACAGTGATTATTGTGGACTGATTAAGGGGTTAAAAAATGTTTTTCCTGCAGGCTACGCCATTTCCTGTGGTTAGTGTTTATATTTAATCTATTTATTTTTAACTATTTTGATTATACTTTCATTTTGGGATTTTCAGCTTTTCAGTCAATTTACAGCTAAAGTGTACAGTCAAAAAATATAAAATAACTGGCTATATACTCACAAGATCCCCCAGTAACTACTGTTAATTCGGTGCTTTTGAGTCGAAAAGGTTGAATTGTCTATTTAATGAATTCATCCCTACAGCACTATATTGTGGCAGAAGAGTATGTATATTTGTTGACCAAAACCCAGAAACAAGTTAGCGGTTTCATCGTTTCATTGGGTTTGTTAGTGTTTTTTGGATTAAAGGCCTAAAATAAGGTCTGAGGTTAACAAGCTCAAGATATTTTGACACAACAGTAATAACCCCTTGTGATTTTTAAAGCTTTTAATTGTCTTGATAACGGCAGTTGCTAACAAGTGACTAAATGGGACTACAGAGGTGGAGGTTGAGGACATTAAATGCCACTACAACAAACATCAACTGTGCCTCGCATGTCCTGAAAATTTAAGCCAAAAAAATTATATCGCCCCCTGGTGGCTGGCTGCAGTATAGATCAATACTGCAAATGACCAATTAGTAAGCAATCCCTAAAGAGAAGCCCCCGTGTTTAACAGAGCTAATGACAAACAGAAGTCAGACTAATGTTACTGCTGACCCCAGTTGAGCCTCTGACAGGGCTTGTGATAGGGCGAAAGCGTGGACGGACCTTAACAGTGCTAAGCAGTCTCTATTGCATGAACATTAACCCTGCGCTGCCCTCCCCTCCACCACACATCTGGCACAGAACTGGACTAGTACCAACTCTCAGTGGGCAATGCCCTTCTTTACCAAGGCATGCTGGGACAGATTGGGTATGACTGTGTCAGTGCCAAGTTGCTATATTAACAGAGGTAGAGAGCTGAATGCCAATTACACTCAAACTCGTTTCCAATATACATTCACAATTCAAGATCAGTACACCCTCTCTAGCAATAAAATACATTTAAATTGGCCATTAATTTTAAACAAACAACATAAAACGAGTAGCTTGATTAAAAAACTGTAGTGGTCATGGCTAAGGTTCACCACCCAGTTTTTTATTTTTTATTTAGTAAACTAAATTAAAAAGAGACTTATTTCAATAGGTTATTAATAGGTCATATTGTTCCAAAACCTTCTCTCATGGAACACAAGGACGAAGGA
Source organism: Cyprinus carpio (assembly GCF_018340385.1). Classification (NCBI taxonomy): domain Eukaryota; kingdom Metazoa; phylum Chordata; class Actinopteri; order Cypriniformes; family Cyprinidae; genus Cyprinus; species Cyprinus carpio. Next base: position 16,428,692 of record NC_056577.1, read on the forward strand.
CGAAGGACGAAGGATGAAATCAAGCCCTGCCCTGCATACATATTGAAGTAATGTATGATGTTTAGATCATTTAATGTTAATTCAGCTGACAAGGAATTGAACAAATAGTTTAAAGCATACTACTACTTACTATAAATATGACAATGTGTACAAAACAGTAATGAATCACTCAAAAGTAGGATCAAGATTCCCATTTATTTTAACACATCTGTCAGTCTCTAAGACGTCACTGCCATAATGCCTTGCTAGAGTTGCATGCATCTTGCTTCGTATTTCACTGACAGACTGGCATTCTGACACCATTAGGTTGCTTGCTTACCTTATCTCCACTATTTTTTAAGTATTCTGCTTATTGTAAAAGTAAAATACAAGTTTATATCAGTATTCCCATATTTATTATTGTAACCACAATTATGTTTACAACAGAGGTTAGGAACCTTGGCTCAGAAGCCACATATGGCTCTTTCAGTATCTGCAGCAATTTCTGTATTTTTTATTTTTTTCCTCAGTGACAGGAAAACATAAATGAATCAATCACAGTATTTAATCAAAGCTAGTGTGTTGATTTAAGTAAAAAAATAATAATAATACACATATTACGGTTTTTAAAATATTACATAATTCATCAGTGGCTGTTTGTCATGTGTAATCCACCAACCAATCAAGTTTTTATAGACATGAAATGGTTAAAATAAAAATTATGAGTATCATTATTTACAGTCAGAATGAACAGACAAGTTTTGCATTTTTGAGATGATCTGGGTCTTTGGTTTGTCTCATTTTACAGGACTGCATCGCTTTGAAAAAATGCATGTTAACAAAGCACTACACAAAACCATGAAGCACCAGAAGTTGTATTAATGATAAGTAGTGTTTAATTTACTTTTATTTACGTACTGCACATTGATTACCATTTGAAACTATCTTAGTTGGTTAAACAAAGCCCAAGTGCCACCTACACACCTTATACAGGCCCCTGCCCCTGAGAAACAATCTGCACATCCCTGACTACAGATCAGATCTTCAATACCTCACATAGACCATTTATCAAAACAGCAAAAGATATAATTAAAATATTTCCAAATAAGTAAATTAATATTTATGACTTAATATTAATGTTGTCACATAACTGCCGGTATGTTTGACCCTTCCCTCAACCGGGCGACACTGCTCTTACTTGCCAAGTCTGCATTCATTTTCATTGTGTGAAAACAAATGTTATGAAATTAGCATTAAAGTATAGCTTCAAATTGTTGAAATGAAAAATCGGCATCCATCATCAGCAAACATGCATCATGGTGTTCCAGGCTGATGTGCTTTGACATTGAAGAGCTGAAGCCATGATAGTATTAAATGAGGTCCTCACAGGCACGGATCCCATGCACTGAGCTCCCTCTAACAGGGCCTTGTGGCAAGGTTTTGTTAAACCTCATTTTTTAACATGGGCTATGGGGAACTTTAATCCTCTCCATGTCATGCACTATCAAATCTGAACCTGTGGGCACAGATGTGATTGTTATTCCATGTAAAGCATGAAGCGATTTAGTAAACAGTGTAAAAATGCACACTACCCCAGTGTCTGTATAGGAAATGAATTTTAATATAAAATTTGCTCCTGAACTCTGGAAACTGTCCCTGAGGAGAAAGGCACCTCTTTCTAACAGATAAAGATCTAGTTACAGACATGAGACAGAAACACACTGGTTCATCTCTGCAAACTTTATTTGTTTGGCACTTGTCAAGATGACAAAATAGAAAGCTAAATAAATATTGTATAAATTAATTTATTGTATAATGTGAGCAATCAAATTAATTACAGGTTTTCAGGACTGTTAGAAGCCAGTGTAACCATGAATTTTTTAGTACTACCACTTCTACCAAAGCATTTGCCCATAAATATGTCTGGAGGTCTTGAATGAATTTTTAATGGGTGAGCAGAGGAGATGAAAGAGGGAATGGTAGGATCAGGGGGACATCAGCAATCGAGCTTCTGGCACAAAGCAGAGAGGACCCTCACCTCCAATCTTTTTCAGTGACATCCTCTATGTCTTATTGCTGTAATTACCCTTTAGTTTGTCACAGGCCCAGTCTCTCATTATCAGGACAGGGAAGAGGAGGGAGAGCAGATCCATGGGCCGGTCAGACAGGAGGTGCTCAGGATGTCAATTTATACAGGATTTGCTTCTAATGTTGAAGTCTAAACCCATGCTGTTTATAATAGGGAGAGGAAAAAAGGAAACAATGCTGTAAAGAGAAAGAACTCATCATCTTTGTTGTTTTAGATGCAGAAAAGAATAGTACAGTATTTATTCATTTTAAAAAATGGCCCTTGTGTTCCTTTTAAACATGATTAGAGTTAAAGAGTTAATATTCAGTACGTTATGTGAGCACAGCTTGTGTCCTTGTGCCTAAATCAGATTATATTTACTCATTTTTCATTCTGGGCTGAGGCCAGAGCAATTCAGGAGAAAAACATCTGGCACAAGGACGACACCGCAACAGTATCACACCTGGGATCTAATCTACACAATCCATTAGATGCCTTTCAGTCCCCCAACCAGCAGTTTAAATTACCAAACACATGCCGGAGCTTGCAAACAATAACACCAATAGTCAGCGATGCCTTGACAAAGCATAATTCGCTTATTACCCATTGTTAGTGATGACACACTGTCACACTTCCTCCTGCAGCATTGATTCAATCTGTATACCATGTGTTGTGATAGCCAACCAAGTAATAATAGTTGTTTTTAGCCACAAATCAAAGCATTTCTACTGTATGACATTGGTCTTTTTTCTGTTCAGATGTCAGACCATTTTCCATTTTTGGCATTTATGTATGGTTTGAGATTACATTTCAAGGATCAGACTGAAGGTAGGGTGAGTAAACATGCCTTGGCAAGCTAGTGCCAGGTTTAGACCAGTATGGTCCTATTTAAAGCATAATTAATTAATGTAACTGGTGAAATGCAGTACTATAGGTTAGGGGTTTTCAGATTGGGCTCCCAGAAGGTCTCAGAGGATTCTTGGGTTTGTGTATAAAATGTATTTTTAGGGCTGTCTAAGTTAACTGTAAAACTGCTTTGGAATAATAGTCAAATGTTAAAAGCACTATACAAATAAATTTGAATTGAATGATCTGTTTTTCTATTTTATATAATTAATTTTAATATAATATTGGGTAGGAAGAAATACATTTAATTTTAATACAAAGTAAAAAATTTAATGCTGTTAATATGTTAATAATTTGCTTTATTATTTATCATTTTTGATTTATTTTTAAACAGCTAATTATTTAATTTTGCTAAATTTAATATGGGAGATTTTTGGCTTTAAAAAACAGCATATGAAAACCCCTGTTACAGGCCATCTCTTTTTTTGAATTACCACCATTGATTCTTTTGACTTTAGGATGATGTGGCGGCATCATACACCATCGTTCTAATGGATACAATTCTGCTTGTGCATCAGGATATGAGTTGTTACAACAAAAGTCCATGGTTATGGCAAGGCAAGAAATGATGACATAGGAAGTAGAATGTATCGGGGACCACAATCCTGATAGAATACCTCTGAGTACAGCAATCAGTGGGGACTGTCCTTTGAAATAGAGAACTCTTAAGTAACTTTGGGTGACAAACATCAAATACATGGCAGCTAACTAATCAATGCTCATTTTGTGCAATTCCATGTTTCAAAACAAATCAAAAAAATAAATGAATAAAAATAAAAACTGAATACAGTATTTCCTTGATCTGCAGTAAGCCTACTACTGGCTTAATTTAAACCCTGTCTGGGAAACTGCCCCTATATGTTTTACATCTAAACAAAGAAAACTGACATTTACCTTGACAGGAGCATGACAGGGTACTGGTGATCACCGGTCACATTAGTGCATGGACTACGTGTGATTTTGATTTTTACAGACAAGTGAGCGGTAAAGGATGTTTCTTGAAAATCCAGGACCCATATATATTACCAGCTAAAGACAATTTTTTTAAAGCTAAAAATAAATAGACAACAAATATTTTTCTTTTGTATGACATGGTATATATCAATGTACTCAAACAATTTACAATATGGTATGACCGTTTTTATAGTTTTCCATATACAAAATACAGAAGAAGTGTTACAATATACCAATATTAAAAACACTGGTTAATATAGTATCTGTTTTAGTGTGCGTTTCATCTCTCTGGGATGTTTACATGTTTTCATATGAAATGACATTAGCCACATCATAACAGTGGCCATTTACTGACAAGCCTAACTGACGACCCCTAAAATGGTTCATTTCAGAAAAGTGTTAGAATGAATCATTTTCCCAGTATGCAGTGGTGGTTGCTGCAGCAAATGTTTGAGAAAGAAAATATATGACTATGCAAATGAATCAACTAAATTTTATAATTTATATAGTTTCACAAAGAGCTCAAAAGAAAGCAAATAAGTTTAGTCATTTTAAAAGCTTTATTTTTTATGCAAGAGACATGAAAGAATGAAAATATGAGTACATGAACAAGATGTTTCATTTCTCCATTACAGGCTAAACTCTCTGTAAAATTGACATTTAAAATTTAAAATTAGAGGCAACCACTGCATTTTAATCACAATCCAAAGAAAGATTACATATATGAGCAGTTTCTGATTTAAATTAAACTGTATAATTTCAAAATCTGAAGCAAAAACAGTATAGTCTGACTTTAGCTTTGTGAAATTATGCTACATAAAACATCTGCACGAAACAACAGCAGGAGGGCTGAATGAGAACGCAAATTCATTCTCTGACAGGTGGCACTTATGGAACAGCAAAAACCAAAGTATAAAAAAGTTGTGCACATCCAACAAACCCACACAGGGCTCAGGTGCAGGACAAAAGAACAAATGTATTGTGTGCGGAGAAAATTTTGTGCTTATGGAACACCAGCTATATAACATTTTCTTGGTTACCGCTGTAAACAAAGCAGCACTATGCTAATAAACACTCCTTTAATATGCATTGTAGAGGCAAGATGAAAAGAAAATACCATATAAACCTCCACCCCAATTTAATATTTAAGATTTTCTTCCAATATTTTGTCCATTGTAATCAGTCAGATTCCTCTCCATGCTACAGTATTTTCCCCTCTTTGCATTTGTCTTCAGCGTCTCAGGCTGTTTACAGAATTCATATTATTTCCACACAAATGACATTTTGGAAAATGATTGCAAGGCAGTTTGTACAAATCTGAAGCAGAGATCGGAGGAAATAAAACAAAAAACATCTGATTCTGAGTTAGCTCCCTGTCAAGTGACAACCGAGCAGTGTGTCAGTGAAAGAGAGTGATTGATGACTAATATTAACCAATCTAAAATCTGCATTAAAGTTAAGAATGTAAAGATGAATATAATTGGTTATGTAACGTTGGATAGAACGGTGGACCGGTCACTGTATCAGCTCACAGCAGCCATATACTGTGCAGTAATTAGCAAACGTTTTCTATTTGGAGTTGACAAAAAAAAAAAAAATGCTATTTTATAAGAAAATCACAGAGAATTTGGTGAAAGATAAGATTCAATTTCGGCAATACTTCATTTTTCAGAATCTAATTTTTAAATAAATATATTTAAATCGAAGCTGTGATAAACTTTGATAATCTGGTTTATTTTTGATACTTTTGTTTTGGTAAGCACACAAAGTTAAAGTCAGTTGTAACTAAATGCACTGGGTGGTGCTGTGGAACATGTTAACAAGTTGATTGTATTTGATCACAGAATGTTGTCGTCTGCCTCACAAAGTTTCCAAAGTCTCCAAAGTATCCCTGTTCCAAAAAAAACAGCATGCTGGGGTGCTTTTCATAAAAGCATTGTTAGCTAACCATGGTTGTTAGTTCCACTGAACTCTATTGGTAACGATGGAACTTGCAACCATAATTGCTTTTGGACCTCTGGTGGACCCCTGGTTAGGTGTGTTTGATCTGGTTTAAACTGGTCCTTAGCTGGTTATAAACTGGTTTGGGCTGGATTAAACTGGTCCTAATCTGGTCTTGAGCAGGAGCTAGTTGCTTAGGGCCAGCTCTAACCAGCTCATAACCAGCTAAGGACCAGCTTTAACCAGCTCAAACCAGCAGCCATACTTCAATACCTAACCAGCATATGCTGTTTTTTTCAACAGGTTTCTTCAACAAATCAAATTACTTTTGATTAAATGAATCAGTAAAACTATTATCATAATACCACCACCACAATGAAAAAAAAAAAAAAAAAAAAATCCAACACATGAAATCCAAATACCAGTGGACTGAGGAAAGATACCTGTCCATCACTGCATTCAAGCCGAGTGAGCCGAGAAGAGAGCTTATCTGACAGCGAAATGATCTTGAGACTATGCTTCCTAAAGGATTAGTTCACTTCCAGAATAAAAATTGCCTGATAATTTGTCCACCCCCCATGTCATCCAAGATGTTCTTGTGTTTCCATCTTCAGTCGCAAAGAAATTAAGGTTTTTGAGGAAAACATTCCAAGATTTTTCTCCATATAATGGACTTCAATGGTGGCCAACAGGCTAAAGGTCCAAACTACAATTTAAAAGCAGCTTCAAAGGGCTCTATATGATCCCAGCTGAGTAATAAGGGTCTTATCTAACGAAATGATCGGTCATGGTGGTATAAGAACAGAAAACACAAAGCGCTGTAAAAAACTTTGCTTAGTACACTGTTATTTTTGTGTCTCTGGAACGTCTGTGTCACCACACGTTCATTTTGTTATCAGACTGAGGAGCCAACTTTCACCCAAGCATGTGCTATTATTGTTTTTCTCAACATTAACATGTGAAAACATATAAACAGGATAAACATAGGCCGACTAAAGTGTATGTACGTTCTGTACTGTAATTGGTACGGTCTGCTTTATTTTTTACGTTTGCTCTGCTTGAGCTTGAATCTCTCTGGGCGTCTTTGGTCATTTTTGACCAAAAACTTTTTGTAGCTTCATCTGAATTAGATGACACTTGGTGACTTTTGTCACATTAGTTATGTGAACACACACAAAAATCATGGATATGATTTGGATATTTTAAAGGGTCAAAAAAAATCACACTTAGCTCCTTTGAGGTCAAAAATGACGAACATAAGAAATGAATGGGAAAATGAAAAAATATGAAAACTCTGAGAATCTTTTGGTGGTACAAACTACAAAACAGCCACTGTGCATAAAAAAGCACAAAGCAATCGATGGGTGACACTCTCAAATATCAAGAGTGCAAAATAGACACACGCATGTTCACACAGAGAACAATGAACTGGTAAGACTGCAACGGAGCTATTTTTGGGAATATGTGAAATAAAATGAATAAATGAAAAAAAAATACTAAAGAGGCTAGAGAGAGAGAGAGAGAGAGAGAGAGAGAGAGAGAGAGAGAGAAATGAACTGGTAAGACTGTACCTATTAATGAAAAGAAGACAGAACATTCCTCACATACCAGCATCTCTTAACTTCCTAAGAAAACTGCAGGATTCCATGGATGAGGAAGCTGGTCCCTCCAGAACTGGCTCCTTCACAGCTGGTGCCTCCAAAGCTGGTCCTTTGATGGCTGGTCCCTTCAGAGCCGGTCCCTCCACAACTGGTCCCTCCATGGCTGGTGCCTCTAGAGCCAGTGCCTCCTTGGTTTGTCCAGCTTGCCACTGGTTGGGGCATCAAAGCAACTAAACTTCCAGTATAGAGGACATTTTGGTAGGGATATAAAAGTGCTCTCTCACACACACATAACTCTATATCTAATAATTACACTATGAGCAATCTGAGACCACTCTGACAACCTGAAGCTGCTGAGGTACTGCAATACCAGATGGCTCAGTCTGCTTACATGCATACAGAGGGTATTGAACCAGTATGATCCTCCATGATCCAGTTATGAAGACATACTTTATGTTCTTGAGTGTTGTCCTTAAGCCTTTACCTGAATTTAATATTGCCTTTCAGGCAGATGTCATGACCTCTAGGGATAATATCAGAATAATGGGTTAATAATCACATATGATAATATGTGTTATTTCAATTATTTTATTGTGGCTACATGTACTACAGTCTACAGTCAGAGGGAGTACAGACTCATAGGCTTGAAGAGAAGATGTGCAGGCTGATCAGGCTACCTCATACTAGCCAGGGCCATCTTGGATGTGCCTCTCAGGGAGGTGAACTATGGAGAGGGACATCAGTTGGCAGATAAAAACCTCTTCATTAGAGAAAAGATGAAGGAATTCATCAAAAAAATGCAGAGCTTTCTGTTTCTTCCAAGAAAACCCTCATTTTACCAATAAATCCCTTATTTTCAAATCCCAGTGTTGACATGTATGCCACAGCTGGTGGCTCCATAACTGGTCCCTCCACAGCTGGTGCCTCCAGAGCTCGTACCTCCACAGCTGGTCCTTCCAGAGCTGTTCCCTTCACAGCTGGTACCTCCTGAGTTGGTACATCCACGGCTAGTCCCTTTAAGCCTGGAGCCTCCAGAACTGGTCCCTTCACAGCAGGTCCCTCCACGGCTGGTGCCTCTAGAGCTGGTACCTTCATGGTTAGTCCCTTCAAGGCTGGTTCCTCCACAGCTGATTCCTCCACAGCTAGTCCCTTCAAGGCTGGTCCCTCCAGAGTTGGTCCCTTCACAGCTGAACCCTGCAAAGCTGGTGCCTCCACAGCTGGTCCCTCAACGGCTCATCCCTCTATGACCAGTCACTCAAGAAAAGGGTGCCAAATGTACTTGCTTAAAGGATGTTAAAGCCGGCAGTTTTTGTAAAAAGTGCAAACTTCCAGTGTGCAAGAGAAAATTAATTACTATCTGTTGCATGTGCAGCAATGCATAAAATGTTTGCATGTATTTAAGTACAATTATATGTATTTATGGTTATTTCAATGTGTATTCTTTTTCTTCAATTTACTGTTTGATAATTGTGTTTGTTCTTATTTTAGTCTAACAGGTCTTCCTGATATCTGAGTAAAAAAAAATGCTTCCCGTGTGTTCCCTTTCAAAAAAAAAAAAAATGTGATTTGATTTGATTGTAATCATAATTGCAAAACCTGATATTTATCTAACCAAAAACATCTAAACTTTGACAAAAAGTAGTATTTTAGAATGTCTAAGTATATATACAGGTCCTTCTCAAAAAAATTAGCATATTGTGATAAAAGTTCATTATTTTCACCAGTGGTTTTGGCATAGCATGTAATGATAAAAAAAATTAAACTTTCATATATTTTCAGATCCATTACCCCTGCCCTTGATGCACACCAACTGAAATATTTCAGGTCTTTTTATTGTTTTAATACTGATGATTTTGGCATACAGCTCATGAAAACCCAAAATTCCTATCTCAAAAAATTAGCATATTTCATTCGAACCAATAAAAGAAAAGTGTTTTTAATACAAAAAAAGTCAACCTTCAAATAATTATGTTCATATATATTATGCACTCAATACTTGGTCGGGAATCCTTTTGCAGAAATGACTGCTTCAAGGTGCGGCGTGGCATGGTTTTCTAGGCTTTAAAATCAGAAGCAAAGCAATTTTCAGAATGTGGCACATGCTGAGGCTGTTTATGGAGGCCCAGGATGCTTCGATAAATAAAAAAGTTTAAAAAGGGACTTAAGAAATTTTGTGTTACTCATACCAATATTTTTTTTTGCTTTTTTTAAAGAAATTAATACTTTTATTCAGTTGGGTCTTGACATATTTTTAGAAAAAGATTTCTATTTTGAATAAAACGTCTCTCAACTTTCTCTTCACAATATCCCACAGATTCTCTATGATAATAAATTAGGGAATGATTCAGGATCAGACACATGAGAGTTGGGCAGAAAATTCAGCTTTGCTCCAATTGAGCACAGTAATACCAATGGTCAGTAATGTTTCCATTTACCAGTGGTTTTGGCACCTGTGAGCAGGTGCCAGGTCGTGCTGAAAATATAGAAATAATATCATCTCCATAAAGCTTTTCAAACTGCATTTATGGAAGCAATATAAGTGAACGTCCAAAGCTATCTAAAATCCCTGATAGCTAGCTGCATTTTTGACCCTTTGCCCTTGATAAAAATCAAGCCACTCTTCTTTAATACATGTGGTTTTTACCAACATTGCGTTTGCACGGCTCTCGAGTTGAGCTATTTCGTAGGCTGACCATGGCAACGCCCAGACCATCACTGACTGTAAACACGCATTCACCGGTACTCTTAACGTGACAACTGGACTTCAGGCATTTTCGGCATTTCCCTTCGTCGCCCAGTCTTCCGCGGCCATGAAGAAGTCTGGCACCTTGATTTCCCAAATCACTGACATGCAAAATTTTGGCTTTCATTCTCCCCAGTCTTCCTCCAAAAAGTACTTTGGACACAAAATGAGCCGAACAGTCCCACTGAGCAACAGTCCAGTGCTGCTTCTCTGTAGCCCAGGTCAGGCGCTTCTGCCGCTGTTTCTGGTTCAAAAGCACACGCCTGTGCACGGTGGCTCTGGATGTTTTTACTCCAGACTCAGTCCACTGCTTCCGCAGGTCCCCCAAGGTCTGGAATCTGTCCTTCTCCACAATCTTCCTCAGGGTCTGGTCACCTCTTCTCGTTGTGCAGCGTTTTTTGCCACACTTTTTCCTTCCCACAGACTTCCCACTGAGGTGCCTTGATACAGCACTCTGGGAACAGCCTATTCGTTCAGAAATTTCTTTCTGTGTCTTACCCTCTCGCTTGAGGGTGTCAATGATGTCCTTCTGGGTTAACCTCTTACCCATGATTGCGGTTTTTGAGTAATGAACCAGGCTGGGAGTTTTTAAAAGCCTCAGGAATCTTTTGCAGGTGTTTAGAGTTAATTAGTTGATTCAGATGATTAGGTTAATAGCTCGTTTAGAGAACCTTTTCATGATATGCTAATTTTCATGAGATAGGAATTTATGGTTTTCATGAGCTGTATGCCAAAATCATCAGTATTAAAACAATAAAAGACCTGAAATATTTCAGTTGGTGTGCAATGAATCTAAAATATATGAAAGTTTAATTTTTATCATTACATTATGGAAAATAATGAACTTTTATCACAATATGCTAATTTTTTTGAGAAGGACCTGTATATCTAAATGCAAAACCTAATAAAATGAAGAAATTATGTTGGAGGTTGCATCACATTTTTTTTAATGCTACCATATGGCACAATTCTCACTTAATGGATTTTAAATGCCTTCACTCTATTTTAATGTTAAACATTGCATTGATTGAAAAATAATAAATAAATAAATAAAAATATATTGATTTTAATGGAAGAAATAGCTAACTAAAATAGTATTAATTTTTCATAGTGTTATAAAATCCCTTCAAAATTCTAAATAACAATAACAAATATTATTGAGCAAAAATGTATTACATTGATTTTCCTGAAAAAAAAAAGTTTAATTTCAAGGCTTTTGACTGCGAATGAGCCAATTGTGACCCTTAAATGAAGAGGGCCAGAGGGTTAAATATATATATGTATAGGGTTTTTTTTTACACACATTTTCAACTAAAAGAGAACCTTGAGATATAATATAACATTGTTGAAGACTTTGTGTACAAGGCCTATTCATAAACTTGTTCAGAAATAGTGACAAAAATTGGATTATTAAAAAATGACGTCTTTCTCCTTAAACGTCATTTAAATAAACAAATATTTGAATATTCATTTTTTTATAAGCCTAAATATTCAAATACAATATTTTTGAAAAATGCCCATCCCTAATGAGAATTTAACGCAATGCAAAAAAAGGAAAGAATTTTCATTTTGGGGTGAAATATTATTTATGTATTAAAAAACGGTTAAAGTTTTCTATTCAGGCAGATAAACTTGTTAACTTTAAAGTGTTATGAGAATGTGTATGTCCAATGCAAATTAATCAGCTACAGCATTCAGTTAATGAACAGGAATGAAGTCAGGCTTCTCTTCTACAGCTCACAATGAAGAGAGTCGTAGATGAAGCCAGGGCTCAATAATTCACACCCGGCCATCACTCAGTCAAAGAACACTCCTTCTTCTTTCCCTCTCTTCGCCTCTTTGCTCTCTCTCTTGTTCTGTCTGGCTCTCAATCTTTTCACATCAGCAACACTTAGCTTCCAGGCCTCGCTAAGGCATGAGACTGCTCGTATACTTTACTGATAATAAATTTATGAACCAAACCTAGGAGGGAGGAGTATTAAACGAGCAAACGAATCGCCGCAGTTCACTTTACCAAGCCGGTATATCCTTTTCATCAACAAAAATAAGTCTTCAAAGGCAGTAAAAGCATGCTTAGAAAGTAAAGGGCCATTTGAGCAAGTATAGAGAGAATTGTAGAGGTGGGGGTGGGACAGATATGATCCAGAATGAAACACTCACCCACCCCCCACTCTCATCTAAAAGCTAAACCCAGCCTTTGAAAAACATACAGGGCCTTTAATAATTCAGTCTTTGGAGAGATTGAGTAGTTTCTTTAGCGTAAAAATCTGCAATCTCCTGACATAAGATCAGTCCCCATGGGGGCTTCTTGCTGAGTCTCATGCAGTCTCCTTGAGTTCTCACATCACAACTAAGCACTGTGTTTTGAAACAGAATTCTGCACTTCCAGCATTCCCAAGATTACCTTCCAGATCAATAATTATTGTTATAAACATTGACACAATTCACAAATAGGTGAGTAACAATAAAGTCAGTGAAAAAGTTTAATTTATTGGTAATTATTGAAGTAGACTGCCGACTTAACTGCTGTACCCCACAAATACTAGCCTGTAAATATTTTACACATTTGCACCCTAAACACATTCATATTTTATCAGGTTTTTCAAGCAGTTTATTCTCAAAGCAAAGTATTGGAATGCATAATTATTTCAGTTTAGCATGTTTTTTTTTTTTTTTTGACCTATTACTTACATAAATACAAGAATTTGAGTTATTGCTCCTCAGAGGGCTAATTTGAGCTAAGGCATGCATTAATTAATATAACCTAGATGGAAAAAAAGTATATCCCTAAATAAGCTCTTGGTGAACATCCAGGATGATTGCCTTCTTCAAAGGAAATTGGGACAATTATTGCACAGAAAGGTGTTTCATATTTTATGCTCTCAGAATCGCTCCCGTCAAATTGGCAGGTGTAGCCTGCCTTTACACAAATCTCAGGAGATCTCATGTTTCACATCTATCAGTAACCACAAATAATTACATTTCATGCGCGAAGAAGGTCAGAAGACGCATGCAAAACACAGAGGGCCATGTTAAATCAGATATCAATTCAAGGACACTGGACAAACAACCCATCTGTTATCGAAAAAGTCAAACATATGCTGATAATGAAAATAAATGAGATACATCATGAAATCTTAAATATTAAAATCCAAATATCCAACCAATTCTTGTTTATAATTACATATTTCAGAGCCATTACATATTTCAGTACATATTACATCTTGCATATTTCAGTGCCAACTGCCAGTGGAGGGTTTTTCTGCCAGACCTTGTTTTCTCTTTCTTTCTGTAACAAATGCATTGTGTGCTCATGCTAACCCAAACCAAAACCACCACCCCTACCACGAAAAAAAAAAATTAAGCACTTTCTTGGGGTGTGTTTTTTATTTTTGCCAGCACTGCTGTTCCTACAGCACTCGAGAGACCACACTGATGGACACTCTGGTCAACGAAGGCAAGGTGCTGAGGGATGGAGGAATACACTACCTACGTGTGTCTCCTCTGAACCCCCACACCAACACTCCCTCCCCCAGCCCACATCATTCTCTGTAGACCACTTCTACATCCCTTGTGTCTCAGTAGACTGACTCATCCTTATGATAACCTGTCCACTATTAAATCCCCCAATGGGCCACAAGTCTGTCAGCATGCTAGTGTGACAAACAAGAGGAATGCTTTCAAAAGAATAGAGCCGTTGAGGTGTTCATGAGAGGAACAATCAAGAAAAAATAAATGAACCTACCAGAATTTACAATGACAGCTCAGAATACAAAGAGAGGGCAATTACATAAGACTATCCATGATTAAGAAAATAAAATTAAAATAAATAAATCTAGTTTACATGTGTTAGTTAATTATTGTAATTTTTTAATAAATAGTCACACCAGGTTTAAAAAAAACAAATGCATTTAGCATAATACTAATTAAATAATACTAAAAGACTAGTTTTAATCTTATTAATTAATAAATAATGTTTTCTTTTCCAGATGAATGAGTTTTTCTATCATTATCATAATTACTTATTACTTAATTATTACTGGTTAAAGAAAAAGTGCATTAAAGTCACTGTAGATGAAAAACAAAGTGCCATGTCATTCATTGACCACTGGGAATATGACTAGATTAAGTGGAGGTGTGGTCATAAGAAATCTATACATTTAAAGCAAGTCTACGACTACTTCACATTTCTGTGGGAAATTGTTCTGTAATTCTACAAAACACTATTCCACTGGCACAGCATTAACAGGAGATGTCATTTAGACATTTTAAAGCTTTCTTTTGTGTGAGCTTTTAGTAATCTGGGGAGATTTGTGATTATGTATTTGCAACAATTATGCTCTATTAAATCTATTCAAATTAGAGTCTGTTCCAGGTTCCCCAGACAAAGTGAAATTTGATTTCTAAAACATTCTCTCGTCTTTGCTGCACAAAGAAGCCATTGGGGATCGCGGGAATGATCGCTGGAGAGGGAAGTGGGCTGGAAGGCAAATCTAGGTGATGTGTATGTTCTTAGAGTGCCCCTGGGTCTATCTTGGGTAGGCAGGATCTGACAAAAAGATCTGTAAGGAGGGAAAAAAATCCTCCACTCTGCTCAAGCATGGGAAATTAAGCCCAGATAAAGATTCTTACTTAAAACACACTCTCAACTCTTTCTCGCCTCTCTTTTTCTACATCTTTTCTCCCAACAGTCGCAGGAGAAATTACCAATTGCTTCATTACATAAACTCCCAGAAGCACCTGCCATTAAGACCTGTAGGTTCTGGCACTGTCCCAGGCTGGCCTCCCTCGGGTATTTGTTCAAAGGGAAACTCTGTTGAGCCTCCAGGGGATGTTTAACTGATTGCAACAACGAGTATTTAGAGTATTAACTTCTGTGGGAATTCAACAAGTTTGGTTCTGTCAGAAGCTGAATTTAACTGTCAGGTAGCTTTATTCTCAAAGGGTCCTGAGAGGAAGTAATGACTACTCTTGGCAGGTGTTTTATTATTATTATTATTATTATTATTATTATTATTGTTGTTGTTGTTGTTGTTGTTTCTTCTAACAAACATGCCATCTAGTTGCCATCTAGTTTGGGAAAATTAATTTGAAGTATAATGTACTGTAATTTAGGGTTTCACATGCAGATGTATCATTTGGGTTCTAATATAGCAATTTGAAAATGAAAAAGATTCAATTTAATTGATTAAAAACCAACATTGTGCTTGTTTGATGTTTGGATTTAGTGATTATCTGGATAAATGGATAGAATTCCCTCCTGCTATGACAGTGTGACATATGATGGAATATAACAAGAGCTTTACAAAAGAGAACAGTTATGTGTCAGTCGACATCAAATGATAAAAACCTTGACTGACACTGAAATAAATCTTTGAATATGTTGTTGAAGTATGTTACTGCAACGCTGTACTATAGCGCCCTCTGTCTTTTGCTACTAGTACAAAATATGTTCAACTAATAGAGACCCAAGTATATTACAAGTCACATTTGGAGACCAATAAAAATATTCTCTTTATAGCTACTCCAGCTTTCTGACCTCACACAATCATCAAAGGATATCAAACATGTGCAGACCCACAACTTTGTATCCTTGAGAGTGGAGCAATGCATGTATGAAAACTGTCATTAGTTTGGTAATTCAATAAGTTAACATTTTGAATAATTTATGTTGAAAAATGTGAAAGTTTAAGAAGCCATACTGCACAAATAAAAGTTACTGCTAGGGGAAAAAAATGCATTTCTGCATGGCATTCTTCGGGTGTGTAATTTGTGGTGTGCGGTTCTGGCCTTTTCCAGCCTTGTTTGGGCCAATGATTTTCTCTCGTCTTGGTGCAATACTGACCTTCTGAAAGGCAGCTGTGTGGTTAAAACAGTCCATTTTCAAGGCTCTTGTAGCTTGAATCAAAACTCCATTATAGATTTTACCTCCGGGGGAACCAGGGGCCTTGCAAGGTTTTTCACAATTTTACCTGTGGAAAAAACCTAAAAGGACGGGCCGCTCTCCAGAGGGCTGCTTAGGGTTGATGGGGGATAGTGAGGGACTGAGAGTGCCAGGTGCCTCATCTTCATGTGACAAGCAGTGGGGCAGCACAGAGCAAAAAAGGAGCTTTAAAAACATTCGGATGGCACTGAACCCTTGACATGACAAGGCCAGCACCTCAGGGAGAGAACAAGAACAGAGCTCAGAATCTGAGAGCAGCTATGAGGGGTTTAAAACACTTTCTAGCAGGAGAGAGAAAGAGACGGAGATGGATATACGGTGAAGAATGAGCAAGTAACAGAGGGTGGGAAAGATTGAGGCCTCCGAAGAATACAAGTAACAGTTATTAAAACAACCAGCAGTTCTCTTCCCTTGAACCATGTGTACTAACAAGCCAGGCGGGGGCCAAAGACTCGGCCAGATCCTATCAGGACATCTGTCACTTTGTGGTGACAACATCCTTTAATAAGTGACATGGCCTTAGTGCTCATGGGTCCATACTGGGGGAGGGTTCCTCCACTCTGAGCAATGGCGAGGCCACTGCAGCCATCAAAGTCATGCAGCGGATGCCCTTTTTAAAACAACTTGTCCCAATTACAGCCAATAAGCACCAATCGCTACCCAGACAGGGGCATGTGACATCAAAGATGCCAAGCAAAAATGCCCGCATGAGGTTTGTGTGGCAATTAGAGGACTTAAACTGCATTTCATCACCAAATGTTTTCAAAATAAGTCTTAATTTAGGGGGAGTGAGTAAGAAGAAAGACACTGAGAGAGAGAGAGCTAGTGAGGGAGGGAGGGGAGATGCCCTGAAGAAATCATTAAAGCATAATTACTGCTCATCATCTGTGCAAGTGCTTACAAAGTGCCAGTTCTGGATTTGTGCTCTTTTCCCTTGGGCAACACATACACGCACACAAACATTCACACAGACACAAATAAATCCAAGGCCATACCCTAGATAAAAGTTTTACAATCAATCTCTCACTGGGTTTAATGCCCAATTAAAATGGAAGCTTCAGCATCTAGAACAGAAAACACTTGCCCTCGACTCAAAAGCAACATTTAACATCTTTATATATCAAAAGTAGCTCTTTTTGGTCTTGTCTAATGGAATATCAACAAGCATTTATTGTACAATCTGTCACTTGTCTGCATACACATTTGATGTAGAAACAATTTTCACTCAGAAACTGCAAGCAAATTTCACAAACAATTACAAATAAGAGACAAGTAACATTGAATCAAACATGAAATTTTGAAGTAGAAAAACTTTCTTGTTAAACATAAGCCAATAATGTTTGTTTACATTTACAATGTCGGGCAGGAGGGGGGGAGGGGGGGTTATTTGTACAGTGCAGCACAGTGATAGTTATAGGAATTTTATTGCATTTTTCTTTTCTATTGTAAGGCAAATTTGATTCCAGTGTTAATTTCTGTCATGATTCTTCAATGTGAACAATCATAATAAAAATAATGATTTGTCACTTTTTGAACATTCCTACTACTGTACCCACCTGACATTACAGGGAAGGCAATCTCAAAAACATTTTACATCTTTATTCTATAAAGATGGGATCTATCTCCAGCAGACACATGGAATTTTAAATTGACTATTGTAGCATGATGCAAAGAAACAAATGTTTCTTTTTATAAAGTAAACTATTAACTAAGTATGATGGGATTGCCATAACAGGCCTCTCTGTCAGATCTGATAAGTGTCAGGCAGAGGCCCCTTAAAACACTGGCAAAGACAAAAAGATTTCAGACTAGTATCATAACCTTCACAAGCAGACCATTACAAGCAGGTTTGTCAGGTCTGAATCGTCTAAAAGTCTAAAAGTAGCCCAAGAATAGACTGATTTTTTGGTGATTGAGATGTGTATATACACACACACACACACACACACACACACATTATACACATACATACATACATATATACACGTGTTAAACATAAATTGCTCAGAGCTGTCATTATTTGTTTCCTCCAGTAGAGGGTCTTCCAGTGCAGCTGTTGCAAGTATTCTTACAGAACGGTCCTACATAAAGTTGTAATGGGTAAAATGAATGCTAAAGCTGTTAAACATATTTTCAGAACAAACACGTCTAGTTTAAAGTGAAAATTTAATGGTCAACACACCATCGCATCTCAGAACAAACAGTGAAAGGGCAAATTTCCAATCCCAAATATTATAGGGAACAAAATGTAACATCTCCATTTAAATATGAAGCTGTAAAGTTTAAAGGCATTCAGAACAGTGGCAAAATATTATTACAAACCCGCACAGATACTACAAACACAGTACAACCTGACCCAGGTAGACAGAATTCATCTCAGTATGCACTGTGAATACAACAATAAAAAAATGGAGGAAAATGCCTACACTTCATCAGAGGACATTGCAAGGTCATGTGAGATGTATAGATGCCTGTACATATGAAGTTACAGAAAAGTACAGTACAAAGAGTCCTTTCCTCTTGTCTCTTTTTCTTCATTCAATACTCCTTTTGTCCATTATTATGAGGCAGTTTTCTTCGTCTTCCTCCGCCTCATCAGATCTCTCAGGATCCTGAGAATCAGAACTTGTGTCACTGGCATCGATTGCAAATGGGTCTTCTCCCTGTAAAACAGAAAGAGAAATACCTTTAAATATTCTTTCAAAAAAACTTTTTTTTTTTTAAATGTGTTGTAATATACCACAAATGTCATTACCTTCATGTACTTCTCATAGCGCACCTTCACATTATCATTATTTATTATGGCTTTAGCTGTGACCACGCTGTCTCTTTTTAACTGCTCCTTATAAGCCTTTGAGAGGAGGGAAAAAGACAAGATATACAAGCAAAATGAGAAAAAGCCCCTATATATAAGATGAAAATGACAGTTCACGATATTTAGAGGAGAGAGGACAGAGTCATGTTACCACTTTGCTCTTGAGGTGGGTGAGTGAATGAAGATGTTGCTGTACAGAGCTGAAAACCACAGGAATGTGAATGTCACATGCAACACAGTAGACAACCTCCATCCTTCTCATGTAATCATCTTCTGTCACGCCTGTAAGAACAAGAAGTTTAGAGTATGTCAATATTTGTCTTTGTAGTATGTAGAATGATGGGAAACGCGTTACAATACATCAATGTATTTATTTATCATATAATGCATATTTATAATGTGATGTTGGCTTAAGCAGACTCATACCTTCCATTATTTTTGCCCATTCATCTTTGCTTCGTCCACAGGAAAACTTTAGTTTGTGTAGGGTAGAGACAGTTTTATGAAACTTGTGAACCATGCAATCCTGTGCAATATTAGAATGGGGTAAATGTACATGAACAAAAATAATACAAATCTAGACTAAAATATCAAGATAAGAAAATGATTTCAAAAGTCTTACATGCAAAAAACTGATGACCTTGTCATCAAATTTGGCTTGTCGTCGTATATAGTCAAGAGTCTCTCTGTGATATGTGCTTCCAAAGTGTTTCTCAATGTCTTTGTCTTCAAATGTGTGGAATTTACAAAAAGCACATGTAAAAGCCCACCTAAAAAATAAATAAATAACACGCTATGAATACTAAAGTGACAGAGATCTGCATTTAACTTGACATTTATTGCTGAATGTTTTTGAATAACTGATGCAAATCCCTAATTTTAAATATTTTGTAGTTGCAATTTAAATTCTATGGCCTTTCTACGTATCACAAGTTAACATTTCACTGCTTCTAAAATAAATACAGCTGAAATTTCTTCCTCAAATAATAATTCAAATTAAAAAAATAATAATAATAGATTTAAATAATAAATTGATATCCAGCAAATCAATCTAAATATGGTTTAAAAACACAAGTGATGAGTCAGTTGAAATTTCATTGTTCAATCAGGACCACTTCCGTCAAGTATATTTATGACAATTATATTGCATTCAGTTAGTGTTGGCGGTATGGTTATGTTCTGGGCAACACTCCACATACCTGTCCATGGAGCCATGCTTGGACAGAGCGGGGAGAGCAGCAAGACAATCCCCCTGGGGTACCATTATATGCATACATAATTACAAATCACAATTACATGAGTTGTAAACGAAATGTGATAGAGACTGCTTCCAATGAAGAGACTGTAAAGAAAGAACAAAGTTAGATTGGATTACAGGTTCAGTTGGTGGAGTTGGGATTGGAGGAGGGAATTAATTGCAAGCAGCGATACGATGGAAGAGACTCTGAAGAATGGGAATTTAAATAGACCGCATGTGATAGGTGTCAAGACTGGATTGGTACACGTCAGGAACAGCTGACTGTCAGCTGATGCAAGCGTGACTAATGTGGCCTGACTGAACTAACGCGATGCTGAATTTCACCTGTGCTTGTCTCCATATTTTTCATGATTCTTCTTGCGTCGTCTTCTGCGCTTCTCTCTGGCTCGAACTTTTTTTCCAAGCTCTGCACTCAAATATTAAAGGGTTAGTTCATCAAAAATTAAAATTCTGTCACTAT
Organism: Cyprinus carpio; assembly: GCF_018340385.1. Taxonomy (NCBI): domain Eukaryota; kingdom Metazoa; phylum Chordata; class Actinopteri; order Cypriniformes; family Cyprinidae; genus Cyprinus; species Cyprinus carpio. The sequence continues at coordinate 16,449,361 of NC_056577.1, forward strand.
TACTCACCCTCATGTCATTCCAAAAGACCTTTGTTCTACTTCTGAACACAAATTAATATATTTTTGATGAAATCCGAGAGCTTTCTGACCCTGCATAGACAGCAACACAACTGACACATTCAAGGCACAGGAAAGTAGTAAGGACATTGCTAAAATAGTCCATGTGACATCAGTGGTTAAACCTTCATTTTATGGAGCTACAAGAATACTTTTTGTGCACAAAGATTACAAAAATAATGACTTTATTCAACACTTTCTTCTCTTCCGTGTCAGTCTTCACCATGCGTTCAGGAGAGTTTACAAACAGAGGAAAATGCATGGTGTAGCCTACATAAAACAGTCTTTGTAAACATGTCTGAAGATTTTTAGGGAGGATGATTCACAATTTTTGCCCAGCCTTACTTATTTGAACCAGAATATACAGAGGATGAACTAAGAAAGATGGACGTTCTTCATCAGAATGCCGGCTCCTGCATCAGCAGCACCACACTTATGTTGTGGTACTCTCGTGAATGCGTGTCGAAGATTGACACGGAAGAGAAGAAAGTGTTGAATAAAGTCATTATTTTTGTTATCTTTTTGCACAAGAAGTATTCTTGTAGCTCCATAAAATGAAGGTTTAACCACTGATGTCACATTGACTATTTTAGCAATGTCCTTACTACTTTCCTGTGTCTTGAATGTATCAGTTGAGTTGCTGTCTATGGAAGCTCAGAAAGCTCTCAGATTTCATCAAAAATATCTCAATTTGTGTTCCAAAGACGTACAAAGGTCTTACAGGTTTAGAATGACATGAGGGTGAGTAATTAATGACAAAATTTTCATTTTTGAATTAACTAACCCTTTAAACCATGCTTGCACTAAAGTATGGTGCACTGAAAAAAGTGTTTCATTCATTCAGTTAAAAAAATATATATTTTTTTCAGTGTGGTTAATATATTTTTTCACATTTAATAAACAATAGAAATATAAAAGCCATTACATACCATGCTCTTTATTTATTTCCTTGGTATGGGAAGAAATACAACTGTCCTGCAGAAAAGAAAAACTCTAGTATCACAGGACTGATTTTGAGGCATCTTTGATTGTGAATTCTTACCTTTGAACTGTGTGGTCCTAAAAAAAAGAACAAAAAAAGCATTGTAAGCATCAACGCAAGGCAACAATGGAAACTGTTTGGTCTATCAAAGCAGCACATCACATACCCACAATGGTGCTTACGCTGGGAGTTGCTCTGACTATCCTCTTTTTTTTAACCATCTTGCAAGGAGGTACTGGTTCCATCATCTTCCTCTTGGTCCCTCGAATAACCAAAGCAGCTGATTTTGAGTAGTATCTTTCTATGCAAATAGACGGGTTCTGACTAGAGCACTGTGAAAGAGAAGAGATCAACACTAAAAGTCATTGCTTTTGCTCAATAGATAATCTAGACACCAGACATACCCCTACATCTTGTCCTTTGGCCTCGGGTACAACAGCACCTATTCCCTGGTAGTTTCTGTGCACATGTGGGTGCATGTCTCTGCCCCGTGAGCCAATCGATGCTGACCAAGAGTGTGAAGGAGAGTACAGGCTGGAGGAATCGGAGAGGTTGGATGTTGAGTATGAACTCTCTCTGCCACTGTCCGAAAACGGAGACCTGGACCTTTGGGAAGACATGACGAAGGGCCTGATGCAATTTGACAAGACGTCTGCACCCCAGGATGAACAAGTGTCACTGTACCCTCCATTAGAATTATCAAAAATGCTATCTGCATCTTCAGTGTTCAAAGGCCCAAGTCCAAAAGATTCATAGGCACCATATCTGTTGAAAAATAAATGGTAGCACTTTACAATAAGACTCCTTTTTTTTTTTTATTAAAAAGTAACATATATAATACAATTTATATAATTAAGAAATACATATTTAAAAATCTTAATTTCATTTGCAATTTATATATTTTTTTATATTTATCTATTTTTAAACATTTATTTTTTCCTTTTCCAAAACTTATTGTAAAATATAACCAAACAGATTACTTTTAAAATAAAAATGTCTCATACATTTTATAAAGGAGAGCTATTTCTGTTGCCTCTTCAGAAAAGCACAAGAAAGATCCTCTGACAGTTCTTACCTGTCAGAGCCATTAGTCTCAAAGGACTCAGAGGATGCAAACGATCCAAATAATGGCTGACTGTAGCATTTCCCTGGACATTTGACAAGTGAAAGTGATCATTTGAGAGTGCTATGGGAATTTACCTCATTCAGAAACAACAAGTACAAGACAGCTGTACACAACATTATAGCAAAATAAGAGGGAGTGTTAATGTAATTTCTTTACCTGAATTTTCAGCTGATGATGGGAACATTTCATCCTTATCATTAGTCCTTTAAAACAGATTATATATTGTCACAATTAAAGCCCTGATTAAATCTAAAATATTACTAGCAGGTATAATTATTATTATATATTATTATATAATTAAGCAGTTTCCTTGTTAAGCTTTTCTATGGTACTTCATAAAGGATTTTGAATTTGGGGGTCAACCAATGTTTCTTTTTCTTTTTCTTTAAATGGCCGATATATAATGATCAAGCAGGAAACCATTCATTTTACAAACAATGTCATGCCATAAATAAAACCAAAGATCAAAAAATAAATTAATAAATAAAATAAAAAAACACTGCAAAATTTACAGAAATGCATCACCACAGTATGTGCAAAAAGGTCCATGTTTTCAGAAGGGAAAACCTGTTTGACATGATAGCTTTTATGTAAGAAAATACAAAATAATGTGTGAAAATTTAGTTCTAATCCACAATAATTGTTTGAACGGTCACCTTTTTCAGCAATGCCAGCAGCATTCGGGGCATGGGCTAGTTTCACACCAGTGAAGTTGTTCAGGTTTGTCATTAAACACTTGTAGACAGCACAAAAAAATTACTTATAAACTACTCTATGATTCAGATTGTGAATGGGCCTTTGTAAGTCCATTAACACTCCAGTGTTAATTTTGCCCTTATGTTTATTTCCCTGTTCAAGATTTAAGTGTCAGATTGAAACAGACCACCTTGCTGTATTTACATCCATTTTGCACCATCAATTCTCACTTTTATTTAAGCAAAATGTGTGTTTTGTGGTGTGGGAAATGTTACATTGCCTGCCAACTCCAGGCATGCTGTCATTTAAACCTTTTTGAACAATGGCTTTTTTTATTTCTTTTTTTTTTTTCGTAAAGTATTATGCATAATTATGCAAACCAAAAACATAGCATTTAGTGATTAAAATACAACTAGCTAAAGGTATAAAACCTTTGCATGGCATTGTAAATACTGAATTTGGCCCTCATTTAAACCGAACCTATTTATTTATTTATTTATTTGTTTTTTTTACACTGATTCTTTTTCAAACAAAAGTAACGTTATTTCGAAATGCAATATAAAGGCAGCCTCACTTACCACATAAACGAGTCAATCAGTCCTACCGCGTTAAATTAAAGCAGGTGTCACTGAAATCATTTCCCCCCTGGAAACAAACTAAGCAACGGTGTTAGGAAACTTTAGGGATGTTTGCAACAACATGCTTCATGCTAATTGAATTTGTCTTCCTCCAGAGGACGCTCGTGGCTCACAAACCGAACTTACACTCAGACCCCAGCCCGGGCTCATTCAAATCCGCTGATACTTCTGGTCTCACTGGAGGCATTTGTACTATAAAATAGGTCTTTATAATCGGATTGAACAGGACAGCCTTACAATGTCATAAATCTAAAATAAATTATTACATACACGACTTTTCCAGTAATCACAAACAGCTGTGTTTGGTCTGTCCTGTTCAGCACCGAAGCCACTGGAATGAAGTCTGCGACTTTTAGGCAAAGCGCTAAATGCTTCCGCTTTGGCAGTATGTGGGAAAGGAGACCATATCATGTTGTTATTCATTCATTCATTCATTCATTCAGAAGTGCAAAGTATTATTTTCCTTCACCACTAGAGGGGGCGCAAACCTAAACCACTGTGCAAGGATTCCACTTAAAGAGGTCATGAACTGCCTTTTTTATTTTGTATTGTTCTCTGAGGTCCACTTAATGTTATCATGTTTTTACATCAAAAATAATAAATCAGTTTCATTAAAAATAAAGTTCATCCACTCTTTCCTAATGTTGGGATCAGATGTTTTTTTCCACAGCTTGGCACTGTACAGCGTCTTGTCTTCGGAGCCGTCTTCATTACACTCCATGTGCGAATCGGTGGGCGGGGCTAAACAGGCAGTGACGTAGAAACAGGTGTTGATCTTCTGAGGAGGTGTAGTTTTGGAAGATTGACTTCAAAGCTGTTTCTAGACTAACAAGAAAGTTTTGTGTTCTGAAACTTACAGCACATTTTTATAGTATGACCTTTTATATGTCAAAAGAACAAGGGGATTTTAATTTCCAGTTCATGACCCTTTTAATAGTCCAGAATTAGGACATTTCGTGGCAAAAATTGTTTCGCTATGTTTTGATATTGAGATTTGATTTATTAAAGGGTCTTGTTTTGAAATACTCTACTAATATAACTATATTAAAAGTCGTATTGCACATTATTACTCTTATAAATTATTGTATCTCCTTTACCTTCTCAATATATAGTTAGCTGTTAGTTCCTTATTCATCATCCGGGACCTGGAGACCCAGATCTGCACATTTTCTGCCGATCAGCTCGTTAGGAGAGACTCCATGAACTGAACTGAGTGTGTCAGATAAGTGAGACATACATAGACCAGGATTAAGAGCCACTGCTGTAGTTTACATTTTAACATTTCAAACAACACAGACACCAAGATATTTATTTTCAATGTATTTATTATATTAAAAATTGCAAGTTGCAAATTTAACATCCTTTCAAACAAAACGTGATTAGAAGCAAAGCCTACTAAATTCATTCTCCTTTCCATCCAAAATGGAAAGGCTACAGTATCAGGCTACATTCAAGACTGAAGAGCAATACACCTTAAAGTAGCTTGCTGAAAAATAAAACATATAGTACTCTGTCAGAATGAACATGTACGTTTTATGTACCTGAATGGACACAAAGTATTTTTTTGGAATCATTTCAAATCAGGTACATTATAGTAAAACTATTAGTAGATTATAGAACATAAATTAATAAATCTCCACATAAATGAACAAACAAACCTTAATTTTAAACATCAAACAGAACCAACAGAACTTTTTACAGAACCTATATAGTAATCTAAGTCAAAATCACTCAAAACATTGAAACTCATCTTTAGATACACATGTGGTTATAATTATTGTTAGACACACATGTATCAAAAATGATTTTCAAGCCTCATCTGGCACGACATCAAGTCTAAAGATTCTTGAGGGGTCACAAAGATACCAATTACAGATCAGACCCTGCAGCATTTCAGAAGGACAAATATAACACAGTGTGGGAAGTTTAATTCCACAAAATGATTAGACAACTCTTCTGTGAAATGGAAATAGGTCAAAAACAACAATGTGAGGTTGGTGTCCTTTTGATCTCTTTTTCGTTTCGAAATGTCAATGGTTTAAAAAAAAAAAAAAAAAAAAAAAAAAAAATACAATGGATGTTATCCAAAATGATTCAATTACTATTAATCCTGTTAACCAAAAAAAAAGTTAAATTCTGTCTTCATTTACTCACCCTCATGTTGTCTCAAACCTGTATGACTTTCTTCTATAGATTACACACAAACACACAACATAAACTGAAATAATAATAATAAATAAAATATTATATTAAATGTAAAAGTAAATATGATCCAAACCACTTTCATTCTTTATTACAGGTTGTCTAGATGGCATTAGGATGAGTAAATGATGACAATCTTTATTTTCGGTTCAACTATAAAACAACTATTAAATCTTGACCACGTTTCATTAATTTGTCTATGACAGATTTGTTACTTTGTCAAGCAAACTGAAACAACAAAGGTTCAGGTTATAGTTATATAACATGTAATCCCAGCATTTGCATGAATATCGATACCTAACATCTGGCAAGTCACTTTTTTGTGCATTTGCCTCAAAAGCTGACTGCATGGGCATGCACAGCGCAGAGTATGTCAAGAGCAAGGTAACTTAAAAGTGATTCACACAATGCAAGCATTTTCATTACTTTTACTAGCCAGTAATGGCTAACATTAAAGCAGATGGTATTCATACACAGTTACAGGCTGACAAATGATGTTAGAATATATATATATATCAGGGCAATTTAACTATGTCTACTGGAGTTTTTGAGCATGAAGGACCATGCAGTGTATGCACATTACAGGTCTGTCCCATCATATGGTGTTATATACAAAACATGCACAAGTCAAATGAGGTCACCATAACTTATGCATTACTTCTGTAACCCACATAAAAAGATGATGTTAGAAAAGGAAAGACTATTTTATTGCCAAAACTTGCACGGACTAAAGGTATCATGTGCAATGCACTGCATCAACAAACACTGTTATTCAGTTCCAAGTATTTTAGTTAATAGACATCGAATAGGTGAACAATCTCATTAAAAAAAAGATCAAACAGATATTAACTGAGGTATAAAATATACAGTTTGATTGAATCTCGTATGGATATGGTAACTTTATATCAATGCAAACAATCCGTTTCTTAAATACTTTGCAGTGCACATGTTGTTAAATTGCTTTAGTGCACTTTTCACTAAACCCAAATGAGAATTCCTTTTTGAGGAATTCCAGGGAGACCTTTTCACTTGTTTTTTTTTGTTGTTGTTGTTTTTTTTACCCCTTATAATCAAGTACAATAGTTGTGATTAACTTTATAATAAAATGTCAGTTGTTCTGGGTTCTCCCAAATAATAAATACAATCATTAATGGCACCACGATACACAATGCATGTGATGCAGACTGTGCGGATAACAGCTTGTGAAAATGTTAACATAAATTATCTGAATTATATTTCCACTGTAACATGGGCAAATCATAAAAACTAACAAAACATTTTTTAAAAGAACAAAATATAACGATCATAATAATCTCAAACATATGAATACTTCTTAAGAAGTACCAGTAACCACAAACAGGTTACTGGTGCAAAAAAACAAAAAAAATAAAAAATAAAAAAAATGTAAAAAAAAAAAAAATTAAAAACTGTTACGAATGTTAACATAAGCTTTGATACTGGACTCATTCCTTACGCATGGAACATCCATTCATGCCAACAGTCCCGGATAAAACATCTGGACAAAAATTAAAATGACAACAAAAAAAAGAAGTACTGAAACACTGCCTTTTGCGCTCTCTAATTCTGTTCACTCAGAAAACCATCTAACTGTTTTTTTTTTCCAGATCAACAATCACACTCCATTAGCAAAATTAGCACTGGTTTCCTGACTTATGCTCTCTTTGACCTCTAGGGGCAGTGAATCAAAAAGGTGGTCCTCCACAATGAGGCCATTTCGGCGCAAGAGTCGGCACTGGCCAAGCTGTGCAGGCAGGCGATCCAGGCAGTTCCCCTTCAGCTCAAGATGAGTCAGCTGCAGCAACTGCCCGATTTTTTCTGGCAGCGACGAGATGCAGTTGTGCCCAAGGGATAGGGTACGCAGCTTTGTGCATTTGAACACCTGCTTAGGTACCACTTCCACCTTATTTCCTGTGATGGCAAAGTGCTGTAGATTCTGGAGAAACCCCACCTCTGGAGGAATCACTACGATGGAGTTGTGACTAACATCCAGGAATCTAAGTTTAAGAAGACTGAACAGAGTGGTAGGCAAGGTCTCTAGTTTGTTATGTGACAGATAGAGGAACTCTAGGTTTTTTACATGATTTATGGACAATGGAATGGAAATTATTTTATTGTGCCACAGTTTGAGGCAGTTAAGCCGCTTCAGGTGCTGGAAGCTGATGACCTCTTCAATGGTATGGATATTGTTCGATTTCAAGTCCAACTCCTGCAGGTTGGTCAAACTAAAAATTGCATGCGGTATCCGCTCCAGTTCACAATTGTGCAGCTCCAGTTCAGTAAGGTTCATCATCTTTTTCAAGCTATTTAACACCAAGAGTTTAGTACCATCATTGTGAACCACAAGTTTGATCAGGTGGGGTGATAAGTCCGTAATGTTAGTCGGGATCTTGGTAAGGTTGCTCTTCAAATGTAGGATCTTTAGATGCCTCAAGTCCCTGAGGGACTCTAATCCTATCATTTTGTTATTCTCGGAGTTCAAGTTTCCCACCAAGTAGAGCTCTCTCAAGTTCTTTAGCATGTAAACCCAAGTGGGAATCTCTCCTACATCCGTAAACTTGACATGAAGGCACCGGAGGTGATCGCGGAGGAAACTGAATGCAGTCTGTTCAACTTTGGCGGGGCAGTGATAAAAGTGCAATTCGTGGAGGTTGATCATCTGAGAAATTTTCGCTGTGATGCGTGCCTCTGGGATGAGTTCTAGTTTTAGGACCTCTAAATCAGTGAGGTCAAAGACCGCATCAGGAACACCTGACAGCATAAAAAGATGCAGCTCAAGCTTGTCCTGTGCATTGCGAGTCACGTGTTGACGTAGTTTCTCAAAGGTCCACTCGTGGTTTAAGCTGATTTCCCGCAATTTGTTCTCACTTACCTCTGAGAGAAAGACACCGAAACGTTTCGAGTACAATTGGTCATACTGGTCCACCATGTGTAGGAGGAAAGCAAAGTCATTCTTCACATCTGGGATATCACTAAAACTGCTTTCTTCTCGAACTTTCTCAAATGAGTACTCTTTAAGAGGCCGTCTAAATAGCCAAAAAAGTGTGTAAATGCAAACCAAGCCATAAACAAAAATGAGGACAATGTAGCTGACAAGGAGTTTTTTCAACATGAAAGCCATGTTATGAGTGCATTTAAATTTTGCGTATCCAGTTAAATGCTTAATTTCAGGCTCACAATCATGGTCAAATTTAATGGAGGTGACAAATGTCATGGTGTAACACAGAATCAGAATGAATTTGACCGTTTTTATTATTGTTTGAGCTACATAGAATTTGTAGATCATGTCGCTGTCTTCTACATGTGTGCGGAACTTCCTCACTTTCTCAAAAAGTGCTTTAGCTTGCTCTCCATCTTTCTTGTCAAGTATAGTCATACTTGGAACTTCAATGACTGGCTTCTCTGCAGAAAACTTAATGCTAGATTTTGCAAGCATGGGTGTGGACGGATTTGGACTTCCCTCCTCACTGCTGGTTGAAAGATGCTTTGGTAATGTAGAGGCTCCAGTCAATCTCTGCTTATTCTCTTCGGAGTCTTCACAGGCTGTCTCAGACAATGCCTTGGTTGTCCAAGGGGACTCAAAACACTTTCCCAAAATAGACACAAAATGCTCAATTTTGGAACTGGTCTTTGGATACTTGAACCAAAAGTTACTGCTTACCATGAGAACAATAGTGTGAATGAGAGCTAGATATGGAAAGTATTTTGAATACCATGGAAGGGCAACATGGTAGCACATCTGATTAACAAAGACATACTGCTGAAAATCCAGATTTGTTCGTAAACCCGTAGGCAGAGGTTGCCTGACAGCAGACGACTGTGGGAAGTGTTGGACAACACTATCGGTTTGTTCTTTGCTTGCTAAAGGTGCAGCTGCCAATGTCACATGGCCTCCTCCTGTCCCTGAGCCAAGAGCTTTCTCTCGGGGCCTTTCCATGGCCACAGGGGTTTGGTCCTCCAACGATTCCAGAACGGGAAGGCAAACCACCTGATCTTTGGTTAACTGCATGGTCCCAGCAAATATGGCCAGCATAAGCATGACCACACCCAGGTAATCCATAAAGACGTCCCACCATGGTTTCAATATCCGATAAGTTGGCTGGATGTCATTTAGAGAGGCAACTTCTGTGAGGGTAAACATTCCTACATGAAGACATAAAAAACAAAAACATGTATTTAGTATTATCAATGACAAATAAAATTGTCCGAGGAAAAAAAAAACATTTAAAATACATGCAACAACTTACATATGTACTCTGTATTAATGTTGATTTTACATGGCTTTGGAAAACTAATCTTTTTCAATTTAATATCAATTTTATAAGTGTATATATATATATATATATATATATATTTTTTTTTTTTTTTTTTTTTTTTTTTTTTTTGGAAAGTCACACCACATTTTACATCACTTAACCTTGTCTTGTCAAAGAGGTCAAATTCATCTGATATTTAACATCTATTAAAATCATATCTATACCTTAATATAATAAAATGCATAATGCTATATAATGACTTGAATATACAACAATTGTAAAAAGTTTCATTTTTGCTTGTTCTTTAAGCTAATAAACAGATCAAGTGCCTCAATGTTACACTCACTGCTATGTGAAATACAGGCTTGACATAACATAAATCTCATTCTCATATTCCATTAAATCAATCTACAAATGCAAGGAGTGGCCTAATACACCACTAAAGATAACAAATGGTCCCATCGCTTGGGGAGACATCCTAGTGTCTTTGTCCTATATCAATTTTCACAGCACAGAGCTTGATCACTGCTCAGGCACTAAAGCACTGCATCAGACTTTCTTATTAGATTATCAGCCTTAGTTGGCCCATACTGTACTGCATGAAGACAAAAGTGCTGCAGTGGCGAACCTGGCCAAAGACAATATTGTCTTTCATATCAAATTGCAAGTCCCTGCACTAATATTCAGGCATTTTGCAGGGGTTCTATTGATGTGAGAAGCTCAACTTTCACATTGCTAAGACCTATCCATAAACATCCAACAGGCCAAACTGAAAGACCTTCTCACTAGCAAGAAACAACTGACTCAATTTTATAATGATTAATTATCTTGTATTTTACTTGGCTAATAAAGCTGTTATTTACATAAATCATAAATATTTTAACATGAATTCATTTTTGGATAATTAAGTTATTCTCCTTAAAACAATGTGTTATCAGATTACATGTACTATTACTTAATACTTGTAATTTTTCCATGAGGCCTTTCACCCATAATTTACTGCCTCTAGGATCTACTAATAAAACAAAGTCTAGACTTGCTTCACAAGACAACCACATTCCATCCAAGTCACAAGCACTTTGTTCTTGTGCTTTGCCTGTCCTACAGATCTTTCGTTCAAATCTTACGCCTTTGATGTTAACATGTCAACTGTAAGGAAGCTTACGGAAAATGTTGAAGTTAAAAATATATACAATTTTGTATTTCGGTCAATAAATGTAAAAAAAAATATAGTCTGTGTCACAGATGAACATCTTTAAAGTGGTGTAATCCGGTTCAAGATTAGCATTAGTTACAGTAGTAGCTGTATATGCAGAAGTCCTTCCTCTGCATTAATTAGTCTCTAATTTAGTGCAATTACACAATAGCTTATTTAGCCAATTTAGAATGCCATAAACAACAATTAGTACTTTCTTAGTGTGTTGCCATGGGGTTAGAAAAGCACTCGTGATTTCTCAAAAGGCACATAATTATGTACAGATGAATTTTACATGAAAGCACATAGTTTGTTAAAATCAAAAACCTAGATCCTGGCCAGATATTCCAACAGGGTGATCTATTTTGGTAGATCTGTCATTTTACAAGTATGAACATCTGCAGAGCTCGTCACTTCTTTGATGGTACTTCACTGTGAAACAAGAAAAGTCAGTCCTTTAAAGTAAAAATTAATACCAGCCTATTACATAAAGTGGAAATTGAGCACACAGCCACCAGCAAGACTGTGAATAATATTAAGTCACCTAATAAATGTAATTCTCAAAGACTGGTAAAGTAGGACTCAACAAGACATCAGAGAATGCCTGAGAATTGCTTTCCCCACTGCCTACCCAAAATAATTTCGTAGACATCAGTTCCCAAGATCTACACACACTTACCCTATGAGCGGAGGTGTTAAGCAGGCTAGTTTGCAAATGTTTTGAAGAGTCTACAACAGAAATTTCACTACAAGCAATAAATAAAGTATATGGATTGATAGGATATGACATAATCCGGATTCTCAAACTAATGTACCCTTGCATTTATAGCATTCACAGACAGGAAATGCTTGTACAAACAACTCCTGGTAATTACCTTATCACTGGTATAGATCCAACAAGCCTTTATCCATTTCCTCAACTACTCTCATCATTTAACAGGCTCCACATAACAGTGCACTTTATATAGGCTACATCTGATGAGCTGACATCACTCATTAAGCGAGTAACAATTGTTTGAACACTTTCTGAATTTAGCAACAGCCCCACCGACAGGTCTGCCACATGGCTCACTTCTTTATACTTTTTATATGCTATATGTTTATGTAGCATTGTATGTGTTATGCATTTTAACATATAATTTGCCTTTGATTTTTTGTTCCACTAGTTGTATCATTTCTAGACAGGTGTAGAAAGAGGTGCAAGGTGTTAAATACTATAAAACAAAAACTAAAAGTCTTAAGTTGACTTAGGAAAGACTAAAGGCTCTGTTGCACTTGAAAAAAAAAAAAAAAAAAAAAAACCTTGCAGCTTTGGTTGCATTGTTAAGCAGTCTGATATGTCAACCTCTGTCCTGAATTCTGGATAAGACAACCTGTTTGTCCAAATAACAGTATGTTGGAGTGTCTAGAAAAGCTGTTTGGAAAGGATTTGCCATTTTATCTTAAGCTGCTAGTTACACAAAAATTATTTACTTTATTTTTGAGGTAAACAAATATTTTTGTCTGAAATCAATTTAATTGCTGTTTCCTTAAACAAAAAGATGGTAAAACAATTTAATTTACTTATTTGGAAATAGGTTGTCTTAATTTCTTATTTCTATATATATATATATATATATATATTTAATATAACTTTGAGAGAATAGCTGAAATCAGAGCTGCAAAATTAATTCTGGTCTTTTCACTCACTTTTTACCAGTCTATGGTGATGAGGAGCCTTAGTTTTTAACATCACCTAGGTAACACAACCTTAACCCACAAAAAACACAATTACCATCACAGCTAGCCTTATTTAACCTCAGTCTGGGCTTTTACCCCATAACTAGGTCACGGCTGCATCTGTTATTCTCATTTGCTGTCTCAAACTGAAATTTTAAAATGACAATGCTGTTGACCAATCATGTCTTTTCATGTTATACTGCACATGTAGGTGCAACCATTTGTGTCCCATATAAAGGTTATTTACATATACATATACTGTATATCCGATATACAGGTTGCTGTAGGTCAGTGATTTAAAATAAAGTGTTATTATGTGTATGAACATGTATGTATATGTGTTGGGGGAAAACAGAATAAAGGCTGAAACTGAAACTGAACAATATCTGCCAAGTCAAGTGTAAGAAATCAAAATCAGGAAATCAAGAATAATATTAAGGTCAACCAAAAACGTTTAATATCTTCTGCACATAATCCAACATCACCAAATGTGTCTCGAAAAAGACAGCAAAATAAACTGGTAAATCTAAACCCAAATTCACACTTTTTGAAATTAACACTTTACATTAACTTGACTGTGGTGGCTGTGTCAACAACAACTGTAGTCCTGCTGGATTTAATTTTGATGATGGGCAATAGTGTACAATATTATAAAACAAATTATGTAATATGCATTACCTAAAATTAGATCAATCAGTAACTTCTTATAAGAGACCTGAAATTCATATCACTTGTTATATATTAGCCTGTGCAACTGTTTGAACAGTCAATATAGTTTGTACAGTCTCCTTCAAAAAGTGCCCAAACCATCTTGCTTTGACTGCACTTAATTACTCTGATAGTCTTCATAAACACAACCTCAGAAAAGATACTCGACCTTTTGTAATATTTCAGAAATGAATGCATAACATAACGTATATACTTACTGTCTCATATAAACGTCATCAAACGTCACCACGCAGCACTTTAATTCCTGAGAATCTGAAACACATTTTATCCACTTGTCCTTGCAGTAATGGGGACACAGTTGTAGACAAATATGCGGTCCACTCGCGTGGGATACGTCATTTTGATCGCCATTGTGTTTCTATACCGGGTCACGCCATATATACGACAATGGTTTGCTTCCCAATAACGCGTAAACAGCGAGCAGAACGCGATTTACAGGAACGGACTGGAATATTACCTATGAACGCTGACTTGTCATGTCTTCGCGGTTCTGTGCAGATTAACGCCGCTCAGGGAGGAAACCGTTGGAAGTCTGATGACACTGTTGTGTTAAAGAGGTAAAAGTGTCGGTACAAAAGGACAACTTACTAATCATTTACCCGAGAGGGCTTTATGCACATGTAAGGGTCCCCGCTCATCTCATTATTATGGTACATTCAGAGCTGCGCGCACAGCAGCAGAGTCAACCAGTCTGCACCAGTTCTCTGCACTGCATATCCGCCACCTTTAAACCCGCACAAACACACATTTACACGCTGATACATACCTCAAAACAAAGCTGTCATTTTAAAACCGTCAACGCTTCCACGATATCCATGCGTACGAAATGATGAATGAGAAATGTGTCTAATAAACAGAAATGTACTGTCAAATAGAGGAAGTGCATGTGGGAGGAGCTAAAGTTTACGGGAGGATTTACGCGCGAAACACCTGACCGGTGTCTTGAGGTTACTAAGCAACCAAACCCCGTTTGTTATACATGAATTATTACACGTTTGAATAGGGTACAAAATTGGGTCTGAACCATCAGAAAACGTTCCATTTTAGATAATTTTTAGCATTTTCTATAGGATTATATAGATTACAAATAAAGTAGACACTTTATAAAATGTAAAAATTAATCAAATAAAAACCTATGATAAAATGAGTAACACAGTTGCAAATTCAGCCAAAATTAAGCTGTCACTCAGAAGGGGTTTGCTACAAATATTGGTTTGTAATTACTGCTGATTTTTTTTATTTTTTTTTAATCGATTTATTATTATAGGCTATGTATTTTTGTCAATTATTTTGTATAGTGCTTGTGTAACAGGGCTGAATGATTGAGGCCGATGAATGCAGTCAGTACTAAAACAGAAGAAATTAACATAAAATTAGCATCAGTGATTATTTTACAGCACGCAGTTCTAAAATAAAGTTGGCTGAACTCTATACTCATGAATTCTATGGTAAACCAGCTAAATGTTAAACTCTGTACTTGTTTAGTTTGTCACCTGAAATGCATAAAGGCAAGTACTATTTAAAATATACAATTACTGTTGTTAAAATCATAACAACATGCAAATACAAAGCATAGTTATTACTGGACACCATAAAATAATATGGAGCAAAACTCACCTTATGTCAGTTTTCATCGTAAATGCATGCCTTTGCAAGCTTTCTGTCTTGTTTAAATGTAAACGAAATCCTTTTTTTTTTTTACAAGCGAAACATATGGTTGCAAATAAGATTAAACAGACTTTGCCTTCCCCACCCCACTGGACAACCAGGTCCTGTGGGTTCGCTTGTGTTGAGAAGCGTTGGGTATTTAACTGCCACATGAACGATTTTTTGTGTGTCATTGGTGTGGTTATTTTATGTGACCAGCCACCTGCACACACAGAGGGAGACAAAGGACAGATATCAGAACACCACACCGAAAAATCTCAGAGTTTGATTGAAACAAAGGGTGACAAGGTGAATCTCACATTCCAATTCGTGCCGCAGGCAAATTCTTTTATGAGGACATTTCTTGGCACTCAAGCTCTTCAGCTATAATAGGCTGATCTAAAGAAAACACTGTGGAAAAACTTCAGTGGTTCAACCGTAATGTTATAAAGCTATGAGAATTCTTTTTGTGTGCAAAGAAAATACAAATAATGACTTTATTCAACAATTTCTTCTCTTGTGTCTCAGTCTTCGCCACACGTTCATGAGAGTACCACGATGCATGCGTGTGTTGCTGCTGATGCAGGAGCCGGCATTCTGACACAGAACCTGGATGCTCTTCCCCTTGTTTACAAGTAGAAGAAGATGCATGCTGTACATAAAACATTCGGAAACATTACTGAAGATTTTGACAGAGAGGATGACTTGCAATTTTTTGCCCAGGCTTACTCGAACCAGAATATTCAGACAATGAACTAAAAGAGATGGACGCTCCACGTATATCAGAATGCCATCAGCATCAGCAGCACCACTCATGCGTGGTACTCTCGTGGTACTCTCCTGAACGCGCGTCATAGACTGACACTGAAGAGAAGAAATTTTTGAATAAATTTGTTATTTTTGTTTACTTTGTGCACAAAAAGTATTCTCGTTGCTTCATAAAATTAAAGTTGAACCATGGAATAATTTAACGATGTCCTTAGTACCTTTCTGGGCCTTGAACGTGTCAGTTGTGTTGCTGTCTATACAGGTTCAGAAAGCTTTCGGATTTCATCAAAAATATCTTAATTTGTGTTCCAAAGATGATCGAAGGTCTAACAGGTTTGGAACAACATGAGGGTAAGTAATTAATGACAAAATTTTCAATTTTGTGTGAACTATCCTATTAATAATAATAATTGTTGCACCCCATGGAGTGCAAATGTGGTCCCTGTAAGTTTCGTGGACCATCTGTTGAAGCTCTTATTTGTACTGAGTCAGCCATACTACATTTGGTATATGGAATGTTTTAGACTTAGTGGTGACAAGGGATCAGGCACGAGTTAAACATCTCCATCTTGTTGACAAAATAGTGTACTTGTACTTTCTATTTTAGGGTGCAAGTACTTGCCTGCCTCAGATCTAGACCTGGTGTTGTGTTTCAGGATCTTAATTAACCAAGCTATGTTCTATATAAAGGCATTGGCTGTCCACTTTAGTCAAAGTTAGATGACATGCCACTATACAGAGCAAAACTGTAACAAAATATTTTCTTCCATCTCATTTGGAGTATTGTACAGGTAGAGGTAGATAGAGGAAATATTCTCATTTCCTGATTAAAAAATAAATAAATAAATAAAATACAAATTTTACCTTCAAATGTAACATAATTAACATTAAATAACCATATGCAAGGCAGAGGTAATGCTTTTGAAAGTGGCTGAAGCTATAGCATTTTCCCTCTCTGCTTTTTACTGTAGACCAGACCATGATTCAGCTATCAATAGCCATGTCCATCACAGCTGATCATGTGACCAAGCATACACTCTCTGATCCCTACTTGGTGCTGGAACATGAGATGAGATGGGAGACAACACGCACATAACTCCATTAGACAGAGGATTGCTCTATCGGAAATTAATAATACTCTTTCACATAAATTAGGCCGGGGGTGGTGAACTCCGGTCCTGGAGAGCCGTAGCCCTGCAGAGTTCAGCTCCAACCCTAATTAAAACTCACCTGCCTGTAGCTTTCTAACAACCCTTCAAACCTTGATTAGCTTGTTCAGGTGTGTTTGATTAGGGTTGAAGCAAAACTCTGCAGGGCTGCGGCTCTCCAGGACCGACGTTCGCCACCTCTGAATTAGGCCTATAACTGCTCTATTACAGCATCAGCATTTACTAACATTCTCTTAATGACCATATGAAAATAAAGTCAATTTGAACACAATGCTTTTTTTTTTGCGCTTGAAAAACAAATATTGAACATATTTAATATTAAACAATTAAACTTAAAATTTATGTCGTCTTAAAATTAAACAAAACATTGAATCATGCTATACAGATTAAATTGTTGGCTTTAATGGGGACCTATTATGCCCATTTTTATAAGATGTAAAGTCTCAGGTGTCCCCAGAATGTGTCTGTGAAGTTTCAGGTAAAAATACCCCACATATCATTTACTATACCATGCCCAAAATGTCCCTTTTTGGGTGTGAGCAGAAACACGCCATTTTCGTGTGTCTCTTTAAATGCAAATGAGCTTCTGCTCCAAGCCCTCCTTCCAGAAGAGGGCGGAGCCTTTACAGTTGTGCTTCGGATACTCTCCAGTAATAAAAGTTGCACAGCGAATAGAATTCACGAAGATGTATCAATACCTGTTTTTATAGTCTATGATCAAAACCGACTGTTCATGATCCAACTTCATATCCAGAACACTTAAGTACCGCACTTTATATTTTGGGGATGTTTAGTGAAACAGTTAAGGCAAATGTGCCGAATTGTGTCGAGTCTTCGAAACAAACTGACACCCATCTCTACTGTGACACCTAGTGGTCACTTGCGTGGCACTGTGTCGAAACGTTACTTTCGCCTCAGCCATCCCTACTTTCTGAACGTGTTTGTTAGCACGCTGAATGGCTAATGTGGCTAAAGTTACCATTATCTCTGACAGTACTCAATGAGACCAGAGCTAACTTATGTCGTTATTTATTTTTAAGAATCAATCGATGTGTTTATGAATTATACAGATGGTGAGCGTTTTCGGGTTAAAAATAAAAATAACATAGCTCTGCTCTCTGTGAATACAGATACAACGTGCTAAGAAGCACATTCAGAAAGGTTTGCAAACATTCGCAAAATAAAATGTTAGGTATTTGCATGTCCTGTATATGAAGTTGGATCACGATCAGCTGGTATTGATCCATCTTTGAGAATCAACTTTTGTTGGCCCTTGTTTGCAAAGTTTGTGATAATTTGCACAAACATTCCCTTCATGAATAAAATGAATCCACTGTGTCCTCGGTGGCAGTTTATAAAAGTAAAATTGGAAATTATAGTTCCCATTTAAGGCATACTGTTACACAATTAAATTATGTAAACTGTGCTAATTTTTGTGTCCATTTCATTTTCAACATTTTAACAAATATGACTGAGACATATCTGAATAATCTTCACCATCATATTGTCATCCCACAAAAGAAATAAATAAAATCTTGTTTGCAGTTGCATTTTTAATAGCAGCAATGTGTTAAACTTTCTGGTGTATGAATGCATTTAGGAAATCAGCAAATTATCCCTAAATATTGCATAGACTCTGTTGCATTTACAGCACAATACTGCCACCTGGGTGACAACTCTCCCTTGAGAATTTCAGAACATCAACTGAACTCAACACAAGGGACAAAAAATGCATTTTATTTATGCTGTTTTACAAATCAAAAACACTTTGGTAGAATGAAAATAATACAAAACTAAGGCATAAAATAAGGCATATGGTGGCACTATATAGCTGCTTTGACACAATCTGTATTGTATAAAGCACTAGGCTATATAAATAAAGGTGACTTGGCTATATTATGTCAGCACTTTTATCTAATGGAAAACAAATCCTTCATTTTATGCACTGATAAAAAAAAAGAAAAAAAAAAAACCTTTGGCATTCACATCTATAACCTTTAACATGCAGACCAGACAGAAGACCAGAACAGGAACTGACCTTCCTAGTCAGGTCTACTGTCAAAAAAAAAAAAAAAAATCACTTCAAATGCACCAAAGTCATTTGTGAATATTTTACTAGAGGACTACATGCAAAACACACAAAGGTCTAGTGATCTAAACTGCTCAAGTATTCAGTTTTAACCCTTTCTTAAAGCAACTAAAGATGTGTATTACCAGTGTCTTGGAATTCATACATGAAACACTGATTCAATGACACTTGTTAATGATGGCGATGTAACAGGAGTCTATTAAAAAAAGGCCACATGCTGATCTCAGTACATCAGACGAGTCACCTCCCACAAGGCAAGATCAGATCAGAGACAAGGTAATTGCCAAGTACATGACCTCAAGAAAAGACACACACTCATAATCTATCGCCACTGTCTAGCTGAGAGAAAATACTATGGGAACTAAGTCTACCGGATAGGCCTGTTGCAATAATCAATATATCGACTTATCGCACAATGTATGTACATGACCTCAATAATATTTGGTGACAATATATTGCCCATTATATTTACTTAAAAATTAATGTCACCATGTTTTTATATTCCACTTGCGCCAGTGTCTTTTGCAGCTTCTCAAACATAACCTGGTGTAGTGCTAGTTCAAATTTAAAAACTGCTTCTACAAAAAAAAGTTTAATCTCCAGATATGGCCTTGTTTAGGGAACTGTGCCTTTGTGCATACGGACATCTGACTGCTAAGTAAGATTTTTTTTGTTTGTTTGTTTTTTTCAGCAATACAATGCACCCTTAATTTACAGAGAAAAGAAGGTCTGGGAAAAATCTGTAGATGGAAAAATCTCTATACATGTTATTTGTGAAATTTTCTATTTGTTAATTTGCACTTTTTGTAAAAAAAAAAAAAAATCTATTTATTCAATTTTTTAAGGTATCTAATATTTTGACTTATTTTCCATGATCTAAATAAGAATTAGAAGTTAAAGTTCATTTTAAATTGAAAATGCCTACTTCCACTATCATTATAATACATTTAAATAAATACAATATAATAAAACGCACAAAATAAAATTAAAATAACAATAATATTGTTTATCGCAATTATTTCTGGAACAATATATTGCACTACAAAAAGTTGTTATTGTGACAGGGCTACTACCTACCTGATTTATCTTAGTGCACCTTGAGAGATCTTTTTTTTTTTTTCCATATTATAGACATTATAGAAGAATCCATTTCGTAAAATGCTTTTGTATATATGCTTAGAGCTTTGTTTCTGGCAAATGTTTTCTTTTAGTTTGTATAAAATAGAAACAGTGTACAATGCGAGCTTAAATGACAAATACTGTTGACTAATATGATGAATAAATCTAAATGTCTATTAATAGTACATTGTTGGTATATAAGAAAAAATATGTGTATATACTTAGTTAAGGTAAGAAAAATGCCTTCTACATTTGCATTCTGTCTTCAACCAGAGAAGTCAAGTACTGTTTAAACTAAGCAAACCACAGCAGAAAAAAACCCTTTAGAAATGCATATTACGACATTTGAAGCTGGTACATCTAGTGCATAAGAGGTATACTGAAATGTGGTTGCATTTATCTGCCCAGGATCTACTACCAACAACAGACAGACTTATCATTAAAACAGAAATGCTAAGAAAAACATGTAAATCTACACGAGAACACATGCATAAGGATCCTGCTTTCCAAAAGCTTTAGAATTATCAGAGTAAATATGCAGGAAGAAAAATACAAAAACAAAACAAACAAAAAAATACTACTAGTATATATGTTTATATTAACTATTTTCCTATCATACTGTACATGCTTTAAATCCTTGCAAAGTCCTATATACACATAAAAAGTCAAATAAAAGGAATGTTAAAGTTTCTAGTGCAAATTCTAATATCGCTATTTCCAGTGCAAAACATGTTGTACAGTACTTGACCTGCAAAAGCTTAATGGATTATGAAAGCAAATGTCAGTCAAATGCAGTGAAAACTTACAATGAAATTGCATCCCACTGTCTGTAAAATGCATCCCTGTCAGTTGTCTACTTTTATGATTTACATGTAAAAAAATTAAATAAAATAAAAAAATCTAACATCTTAGAAAATTAAATAAAGAGTCTTAGAATGTTTACATGGCATATTTTTTCATAATATACAATGTAAGGCATTAAAAGGTATCCATCCCTAGATTTCTCTTTTTTGCATTAAAAGGCCATTAAGCACAAGTCCAGCTTTAAACATGAAATTGCAAGTACTCACCCATATAGATCACTATACATACTACAGGACGAAACACCTGGAGCCTTGCCTCTTAAGGAGTCAGATTACAATATTTGGCATTAAAGCAAAGCAGTCATCACTCTGCTTGCATTTGTTCCCTGATGTCTGAAGGCAGCGTTTCAAACAGCACGTCTTCTACGACAAGTCCACTGCACTTTAAGGCGCGACAATAGCCAAGTTCAGCCGGTAAGAACTCAAAGTGATTACCCTTTAACTCCAAGTGAGTCAGTACGCCTAGGAAAGAAATCTTTGGTGAGAGGACAGACAGCATGTTTCTGCCAAGCTTCAGAGTCTTCAGCTTCTTACAGAAGAAGAGCTCATCAGGAATATTTTCGATTTTGTTGCAACTAACAGAGAAGTACTGAAGGCTTTGGAGAACGCCTATCTCCGGTGGGATAAAACGGATGTCATTGTTGGAAAGATCAAGGTAACGGAGTTTGTTGCACAGGAACAAATGTGAAGGTAGGATCTCGATCTTGTTATGACTGAAGTAGAGGCGCTCCAAGCTGGTGAGTTTTTTGATGTGTTCAGGTATAAAAGCGATGCTGTTGTGCCAAAGCTTCAGACAGGTCAGCTTACAGAGGTGCTGGAAGCTGACAATCTCTTCAATGGTGCGTAGATTGTTCTCTTTCAGATTCAATGTCTGCAGATTAGACAGGCTGAAAATGGCGTGTGGTATGCGCTCCAGGTCACAGTGCACCAACTCAAGTTCTGTAAGATTCACCATCTTTTTCAGGTTGTTTAGCATGACCAGTTTGGTGCCATCATTGCAAATACAGAGGCGCTGTAGATGGCTGGCCACATCCACAATGGATTGAGGGATCTTGGTGAAGTTGCTCTTGAGCATCAGTGTCTTCAGCGCTTTGAGCTCTCGTAGAGAGTCTAGGGTTACATTCTTTGATGCATCAGAACCTAAAGAGCCAATCAGATGGAGCTCTTCCAAGTTTCGCAACACATACATCCACTGTGGAAGTTCACGACCATCATCGAACTTCACTCGCAACACCTTCAAGTTCTCCTTGAGGAAGGAGGTGGCTGCACTGTGGATCTTGAGCGAGCACTGGTAAAGCGAAAGCTCCTGGAGATCCTCTAGTTGGGCAATGGCTGCTGGTATGGTAACGTTATTAATAATCTCAAGCTTCAAAGACTGCAGCTCTGTCACCTCAAAGATGGTATCTGGGAGACCAGACAGCATGAAGAGTTGAAGTTCGAGCCTGTTATTGCTGTTGGTCTGCAACTTCTGCCGAAGCTTATCAGCTGTCCACTCGTGGTTGAGGTTGAGCTGTTTCAGCTTGTTTTCACTCACCTCTGAGAGAAACACTGCAAATCTCTTGGAATATAGGGGATCATACTGGTCGATCATGTGCAACATGAAAGCAAAGTCATTCTTCACATCTGGGATGTCATCAATTCCAGTCTCTTGCCTGACATATTCAAAAGAGTATTCCTTGAGAGAAATATAGAACAGCCAGTAGGATGTATAAAGGCAGGTAAGTCCGTAAACTCCAACAAAACACAAATAACAGTAGGAGAGCTTAGAGAACAAGTGGGCCATAGTATGATTGCAACAGAAGTACCGGTACCCCGTCATGTCCTGCATGTTCCCAGTACAGGTAACACTAAACCTAACCTTTGACACCAGAGCACTGTTGTACGCAATTATAAGGATAAACTTGAGCACTTTTACAACAGTCTGACGGACATACATCATATATAATATATCACCCTCCTCCACATGCAGGCGAAATTTTTTGACCTTCTCAAACAAGGCCTTGGCCTGCTCTCCTTCCTTCTTGTCAAGGACACTTGCTGCTGGCTTGTCAACAACAATCTTTTCAGGAATGGATCTTAAAGACTCAGTCTTTTCCAGGTTGCCCTCGCCAATTGGAATATCAAGGGTTGACCTACTGGCACTGTTCTTCTTCTTGTCCTTCTCCTCACGATTCTCCCCAGATACTTCTGACAGTGCCCTCGTAGTCCACGGAGAGTCAAAACACTTGCCCAGGATGGATATAAAGTGCTCAATTTTAGAGCTGGAGCCAGGAAACTTGAACCAGAAATTGCTGCACACCATGAAAATGACGGTATGTATGAGAACCAGGTAAGGGAAGTACTTAGCATACCAATGCAGTGCCTTTTCGTAGCACATTTGGTTTATGTAATTATACTGCTGAATATCCAAGTTCGTCTTCAGTCCTTTCAACTCATGGACAGGCACTATTGATTCATGATTTGTAGAAAGAGGTGGGCACATCAGCTCTGTCTGGTTTGGCGAGAATGTCCTTTGAGGAAGGCATATGATTTTGTCTTGCATCACCTAAAAGGACAGAAGAGTGAAAGAGAAGAGACAGAAATTTGCATTAAGATAGTTGGGGGATAGTTAAACCAGCATCTTTCCATGTACATTCTAACTATCAATTCTACCATTCTAACCCATCTACTATCCATTCTAATTATATTAATATGCCCAAGTATGTAAGTAACTTTATCTGGATATAAAAAAATTAAAGATAAATGCTCATGAACCTCAAATGCAGAGAGCAAATAAATACACATCAAGAGTGTAAAAGAGAGCAGACTAGGCCATTTCATGTACTGAATTACAATTCCACACCATCCATAGATTGCCAGGAACAGTGTAACACTATCTGACAAGAAGCATCTCTTTTAAGATAACTATTTTGGTCCTCTGACATCATTGTTGTGACTAAGACAGGAAATGAGAAATCATTACACTAGGGGTGGGCGATATGACCAAAATCTTGTTTCACGATATGAGTAATTTTATATCACGATGACGATATATTACAATATAGTTATTTTTTTTTTCTTTTAATAAGGTTGTTATGATAGTAAAATCTTTGATACCATAGAATTTTAATAATCCTTGTCACCAAGGTCGATATCAAACTAATACAAGAAAATAATAATAATAATAAAAAAAAAAAACTCAAGCTCACTGGAGATAAATAAACAGTCAGTGATGAAATAAGGATAAGAAACTAATTACAAGCAATAGGACAAAAACTACTATAAAAAAGAAATACATTGTGTAAATCAGTCTTCTATCTATCTATCCAAATAAATATATATATATATATATATATATATATATATATATATATATATATATATATATATATATATATATATATATAGGCATAATTATTAGCATTAGCATTATTTATTTATTTTCTTCTTATTCTAGTTACAAATAATTTAGTCAAGAGCAATGAGACATTTTCTCTCACTGTTGTTTGATTAACATGAATGGCATATTGAATAAATATTTGAAAACTTCCCCTTTAAGACCGAAGCTTTCTCTCGCAACTGTTTACGTTCCCTTAAGACCTAAATGGCTGTGTTGGAGTATGTGTATGAGGATAGGCTACTTGCAAAGCCTGGCATTTGGATGCATATAAGTGTTTATGCAATCGTTCAAAGCCAATAAAGCGGCAAAAATGCTCACAAACTTTATTAGCAGCTGATGCATGGCTTATGCACTCCTCTCACACAGAAACTGAGACAGCGCATTAATATAGCTCTGTTGTTTGTGTTTCAATGGCCTAAAATCAGTTGTTTTAAACTGCAGTGCTTAAAAACGTGTGCAAACATTAAATTTTCGTTACCACGCGCACAGCAACGTGACATGAGCGCGCATGCTGTTTTTCAAATTTCTGCCTGCATCCCCGTGTAATGCATGTAAGACTGCCATCATTCAATGAAAAAGTATTGCAGTAAACAATGTATTTTGCTCCACCAGAAATAAACGATAGAGCATAATATGAAACAATAGACTTTTTATTTCGTCCAACCGATATATATAGTCATATCGCCCAGCCCTACATTACACTGGCCATTTGAATTCAAGAGGGAGATGAATTAACTTTGGGCTAGGAGGAAAAGGTGCTCAACGACTACTCAACACAACAGGCAAAAAAAAAAAAAAAAACTTTTACTAGAATTGAAAAGCAGTAAACAAAAGCATTCTGTATTCAATTCAAGATGTGTGCACTTCCCCCCTTTTCCTGCAAAACTGTTTTAGTTTGTCTGGTAATTACACCATGTGGTTTCTGTCTGGAAAGGTAATGAGAAAAAAGAAAAATCAGCTAAAAAGAAAGGGAAAAGATTGTGAGAGCTCTACACAGCACTATAGTGTAGCACAAACACAACAGGCAGGCTGCTGACTAAAGCCTGCTAATGAAGCATCAGCTCTGAACATGGCATCTCTGCAGTAAAATGTATGTGAGGTGCAGCAGCCCCAAGTGCCTAATAAAATGTGCATTGTGCACTACATGGCCACTCAAAGTGCCCCCAGTCAAAAATGGTCATTTAACAAAGAGGAGGCTATTTATTCACCCCTCAGAACCACAGGACTATGCCATGACATTAGTCAAAGCATTAATTAGGTCAATTAATACAGCCTTTACTGGGATCATCATGAACATCCAATCTCAATTCACAAATTGCAATACACCATGCAACTGTGCCATTCTTTGATGCACACCTCCAGGGACAGTGGGGGATATTCCCACCCTAACAATGAGTTCCTGTTAATGTTTGTTGAGGCTAAAAATAATTAGGATTATCTAGGAATTGAAAGTCAAGGGCATGCGTGCTGCTTGAAGCTCCACCCACTATTTTAGGAGGCTGAGTAGCTTTACTGCAGGAGTCATTTTGTGTTTATAGAGGGGCCACCTGAGGGGAAGGAGTAATCTTTTCAAGTGGGGTGAGTGGAATTTAGCTTTTTTCCGTTAACAAACTCCCACCTATAAATGCAGTATGCACTGCCCAACAGTGGGCTGTTCATGCACAGAGGAAATCCATCTATGGTGTGAAGTCATTCATTATTCTGTTGCTGTGGATCAAGGAACACTGTATGTCTTAGTATTTCTTAAGATGTTAGTTTTTCAGCAGCAAAAAAAAAAAAAACCTTGAAAGACCATAGTGTTCATTCGTGTGTTTGGTTTAAGGAGAAGAATTGTAATATTTACCTGCAGAGTGCATCCAAACACACCTATCATGAGCATGACCACAGAGAGGTAGTCTGTGAACACATCCCACCATGGCTTCAGAACCCGGAACGCTGGCTGCTGTTCCGTGAACTGCCGGAATTCGGTCACGGGAATCATACTCCTGTAAAGGCACAATAAAGAATTATGAATTGGAAGAAATATATTAAATGCTGACAAAAACAAAAACAAACAAAAAAAAAAAAAACAGTTGATATGCTAGAGTTGTCACAATACCAAACTTTCAGTAGTTTTTGATCATTTTTTTTTTTCAATTAATAACATTTCTTTTAAAAGGGCAAGTAAAAAAAAAAAAAAGACAAAAGAAACATTCCACAATCATCACAATTTTGATTTCATTCATGCATTCAAAATCAGTTATTCCTCCCAAAACTTTGCAGTGTGCAATTCAATTGGCAACAATGCATAACATTTCAGAAAACATACTGTTAGTGTAAACTAAAAAAATCTGATGCTCTTTACAGGCTGAGCACACAACTTGCCTGCTGTGTGCATGGGAGCATTTGAAAAACATGGTATATAATAGTACATTTGACAACACTGCGCTAGACTAAATACTGTATAAATTAATGGGCATTTAAAATAAATAAGCTATGGTACGACAGTCAAACAGCATTATAGTATGCAGCAGGTTGAAACATTTTTTTTCTAATTATTGTTTAATACTATCCTCTTGTTCTGTCAGAAAAATAAGTTGGTTCTTATAGCTGAACTGGAATAGCATGATGGAAAGGACATGGGTTCAATTCCCAGGGAATGCACGATCTGATAAAATGTATATCCCAAATTCTCTGGACTAAAAGCCATTGGCAAATCCATAAACACAAATGTATTTAATGTTCTAATAATGGTTTTTAATAGCTAAAGAATTATAACCTCAATAAGGAACATTTGTTTACACAGGAACAACACATTTGTATTTGAATATTTAAATATGCATTTCACTGTGTGAAAATCAAACATCCAATGATCCAACCATATGTATCATCTGCTTATTATTATTGTTATTATTATTAAATGACTACCTGGAATATTGGTTAATATAATGGTTGATTCTTGATTTAACTACTACATTGAGCAATAAAATATTTCTGAATAATCACTATTTTCCAGATCAACGCTGTATAACTGGATGGGGCTGCTCATACATTATATATTCTTTCCCTTCACAGTCTCTACAAGTAAACTAATGAAATAAATGTAAATTCAAATCCATGCATCTATTTATTTGGCAAATATCCAGGTAAAGTATAAAATATAATAGTGCAAAACAAAAATCTTTCTTTAATTTAAACTCTAGTGTGGGAACTGCAATATCAATACCTTGATATTTTATAGCAATAAATAAATAAACAAATGTCTTGAGGTGCAAATACAAATGACCTATGAATCCTGAAAGACACTGGATAAGAATTTAGGTCAACTTAGTATTCAGGACAACACTTATGAAGACCAGCATAATATACCCTTACATTCTAATGATTCCTAATGTAGGCAGTCTGCCAGGCTTCCTCTAACCTCTATTGTGCTGCACTTTTTGCATCATATAATACACAAAGCATATTTCACTGCTCTTATTAATTATTGAGATTACTGCTGCATATGCTTCACTTTGCAGCAGTCAGCCAGTCAAAAAATATATATGTGTGTGTGTGTGTGTGTGTGTGTGTGTGTGTGTGTGTGTGTGTTAGCCTATTTTTTGACAGGCCGCGTGTGTATGTATGTACCTATAAAAGTCCTGCACAGATGGAGAGCATTGACACAACAAAGTAGTTAAATAGAATTCCATGAGGAAGGGTAGAGTAGTACTAGAACATTTAAACCACCGTTTTCTTCTCTTTCTCTGTGTGTCTCTGTCTCTCAATCGGTGTTTGACATCAAAGCACCGCAAGAGCGATTCAAAATCATGTATGTCCATCTGCTATCTATTAGCTCTCACAGTACTTTGATGTCATACACCGATCGGTCTGTGCAGCACCGCTTCAAGTTGAACACACCTAATTATTGAACAATTGCAAATAGAAGTTAACTTAATTCATGTGATGTGTGTACTGCTACACATCTTTGGTTTATTTATTTTTTCTTTTTTTTTGTCTAATTTAGATGGAAAATGTGTGTCTTTTTATCGTTTGAGTCACTTATCAAAAGTTGCCAAATAAATAAAAAAAAAAAATAGCTAAATTTGTTGCTAGGTGCTATTGGAAGAAAAAGTTGCTAGGGTAATCTGAAAAGTTGCTAAATCTAGCAACAAAATTACTAAATTGCCAACACTCCACCTGAAATCCAGTCAAACAGCCTAAATTACTCTCTCTGATCAAAACATCAGATAAGCAAAAACACCCCCCATATACTTTACATGCAAGATCAAACCAAAGAAATAACACTTCACAGCCTGTGAAAACAACAGTCAAAATGTGAATGCACTAAAATAAATTAACGCTAAAATAAAATACAGTATGGTGTATAATAAACAATTAAATACACTCATTTATAAGATATACAAAAAAGTATACAAGTACACAATTAGTACTATAGTAGCTTAATCATCACAAACTTGTCAGCAAATGAATGGACCCTTTTCACAAGACTGTGATGTGTTTAACAGTCATCATCATCGTAAATCCTTGACTATTTTTCATTTTTTTTTTTAAATGTATGCACATTTATAACAATATTCTTTGTCTTATATTACCTTTGCATCTAATTAAAAAAAAAAAAAAAAAAAGCTAATGCGAGGGTGTTTCTAATGCAGCGTCTATAGGAGGGACAGTAAATTTGACATCCGTTATCAATCTCTCTCAATTTTTTCCCTTTTATTGAAACTCACAAAAACACTATCAGGGAGTTTTCTTTTGCTATTTGAGCAAATGGGAATGCAAAAAATATATCTGTGGTACTCTCCCATTCACTGCTCTTCAAGTTAACCCAACTATGACGACTTCCGCTGCTGAGAAATCCATTAGGCAAACCTGACCTCAGCTGATCATACATCTTCAAGTGGTGTACTTGCTGGAAATGTTAACAGTTCAGTGGTGCTTACACCAGAGTAAACACAATCGGTCTTATTCAGATTAAAATATAGCCTACTCCAGTATCCACATACAGTTTGTACTTTTATAAATAAGATTTTTTTCTTTGTTCAAGAAAAAAGACTTCAAAGCTTGGATATTTAGATGCAATCTGCCTGTATTCAATGCACAAAATGAGTAGGTAAAAGAACTTGGCTGTATATGCAACATTCAACAGGCAGCCTTCTTCAGGCAGCGCAAAATATCTAGACATTCGTGAACAGCTGCAGCAGTTCAAGTATCTTGAACTCCTGATTACTGGCTGCTTTTGTCATAAGATATATTCCTCACGTAGATTTGAAACTTATAAAATGCATATCCCTTTACACCTCCAGCAGCATAACAC
The DNA here is from genome assembly GCF_018340385.1 of Cyprinus carpio. NCBI lineage: Eukaryota > Metazoa > Chordata > Actinopteri > Cypriniformes > Cyprinidae > Cyprinus > Cyprinus carpio. Next base: position 16,479,309 of record NC_056577.1, read on the forward strand.
ATTTAAAAAAAAAAAAATTATAATTGTTAAAAGATACAATTTCATGACATTTATTTTAGATAAATACTGCACTATATATCCAATGTTCAGACGCTACAAGACGGTAACTACTAAAATGTTGGCAGACTGAATGGAAAAATCCAAAGCGTTCTGATAGACAAGAAATAAGCAGTGCAGAAATGGATGGGGGGTCTACGCATGTTGCAGCAGACCTGCTATTTAATCTAATAGCTCTAGTATCCTACTAACCTCAGCTTAGTAGAGATCTGTATCATCTCCTGGAGCAGCTCTTCCTGCCAGGAAATGGGGTGATTCTCAAATATAGTCGTGAAGGAAAAAAAAAGGAAAAAAAACCTTGTACGTCTGATTCACATCCAGTCAGCAGGATGAAGAGCTCACTTCCAGAAGGCTCGGTAAAAACATTCGACAGCCGTTTTGTAATGTTACGTGAAGACGATTTCCTCTACTGCTAATAACGGAAATCTAAATAAACAACATTCCCTCTCGCAGGACAAAACAAGGCACGTTCACTCATGCGATTTTTATTTCATTTTAAACTGCACATTTGTTTTGAATGTCTTGTAGTCTACATTAAGGTAAGTATTTTAAATAGACGCCTGTCTGTCTGATCACTATGGGTATAAAGTACATAATGTAAAATAATATAATCTAAACATTTTTTTTTTTTTTTTTTACATTTAATAACTTTACTGGCGCAATAAAAAATATTGTTATTCTATGAGCTATATCGACACTTTCCCCGAGGTCCTCTGTTTTCTTTCGTCTCAATTATTTTAGTAAATTCAACAAATTTGTTTGTAACGTTACCACGTAGCTACCACATTTTTTTCTCCTTGAGGGGGTTTGAAAAGTTAAACGCTGCCCCCGAGCGAGTTTCAATATTTCAACGACTATCCCAACAATTGCGTCATGAAGATGAATTATTCAAAATAAACATCAGCAATGTTAATGTCTGGTCGCAAACGCCGATAACTCGAGGGAAACGGTCTCGGTTTTGACTCACCTTTAAATGGACTGAAGGCGCGTTCTCCGTCTACAGCTGAAGATTCTAGCGGACGCTGTGGCATGTCCTTGTGGCTGCGGCTCTCAGTCAGTTCTGTCCTCCAGCTGCCGTGGGCGGGACTTCAGTTCACGACAACAGCGTTCCCAGAACCGCCTTCTTCACTTTCCGTTTAGATTGTGCGCGTTACTCTGTCGTGTTACATAGCCTACATCTGTCCATGACCCATAAGAACCTCATTGTTACAGCGAATCTCAGGGGCATATCCTCCACATCCCCAGCATTTTAACTACTAAAAAAAAGCCATTTCCTATGCGTCACGCAAAAGTTAATTATAGATTTAACCGTTTACAGTCCTTGTTTAACTTTAAAAAAAAAAAAAAAAAAAAAAAAAGATGGGATAATGAGCTGGAGAGATGATGTATTATGCGGGGCAGTGGTTTATTATAAAAGACTGTAATTCACACAGGGTTCCTGACCATATTAGCTTATTGTTAAATGACCCAACTACACAGAGAGTGGAACTATTGAACAACAATTCAAGAAATGTAATAAAAGTTCTAAAAGATGAGTATTGTAACTCTGTGTGTATCTTTAGGGTGTCTCTGTAGTATTTATTTTAAAAAGATATCAGGAATGGGAACTAATGCCAATGATCCATGACAGTGTACACAGGGTATTCATTACTGCCATCCTCCTCCACACCAGCCATAGCAGACATTAACTTGAGTATGTCATCCCACTGTCTCCATAGCCTCTGTATTAGATCATATGATTACAGCATGTCTGATTGGCTGCACTGTCTGCCTCACGCTTGCTTGCACGCTCCCTCTATGTTCTCCGGAAACCCTCTTTGACATTGGGCGGCAGAGACTTTAGAAGGTCTTCCTCAATTAAAAGCCTATTCACTGTAAGGCTCTGGCACTTTCAGCTCTGCTGAAAGACTCCACAGCTGGTTCCCTTGGAAATAATTTAGAACACTGATATGTGGTGGAACTCTGTGCTTTTCTGGAAACTTTTGTGATCCAAGATCAAAGACATTTCCTGCCATGAAATAATCAATTTAAAGCACAGAATTCTAAATAGAACATTTTCCAGTACATGACTAAAATATGTTTTAAACAAGTGTGTGTGTGTGTGTGTGTGTGTGTGTGTGTGTGTGTGTGTGTGTGTGTGTGTGTGTGGGTGGGTGGGTGGGTGTGAGTGATTGTGTGTGTGTGTGTGTGTGCGTGATAAAATTGCCATTGTGTTCTTGATTAGCTGCACAGTCTTGTAAATGCACAGACATTTCAAAGTGTCATGTCAAGGACATAATTCATGACCCACCAAATAGTTGTTTCACGGTGATATATTTCTTGCAGGTGGGAATGTCCAAATATAGTCTCTCTCTCTCTCTCTCTCTCTATACATTATATCTGGGTAATTAAGGCCCATATTAAAGGTTTATGCTTTTTAAAGTTATAGTTTACCCCCCAAAAAAGAAAATTTGGTCATTATTTACTTACCTTCATTCAATCCAAACAACATCTAAACAACCTTTTGTCAGTGGAACATAAAATATATTTAGAAAAATGCCTCAGTCTTTATTTCTCCAAACAACTTAATGGTTCCAAACAAACAAAAAGAAATAGAAAAAAGAAAGAAAGAATGGCATACAGGTTTGGAACAACATGAGGGTAAGATTTTTATTTTGGGGTGAACAATCCCTTTCACTTCATCTTTCAGTGCATTCAAGGCATACATTTTATCATTATGTGTGCTTTTCCTGTTAAACTCATGACTGTGGCGTTATTAACACTTTATTCTACCACACTCTCCCCCTCTGTTTCTGATACGCACTATCATGTGTCACTGTTGAATGACTTCTAAAACTGGCCTACAGAGTAAGGATTCATTTTAGGATTTTGTCCAATTCTATAAAAAAAATAAAATGATTAAAAATCCTTTGATTGAATCCTTTGATAGTTCTTTGATTTTACCTTGTTATGTAAGTTTCTGGTTTCTGTGGCAGGCTGGGATCTGGAATCTACCGTTTTAAGAGTGTGTTTAAAAAAAAATTTCAGCATTTTTGAACATGGATGTCTACTTGACCCTTAGAATTTCAGATTGATACCAAACAGAAACATTGAAAATATATTTGCTTCTTTAGGAACAATGTATTGTACTTGTCTAGTAGACAAAATATTTAAGCAAAGTCATTTTTTACATCAGCAGTACCACTGTACTCTCATCCCACATTAGGTCAAAAGATCCTGCCTATGGGAGTTTCTGATCTATAAATGCTAGTATGGCCTGTCCATCCTATCTCCTGTCCAGATCCCTGCAGCTTGACTGAATTTCATTTGTGTCCTCACTTTGAACAGTTCAGTTTAGCCCCCTGACAATGCTCTTGGAGTCCATGGTGAGCCACAACACTTGTATAAGATGGAGAATATTTGGCCAGAGGTAGATAAGAGCTTGGGTAACTGAGCCAAAAATTGCTCACCTTTACCAATGCTTAAAGCAGCAACATCAGTCAGTTTAGTTGATGTCCACACCGTACATTGTTGGTACACACACAGTATGATCTTGAAGATTGTCTTATGAAGTGTTCTGCTAAACAAGATAACTGCAAACATATAAACTTAGAGGTAATGACAGAAGACACCTCTCACCAGGGCAGAGGAACATAGTAAACAGACTGTCAAAGGTTTTCACCTCCATTGTTCATTTATTTAACAGTTTTTATTTACATTTATCAGTTTATATAAATATATATATATATATATATATATATATATATATATATAATATATAGAAACTTGTATATTAAATACATATATATATATATATATATACAGGTGCTGGTCATATAATTAGAATATCATCAAAAAGTTTGATTTATTTTATTAATTCCATTCAAAAAGTGAAACTTGTATATTATATTCATTCATTACACACAGACTGATATATTTCAAATGTTTATTTCTTTTAATTTTGATGATTATAACTGACAACTAAGGAAAATCCCAAATTAAGTATCTCAGAAAATTAGAATATAACTTAAGACCAATACAAAGAAAGGATTTTTAGAAATCTTGGCCAACTCAAAAGTATAAAAATGAAAAGTATGAGCATGTACAGCACTCAATACTTAGTTGGGGCTCCTTTTGCCTGAATTACTGCAGCAATGCGGCATGGCATGGAGTCGATCAGTCTGTGGCACTGCTCAGGTGTTATGAGAGCCCAGGTTGCTCTGATAGTGGCCTACAGCTCTTCTGCATTCTTGGGTCTGGCATATCGCATCTTCCTCTTCACAATACCCCATAAATTTTCTATGGGGTTAAGGTCAGGCGAGTTTGCTGGCCAATTAAGAACAGGGATACCATGGTCCTTAAACCAGGTACTGGTAGCTTTGGCACTGTGTGCAGGTGCCAAGTCCTGTTGGAAAATGAAATCTGCATCTCCATAAAGTTGGTCAGCAGCAGGAAGCATGAAGTGCTCTAAAAACTTCCTGGTATACGGCTGCGTTGACCTTGGACCTCAGAAAACACAGTGGACCAACACCAGCAGATGACATGGCACCGCAAACCATCACAGATTGTGGAAACTTTACACTGGACCTCAAGCAACGTGGATTGTGTGCCTCTCCTCTCTTCCTCCAGACTCTGGGACCCTGATATCCAAAGGAAATGCAAAATTTACTTTCATCAGAGCACATAACTTTGGACTACTCAGCAGCAGTCCAGTCCTTTTTGAAGCGAGACGCTTCTGAAACTGTCTGTTGTTCAAGAGTGGCTTGACACAAGGAATCCGACATCTGAAACCCATGTCTTGCATACGTCTTTGTGTAGTGGTTCTTGAAGCACTTACTCCAGCTGCAGTCCACTCTTTGTGAATCTCCCCCACATTTTTAAAAGGGTTTTGTTTCACAATCCTCTCCAGGGTCCGGTTATCCCTATTGCTTGTACACTTTTTTCTACCACATCTTTTCCTTCCTTTCGCCTCTATTAATGTGCTTGGACACAGAGCTCTGTGAACAGCCAGCCTCTTTTGCAATGACCTTTTGTGTCTTGCCCTCCTTGTGCAAGGTGTCAATTGTCGTCTTTTGGACAACTGTCAATTCAGCATCCTTCCCCATGATTCTGTAGCCTACAGAACTAGACTGAGAGACCATTTAAAGGCTTTGCAGGTGTTTTGAGTTAATTAACTGATTAGAGTGTGGCACCAGGTGTCTTCAATATTGAACCTTTTCACAATATTCTAATTTTCTAAGGCTGCATTTACACTGCAGGTCTTGATGCCCAAATCCGATTTTCTGACTATATCCGATTTTTTTGATGACCCGCTTACATCATCTTTTAAAAAGTGACCCGTATCCGATTTTTGCATTTACACTATACACTGCTGAAACTACCAAACGTAGACGTTCTGACCCGGAAAAGGAAGTAAAACAGCACGAAATACAATATATATATATATATATATATATATATATATATATATATATATATATATATATATATATACAATATAATTTTTGCCTGCACTGTCTCTTCGCCCCAAAGACTTAAAAGACATGAAACCTCCGCATTGCTCCACTGTGTGTATCCTTCGTCCTCCATCGCGCCTATAATAAGTCATGTGATCTCAGTTGGTGGTGTCCACCTGAGTTGACGTCACTTTTTTAATGACGTACGACTCGCATTTACTGGGGAATATCCGATTTGTCTGCTTACATGGCACACGCAAATGCACGTATCCGATTCATATCCGATTTATTACCACATACGAATGAGGTCTGAATCCGATCTGAGAAAATCGAAATCCATGCGTTTTTTTCCTGCTTACACGTTCACCGGTCATATCCGATCTGTGCCACCGGAAAGGAAAAAATCGGAATTGGGTCACTTGAACCATGCAGTGTAAATGGGGCCTACGATACTGAATTTGGGATTTTCCTTAGTTGTCAGTTATAAACATCAAAATTAAAAGAAATAAACATTTGAAATATATCAGTCTGTCTGTAATGAATAAATATAATATACAAGTTTCACTTTTTGAATGGAATTAGTGAAATAAATCAACTTTTTAACTAAACTCCAATTATATAACAATAACCTGTATAACACAGTATTTATAAGTTTTCATTTCAAACTTCATATTGTTGAACAGCTTTGCAAAGACTTCAGATTTTATATTACAAAGCATTTTACCATTTAAAATTTTACATTTTAAACATGCCTTGTGCTAATACATAGATAGGGTTTACCCATTTACCTTAAAGGACAGTCAATTTGTTAAAATGTGTTGTTTTGCTAATAAAGTTTTGGTGCACAATGGACAAGTACAGTTCACAATTATATTTTGCTGTTGTAGCACTAGTCTTTAAACTTATTTGATATTTTATATTTATAAAAACAGAACTTACTTAAAATGCCCCACTATTGGTGCATATATTAAAAAGAGGTTCAAATAACAAACAATGGGGAAGTCATGGCCTAATGGTTAGAGAGTTTGACTCCTAACCCTAAGGTTGTAGGTTTGAATCTCAGGCCGGCAATAATACCACGACTGAGGTGCCCTTGAGCAAGGCACCGAACCCCGAACTGCTCCCCGGGCGCCGCAGCATAAATGGCTGCCCACTGCTGCGGGTGTGTGTTCACGGTGTGTGTGTGTTCACTGCTGTGTGTGTGCACTTTGGATGGGTTAAATGCAGAGCATGAATTCTGAGTATGGGTCACCATACTTGGCTGTATGTCACGTCACGTCAATTCAAGTTTTGTTGTGAAGACACAGTTATGAAAAAAAGTAATCTTAATTATGTCTAGGGACAAGCCCTTTTGAAGATCAAATATACCGGTTTATGACAACTGTGTTTACAACTAAACAACAAATATTTATTTAAAATAAATAAATACAATTTCTTAATGACAATTGTGTAGTAATAGTTTAGATTGTGTTATTCCTTCTATTATTGTATTATATATAATATTTATCATGGGTTTATTTTTAAAAACAATACCATAAAAAACCTCACAGCTCTCCAGTGTGTGTTGTAAGTGATCTCTATTAATTTTTTTACTGAAACTATTCAGTGCTGAATGGAATCCAATTAAATATTAAATGCCTAAGAGAAAACTTAAATATAGGCAATATGAATTCCATTTAATCTAGAATAATTTGCCCCAAAAGGCACACACCACTGATATCATCTATTATTTAATGTCAGGGTTTTATGGACCCCTAGGGGTCTGTGAAGGTATTGCATGAGAATAGGGAGATTTTTACGTTCATGAAGTGTTTCTCTATTTAGATTTCTGATTAATGGACTGATAAGAATTATGTAATGATGTTAGTTTTTAGTTTATTTAGATTTCTAAGTGTGGGTCACTGGGATTGTACATGAAAACTCTGATTTAATGTACAGTGTAGTCATAAATTAAAGTACATGAGCAATTAACTAAGGCAAATGTGTTGATTTAACTGGAAAATAAATGTAAGTTATATAAATGAATGATTTCAAATAAGAACAAAAATTGTTTAAAATAATGCCTGCATGATTTGCGAATTAGAAACGCATGTCTCTACTGTAATCATGTATCTGTGTTTACAGCGCCATCTGCTGTGTACAAATGCATGTCGACAAATGATGTAAAAAGCTCATAGATCACAGATGTCTAAACCAGGGCCCACGGGCCAAACTCAGCCCATGATGACCTTTGATTTGGCTCGACATTGCAACATTACAAGTGGATAAAAAAAAAAAAAAAAAAAAAAAAACAGCACCTGAAGCATATATCCATATACTATTTATATTTTTGTTGCAAACTGATTGGTCCGTTTTAGAGGCGTGGGGTGTTTGTGTCAGGCAGAATCTGCTCTCTCCAATCACAGAATACGTTTACTGTACTGCAACCAATGAACTGAAAGGAGTCTTTGACCGCAATGTTTTGAAGTGAAGAATGAATATTTGATACCGTCTTATTATTATTATTATTATTATTATTATTATTGTTATTATTATTATTATTATTATTATTATTATTATTATTATTTTTATTATTATTATTTGCTTGATATGAATCATATTCATATTTTCAGTATTTTCAGATCTGCTCCACGCATATTACAATCCAATAGATTTAGAACTTTCACATCCTGCCAAGTAAATGCAAATTTTACTGAATTATTCATTTCTCTTTGACATTCCTTTCACTTTTTTTTAGTACAAGATGGCATCCATAAAGCATGAGAACACGAAAAGGATAGACGGTCAAGACAAGAATGTATTGTAAGAATAGAGATTATTTGCTAACACTTTCTCACAGACAAGTGTTAAATATTCTTAATAGTGTCTCTTGTGTTGTTTAGGGTGGCAGCAGACCCTTCCATTGTTAATCTTGGACAGGGTTACCCAGACATTCCTCCTCCTTCATCTATGGTGAAAATTGGCTGGGGGAAACCTGTTTTAATACCTTTGCGATTGGTAGGTTAGCATGATGAATATGGTTTGGTGTAGTGTTTGCTGTATTTCCATGAAACATAACACTAGTTTGACTTGTTCTGCAGAAGTCCTTATCCACAGCAACCAGTATAAGTAGTGCTGACTGGGTCTTGGACAAAGAAGAACTTGCTAGTAAATTCAACTCCAAGACCAAAGCTATCATAATCAACACTCCTAATAACCCTATTGGAAAAGTAATGTTGCATATATAACATTCAGTAGGAGTGAGTTGCACGCTATTGCAGATCTCTGCATCAAACATGACACCCTGTGCTTCAGTGATGAAGTATAAGAATGATAGATAGGTATGTGATATTTCTTCAGTGGTGCATCTCATCTTTTTGTGTCAGTTGATTACAAGTAGTATTGTGCTGATTCTGCTGTATTCCTTCTAAACAGCAACCCTCCCTGGAATGTGGGACAGAACCATCACTATCGGTGTGACTGGATGGAAGGTATTTGACCATTGTCGTCAGTCTTCATCGTTCATATTTATGCCCAAAATAACTTTAAAGTTCTAATTCATCCAAAAATGAAACTTCTGTTATTATTTACTCACCTTCCTGTCAATTCAGACCCATCTGCTGTTATTTTTCTCTGCGGAACATAAAAATGTCCATAAGAGCTATGAAATCTTTTTCAAACGTCAGATTAAGAAATCATGCATCATGGCGAGTTTGATGCCAAAACACCATAGAGTGCAACAGTCGAGTTCCAGAAGGAAAAAATTACATTGAATTTCTCCATAGAGGAATTTATTTTTTACAATAACTAACAAACCTTTAAAGACAGACCCTCTCCAATATTTTGAATTTGGACTGCAATACCTAGTTCAACCACTTGGTGTCAAGCCTACATACAGCACCTTTAAATTTGGGGACGTTAAGAATTGTGATATGGCTTAATGTGACAAATACACTTCAAAAGGCTGTGATTTTTATTTTAAACAGGAGTGCTGCCTGTTTCAAAGTCAGGTGTTCCCACTGATCTTTAGATTATGATATATTGTAGACAACAACATAAACTAACGTTACTGCGCATGCATGCTTTTGTGGCCCTAACTTAACTTCCGGTAGACTTCCAAATAGAATCAATAACAACAGCTAAGTAGTCCCTCTAGAGTAGATTATTTTTGATAACAAGCTAAATTTGTTCGCCATAGCCAGACTGATAAACAAACACAGACCAGAAGTTAACTTAGGGCCAGGTGTGTGCGCCCGATGAAAACCGTCTAAAGATCAGCGGGTGTTCTGCTGCATTGTGTACTGCCGTTACCGGGGAATCAACAAGAATACAATGCATAACAAAAATATAAACAATTAAGACAGTGAAATATATTTATATGTTATTTAATTAATATAATTGATTGATAATAATTGTTTCAAATAATATAATATTTGATACTTTTGACTCTTTAAAAAAAAATGGTTTAAAGGCTGAAATGTGAAATTGATCTTTTTTTTTTTGTGAAAACCTGTATCTGAACTGTAAATCATGGTTTTTACAGTCATTTTACAGTTTAATGTGTTACCATATACATTGCCCTACCCTGCTCATATGCTATTAATTTTATTTGTGCAAAAGGTCTTAAAAAGTCTTAAATTTGAGCTTAAAAATCCTGCAGAAACCCTGACTGTCTTCTGTACCATTGTCTTTTTGTCAGATTTTTCTGTTTCAATGTTTTATTTTTTAATTGTTTGCTTAAAATCAAAGATTGTAATACTGTATTATAACTTTCTATTGAAGACTTTTTAAAAAATTAAAAAATGAATGGGACAAACTGAACCAATGTTGCTGAAAAAGTGGGCACTGTTACACTATTGTTTTTTTGGTCAAGCAAGAGGTAAGATTTACTTTAATTACTAGCCTAAATATGCTGGGGTATATTTGTAGCAATAGCCCAAAAAACATTGTATGGGTCAAAATTATTTTTTTTTGGCCATTTTTGAGGCTGGATATTGTAAATTGTCAAAGAGATGCATGATGATTCTTAAAACATTCTCCTTTTGTTTTTCATGAAAAAAAGGAAAGAAAACAGGTAACAGGTTTGAAATGGTGGTAAATAATGCTAGAAAAATAAAAATCTAAATACTTGGATTATTTTGACTTTTTTTTTTTTTTTTTTTGCAGTTAGATTGGTCAATCGGGCCTGAACACTTGATCAAACACCTGCAGACTGTTATGCAGAACGGTCTCTATACATGTCCGACCCCATTACAGGCAAGTTTAGTCTCTGTTATTATATAGTTGTAGCTACACAATGCACTCTTCTGTGCAAAATGTTTGTGACATACATTGTACTGCATAGTAGGAGGCTGTTGGCCAGGGTCTTCTTCGGGACTTTGAGCTGATGGGTCAACCCGACTGCTACTTTACCTCTCTAGCATTAGAGTTGGAAGGGAAAAGAGGCCGCATGGCAGCCATGTTGAGACAGACTGGCATGACTCCAGTGCTCCCAGAGGGAGGATACTTCATGATAGTAGACGTCACAGCACTCAGTAAGTGCCTTGAAGTAATTTTTGTTAGGAAATATATATTTACAGGTATTTACAGGCAAAGGTAACATTGATTGTGAGACGTTTAATCTTCTGTCTTGTCTGTTGAATATAGATCAGGACTTGTCACATATGGGAGATGATGAACCATATGATTATAAGTTTGTCAAATGGGTGATAAAAGAGAAGGTATTCTCTTTAAGAATAAATAAAAGGACAAAGCACAGTAAAATGTACAGGTTTTTTTTATTTTTTTCACTTCTCCAATAAATCTGTCACTCTTTAATGTCTTGCCAAAAACAATCAAACAACTGTATTATTTTATTTTTTGATAGTGCAATATCATTGGTCAACCTCAAGATGGCATCATTCAACCTGAAAATATTCAGTATAGGTGTGAGACATAAAATGATATCATGTATTTTATTGAACTATGAATTGAATTTGACCTCGTCTGTTAGCAGCCAATGTCACTCAAGTGCAAAGAGAGTAGATTAATGTTAAGATTGTTTTCTAAGTTGCAGGGCCATCCTTAGTGGGCCCCTCGTGAGAGGAACTGAGGGGGACCCAAAACCCCCCAATCAGTGACACCCGGATTCCCTCCTATATTTTTGTTCACTTCCTTTCTGCAGATAAATGGTTCTGTGAAGCACCAGCAAGTGAAGGACGGAGCCTGTCCTCTTCAACCTATTTCCCAGCCTGCCTTTCCTCTTCCTGTCTGTAAATCTGTTCCATGTCCTGACTATCCCCCGGAGAGCATGTACCCTACTATTTCTATGACAAATTTCCAAGAGAACGTCTGGTCACTGACTATCAGACAGCAAAATCAGATTTACGCTGCTGTTCAAAAGCCCAGTTTTCAAAATCTGGTTTAAATCTAATTTAAACCTGGAAACAAAGGTTAAAAGGGGTCATGACATGCCCTTTTTATTATTTTAAAACATTATTTATAATGTAAAATTAAATATTTAAGACATTTCTGTGTCCGTAATCAAATTTTGACATATCATATGAGCTCTTTCATGCAAATGGTCAGACATTCTAGCGTCCATGGAAGCTACATGCTATGGACACTGAAGCAAGATGCTCTTTGGGACGTTCTCAAATCATGCTGGATAACACAGTGCTGCTTCCTGCACCATTTTGCACCAAATAATTGGATATCTTTAAGAACTAGCACAGTGGGAGTATTTCATGTTTATGATACTGGGCGGAGGAGGCCTTTCAAACACATTACGTTATTACCTTAATCTTGAACACAGAGAGGAGGGAGTTACGAAAGTTCACAGTGGATGAAGCAAAACTAACACTCTCCATTGGGAACACTTATTACTCATGTAGTGACTCTCACATACACACCCAGACAGGACCAGTTAGACCCGCAGAGCACCAACTTTTCTTCTTCCCCTCAGTATTCAGGTGAGGTGACTCAAACTTTTTTTTTTTTCATTTATCAAATGCCACCCACAGCAGGAAACGGTAAAAAATAGTAAATTCTCCAGCCGGTTTTCGTCTGCCACTGAAAAAACACGGTTACAAGTAAGTTACTAAAACCTGAGCGGCAGGTTTGACCAGACAGGTAACGTATCTTCCGCCTGTAGTAGGATTTAAATACATCACATTTTCTCTAAGTAGCAAATCCATCAAATCTTATTTCTTAACATACAGCACACGGACACATTTAAATGTGAAGTTACATTAGCGCAAAAAGCGTAACTATATTAACACGTTTTTTTCTTTATGGCAAGCCAGCAAGGTCAGAATTATGCCAAAGATGAATCGCGTTTACATCCAAAATGATGTATTTGGCATCGTTTAAAATGGTATTAGTGACGTCAAACATCTTAGTACAACATTTTGTCTGAGAAAACTTTATTTTTAGTAGTGCTGTCGAACGATTACTTTTAATTTAACCAGTTGCGAGCAGTTACTTTTTTAACAGGGTATGCTGAGTGATGGGGCAGCATTTGAAAGCAGCATACAGTAGAAGTATCCTTAGCTGCCTTTGATATCCCACAATCCTGTGCGTTCCATTCCATGATGGTTGAGCTAAAAATTAAAGATGGCATTTCTAAGTTGTGTTTGGCAGTAAGTTTGTGTAAATGTATATTTATGACTAACTTTTTGCACTTTTGATGTTAATTCTAGCGAGAAATCAGTATTATAGTAATTAAATATTTGTTTAGTTATCACCAAAACTTGTTCTATTTTGTTGTAGATTATTAAACCATTAGAAACCTGTCCGAAATCAGTTTCATGAGGTGCCTTCGTGCAAAAATGATGCCTGATAGGGCAGCAAGTCAGCTGCCTAGGCTTTCGGACACAGCCAATATGTAAACAAAAACTTTTATTTTGGATGTGATTGTTTGTCAGCACTAATTTTTAGGGTAGGCGATTTCGGAGGCTAGCAATAGCAAGCTAATGTCTTAATTAATTTGCTTGGAGCACACACATTCTTCTTTGAAGCTCTCAACAAAAGGAATAGACAGAAACCAGCTGTCAGTTGATGTACAGTATGTATTTGAGGAAGGTTTCGTGATACACTTGAATGGAATTGTTGGCAGGAGTCCATCATAAGTTTGCTCAGAGAGGGATGAGTTCACTGTAGGATCAAATTTGTTGAACAAATAGGAATGGTGATCACAGACATATGAAACCACTTTTATTAAAGTTGGTTTAATGATGACATATACAACCACAAAATGGCTAAATTGTGAGAAATCGTTGCAAAATTACAAAGATCTGAAACAGACTACAAATATCCTTTAAAAATGTCAACTAATAAAACATACAGCCAGCTTTGGCATGACCACATGCCAAAAATATACTTTTTGTGTTTTTGTTTTCATGAATATACATTTTTACATTCCATTTGAAAAGTTCAGAATTGTTCTCAACTTTGAGCTGCCCTCTCCAAAATGATAATCTTACAATTCATATTTATGTGTACAACCATTGTCATAACATACAGCAGATTCAAATGGCTAACATTCTAAAAATACAGTATAAAACTATAACTTACATTTGATGATTAGAGTACAAGGATACTTTTATAAAAGTGAAATTCTCACAAGATTAATTAAATCGCAGCTTTCTCATTTTTCCTTGATAAAATTCAAGTTTAATTATCTGTGCTCTTGGCTAAGGTTTTTTTAATGCAATAAAATAGTTAGAACAACATTTGGCAGGAATGCTTTGGTAGGTTTTTGTATCTGATAGTTATTGTTTGGAAGCCCTGTAAAGACTTTAAGACATTGAAGGGAATACAAGAAAATAATTTAAGAGAACTCTCCTTGAGCTTGCTCGTCTTGTAAGATGCTCCTTTTATGGAGTGAAGAATTTGTAATTTTATATATTGGTCGGGTTCAGTTCTTCAGTTGTGTCGAAAATCCCCAAATCTGAAGATAGTAGGCACATTTTAGCATTTAGCTAAAGCAGAGAGCATGTGGAAAATGGAGAGGGAAGCTGCAGTTGATCCTGTTGAATCCTCACAAGTTTTAATGGTCACCAATCAGTGTCCCAGTGCTCTGACAATGAAACAATGCCACATAGGGCTACCAAGACTCAACCACTTCATTCTTGTTTCTTAAAACAGGTTATTGCCAATCCCTTAAATGGCACAATAAGAGCATAGACGGATAGCAGTTTCTTTTCCAATATGTCCTACAGAGAGGGAGTTGTTCGGTTGGTTCAGTGTTGAGCATGTTTGAACAGGGTTTATGAGGATCTGGGTTAACACCAGTCAGCAATGTAGTCAAAGTCTACAAACATCTCCTGCTCGCTGACTGTCAGAACCCTCGGCTCACGAGGTGGAGTCAATATCGGTGCCTCTGAGGTGAATTCATTGTCAAAGTTACTAACATCTTCACGTCCTTTGATAGTCGGCAAAAATGGAGGCCGGATCTTCTTTGCCAGCAGTGCAGTCCAATCCATATTCTGAGGAAGAATAAACAAATGTGTACTAAGGAGATTTTCAGTGACATTTGAAAATAAAAAAAGAGGTTAAACAGATGGCCTACTCTGAAAAACGGATGCCTCTTTACTTCCTCTGCATCTCGTTCCCCAGCGCCAAGACGCCGCTCTGGATTTCTCCTTAACAACTGGATAAGGAAGAGAATATATAGCTGGTAAATTAAATAGAGAATGTAAAAGTGCCAAAAAGAAACAGTCTTTTCTAATAAAGCTGTGTTGTGATTTTAAGGATTGCCTTAAACAATAAAATGAGCTGTAGTATAGGAAAATTGGTTTAACTGGTAGCAGGACACATCCAAACATACCCTTCTCATTATGGAAATGGCTTCTGTGGAGAGGAACTTTGGATAGCGAACTTCATCGTTAACAATGCTGTCAAACACCTCCTCTTCATCATCACCAGGGAACGGGGACTGTAGTTCAAATAATATTAAGATTATTTAAGAGAATTAAGTACTGGGAAAAAAAAGTCTATTCAAATTATAAGTATTGTAGTTAATAATTATTTAATGTGCAATTAGTGTTCAACTAAATTATGCAATCGCTAATTATGCAATTTAAAAATACAATTCTTTATGCAATTCTTTCACAATTTAAGACTGAAGTATCACGTTAGTGTTTTTTTTTTTTTTTTTAGTTTGCAACCACCATAAATAACATGCCTAACCAAACCACACTGAGAACTGTTCACATGGGATGCAGTCTTGCTTTAAAAAAAAAACAAAACAGTTGGATCAAGTGCGACAAAATGGAACAGAATGCAGGAAACTTGAAAGACATTTTGTAAAGTATGAACTGCTTGACACACCGTGTTAAAAACATGGTGCCCATAGAGCGAGACGCTGAAAAACAGTAGTAGCTGGGTTTCCATCACCCTGTTTTTATGCACATTTTGAAGATATTGCATCAAAATCGAGTGATGGAAACGCTGTATTTCGAATAAAAATGCCTTAATTCGCAAAAAAGTTTTCAAGCTCGCTTAAGGTGGTTTTTGACTTCTGTGAAAAATGGTTAATGGGAATAATGGGAGATGGAAATTTTTTTTTTTTAATAAATTCCTCCAAGCGCAAAAAAAAAAAAAAGTGAGACTTTGAGACTTTGCGCTATGGGATGACAAATCCAGACTAACCAGCAGACCGATCTTGTTCCACAGCATCTGAAATGTTGTTATATTGTCATTCAGAAATGCCCGAGCAAAGTCTGTTATTAGTTGTTATTAGTAGTCTAGTATAATTGCCTCCCAGAACTGTTAAACAACTGCGTTCCCAAACAGCAGCATCCACCTCCGAAAGCAATAACTGCATTCATTGTTTCTCGTCTGCTCGCTCTGAGGTGCAAGTAATTTATTATATAGGAAAATCATTATATTCAGTAGCTTCTCCTACTTTTCTTAGTGATGTATAGTGCCAGTTTATCAGGAAGTGACGATTTTGTTTTCTTTGACTCGCTGGACGGAAACAGTGCTTGTTCGCAAATTTTTTGTGCAATATTCCAATTTTGCGCATAAGTTAAATTCGCAACTTTGGATGGAAACCCGGCTAGTGAGACGTCAAATAGCACAGATGGAATGTCTAAAGTTCTGTGCGAACGGTCCATTGGTCTACATCAGGCAGGTTGACAAACTCTGTTACATGGATTGCTGTGGACTGTGAACCAGTGACAGACTTCGGTTCAATTATACAGAAATTATACAGCTCTCACATTTTATGACTTTTTAAAGATCTACTCATCTGAGGCAATAATGTAATATAAATTGTTTTAATTTTAATCACGCAAATTAATGTAAATAATATTTTATTATTTATGCCTTGCATCATGAAATTAATTTAATTTACTGTGATATGATATATTTAATTTTTTTTTAAACCAATCAAGTTAACAATATTAACTGTACTCCTAATAAATTTCCCCTTGCGGATCAATCAAGTATCCATCCATCTATCATACCTCTCCAACCAACATCTCAAAGATGAGAACTCCCAGACCCCACCAGTCCACCGCTCTTGTGTACGACGTCTCAGTTAAAACTTCTGGTGCTAAGAACTCAGGAGTGCCACAGAACGTACTAGTGCGATCTCTGAAGCCCATTCCTACATGATGGGAGATGGAATGAGTTACACCCACATTACTGACAACACATAAATCACTCAAACATTAGTAACATTAGTAATAAAAATACATTTTATCTACCTTCTTTGCAGAGACCAAAATCTGCAATCTTGACATATCCCTCAGTATCCAGCAAAAGGTTATCTAGCTTCAAATCCCTGCAGAATAAAGTTCATGACACTCACATGTGGTTCATAAAACGTTCATGAAGCCTTCTGGTTTTACACCGAGGACTGACTCTTACCTGTATACTATTTTATGGTCATGCAGAAATTCCAGCCCCAAGACTACACAAGCAGCATAAAAACTGAGGACATAAAAACAAGTAATTTCAGATGGAAATCCAATTTTTAGCTTTGTAAGTGGGAAACGATCATATCAAAGTGACAGCAGCAGTAGTAAATTCAGTCACTCACATAGAGCGCGGTTCAGAGAACACATCTGCATGAATGTGCATCATCAGGTCTCCTCCTGCTGCGTACTCCATGACGAAACACACATGCTCCTTGGTTTGGAAACAAGCGAAGAGGTTCACCAGGAATGGATGCCGAACACTGTTCACTGTCTCAAAGATCCTCTTCTCACACATGAGGCTGTGGATAGATATTAATATGAATGTTTGAATTAAATTTTTTTGCTTTAGACTCTTTATTAGAAAGTTAAGACGTGAGAAAAAATCATTGAGGAGGAAATGTAACACTGGAAATCAGGAAATTACAAGTTACAGCAAGTTAGAAAGCTGTTAGCATGAGGACTTACAGTGTCAATCTAAATTAAGTGAATCTAAAATCAATTACTGACAACAAATATACATATACATTTATATTAATAAATAAAGTTATCTTACAGTTTGACAAATTTTCACTGTTTTGCACACTGTCAACTAAAACGTTATTTGAATGGCATTTTAGTCAAAGTAAAATGGACTAAAATTAATGAATGTGACATGCTAAAATACTCACTACACTTTATAAAAAGACAAAAATTATAAAAACACTCTGTATTGTGGCTCCAACATACAAAACAATACAATATTTATTTGTAGAGCACATTTAAAAACAACCAAAGTCGACCAAAGTGCTGAACAGAATAGAATTAAAAAAAAAAAAAAAAACTCAAAATAAGACTATCAAATTTAAAACACAACACTAACAAAACAACAATTGAACCAATGATCAAGGGGTATTGAAAGCTAGAGAGAAGAAATATGTCTTTAGAGCAGACTTAAAAGCAGAATCTGATATGAAGAGGCAGACTATTCCAGAGTTTCGGACCTGCAGTCGCAAAAGTGCGATCACCTCGTTTTTTAAGTCTACATCTAGGCACGATGAGTAGACAGAGATCACAAGATCTCAATGTTCTAGAAGGGGTGTATGGACGAAGCAGGTCTGTCAGGTACTGAGGGGCCAAATTATTGAGGGCTTTATACCCAAATAGAAGAATTTTAAAATCAATTTTATATTTGATGGGTAACGTGCAATGCTGATAAAATAGGAGTTACTGGCTCATACTTGCGGGTAGCAGAAAGAAGTCTATAGACAGGAGAGAGAAAACTGAGAAAAACTGTAATAAAGTGAATTACAATAATCTAAAGAGAGTTGTCACATAAGCATGGATCCCCATTTAGAAATTACTCTGTGATAAGAAGGGTTTTACTTCAGAAAGTTGACGGAGATGATAAAAACACGATTTTACAACAGCACTGACCTGTTTGTCAAATTTTAAGTTATGATCAAACAGAACGCCCAGATTTCTAGCGCACTGAGTTTCGTATGGGGCCAGAGAGCCACAGTCAACATCTAACACACAATTTTCCTTATGCCCAAATATAATTATTTAGGTTTTATTTTCGTTTAAATTTAGAAAATTACTTGAGAGCCAAAGCTTAAATTCTTCTGGACAGGCCAACATCGGTTGTAAGCCTTTTTTATTATTGTGCTTTAAAGGAAAATAGTTTTGAATATCATCAGCATATAGATGAAAGGATACTTTACATTTGTTAAAAATGGAAGCCAGAAGTAGCATATACAGGGTGAACAATACCGGCCCAAGGATTGATCCCTGTGGCACTCCACAATTAAGATGTATACTAGAGGAGGACTGATGACCAATACGAACACTAAAACATCTGCTGGTCAGGTAGGAATGGAACCACTGTAAGACTGTGACACGCAGGCCCACAGATGTCTCCAAGTGTGTCAAAAGGACATAATAATCAACCAAATCAAAAGCAGCACTCAGATCTAATAAAACTAAAGTAATGGATGTTCCAGAATCAGTTTCTGTAAAGATATCACTTGAGACTCTTAAAAGGGCGGATTTAGTACTGTGTAAAGTTTTGAAGCCAGACTGAAACATCTCATGAACAGAAATAACAGTCAAATAAGATTGTAATTGAGTCAATACAACTTTCTCAAGGATCTGGATCAAGGAACATGTCTAGAGTACAACTCTGACTCTTTGGCCTTAATAATAACAGGAAATAAAACAGGAGCAGAACAGTCCCCACTGTATACTATTACTGATGCCTCTAAAATGCTTAAAGCATTGTCATAAGTTGTTCATTGATTTTATTTAAACACACATAGATAGCTTTTACCTATCCACTTCATCCCTTGCAACAATGTCACCTTTCTTCAAAGCTTTAATGGCAAACATTTCTCCAGTGGTCTTGTACTCCGCAAGTAAAACCTGTTGAATAATTAAAGAGATGAAACTGTCTGCAGAAATCACATCACAAGGTGGCAGCATGTAGAGATAATCTGCAATATTATTACACAAATGATTAATGTACTGTACATTTATGGCGCAATTGCAAATTTTACAGAGGTTGCCTAATTGCATATGTGAAAGCAAGTTTCAGTGTACCTTTCCAAAGTGGCCACGCCCCAGAACAGCTACACATTTGAAGTCTGTCACACTGAATTGAACGTCCTCTTCTTCCCTAAAGGCATGACCGCACACTTTGAGCATTTGACTACCATTAATGTATGCATGTTTATATGTATCCGTGATGTCAGTCATCCAAAAATGGGGAACAAACTACCTTATTTTAGTATTTCGTTGAACTTCGGTCAGTTCCAGGTCATGCTGCTCATTTTCAACCAGACTATCATTATCTGGTTTAGCTACTGTGTTGTTCAGGAAGTCAAAGGTCGCTAGGGCATCCTGTAGGTGAGAGGCATTTTAGAGTCATTTTGAAGTACTGCAAAAGAACTCCCCTTATTAATAATACTTGCCTTAAAGGGACAGTTCAGACAGAAATGAAGATACTTTCATCATATTGTTCCAAACCCATAAGAATGATTGTTGCCCTTCAAACACAGAAAGACATGTAGGGCAGGATGTTCAAGCTGTTCTTTAATATACAATCTAAGTGAATGGTGAACCGGGCAGTCAAGGACCAAAATATGACACCATTTACTTGTGCACTAAATTCCAAGTCTTAAACCATATGATTGCTTTGGGGGATGAATAGATGGGGTGAAAAACACAAACATTTGTTTTATAATCTTATTCATGTGATTACTTAAACATACATAGATAGCATTTTTCTATAAGAAAAAGGATCCTCTAACATTAGAGTTCCCAGCGCTTACATATTATTGCCCTTATGTTGGTTTTGATTGCTTCTATTGTCCTAAATGTCATAATGTAAATGTAATGGGATTATATTATTGAATATGCCAGTGGTTCTCAACTTTTATTTATTTCAGGAACTAGGAGTGTCCATAGATTTTTTCTAGATCTTTTCTCACCATTTCTTCCCAATAAAATATTTTAGGGCTTAGCGTAACTATTAAAAGTGCATATATGTGTTTTAGGATTTGAATCATTTCTGTGACTTCTTCAGGCAAAGAAATCGCACATTACTGATGAGATCTCTAGAAAAGTCCAAAAGTTGTTTAGTTGCTTTTTTAAAGCTTTTCATCTTGAGGCACCCTTGTAAGTTTGCCAATGCCCCTAATGGTTCTCAGTACTCTGGTTGAGAACCACTGGAATGTATCCATAATATTTAAATTGAGCAGCTCACATTATCGAACATTCACACATTATCTGTTAAAATACAGGACCAACAACATTTGAAATAACTGACATCAAACTTCATATGAAACAACTTTGCATGGCATATTTAAATAAATGTGAAGGTTAATGAGATTTCTCAAATCTCTTAGACCTTCATGTATATTTAAATAATCTGCTGCCAAGATTTTCAATGAATAACAATTTAAATTTATTTTCCTCACTCAAAGCTTTCCACCCCAATTCCACTTTCATTCCATCCCCTTTCATTGTATAGAAAAGAATGGTATCAACATTTAGCTAAACTTTTCCTTTTGCGTTCCACAGAAGAAAAAAAAAATCTGATGGGTCTGGATCAACATGAGTGAACGATGATATCTTTCAGTTCTGGGTGAGCTATTCCTTTAATGCAACCACCCCATTACCTGCACCTCTTTTCCATCTACAGTCTTATCTGTTGATGCAGATTCCTCTATCTCCACTTCGATGGAGTGCCGTTTTGAAGGAGGGGTGGCTGGTTTGTCAAAGTCTAATTTAGTCACAGTGGGGTCGCTGAAGGAGAGAAGATAAATCATAAAAGTTTCCTTTTTAAACAGTTGGGGGTCTGGAAATTTACAAAATAGCTACATTATGGAATGCATACACTGGGATACAGAGCAGGAATGTTAAGTCATCTCATTATCTAAATATAGAGCACCAATTATGTTTCCAGACAGATTAGTCATTGTTTATCAAAGACTGCAGAATAATTCGAGGGCTTTCAGCTACCAGATGCTTTTTAAGGGGATGAGTCTGTGTTGATGAGCTGCAGTGAATTGGTATACATATGTACCTGGGTAGGGAGTGGGCGTCTGGGTGGCCGATGGGTACTGTTTCATGGCTCAATGCTGAGCCCAGATCAGCCTGCTGAGGACTGAATGAGGTATTGATTGACGGAATGGCTCTTCTCACCAACCTGCCCCAGGTGGCGATATTAATGTTCATCTGAGGGGCACGCAGGAACGTTTTACCTGAGAGGAACAAGGTTTATGTATGAGATGAAGAAAGCAGAAGCAAACTTCTGAACAGCAGATAATATTAGTTCCTAGTATGCTATTTATGTAGGCGCACTTGTAATACACTGTAGACACAGCTGATCCAAAAGGTATAAGATACCTTATTTTAGCAAAATTCTGAGACAACATAGCATTTATCCTTCATGGACAATGCAATCCCAGAATGCTCTGTGACAAGCTCAATGAGAAAGCAAATCCAGGATGGCTGAATATTTGTGAAAGACTGTTCACACCAGGATGAATATTCTGTGGGAAAGCACAGTGTGATAAACATATTGCTACTTTTCTATGCACCACCAGCTGCCAGAAACTGAATTTACATGTTCATTCAGCCCCTTTGTAGCTTTTTCCCCCCTGCATTGCTCTGAACAGACAAATCACATGCAAAAACCAGACCAAATTTATGTGCCAAAACATTTGTTCGAGATGGCCTAAAACATTATTTGGCTGTTAGCTTAGCAAAATGCTAACAGAAAACTTTTGACTTGAGTCTCCCATGCAGTGCATTTGTGATACTTTGGCACAATTTTGAAACAGAGCTTAAGCCTCTCAACCAGCTATTCACCTTCTTTGTTATTAACGGCTCAAAAAAGTTCAAACAAGAAGGTCAAAGTTCATTCTGACTTTACTGTGTCAACACTGGCCCCACAGCAGTGCAATATTGAACCACAGAACTGTCAAGAGTAGGCTGCTTAATCTAATCTGTTTGAGCGAACATGTCAAGCCTTCTCAACACTGAAGCATATTTGCCACTTCATAACCTTACCTTGCTGTTTGGAGAAGATTTTCTTTTGCCTTTGTAGTTTAGGTCGCCTCTCAATAACTGGATTAAAAAATGTAACCTGTATTCAAAGAGGTAGAGATAATTTCAATAAAAATATCCTCTACAGGGCCATCAAACTTGTAAATTGCATGTATGTGTGTAATGACAAAATCAAAGTACCTCAGCAAACAGCGTTCCTTGCGGTTCCAGGTAAAGGCACATGCCATGACGCTGGTTGTCCAGGAAGTCCTCCAGCCGTAAAAACTTAACAGCACACAGCGAGCGCCAGTCTCTCCAGTACACAGCTATCTCCAGCTCACGAGACTACAGGTCAACCAAAAAAGCATTGAGTATCTGATATTTAGTATACACACACACACACTACATATACTACCCTGAAGTGTATAAATACAGCCTTGGTGAGCATAACTGACTTCTGTCAAAAACATTTTAAAAATGAAATATTCTGTATAGTGTAATTACATTGTTGTATTGAGTGGTTGCCAAGGCTTTGCCATTTGCAAAAACTGTACTTCTGATCGCCAAATAATGTATAATGAGTACTAGAAGTGCCAGTTAAAAATAAATAAAATCAATAATCAGTATATTAGTTTAAAAAATTAATAAATGAATGACAAAAGATTTTTAAAAATGTGTTCAACTCAATTAAAACTTAAAATTATAGATAAATGGAGCAACATATATTTATAACTCATTTTAATATGCCAGTTTACAACTGTATTTAAGAATGCATTGACTCAAGAGCTTTTCTTTCTTAATTTATTGATCAAGTTAAAAATGCCGAAGAGTTACCACTTAGGAGTATTACTAGTTCACAGCCAATGGTTTGCATTTACAGGCCTTTTACAGGTCTATTCAGAGTCTGTCTGCCATTGCACAACTGCTGATTAGAACTCTGACATTGCCTTCCATGAGATTAAACGCCTACGTCACATAGCCAAAAGCAAGCCCAAACCCACAGATGTGTGTAAATTCATCCAATAATCAACCCTCAAAAATTAATAGAATACAAAGCAAACACAAAATCAGCCCATTTCTTAGTGTGGAGGAATGGAGATACATTATAAAGGACAGGTTGAAAAAACAGGGAAATAATACTGATTGTAAACTATGAACAATGTCATAAACATTAAAAGTAAACTGAGGTTTACTTTTGTTCAGTGTGACTCAATAACAAACATATAGACATCATAGAAAGGGAGACATTTATATGTGTGAGAGTGAAGAGATTATGAACGATGACTTCTGATCTGCCTTGTCTGAGTTTCCATAAAAACTGGGTCAAATCTGGGATTAACATATCCTAAATTAATTGAGAGAGGCTGGAATGGAGAGCATGTGAGTATATGTGTGCTCATCTACTCATGAGTCGAGAGGATTATGGGATAA
This sequence comes from Cyprinus carpio, assembly GCF_018340385.1. Classification (NCBI taxonomy): domain Eukaryota; kingdom Metazoa; phylum Chordata; class Actinopteri; order Cypriniformes; family Cyprinidae; genus Cyprinus; species Cyprinus carpio. Next base: position 16,503,643 of record NC_056577.1, read on the forward strand.
CACTGTGGTTTGACAAGTGTGTTTTATGCAATTTCTCATGCATTACCCTGTCAAGTTCCAGCGTGAACTTCTGGTCCCAAGATTGGTTGCTAACTGGCTTCCAATGGGTCTGTCCCACAACTGTGTTGTCCAGCTTCAGAACGGCACTAATTTCATCTGTCATAACAGTACAAAACAACTCTTAATCTATTACTTTAGAACAGAAACATGAATTCGGGATTTGTATTTAATACATTGATTTAATGCAATTTATAATTTAAAAAGCTGTGATGAAAAAACAACCAAAGACATTAGTCAGTATATGATCAAAATAATAATAATAATATAAAAAAATACATATACTATAAAAATAAAAATATAAATAAAAATAGATTTTTTGATTCCATGTCTTTGAAATTACAGGGAGATTATCTAAGCAAATATTGATTTATGCTATTAATTGTGATAATTCAGTTATTAACCATGTAATGAATCGGCAGCAGTTGAATTCATTGTAAAACAGTAATAAATTAATGTTTTGAATTGACTGACAGTCCTACTACCCAAATCCCCAAACTGAATTTTCAGCATCATTACTCCAGTCTTCATTAACACATGATCCGTCAGAAATCATTTTAATATGCTGATTTGGCACTCAAGAAACTTTTTATATCACCACAGTTGAAAAAAAGCATTGCTGCTTAATATTTTTGTGGAAGCTGTGATAATTTTTTAGGTTTCTTTGAAAAATATAAAGCTCAAAATAACAGCATTCATCTGAAATAAAGTTTTTTTTTTTTTTTTTTTTATAACATCAATGTCTTTACAGCCACTTTTGATAAATTGAAGGTGTCCTTGTTCAATGAAAAGTAGTTATTTCTTTAAATAAAAAACATCATACTGAAAAACTTTTGAATGGTAATGTATTCACTTGCACGCCGAGTCAGAACAAGTGTTATTTTCCATATAAAATAACATTGTACAGAATAAAGTATAATCAATTTCACGGAAGAGATAATGAGTGACGATGGAAAAAGGTGTTAAATTGCAGCATTTTACTTTGGAAACGCAGTCTAGTGTTTTTAAATTTAGTTTACTTTTTTTTTTTTTTTGGTAACTCTATTTGTTCTGATTCACAATGAAACAGTGAAGTACAATGGCCATTCAAGATTCTAAGGAATGATATTAACTTGGATTTTCAACACCCATTTAAAAAACAAATATAAAGCCACTCAACTGGACAGATCATCAGACTTGGAGAGGGTTCGGCTGCTGCCAGATTTGTTCTTGTTTCCTCGGCTCATAAATGAGGAGCGTGCCTCACTGGGGCTCCAGCCGGGCAGAGAAACAGATGCTGTCTTAGAGCGACCTGGGACGTTCTCCAGGAGGTCCTGACAGCCCATGAGCCTCACGTCTAATGTGCCTGTGGATTTACAACAGAAACCCAACTCAGAGCCAAAGTGCTGTGTGATCTGAGATGTAAATCACCAAACACATCTATTCTGATTAACACAAGATAAGAAGTGTGCAAGCAATTGTAAATGTCTATTTCAAGACACAGTGGTTATAGAGCCATATATGGAAGGCACTACGAGTCTATAATGGTAACGCAAGCGCTCTCATTCTCCTTCAGAGTGAAGATCAAAGTTGTGTGTGATAAAGCCAAGGGTGGGGGGAGGGACCACTGGGGCCAAGTGTGTTGACACAGTGTGAAAATTTGAATGTAGTTCTTACATGCCTAAACTCAGACAGCTGTTGCCTCTCTCAAAAAGGGCTGAATGTACAGTACCATGTGTTGTGAAAAAAGACCAAAGAGCCTATTCACACTGGGAGTGAATATTGGCAGTGAACAAGACTATAAACTGAAATTCCCATGGATCTATTCATGGAGATGAAATTTGTGTGAACACAATTCTCTCATGTATAGGTTGATTTTTTTCTTCATCCAATGCCATCTACCAATAAAATTAAAGCATATGGATTTTCTCTTTTTTTTTTTCTTGGTTGATTTACCAACCCTTAAATGGATAGTTCCCCCAAAAATGAAAGTTCTGTCATCATTTACTCACACTCATGTTACCTGAAACCCATAGCTTTTGTTCAAAACACAAATAAAGATATTTTTAATAAAACCTGAAAGACTTCTGTCCATCACCTGAAATACCCCCAAAACTCTGAAGCTTCAAAAGTTTATAAAGAGATCATAAAAGTGATTCATGTGAATCGCAGTGTAGTCTTTATATGATAAAAAGATTTAATTTAGGCTTTGATTCACATATAAACACTGATCAATGCACATACATTAAGTACATCAAAAATGGTCAATGGCAGTTTAAACATACTTGCTTAACATGCAACAACAAACACCATTGGTTCTTGTGCAACAAGCAAGAACCTTTGAGCTTCCACTGACCATATCTGATGTACGCTGCTCAATTTGAATTTGAATAAAAGCTATGAATCCTCAATTCATAAGGAATACTTATACAAGCTCTTTATGAACTTTTTGAAGCATCAGAGTTTTGGCAGAATGGACTTTCAATGTAAGGACAGGAATTTCTTTTTAAAGATGAACCTCTATGTTTTATGAATGGCAGACTATCTATAAAATGCATTGTGCCACTTCAGGCGAAGTAAATTTGGTTTTCAGACAAATATGTGGCAAAAAATGGTTTTGTTTTGTGATTCACTTCACTTCCGCACTTTGCTCCCAGTACAAATAGGTTTTAACTCTGTTACAAGCTGTCATTTCTAAAGCCAATCTAAAATGGGAACAGTAAATACTGTGTGACTGTACGGATTCAGTTTTGTTACCGGTCAAAGCAGCAGGTTTGGCCACAGTGCTGTACTTGTTGCTGGTGGACATGATGCTTTGGCGGGGACTGAGAGGTGGGGAAGACACCATTGTTAACTCCTCAACAATCAGGTTGCTCTTCGGGTGATTTTTGGGCAGCTCACTGAGTCTCTGCTCCAGAGAGAACTTCAGCAGGTCTAGCTTCTGACTGGACTCATTCAAGCGGGCTTGAGCCTGCAAGAAAGTCAGTCAGTGTTTACAACTGCATACAAACATAAATATTCACTTTTTGAATGTGACAGTGCTGCCTCAGAGAACAAGGATTCAAATTTCTGAGAAAAAATTATAAAAAATATTACTATTATTATTATAAAATAATAATTGTAATACTTCAAAATAATAATTATTACTGTAAAATACTGTTTAGTGTTTTAAACTACTTTCATTAAATTATTTTGATATACTACCCAGATGCACTTCCCTACAATTTCATCCCATTAATTCTAGACTGGTTAATTTTTTCAAAATAGACCCATTCAAATCATGTGGTGAAAATTCATGTCTTTTTTTCTATTCGCAATATCACAGAAAAACAACACTTTACAATATCAGTTTTCTCCAATATTGTGCAGCCCTAATTTTTTTTTTTTTTTATTAAAAAAAATAAAAACCTTGCTTTACCAGGTGAGCGGACGGGAACATCTTCAAATACTGATTCAGAGGTAGACAAATTTCTTTCAGTGGCCAGTATTCTGATTGGCTGCTATCATGTGAAACTAGCTTGAATGTTTTTCCCTGCAAGTCTATCGTTGTCAAAGAAAGCTGCTTACTGTCAGGTAGCAGGTGTGAAATGTTTGTTGTATTAAAAAAAAACAAATCACTTAAAACACATTTTAAAATAAAAATGAATTCCAACAGACAGGAAACCGACAGAGTATTACTTGCACATGCATAAAACAATAACATAGTTTTAAAGACCATTTAACCATCCTGAGTCATACCACAATTATGGTGTAAAGTGAGAATAGCTGTAAACATTTGGCTCCTGAGGCAATTAAAAGTACATAGTTAAATGAATAACTGGATTAAATAGATACAGACATGAAAGTGTTTATATGAAGCACAGGAAAATGATGAGAAGCGACTATAAAAATCATTACAATTTACAAATGGGGCCGACCTCTGAATGAGCTTTCTTCTCCGTCACCTTTCCTGTTCCCAGCAGTTTCATCACATTCTTAGCACCTTCTGCCACAGCAGACTCTATCCGGAAGTGATGTCGGAGCTCTTCTATCCTCAGGTCCAGAGGACTGATTATAGGCTTGCTTGAAGTCACTGCAAACATCAGATTTATGTTTTATTACCACACTCCTACCCATTTAAATTGCAAATCAGATATAATTACAGAGGAAATCAGCTAGACCACATACCGTCATTGTTCTCATAGTTCATCTCGCTGGTCTGGCTGGATTTGAGAATCTGCATTCGAATGAACTCTATCTTTGTCTTGCTGTCTTGAAGCATCTGTTGAGCTGCTGCGAGAAGTTTGCGGTCCTACAAATGAAGACACAGGAGGAAATAAAAACAGAAGAGTTCAGAAATGAAAACAGAGGAATAAAATATGCACAAACAGCACATTATAATGACAAGTATTTCTTAATGCAGATCCACAGTTCATAAAATTAAATATACAAATATAAACAAAAAAGGAGACATACACCTTCAAATAAATGTTGTTCTTTTGAATTTTCTATTCATCAAACAATCCTGAAAAAAACTTTCTTCTTAATATTTTTTGTTGAAAGAATGATACAACTGCACAACACTGATAATTTTAAGAAATGATTCTTGAGTACCAATATTAAAATGATTTCTGAAGAATCCTGTAACACTGAAGACTTTACTGATTTTTTACTGATATTAAAATAATCTTTACAGTAGTGCATGAATCAAAATTTCATTTCATTTCTATTAAGTAATGATTGTTTATATATTTCAATATTTCACAACAGATTACTATGCAGCACTCGTTGGTCTTATTGTTTGCATGTCAGATACTACATCCTCAAGCAAGCAGAAGGATATCAATGGTATACAGCCCTAAATATTTTAACATTAAATCACATTATTTTGTATTTAACACATTAAGTTCCCTTTTGAGGCAGCCTTACAATTCCTTTAAACATATCCTTAAACACCTGTCACTTAACCCTAAAAATTGATTTAATAAAAATGTTCTGATTTTTTATTTTTTAAATATACCATTTATAAAAAATGGTCCTTGAGGTCCTTGAGGCCTTACTGTATTGTGAACATAGTCACACTTGAAGGGGCTGCCTTTCATACCAAACGCTCTTTAGTTGTAACTACATTGACAATAGACTATAGCATGGCATCTCATACATTAATCTTAATTAATATTCTTAATATTTCTCACATTTTTTAAAGTGAAACCCACAAATTAGAAACAAAGCCATACATAATGTGTTTGAAGTGTAAAGAGATGTTTCCTTGTCACACCAAGTATTCAGATCTAGTGACTGTGAGTCAGGAACCTCTATGGACTAAACTTCCTGTAAGCAGTCATTATAGGCTGACGTTACCTTAGAGGCCTTTCCTCCGGATATCAAAAGCAGCTGGGAACCTGCATACAGGACTCACCACTTTAAAAAAGAAATAAATAAATGCCAGTTGATTGGCGTTTTTTTTTTTTTGTCCACAGTCCAACCCATGGTGTGAGTTTGGGAAGGGACTACCTGTTTGGCCTATTTAGCGCCACAAGTGGCACAAAAAAGGCACCTTTTAAGTTCTTGAACAGAGCAGTTGTGGGCCAACAGAAATGTAGGAGTATCACTTAATCAGTGCAAGTCAAATGAAGCCCTGTGCCGTAGTGCTGAGTATGTTTTTCTATTAAATCACCAAAAAGACTGAGCTGATTTAACAGAACTCCTTTGTGAGTCTTAGATGCTAATTTTAGCCACAAAGCCTCTTTAATTAACAGCGCCGTTCTTGATAAAAGGGAGAAAAGGAGGGTCAGACACTCTAGACCGAAGCCAAGCCAAACCACGAGAACAATTCTGCTGATACTACATGTATGTTTTGAATCACACTGCATGTATAGCACTAAAGCCTGATTTCCTGAGGGGGAGGGTGGAGAAACATAACTGAACTGTTCTATTCCAGTTCTCCTTAATGTCAGCTGCACCCTAGGGGGTTACAACCATGACATCGGCATATGTGTATAATGAGTCTAGTCTTGCTTCCTTTACCTCTTTTGGAAATAGGACAGGAGATTTTACTCAATTTTAAAGGACATGTTTTCTAACATCTGTTTTCATTTCTTGGGATGAATCTAAGAGATCACATGGCTTATCCTCTCTGGGAGTAAAAGCAAAGCACAGCATTTAGTGTAACATAAAGATGAAGTGTATTTTTGAAATACTTTTCCTATTCCAGCTTAATATGTAGAGGTTACAAGTTTTTCATTTTAAGCTTAACTGAAAAATGTAAACGCAGTGGCGGCGTGGCGCCATCAAAACGTTCTAAACAGCCCAACACTGCATTGGCTCAACCAGTGGTGTGAGTCTGGGGCAGGACTACTTAATGGCAAGATATGGTAATGTTTTTGGAAATGTTTAGAAATGGACCTTTTTGCAATTTTGCTTAGTAAAAAAATAAAAATAAAATAAAATAAAAGATTCCATGTAAATAACTGTTTGTACCACAAGCAAATGCATCAGTCTACGCCAGAGCTTCCCAAACTTCAGAGGGGTAAGGCCCCCCAGAAACATAACAAAAGCTCCACGACCCCCCCCCCCCACCTCTTTGTTAATAAAATATAGATTAATAGTATATAGATATATTTGTATATTAGATATATTTAATAAACAGATTGTCTCTTTGCACAAATCTATCACCATTTATTAACCAGTTTGTAAGAATTTCATGTGAATTATGAGAACTACCATAAAATTTTATTTTTTTTATATTCTGGTGAAAGTAAGATGATGCAAACATTCTTTAAAAATATATTTAAATCCATAACACTACGTACTTTTTACATACTATTTACAATTCTATTGCATCAAAGTGTGTAACAGAAGCTACTATACACAGTGCACAATTCTATTGCAATGAAATACATAACTATGTATAAAAAAAAACAAAAACAAAAAAACATCTACATTTAAACTGAGGAACTATGTAAACTTTGTCAGTTTTAGTAAAGAACAGTCCCACAGTCTGATCAGCAGTTTTCCAGACAGTACCTAATGAAATGGGTGATGTTGCTTTTCAGCTGTTAAGGATTTGATGTCTGGTTGAATCGACATCAATTTAAGACGGATATCAGATTCCACACTCAACGCATTTCTGTACTTTGTCTTTAAGGCCACAAAGCACAGAAAATCCCACTTCACATATATACGTTGTGGCAAACGGCATCAAAAACATTGACTTGTTGGTGAGTTCAGGGTATTCATTTGACATATGCAACCAGAACTGAGTCAAAGTTTTTTCCAAAAAAATCCATTTCAAGGAGATGTCACAGGATAGATCGACGAGGCTGTCCTGTTCCTTGTAGGTGAGTCCCGCAATTACATCACTGTGGTTGGCAAAGGGACACTGTATCCAGCTCTGCTGTTTGCTGATGTCAGGGAAGTAGTCCTGCATGAGACTTTAAAGCCTGCATGTGCTCTGTCATAGCAACTGCTGCAGTGACAGGTAGTGGCCTTTCCTCAGACAAAAAGTCGGACACGTTTTTGAAGGACTCATAGTTGGCTCGGGCAATTCTTTTCCCCCACAGATCTCTTTTTTCTTTATAGTTGCCTCTATTTTGTTATGCACGTGAAACATTGTTACTGCTGTCCCCTGTAGGGCTAGATTGAGACCATTCAAGTGGCTGAAAATGTCAGCCAAGTAGGCCAAATTACAAAGCCAGTCGAAATCACAGAGGCGGTCTGCAAGTTCAAATTATGGAATCAATGAAAAATGTTCTGACCTCGTCACGTAACTGGAAGAGCTGGGTGAGCACTCTGCTGCGTGAGAGCCAGCGGACCTCGTCATGTAGTAAAAGCTGGTGGTGTTCACTACCCATCTCATCACATAAAAGGGAAAAAAAGCGTGCTTGCAGTGGACGACTTTTAATGTAATTCACCATTCTGACAGCATTGTCTAAAACGGTCTTTAAATCCAAGGGCATTCTCTCAGCGGCTAATGCCTCTCTGTGAATGCAGCATTGTACATGAGTGAGCAGCGGGGCCACGTCTCTGACTCACTTCACCACTCCACTGTGTCGGCCCAGCATAGCGCAAGCACCTTCACTGCCGAGTCCAACACACTTTGTCCAGTTGATGTCTTTGGAAATTATGAAATCGTTCAGAATGTCAAAAATAGCTTCTGCAGTTGCGTTTGAATGTAGAGGTCTGCAAAAAACAAAGTTTTCCTCAATTTCTCCATCACATTCATACCTAACGAATGCGAGCAAGTTCGCCATACCCGCGATGTCTGTGGACTCATCGATTTGAATTGCATAAAAACGACTCGCTCGAACTCTGCAAATTAGCTCCTGGAACACATTCTCGGCCATATCATTAATTTGGCACTTAACCATGTTGTTAGCGGCCAGTAAAATTAGGTCTTCACCTATGGTGTGGGGCTTTTCAGATGTAGCTATCAGTCTTGACACCTCATGCGATGCTGTCACTGCCTTTTTATTTTCGCCACCCGTCACACAGGTTGACTCGATCACTTTTTTACGTTGCTGGTTATCTTTCAATTTATATAAAAAAAAAATTTAGAGGCTTGTTGGCAAATGACCCATGTTTTGTTTCAAGGTGACGGCGTAACTTGCATGGTTTCAGTGCCTCATTAGAAAGGGTCTCTGGGCATAGCACAAAGACAGGCGTGGAGTTGTCAGCAGGACCAACAACTCGTAAATCCGAAGGACAAGTACTCCTCGCTGTACTTACGAGTCTTTCGTTTACTTGAAGTTCAGTTAGGTCCAGTTGATGAGGATGAATTGTGTGTTTTTTAATTTGTCTAATAAAGGGGGGGGGGGGGTCACATTTTATAACAATTACAATAATTTAATTATTTTAATATTTTGATTTAGCCTAGCCACGGCCCTCCTGCAATACCGCTACGGCCCACCGGGGGGCCGCAGCCCACAGCTTGGGAAGCACTGGTCTACACTAACCACACACCACAGATCCTCTAAACGCAGACGACTACTACCTTGGAAGAGCCGTTGGAATACATCTGAATCATATTTTCCGCTCCCTGTTTCACTTTGAGCTCAATGTCGGCCTGTTTCTTCAGAGCGGCCAGTCTGCTACTGTTGGTGGATGTCCGAGCTTCACTCTTGGGGGTGTCTGGGGTTTGCGGGTACTCTGAAATTGAACAAACACAAATCGACATCAAAGAGTTAACAAAACACTAAAACAACAATACAGCATGTTGTTAATGTTGGAGAAATGTGACAAAAGTAGTTAGAAAGCAGGTAGAAAATGCTTAATGCAGGACAAGCTAGCATTAGCACGCTGTCATTTTTATGAAAGTAAACCACAAACAACTACATTGAAAAAAAAATGTGGCTGATATGGCAGATGATGCTAAAAGCTTTGTTTTTGTTTGAAAACCTTTAGATAAAGGTCTTACAAAGCCAGGTTTTTAACTAAATGGCAAAAGGTCCAGTCCAGTCCACATTATAGGCAATTCTAGCCACCTGAACCAACTTCTTACAAGAAGACAAAAGATTTAAGGATTAGCTAACTTAAAGAATAAAAAGAAATTCAGATAATTTACTCACCCCCATGTCATACAAGATGTTCATGTCTTTAGTCACAAAGAAATTAAGGTTTTTGAGGAAAACATTCCAGGTTTTTCTCCATATGATGGACTTCAATGGTGGTCCAAATTGCAGTTTCAATGCAGTGTCAAAGGGCTCTACATGATCCCAGCCGAGGAAGAAGCGTCTAATCTAGTGAAACGATCTGTTATTTTCTAAAAAAGAAAAATCTATATACTTTAACCACAAATGCACATCTTGCACTAATTCTCCATTGCACGTCTGAAAATTCAGGCATTACGTAAACACATTGGAAAGGTCATACATGGTTAGCTCTTCGTCTGTGTACTCTTGTTCAAAAAGTTAGGGTAGGGCGAAAAACTCCATCTCATTTTCTCCTCCAACTTCAAAGTCATCTGACATCTTTGTTTTACCTTTATTTGTAAAGGACATTTGACTTTCTTTGCACGTTTGCTTTGTAAACACTGGGTCAGTACTTCTGCCTATGTAATGCATGACCTTTCCAACATGACTACATAATGCATGAAAGTGAAGTTAGTGCAAGACGAGCATTTGTTATTAAAAAGTATATATATATATATATATATATATATATATATATATATATATATATATATATATATATATATATATATATATATATATATATATATATATTTTTTTTTTTTTTTTTTTAAGACAATGACCAATGTTTTGCTAGATATGACCCTTATTCCTCATCTGGGATCGTGTAGAGCACTTTGAAGCTGCATTTAAACTGCAATTTGGACCTTCAGCCTGTTGGTCACCATTGAAGTCCATTATATGGAGAACAATTCTGGAATTTCTTTACAACTGAAGAAAAAAAAGACATGAACATCCTGGTGTACATAGGAGTGAGTAAATTATCAGGAAATCTTTATTCTGGAAGTGAACTAATACTTTAAATATACAGTTAATTAATATTTTGTTTAATTACCATTAAGCTAAGCACCTCAGATTAAAACCGTTTGTGTTAAATCAGACAGTGAGATTAGAGCATGCTAGATCAAGGAAGTATTTTCTAGGTTGCATATGAAAGAGACAGTCAGTGAATGGTCTGTGATGTCTGAGGTTGAGACTACATAAAGAATTTTTTTTTAAAACCTTTGTTCCCTACCAGAGAAATGTGAAGTGTTTTTTTTCTTTCTTTTTTAAACAATGGGCTAGTGCTTACACAGAGGGTGAAAAAACCCTAACGATATATGAAGAGTTGTGATAACAGAAGTAATACTATTAAAACAAATTTAAGGTATATTCAACACATATTGGCAATATTAAGGATACTTCATCCCAAAATGAAAATTTTGTCAATCACTTACCCCCATGTCGTTCCAAACCCATAAAAGTTTTGTTCTTCTTTGGAACACAATTTAAGATATTTTGGATGAAAATGGGTAGGCTTGTGACTGTCCCATAGACTGCCAAGTAAAATACACTGTCAAGGTCCAGAAAAGTATGAAAAGCATCGTCAGAATACTCCAATAGTCTGCCATCAGTGGTTCAACTGTAAAATTTATGAAGCGACGACAATACTTTGTTCAAAGACGAACAAAGCTTTTACGGGTTTGGAATGACATGGGGGTAAGTGATTAATGACAAAATTTTCATTTTGGGGTGGAGTATCCCTTTAAGAACATTAAGAAATCAGAACTTATTTAAATGTGTAGCCAAATAACGTCTTTTTTATGAGTGTTTGATGAGTTATGTAATAATGAGAAATGACAATGATATAATGACACTCAGTGAAGGACTTGTGCAAGCTGGAAAAAGGCAAATGTTCTCTCAGGTGACAGTGAGCCAGTTTCTCAAAGACTCTCTGTGAGAACAACTTGGCCATCATGGAAAGACTTGCACAAGATTGAGCAAACACAAACATGAGCAGAAAACACCTCAGGAGAAAATCTGAAAGAAGGGAGCAAAACTGGATTGCCAGTATTAAAGTTTCTTCATCTTTACTGAAACAAGAAATACTGAAACTACTAAAATATGCATGCAATTTAGAACTTGTTAACCCAAATGGCCTATGGCTAATTTTGTAATTTTGCTCGCTGAAATTTACAGACACAGATACACACACACACACACACACACACACACACACACACACACACACACACACACACAAACATGCCATGCACTTCAGGCTTGTTTTATGATCATCTGAGGTTCAGAATGATGAGATCATCCACTCACGCCCTGACATGAACACTTAACCACAAATTATACACCTGCAAAGGTAAGGTGGAAGCCCCGTTTCTGACAACTCTGTCATGACATATAGAGGAGAAAGGCAAAACATTAAAGGGGTCATATGACGTTGCTAAAAAGAACATTATTTTGTGTTTTTGGTGTAATGAAATGTGTTTATGTGGTTTAAGGTTCAAATACATTATTTTCCACATACTGTACATTACTCTTTCTCCTCTATGCACCTCTTTCTGAAACGGCTCAATTTTCAAAAGCTCATCGTTCTGAAAAGCGAGGTGTGCTCTGATTGGCCAGCTATCCAGTGCATTGTGATTGGCCGAATGCCTTAAGCGTGTGACGGAAATGTTACGCCCCTTAACATATCGTGATGCCTTGTCCCAGCGCGACGAGACAAAACCAATAAAACCCATTAAAAACAAGGCATTTGTGGCATCCAGTGGGGACATAATTACTGGTTATAATGACTTGTACTGTCTTTTTACGTATTGCGTTGCATCGTGCCGCGTAAACATAAACCCATGTCTGCATTTGTGATCGGAGAAACGACAAACAACAAGCACTACTACTACACTGCTCAAAACTTGCATTTGAATAGTCAGTGGCAAATTCTTTAACCCTTTCGCACGTGAGTTTAAAATATTCTAGCTGAACCCCTGGCATGAGTTTTTTAGGCGACCGTTATTTAAGAATGTACCGCCTTATTGTTTCCATGGCAACGTGTCATGCTTGTCATCATGTGACAACGCAGCTACAATAGATCTGTATGACACATGGATCGACGTTGTTTTATTCAAAATATTCACAAACATGCTCACTATATTATGAAATATCTGATATTCTGATTCTGAAATATGTGCAAGTGAATATATTTGGTAGTTTAAACACTTTTATATCGACCGTCAGTTGATCTGTACCAGATGATGGGCGCCGCCATGTTAGTTTGCGCTGAATCCGAGCTGTGGGATTTACAACACGCAAATTCATCCTCTCCTTCCGAAGCTAATTGAAGTAGGTCTCCGGTAAACTCGGAGAAGGCCAGAGTAAACTTTATAGTTACCTACACAATCTGTATATGATATCAATAAAAACATGTAGTCAGATTATATTTGTAAGGATCATTATTGCCGTTTCCACAGACATCTCAAAATCCAGTCATGAAAATGAAACTTACATTTTAATATGGACAGTCACGGAATTTGTCAAAGTTAGCATAAATTAATCAACTCAAATCTTCATATGGACCAGTATCTGTAAATGTTAAGCCGCAAAAGTTATTTTGTTGTTGAACTGCACATCTCTGTGTGAATGAATGAATGGCAGAGACGTTTACCACAAAGACTGAAGCGCGTGACGCTTGCACCAGAACTGTTCTGAGTCACTTCACAAGCATTTTACCATTTCATTTGAGTAAAACCAGTGTCAATTTAAAGGTATTCACGGCAACCCAGGGTTTCCCACACAGTGATTTATTACAATATCAAAACTGACCGCCACAAATAGATTTTCCAAAAGGCTTTGACTTCATTGAATAAACATGACGTTGCACGTTTCAAAATCAAAAACCGATGCGGGTGTTTTTATATCACTGTATTAAAGAAGGAAACCGACTGTATTTAGAAAAATTTCGATTTCATTTTCATTTCATTTTGCATGTAATGCTTGATAAGGCAGCGTTTGTGAGCTCAGCGCTGCTTTGCAGCCGTTACGGAGAATCCTGTATCTCTCCCGCTCTTAAAGCGCCTCCTGCTGGCAGAAAATGAATTAGGGAAATAAATAAATAAATAAATGACACAATATTTCTTCCATGTTTTAATTTTAATAGCAAATCCCCTTTATTTACCAAAAAATAAAATGTGTTGAAATTTCATTAATTAAAAGACAAATTAAATTTGGGTGAAACTTGTTTACTGTTTTTCATAATTATATTACTTGTAGAAAAACTTTAAACACAATTGTAAATAAGTATAAAGAATGGCATTGGTTTTATTTTTATTGATAAAAAGTGTGTTGTTGTTTTTTAAATTAGCATATTTTTTTTGTTTTGCTTTGGTACCGAAATTGGTACCGAGAACCGTGGATTTCCATTGGTATCGGTACCGAATACGGAAATTTTGGTACCGTGACAACACTAAGAGCAATGATATACTGTACAAGTGCTATAACAAGTCTTAGATAGCTTAACACAGTACGTAGCAAGGGCTTTTAAATAATATAATAAATAAAAAGAAAACAGAATAGAAAAAGAACAGAGCAAGCTAGTGTTAGAGGTCTTTTTTTTTGCTTTTGTTAATTGTATAATAAATAAAAAGAAAACAGAATAGAAAAAGAACAGAGCAAGCTAGTGTTAGAGGTCTTTTTTTGCTTTTGTTAATTGTATAATAAATTAAAAGAAAACAGAAAGAACACAAAAAGATTAGAAAGCTAGTTAAAAAAATATATATATATATATATATATATTTTTTTTTTAAGAATATAATTAGAATAGTGAGTGCTAAAGTTAGAGGGTCAAATAAAGATGGAAGAGATTTGTTTTAAGGCGATTCTTGAAGATGGCTAAGGACTCAGCTGCTCGGATTGAGTTGGGCAGGTCATTCTACCAGGAGGGAACATTTAATTTAAAAGTCAGTAAAATGAATTTGTGCTTCTTTGGGATGGCACAATCAAGTGACGTTCACTTGCAGAATGCAACAGGGTTTTTCCTGGGTCAAAATTGGTCTTCGGTGGTGGCTGACCGACATGGTCATCCACACACAGCAAAGAGTACCCTATACCCACATGATCCGCAAGCCCAATATTGACAATAAATGTTTCATTTAAAATAAATACAAAGAAACAGTTTGTGATTTTTTTTGTTATCCTATTTATTCATTAAAAAACGATCACTGTCAGGCTAGATAGTAAAAGAAAGCGATTACAACTTATTTTACATGTAAACATCATTGATACCAAAGTATATTTGAAATGTCAAAGGTATCACAATTCATCTATTTACAAATTATGCAATTATCAGACACAGATATTACCTGTCACTCTCACTGTCATCCTTTCTTGCCCTCTTTGCAAAAAAAGCTGTGGTTTTTCCACGACTGGGTTTCATAGTTTTGAAAGATAAAATCCTTTTTTGATAGACCTGATGATTATTTTAGTATAATCATATCAATTAAAAAGTAGCATTAAAAACGTAGCGTTAAAAGGTGTAATAGTGTAATTTTTACCATATAAAATGTAATAAAATTAGCAGCTAGCTAGCAACAGCTTGCTTTGTGCTTTGATCTAGTTTCATCTCACTCCAGACTAACTTTAAACTAAATGATTTTATAGGTAATTTACTACACATTGTCATAGGCCTATACATACTGTGGCTTATTAAGGCTAAATTTTACTAAACACTCTTGCTAAATGGGGTAAGCACACTTACTTTCTCATTTCAGATGTGTATGTTTTTCTAAGAAGTAATGATTTGTTGTACACAGATTCAGACACTTACGGGCAGACCAATTGTTTTAACCATACATTATAATGAATCGCTCAAAGGAGTCATTAGGTCGCGAATAGGACTTTTGCGGACGTGTTGTGTGGGAATCCTGGCTGTTAGGACATCGCGAAAGATTTGTCAACACACACACACACACACACACACACACAATTGGATAGATTTTTTTTTTTTTTTTTGCGTTTATTTAAAGTTATGTCAGCTGCATGTGCAGAATGCTTGTCACAAGTTGTAAGAGAAGATAAGGCAACTTTTTTTTTGACTGTAATTCACACCCAGCAGTAATTCAGCAAAAATATTCTCCGAATGCACCACGTGAAACATGGATTCGGTCTTCCGATCTTTAGGATAATTTGATTTTGATGCGGGAGAGAGAGAGGGAGAGAGCAAAGACAGAACTGAAGATGGAGAGTGCGCGCGCGGGGGAGGGGCGCTGTGCTCGTTCTCTCCGTCACTCCGTCTGTAGCTTGCTTCACTCACTAAACACAATTACACATCAAATAAGGATTTGGCGGGACAAAAAAATCGTTTTGGCGGCCGCCAAAAATTTTTCAATGTAGGAAAAACCCTGTGCAAGCTTCTAGAGGGCACATAAGTCTAAAGTAATGAATTTAAGGTAAAGGGGTGCAGAGCCAGTGGTGGTTTTGTAGGCAAACATCAATGTCTTGAATTTTATGCGAGCAGCTATTGGCAGCCAGTGCAAATTGATAAACAGAGTTGTGACGTGCATTCTTTTTGGCTCATTAAAAATTAATCTTGCTGCCGCGTTCTGGATTAATTGTAAAGGTTTGATAGAACTGGCTGGAAGATCTGCCAAGAGAGCATTGCAATAATTCCAGCCTGGACAGAACAAAAGCTTGAACAAGGAGTTGTGAAGCATGTCCCAAAAGAAAGGGCCTGATCTTCTTGATGTTGAATAAAGCAAATCTGCAGGACCGGAAAGTTTTAGCAATTCTAACTGAGAAAGTTAGCTGATCATCAATCATAACTCCAAGGTTTCTGGCTGTTTTTGAAAGAGTCAAGCATCAACAACCTAACCATAAGGTGGAACCACAAGCAGTCCTGTCTTGGCAAGTTTGAGTTGAAGCTGATGGTCCTTCATCCTGCAAGAAATGTCTGTTAGACAAGCTGAGATGCGAGCAGCTACAATCGGATCATCAGGATGGAATGAGAGGTAGAGTTGAGTGTCATCAGCATAGCAGTGATATGAAAATATGTTTCTGAATGACAGAACCTTATGATGCCATGTAGACAGAGAAGAGAAGTGGTCCAAGAACTGAGCCCTGAGTATGTACTTTTAAAGTTTAAATCACATTAAAAGCTTACATTAATAGTGAATGATGATGCATTTATATACGGTCACCGTCACTCACAGCCGCTGCACGTGTTCTGCGCATGAGCCGCACGCAGCCCAAAATGAAATAGGTTAATCGACCATTGATAGCTTTATTAGACTGCATCTCTTATCCACAATTAATCGATCGGCGATTAATCGTTGACATCCCTAATAAATATATATCTATAGAGAGAGAGATCTAGAGATCTATCAAAGGGCCTTCCTTCCAACAGCAGTTAGACTGATTAATTGCAATAGCAATATTGTGTAGTATGGTTGTATGTTCTTAGTATATTTTCTTTGTTTATTGTCTCATGCTTGTGGAGTATGCAGTAACAAGTGAATTTCCCCAGTGTGGGATTAATAAAGTCTATCAAATCAAATCAAATCCTAACCTCTGCCCCACACCTAACCCTAAACCTACCAATACTAGGGGGTAATAGTCAGATGGGGGTCAGAATTCGGTACTACAAACGAGTGTCAGAAACTAAATAAGGTTTGGCCAATTATGTTATGTATTGTTGGTTGGCACTTTTTGAAAAATGCCTCTGAATCTAGCGACAAAGTCACTAAGGTGGCAACACTGTCAGCATTTCCAATTTTCTAACTACAGGCTAGGCAACGGGACAATCAGAAAATGTGCGCTGCGTTAATTGCGCGTTAATAAAATTAGTGCCGTTAAAATAAGTTTGTGTTAATGCATTATTAAAACATTATTTTTGAAAGCCCTATATATATATATATATATATATATATATATATAAATATATATTATATAAAATAAATAATTTCTTATGAATATAAATCTATCTCAGCTTATGCTCTAAACTACAGGGAGCCCTTTTACAAGGTTATAATTAACAACAGAGCCCAGATTTAAATTGAATCACTATTTATTTTTAAATATGATAAACAATGCTCAAAAAGAAAAAATGCAAAACATGTAAATTGCACATAACTCAGTTTTAAAAATAACTTCTAAATGATAAAAATGTTATTTGTTGTTTAAATATAATTATTTACACAGAGGCTCTCATAACCTTTTCATAACAGATTTATTTAAACATTGAATAATTAAGACAATAACTAAGTAAAATATAATGAGTATATAGTCTAATATTTCGTGAAAAGCTCTTCTCTAGACTTCATTTCTCTAGCGAACAGATGAGTTGTGGATACCTGAGATAAATGAAATGCTACGTGACATTTTGTTTACAAGCTGTTTTATTGCCATCTTTCTGTGGTTGAAACACTGATTGAGCGATTACATGATGCGTGAGATGTTCATTCATGTTTTTTTTTTGCGTTAAAACTAGTAGTAAAGAGGAAGAGATGATTGTGCTGCTGTTTGAACGGAGCCGTTAATACAGCGATCTGTCGCGCCACATCAAAGAGTGCCAAAACGGCATTTATTGTTTGAATTTCCTGAAAACAAATTACGTAATTTGAAAGATGAGACTTTCATCCATTCTTGTCATACTGCTTCTTTGCATTCATAGATGATTAACTTCAGGTTCTGAGTCACATTATACTATTGTAATATTATTGACAATAAGGTTCACAGGGAAATAAAGACAGCCACATAAATAATCATTGTTCTTCCTTCTAAAACTACCTGATGGTTCAAAAAAAGCAACAATATAAATATTCAACAGCAAGCCTCTTGTATAACCAAAAGCTCAAATGCAAAACCTTCTATTTTGGATAATCCCTTAAACCCCTGGCAAACCATTATCATTGTTCTTTGTAGTGGTGATTTTTTTTCAGCAGTATATTACAGGGTACAGTAATATCCATGGATAAATGTTGTTTTGGACACAAAGTCCTTGGTTGTACAACCACAGTAGAACAAAAAAGGAGCTGTGGTTGTACCAAGGTACAGTAACATCATGAGAAGGTAATAACATGGTACTTGAATGCATACCATTATAATGATAACAATATTTACATACCATGTTATTTACATGGTACCTCAGTATAGTTCAAAGAACGCTATGGTATTATCTCAGTCCAAAACATGGCACTGCTATGAAACCATTTTATTACCATTGCACCCTGTCAGGCTTGAGACCGATTTCTCTGCCTTTTAATTTCTTAAAGGCCATGTCAGATTAGATTTGCCATCCATCCTTGCCACACATAAGTTGTAATAGCATTTCTGATTTAAACTTCAGTAGCAAACAATTGCAACGGTGTTAGTAAGTGATTCATTTCCATGTATTGGTTCAATTCATCTGCTTAAATCAACTGATCAAACATTTGTTCTCACTTGTTCCCCAGTGTTACCCAAGTGAAATTTAAATAAGGACATACACAAACATAAACATTGGTAAATATTACTATGGATTGTTATATTAGTGCATGTTAAAGGTAATGATTAAATATTTAGGGAAAAACATGTATTTTTAACAGCTTTTTGAAAAATTTTGATTAAAAAATGTGATTTTGATTTACCATTTTTGCCATTTTATGCCTTTATTTTCAACAGGACAGTAAGTGGACGGGAAGCAAAGTGGGAGAGAGAGGGGGACAGCATAGGAAAAGGTCCAGAAGCCGGGACTTGAACTCGGGACGCCCAAAGCAATTTTTTTTTAGCAATTTTAATCTTTAAATTATGGTTTGTCAGATTAAATGAGTTCATTTTTAAGCCATTTCAGTGCAAATAAAGAAATTCAGCATTGCTAAATGGCTGGAAAATGTCAGGATATATTAATGTCAAGCTATATCACTCCGCCCTAGTACTACTACTACTACTACAAAAAAAAAAAAAACTGTTGTACTATGGTAATTTTTCAGTAAAATTTGGCAGTGATTAAAAACAAAAGCTACAATAAATAGCCTACAAAAGCTAAAGACACAGATGGAATGAATTCCGCCATACCTACAACCTCCTCTGGGTCCTTTACCACTATGTGTGCATTCAGTTCCTGAAGCTCCTGGTGCAGTTCCTCCACCTTCTTGTTGGACTTTTTAAGCATGTTGTCCACATAAGCCAGACTCTTCTTATCTGTGGTCACCTTCTTCAAGTTCTCAGCTCCTTCTTTGATCTTCAGCTCTTTGCGGATCTCTCGTTTTATCTGGTCCTTGATCTCATCCAGCTTTTGTTGGACCATGGTATCCGAGAGGTCCAGATTTTGGCCAAGACCAAGACGTTCTGAAACCATCTTTCCCCGAGTATCACCCTGAGGAGCAGGAGAGAGAAAGAGAAAGCAAAAATGTTTACAGTTATCCGAGGCATTCAGAGACATGGAATGCATCCTGGAAAGTAGCATCGTTCTCAAGATGCAACGCAACAGCAAGTTCTCAGAATAAGTGGTCTGCATTGTACGAGTAATATCCTTCTATGCTGCAGAATGATGGAAATTCACTTTCACATACATGCTGGTGCACCATGTGTATGATCCGGTTCAGGTTGTTATGCAACGGAATAAAGCAACAGCTAATCAGCTTGACTAGCAAAAAAAATCCACACAATAAAAAATCAAAAAATTCAAAAATGAACATTTGTCAACAAAACCAAAAAATAAAATGAAATCTAGTTTCAATTTTCTAGAAATATACCCTGTAATCCAGGAATTGTTTTTATTTGAAAAATGAGCATTATGTCATTAACCCAAAAAAATCCTGAGTGGTCATACAATGTCAAGCAATGCTGGTACATTAAATCTCATGTTCACATAAAAATTCTGTGTTACAGAATTACATTAATTGAACAGTTCACCCAAAAATGAAGATTCTGTCATCATTTACTCACCCTCATATTGTTCCAAACCTGTATGAATTTCTTTCTTCTGCTGAACATGAAAGAAGATATTTTGAAGAATGTTGGTAAGCAAACGGTTGTTGGTACCCATTGTCTTTTTTTCCATAATACGGAAGTCAACGGCTACCAGCAGTATGTTTGGTTACCAAATTATTTAAAATATCTTCTATGTTCAACAGAAGAAAGAAACTCATCAACTTGAGGGTGATAAATGATAAACATTTTTGGGTGACCTATCCATTAAAGACACATTTGCAGCAATTCACCATTTATAAGACATTTACAGCCTTTACGGCAGTTTGCCCTCTTCTATCCAACACAATTAACCTCTTAATTGACGATGCAAATGTTCATTTTGTAAGGTTAAAGCTCAAATCAAAAGTTTAACTGAGAATCATTTTCCACCTTAGGTTGGTTCAGAACAACCTTCTCACTACAGCATGGCCTGAACTTCTCAAAGTTCACACAAACATGCCAGCACTGAGAATGAGAAGACCCCTCCTGAGAAAGATTTATAGACATACAGCAAACACGGGGTTTGGCATTCAGAGCGCGTGTTATCAGCAGGGTGGGGTCAGCACACAGATCACTGACTGGGGAGCCCAACTGCTTCAAATCAACTAGATGTGACCACACAGAGAGCGGGAAAAAAACCCAAATGGTGTGATTTAAAACTACAGGCTTCCTGAAAAAAGGGAAGAATAAATGTCTGAAAGGTCACCACAAGCTTTAAAAGTGCAACAGACCATAAATCGTAATGCTATAGGCTAGTCTACATCCAGAAGATTCAGTAGCGGTGAATTTTTTTTTTAAAAAAAAAAAAAAAATGACATTTACCAATGCAGCACACTTTTTCTAACATTTATTTTGATAATTGATATTGATAATAGTGATGATGTCTTTATGGATGCTATATGCTACGTGCAAAATGGGTTAAAATATAAACATTATATTTTAAAACATACCATAGTAAAGAAAAACAAAAGCACAGACTAAACACACACATTCACTCTGAATGTATGAATTAGATTACATTTAGAACTACTATAAAATTAGAACGACTTGTATTACATTTTTAAACCTACATTTAAATTTTCTAAAATAAATAAATAAATGCATTTAATAAAACATGCATTTTAGTCAGTGCTTATGTTTTTATTGTGCTCATTCAGTGAAGTTTAATGAAGACAAGCCTTTTGCAAAATGCAAAAAAAAAAAAAAA
The DNA here is from genome assembly GCF_018340385.1 of Cyprinus carpio. Taxonomy (NCBI): domain Eukaryota; kingdom Metazoa; phylum Chordata; class Actinopteri; order Cypriniformes; family Cyprinidae; genus Cyprinus; species Cyprinus carpio. The sequence continues at coordinate 16,525,267 of NC_056577.1, forward strand.
AAAAAAAAACTTGCACTGTTGATTTTTTTTTTTTTTTTTTCATTATAATTTTGTTCAATAAGTTTTTGTAGCCTAGATTCTTTCTCAAATGATTCTGGATTAATCATCATTTATCAACAACAACAAAGTCTGATTCTAGGCTATTATGCATGCACATACTTTTTTCATTTTGCAATTTTTTTTAATTTTTATTTTAGGCTTCTTTTTGAAATTTTACAAAGAATACCACTGACGATTTGCACCTTAACATAATGTCCGTTAAAAAAAAAAAAAAAAAAAAAAAATTATATATATATATATATATATATATATATATATATATATATATATATATATATATATATATATATATATATATATATATATATATATATATATATATCCCTGTGAATTGTGACTCTTTGAATCAAAACAGAATAAATTTTTGACCTAACCAAAGCCAACCTCTAATAAACATGACAAAAAGGTAAATAAAATGTTTGTAATGACTATGTACCAAACAATATAGCACTGGTTCTTACCAAGAAATGGACGATTCCAGCTGTGCACACAGACCCCAACATTGTTCTCTCTAAATAGCACAAAACCCTTTAAGCAATCTCAGGGATCCAGAACTGTCTCAAAATATACATTCCCACACAAAAATATAAAGCAGCACAAAGCTCTTCTAACAAGGGGAGCCTGCGAAAGTGTGGAAATCAGTCCAGCGTTTAAGCTAGTTTTGGCAGGGAAGAGTTCCATTCAAGGTAAGCCTGATGTCGGATAAAAATAACTAAATCCAAAGACAAAAAGAAAGCTACAAATAAAGATGCCATAAAAATCCCCAAAATAAAAATCAACAAAACATAAACAAACATCAAATTATTACTAATTTAAAGGTGCCATGTGTAAAAATTGAGGTAAAAATAAAAATTACACACCTACACGCATCAAAGAATGAGAAGAAATAAGGGCGATGATGTCATAAAAAAATGTCAAGTTAAGTGCTGCAGAGATATCAACCTTAATTAGCATTAGCATTACTAGCCACGGCCCGACAGGTGTCGTAATACCAGTTTCGGCCATGGGAGGCGGGTATGCGGGCAACATAACCACCAGCCAACCTGCAATACACGAATAACTCGCACGGCTTGTGGGGCGTACTTGAACCTGATGTCAATCGTGTGGAAAGTACAGCCCACTACTTCATTTCAGTTCAGGGAAGAGAGCGGAAGGATGGGAAAACACAGGGAACCAACCGCGCTCGGAATCACAAATCAAATCCGCATAAAGAAAAGGACGCCGAACCAGAGTAAACATCGGCAACTGTGCTATCGCTGGAGACAACTGATGGACTTGAAAGTCAGGTTCGCTCCGTACTTGCAACATTTCTTTTGGATTGGTAAAGATGCTGTTTAGTATTTCGCTAGAACTTTGTTTTAAATGTTTGCGTATTTTTTTCGGGAAAAGGCACAAGAAATGTCCGATGTTCGATAAACGTGCTAATGTTAGGGAGATGGCAACCGTAGCTGCGTTTGCAATTACTAGCTATTTACCCACAGATCATCCGGTTTTCACTCTCTACAGCTGATGCTAAAATGTCAACATTACCTAAAGAAACTTGAAATGTCAACGATGATAATGAACCCGAGAGAGAGTGAGAGAGAGAGAGAGAGAGAGAGACAAACCGGCCGCGCGCGCACTCACTCACTATATTCAGAGCGGTTCAAGTTTTTGAAAGCATGTGAAAAGAGTCAATTGCGTGTGTCTCACGGTGAATGCTTGAGAGTTGGCAGCTCTGGTTACGTTGGTTGGCACTAGCTTGGTCAATGATGTTGACAGAATGCTGTCTGTCAAATTAATTTAATTCAAATAATGTGTATATACAACTCAAAATGTAATATGAACAAAACGAATATGAAACAAGGGGAGTAGCTGGATTTCATGTTTCAAAACAACGTCCTCTTAGGCTTCGGCTATGGCTCTAGGGTGTTGTGAAGGTAGGGGCGGAGCATAGAGACTATGCCGTTTCTCGTTTGTTACTCTACCAATTCACTTTATTGAGGCATACTGCCCCCATCTGGTAGGAAATGTGGAGTATGACTAGATATTTTTGCATCAGAACCACACATCAAAAAAATCTCCTTCCTCAAATTCAACCAATCAGAACCACACATCAAATTATTACTAATTTAAATCCGGTCACATCATGCTAGAAAAGAGCAAGAGACACCAACAATCCCTCATTCAGTTTGCTGTGCTATTTAAAAACGTCAGGGCTCCATGTATTAGCATAAAGATGCTGTCACATTAGCAAAATTTAGATTTCAAAGGCAAAAAAGGTCCATTATACATCGACAATAGCGTAGCAATATATCCAAAAAAATCCAACATAAAACACCTGTTGGTCAACATTGCGAATTTGTGCGACAAACGTAAACCTGTTGCGATCTCCGCCTGGGGAACTATTTTGCTTTGTTGTGAAATTTGCGATTGAGTGGATTCCTATTAAAAAAACAACTGGATTTTGACAAACAATGGTAAATGTGACTGCACCTAAATGGTCACAAGGACGGAGTGGAAGATGTAAACTTGTTTTAAAGAGCCAAGAAGCTAGTGTGACTGGTGAACACCTTCTCAGCTTTCTTATATATAGCAGTGAGAGACAGGGAAACGTGACAAGAACATGAGAAAGTGACAGGGTTCATAATGCAGCTAAAAGAAAAGGCAGGAATTGAATCTGAAGACAGACAATGCCAAGAACATGAGTCAGTGATAGGGTTGGGGGAAGGTGGGGGACATATACAACTGTACAAAAGAAGAAAGGAAGAAAAAAAGAACTAGTGTTGTCACCGATGTCGGTAATGAAATTTTAAAAATGTGAAGATACCAGCATTTCCTGCTAGCGTTTTAGCCAATCACAGACATATCTGTCAAGCGCGTGAACACAATGGCCAATCAGAGCTGTTTATTTACAAATAACAAACTAGAGGCTGGAATCCCGCGGGATGAGAAACAAAATCACTATTAATCAAGTGATTGGGATGGGACAGGAAAAAATGTCGGCGGGACCAGGCATCGTAATAACACTATGATACCCAACTTTATACACAAATATACCTTTGATATAAATAAACTATTAACTGTATATTTTAATTTTGAAATCAATTCGAGTTGCCCTGTCTCTGTATGCTCTCCTCCTGTTTGCTTTGGTGTGGCTGGTTAAGTGAATGACGTATGCAGTCCGTGATGGACAGATCGTTAACGGCTGGTCTACAGTATGTGGTAATATAGTACATCGGGCAGCACATGCATGTAGTAACAAGGCTGCTCAATCTAATGTTAACATAGAGAAATGTGTGATATTTAAGTGTCTGTGTGGAAGCTGAACAGCAGCTCTCTCACTGCAGGACAGATGGAGGTGCCGGTGCGCTCACTTATTCTTAAAATACTCTCTAATTTTTGATCATACAGATAAAAGTAATACATCTTTAGAATCTGTAAAGACTCTACATTTATTTGTGTGCACTCAGAATAACAATGAAATGCTTCTGTAAAATAATTAAAGCAAACAGGATGCGCTTTCTGCTGTCTCGGTCATGTGAACTTGAGCGAGAATCTTTGAAACTCCATGTACGATAAATATATTTATAGAGTGAAATGCCTACTTTTAGATAAAAAAATAAATAAATCAAATTGAAAACGTGTGTTAGCATGGATGATTTACATGAAATTTAATGTGTGTGCAATGCACACAGTGCAGTTTAAGCTGGCTTTCAGTCCAATAAAATAACTAAAAAATACATTTTGGAAAAAAAACAAAAAAACACAACACAGGAGTGGGAGGGAATGGGAGTCATTCTTCTGGGAGTGGGACGGGTGAGGTTTGAAAATCCACTCCTGTGGCACCCTCTATAACAAACTAACTCCCATACAGCGGACAGCAGGTTGCCACATGGCTTGTGACACACTGAGGTAAAAAAGACCTTCAGATCATAAACTGTACAATATATTAGACAGGTGAGACATTTTGTGATTAATTTACTGAAAGTTAAATGGATAGTTCCAACCCAGTCATATTGTAAAACTTCAAAAACATACCTATACAAAAAATACACTGCAGTTTCCAGCTGAAATTAACACGAGAAGCACTAAAACACAGATCATTAAGGCCAGATCATAGATTAATAAAGCCTTTTCTTGCACAATACTGTTTTGACCTCAAAACACTTTGACAGTTGTGAGTTATTAGCAAACAAATACATTTTAATGTTTGCATCACATAACCAGATCCTTATGTACAGCTTTTTTTGAGGTAGTAAACTTCCTCAGTAGCTCGGAGTATTGCATTTCCGTGCAACAGTCACAACACTTCACAAAAGAGCACAAGGTCTCGCAGAATCAAACTGAAATGTTATTTTTAATTGCCAGTTTGAAATGCCTTTTTATTATGTTTGCTTCAGTTCAAACTATTGGTTAGGCTTAGGGTAGCGTTTAGTGTACATTATTTTTAAACATGATAGAGCATTAACCTTTCAGTATTTAACTTTTTTAACAGCACATTTCAAACTGCTGGGATGCGTACAAGAAATATCTAAATAAGAGGAAATCTCTGAAACTGGTGTTCCTCAGTGCGGTCAGAGTTGCTTCAATAAAATACACAACTGGACAACAGTGAAGCACACAGACTTTTTGGAGCACTTTGAGTGGCATTTCATGTATGGAAAGTACTATTCAAATAAATTTTTATCATTATTATTAAAAAAATAGGGCTTCACAGTTTTATTCATGAATCAAACTCTGTTTAAGTGAATCAAAACACTTAAATCTGATCTATTGATTATTTTGAATAACATTCTCAGGTTAATACAGCTTATAATGCTGTATATTACTATTATTGTTATATTAGTTCTAGCATCCATGTGTTTAGATTTACTTAGAGTTAAAAATGAGTACAGAGACTGGAGTTCCAACATGTGAAGCCATCCACAGAACTATACTGGGCCTCCATGACATCGGTGACTGGCCAGTTCTCCGAGACTCCACCCACTGAAAAGTGTCATGAATGAGCTCAGAGCCAATGAGCATCATCCTGTGAGTTTTATCTCAGAGTTCATCCTATTATGGTTTTACCATGACCCTAGGACCCACGCCAGTGAAAAGACTTTCCTCTAACCCACTACCTTATCTGTGTTCCACTACCTTTAGTACCTCTGCAGCACTCACAGCATAAGCCAATAGACCTTGTGCTCTGGCACAGATCACCCAGGAAACGTCTTGCACAGGGTTTTTTATAGAACTAGATTAAATGGGAATATATGTCAGGTGACCTTCCAAGTAAAAATAAAGATTAACAGAAAGGCCACCTTAAAGCCACATTTAAAAACAAACTAAAAATAATGACTTAAAAATCTGATTTATCATTCTGCATTTTTTTCAAGCTGCTCTTTCCTGTTTGACTGGGAGGTTCTTGACAGGTCTGTGGCTAATTGATGGATGGGATGTACGCTTGTGTAGAAACTAGTAGTAAAATTTGTTATTTTAATAGCATTAAATGGAATCATTTTAAATATTTTAAAAATAGAGCACAATGGATTGAAACCAAAACCAAAGATGTTAAAAAACTATGAGACGTGATGGCCAAAGAAATGTTTAACACAGTTCAACGCTAGAAAAGGGACACGTTTTGTTAGCGCACAGTAGGGATGCGCAATTAATCAAATTTCTAATTGCGATTACAATTAAGGATGCCACAATTACATAATAGTTCAAAGTCACTTATGTTTTTTTTCTTTCTACAGGTTATCTTAAGGTTTTTTCCCATTGGTTTAATTTATATAATATCATGCATATTTTTACTTTTATTATTATTAATCAAGAAACCAATCCAATGTACAGTTGACATTTGACTTAATACAACAGAAAACTAAATAAAAAAATTTTCAGCTTGTTTATTATCATATAAAAATATGGCATGCGGTTTCTTCAAACAATGATATAAACATCATTCAATGTACATTTTGATAATCATAATAATCGCAATTACAATTTCAAGGGAATAATCAACAATTATGATTTTTGTCATAATCCTGCAGCCCTAGTGCACAGCTTGTTTTCTGTTGTTCTCAATCAATAAAACTGTATAAATATTTTTTTTTAAATGTAGGTTAAAGAAAAGAAAAGAAAAGAAAAGAAAAGAAAAGAAAAGAAAAGAAAAGAAAAGAAAAGAAAAGAAAAGAAAAGAAAAAGCACCATTCAAAGTAACAAGACAGGAAGAAAACCAAAACTTGCAGTGGAATTCCTTTCCAACGAAACATGTCCTCATCTTCAGCAAACAAACTGAAATATTGTGTGTACTGCTTATGCCAGTGTGTTTGACATCAAACATTTACAGGGCTCTAGAGTGCAACCAATTTGGTCGCACTGTGACCTAATTTCTCAATGGTGTGACTAAAAAAAAAATCAGAGGTCCCACCAGTGTGACCAGCCGTTCGAGGGGAAAAAAAAGTCTCCATGACTCTGAAAGTCTCTCTGTGATTCAACAACAGACACTAGAGCCCTGCATTTCAGCCCGAGCCCGACGGACCCTGACTTTTTTACGCCCCTCGAGCCGGGCTTACCATGAATGTGACAGGGGGAAACAGTAAGGAGATATTTGAATTATTTACTAATAAACTAGTGTTTTCTGAGTCTGTGTCGCAAGGATGATGTAGCTGACTTGCCATCTCATTAGGCGCGCCTTTAGAGAGAAGTGCATCCTTACGGATTATGATTATAATGAAAGATTTTTTGTTTTCGATTTGTTTTAATTCATTTAGTTTCTATAGATATATTTATCATGTCTGTGAGGCATGTTTTCACTGAGTTTCGGTTTATTTTTGTACTCCTGTTAAAGACGAGACACAGAAAGTGCATCGTGTTTGTTTTCTTTATTTTATAAAAGCACAACGTTTTGTTGATATTGTGAGTGCACACAAATAAAAGACCCTTTGCAGTTACGAATGATGTATTACTCTTACCTTTGTGCAAAAATGATGCCGTATCTACTGAAAAAAAAAAGCAAGTGATCATGCTGGCGTCTCCATGTCCTGAAGCATCTCCGCACAAACTATTGGATATAGCGCACATTTATCTGGGTCTTACATTTAAACATATGCTTGAACTGTTTTATCTATAGATTTTATTTTAGGCAGGTTGTGATGATTTGAGAAGGCTAAATTGATCAAACATAGGCTCACTGTCTGTCGCTGGCCGCTTGATCGTTACTTAAAAAAAAAAAAAAAATCATTTAATAAAAAAATTCTCCAAATGTTTTTCTAAATTAACTTAAAAAAATGAAACTAAATATAATCACTTTGCTATTACATACAAAACTGAGCTATTTTAATAGCTTGGACAGAAGTATAAGCTGTTTAGGGACTGTTTAGCTGTTCAAATCAGACACTAGAGCAATCCCTTCATTCAGACACAGTGGAAGATCTGATCAGAATCAGTGTAGAGGAGCCAAGTCTGGAAGATTTTGCTGCTAGAGAGAGTGTGGCCAGCTGGTTTAGCCAAGACCAAAGATCAAGAAGGCCAAACTACAGGAGTTTGCCATCCGAGGTGCATGTGACTGCAATGGAGTATAGTCCATAAGACACTGAGCCATGAGATGTTCAGTTTGAAGCCCTTAAAACACTTAATTTAGATTTTCTTTTTATTTAATTAACCTTGAAATGTTTTAAGTTTAAATTTCAGCTCAGTGGAGCACTTTAAGCACCAACACTTTTTCAGTAAGTTACCTTTCTTGTAGAATAGCGCTTCAAATAAAGAACTTTATGTTGACCAGCTTGTTAGTTAATCATTTACAAGTCAATATTGCCTATATGGACAGCGATTTAAATGTGAACTTGTAAAACCACAGTGTTAAATGTGATGTGGTCAAAAATTTGGGTGCAGCTAACTTTTGTGCTGGTGCACCTCAGAAAAAAAAAGTTAGGCGCACCAGTGGAAAAAGTTAGTCTAGAGCCCTGATTTAAAACTAATCTTTAATGAAAATAAAAATTTGCTTATCCGTACATCCTCTTCCCTTAGCTACACAAAGACTGGGGCATTTCTGAGCTAATGCCACTCTCCCCTTCAGGCGATTTGGCTCCAGATAAGAGCCAGAGGATACCTGTCCAACACTCCAGCCAAAACCAACCTCCCGGAGTCCCTCTGAACATTAAAACTAAGAGTATCAGTTAACTTGCAGGGTTTCAGTTGTGCCTCACTCCAATTAGATGGGGAGGAGACACAACCCAAACACAGTAATCAAACTATTCCCTCTCAAAGCAACAGAATGACACGAGTTTAGAAATAATCCTGTACACAAAGGCATGATTCACAACCATTTACACTTTCTACACTACTTACTATACTTCTTTATTACTTTGGATTGTTTTCACCTGAATCATTTTGTTTGAAACATTGCGTCTCCTTAGAATGACAGTTAATTGTGACAGTACAACGCCTAGGCTATGTCACACAACTAAATAAATAAACAAAGGCTTTAACTACTTAAAATGCCAAAATATCGCAATATAACATCATATTTGAAGAAACATGCCATTTAGGAAATAAACAGATACCAAATTTTGTTGCATTACCAATGATGTGCAGACCATCAAATTAGGCAACAGCTGGATTAAAACCCTTACATAAGGCAAAACATCCATTTACATGACCTTCAATTTGCAAAAAGCTAGTTTATACTGATCTAAATTAATTCTTAATAAAGTCAAAACTTGCATTTTGGGCTTTGCATAACTTGAAATATATTTTTAAACGGAATGTTTTTTAGAAACGTGTTTGTTTGGCAACCAAACACTGACGTTGCCTCAGTATTCAGCAGTGTTTCAGGGAGTTGCCAGGGTGGAATCGTTCAGGATATGTTACTAATAATAGAATTTACTCCAGATTTTCCCCCACGACACAGACACGAAAAAGAGGTTCTGCTCCACAGTTTCTACATTTATTTCGTGTGCACAAATACACTCCTATTTAGTCAAACGTTTCTTATCATTTAATATTTCCTTCTTGAAAACGAAAGGACATAGTAGTGCATTTTAGGCAGTTTACAAAAAGTAAACAAATTGAATTTTCAAATGGTAACGTTAAGCATATAGACTAGCTATATTATAAGTACGCCGTTAAAAAATCAATAACATTAAGGTCTCAGGAGTTATAAAAAGAGATGATGCGAATAAGCACAGAGAGGTACAAAACACTAAGTAACTAACGTACAGTTCTGAATGCCACTGGAGTTATTTATGTAAATACAATACCATTATACATACAATATGCAGTAGAAATGCATAGCTTAATCGGCTGGGATTGGAGCAACAGTTGGTCTGTGTGTCAAAATTTCTAGGCCACATTTAACCCTTTCAGATACAGTTAAAATTCACTATATGATGCTTAAGAAGAGTGTTGAAATTTTAAAATAGTGATAAGATGAAAACAACGGTAACGCAATCAAAGTGGGTTAGTAAATAAAAGCGCGCGGTTAGTAAATAAAAGATCAAATAATTCTCTCACCTGCACGGGATCGGCCGCCATCTTGCCTCTTAATAACTTTGAATCAAACTCAAGGGAGCAAAAAGGAGGAATGTCAGTAAGAAGTTAAACCTCTCCACTTCTCTCCGAGGTAGCTCGTATTTCTTCCTGATTCTGAAGAAAACACATCGGATCCACGACTTGGGCTATTCTATAGCGCAGCCGGTAAACTTCCCAATTCCCATGACGCTGGCCAAATATCCCTGTTTGATATATAAACCGCAATTGTATAAATGCTTTAAAAGTTTCGAGAAACCAGTGCAATTGTTTTCCGTGACAGAACCACGGAAACGCGAGTGTTTTGAACGCGTGTATTGTTGAACACGCTCCGCTCCGCTCCTCTGCTCTCCCAGCTGGAGTCAAATCCTGCACTTCCAGTCATGTGATCAGAAACTCTGAGCAAGCAATTTCCCATGAATGTCCATGCACGCTGCCAAATATAGAGTTTAAATCATTCTTGTATATTTACTAGAGCCTTGTATCAGATTACATCAGCGCTTTAATTTTGACAATTACAGAAACACAACAGAGAGTATTTCCTCCGCATCTGTGGAATTACATTTTTACACATAGCTGGCGCTTCAACCTGTCAAAAATGTGGAAATAGATGTTTTATAGGCAATATTGTTTATACAGGGATTTATGTAAAGTAAAAGATATATGTAGTGCTTAGTGATAATATTATTAATAATAATACAATATACTGTATTACATAGGCTATTATTAAAATATTATATAATAGGCATATGTAATAGGCTTATATCATATCATATTATATTATATTAATTGGTATTATTTTTTACTCTATCTTTAAAATATCTTTTTTTTAAACACACACACACACACACACACACACACACACACACACACACACACACACACACACACACACACACACACAGTACTTCTTTTTTTCATCTTTTTTTTAAATCAAGACACAAATATAGTATGTATGTAAATCATTTACTTTTGACAGTTACATAATGAAATAAGAGCAAAGAATAATGCTCCCATTGTAAGGACTGTAAGCTTGATGCATTCATCTTGTCATGTTTTCTACTCTCCTCTTTATTAATGAAAAATATTTAATGAATGATATTTTAGTTTATATATATATAAACTAAAATATCATTCATCAAATTAAATATTTTTCATTAATAAAGAGGAGAGTAGAAAACATGACGAGATGAATGCATCAAGCTTACAGTTCTTACAATATATAGATTATTTAGATATCTCAGTACATTTTTCATAAATCTGTTCATTCTGGTTTTTTTTCTGTTTTCTGATCTATCTTTGGTTTGAATTAGTTTGATGCCATGGGGAGTCATCTCCTGTTTGAAACCTCTGAAACCAGCACTGGCTTTCTGACTTCCCAGCTCGCAAAGAGCTAAGAGCTAGACACTTCCTGCGGTAACAATTGGGCTTCCTGTGTAAGGCCATGTGTTTCTCTATCATCCGTGATAATCTGCTTTTGATTTTATGATAGGTTACACCAATATGCTCAGTACAGGGGTTTAGATATTGGACTAAAGCACGAAATGGCAATAGAGCATCCCAGGAGTTCCTCTTTTAGAATGACAGAGTATTATAGATTTCTATTACACAGTTAATATAATTAAGACTCACTGTTCTGCTGTATGAGGAATCATGCGTTACTGTCCTAATGAATTTGCCATTGAAATAAACTTGTTATAAGATGCTTTTAACAACTTTATGGAGAAAATAGTATTACCATAAAAGCATAAATGCCATATTAGCGTTGTGCATTCACAAGGGAAAACCAGTAAAACCAGTCTCTGGGGCAATAGGGTTAATAATAGCAATTGATTTTTTTTTTTCAATGTGAGCAGGTTGGTCATGATTCATGACTCATGATTAATCAAGCAAGCCCAGAGATGCGTCATACTGTGCATGAAGGAGGGATTCTCTTACTACACTGTCATACCTGAGAGAGACACATGCGGGCTCAGATAGGGTTAACAGCAATGTTTTTAGATTTGTACAGTTTTTACATAATTTGCCCTCCATGCTTCTTGAGTTACACATAAAGGCACAAAGAAGAACCACAGAATTTAGTCTGATTTAAAAATGAACTGAGAGCAGTTATTCTCAATGGTTGTTTGAGTGACTGATTGAAACATTGTATCATGCACACATTTACACACTATATGACCAGACTCTTATTAAACTGTAGTGCAGCACATGCACTGAGTATAAACGCTGCTGAATACTATATTCATTTCAGTGTTGGGAATAACAGTACTATCAGGTAGGACTAAATACTTCCATCTGGCTTTTACCATGTATTTTACGCCATCTAGTGGTAAATTGTATACTTAAGCTGTTTCATTGAGACATTCAATTTTTTGGTAATAATTTTAGTTGTTTTAAATGACATTATGAATTATAAACTTTTATTTTTATTATATTATGAATTAAGACAAAAACACCTTAACAGTTTTGCATAATCTTTTATTATTTGTATTTTTTTCTTTATATTTATTTATTCCTTTATATACATATATATATTACAAAAGGCACAAGCAATTTATATTCAAGAATGAATAATTCACATGTTAGTATTATTGCTTATAACATCTTCTTCTTCTTCTAAACAACAAAAAAAGCTTTTTGCCTTGAATTTTTGTTATAAACTTAAGCCATCTATTTGGCCATTACTATGTATTTTACGCCGTCTAGTGGTGGTTTGTAATATTACAATTAAGATTAAGTTGGTTAAAGTTTTAATTGTTTTAAATTACATCATGATATACACCATTTTTTATAATAAAATTAATAAAATAATAATAATTCTAAAATTTATATTAATACTGTTACACATAAAATTGATCTCTATTAAATTATAGTATTAAAATATTAATTAAGAGTGAAAATATTTATCAACATATAATTATTATTGTTAATTCTTAATTCTTATTATTATTATTTTTTTAATATAATTTTTGTGCCCGTGAAATTTAAAACAGCAGGCATATTTCACCCAAAAATGAAAATTCTGTCATCATATAGTCACCTTCTTGCTGTTCCAAACCCTTCCAAGACGTTCTTTCTTCTGCAGAACACAATAGATGATATTCTGAAGAATGTTGGTTATCAAACGTTTTGGTGACCTTTGACTTCTGTTATATGGAATTCAATTTTCGGGTGAATTATTCCTTTAAATCTATTTGTGGGCAGATCACACACTTTGTGACATAAAGCACACAATGTGTAGATTTGATGTCCTGCCTGTAAACATGTAGTAAGCAATGGCAACCTGACTTCAGGGTTAGATGCTTCTTCCGTTTCTCCTCTCTCAGTATATTAATGTCAACGATGAATCTATCTACCGTTAATTCAGTTTTAAGCAAAAGGGTTGTTATAAACGAAAACCAAAATCATAAAAAAAAAACATTTTCTTTACTTGAAATAAAATAAACTATATTAAATATATTGTAAAAATATTAAATTATAGCCTTCGCAGGGGTGAAACAGAAGCATAATCATAATGGATAAAATAATTTACTCTGTAAGATGTTTCTGATACATAAGAACCAACTCTACTAAACTCTGCTTTAAAAACATTTACCTTCAGAACTGTTACACTAGCCCAGATAATCTGAGACAAATCCACTCCATCCCCCCAGCTGAAATCCATGCACACATAGACACTTAATTAAGACAAAGTTGCCCCAACTGATGTACACACAGCCTGCATGTATAGAATGATGATGGTATCTGCACCGAACAATTAAAGGCATTCATCATGGTCAATTACAGAAGAGCATGAGATGTATTTATGCTCTCTTGGTTCACATCATATATCACATTTGGTTAGGTTTTAATGTATTATAGAGTTTGCATGCTTTTTGCATATGTGACGGACCTTCCGCAAACACCACATGTGAAGTACAATCTGTTTTTATGTTTGTAAACTTTTGAACTCACACCTTGTTATATTAGGGTGTCTTTTATAAAAAAATCTAAAACGCTGTTGAGCTTTTATTTAAAATAGCTCCTTGCATATACCTTTCTGGTTTATTTTAACATTCTTCTACATGTGGCAAATTCTAATTCGATTTGGATTAATGTTGCATCTGGCAAAGAGCTGAAGCAAAATTACCACCAAAAAGCAATTCAAACCACAGCAGGTGTTGACCATTCATCCAGAGGTTTTCATAACCATTTCTCCAGCTCATTTATTCATAGCTAATCCCAGATATCAATTTTTATACACATTCAAACCGTTTGCCATTTTCAGTCCTTAATCCCTTTTAAATGTGAGTGGGAGATCAACTTTAAAACACCACAGCTGTCAATGTCAGGGTTAAAGGGAGCAGCACCTAATTTAATCTCCATATTAACCAGAGCAAATAACAAATGTAAATAATTACCCATGTCACCTTGGATGCTCATAAATAAGGTAAGCAAACCCTGGTTTACCAGATAAAGCTCCTCGTTCATGTTTCTTTTTACCTGTAAATTGAGATATTTCTGATTTGAATGAGTTATTAACATTAATTAAATCCCACAAATGATTACAGCATGCAACGCCTGTCAGTCACTTTGCAATGTGTTTATAAGCTGAAAAAAAGAGAAACAAGAGAAATACATATTTGTATTTATATATTTATGTTTTCACATTTATATTTTTATACACATAATTTATTTCCATTATTTTAAAGTTAGTTTTAATAATCAATTGAATGTAATAGACAATAAAGAGGTTTATTGCTGTATTCATTGCCTTTTTTTTTTTTTTTTTTTTGGCTAATCTGGATAATCCCCCCCGAAAATGAAAATTCTGTTATCATTTACTCACTCTCAAGTCAAGTCAAGTCAAGTCAAGTCAAGTCAAGTCACCTTTATTTATAAAGTGCTTTTAACAATACAGATTGTCTCAAAGCACTTTACAGTATTAAATAGGAAAATAGTGTATCAATAATGCAAAACGTCAATAGTATACACTCAATTTTCAGTTAAAGGCAGTTCATCATTGAATTCAGTGATGTCATCATCCAGCTCAGTTCAGTTTAAATAGTATCTGTGCAATCAAGTCGACGATATCGCTGGATATTAAGTGTTCCCAACTAATCAAGCCAGAGGTGACAGTGGCAAAAACCTTGGGAGAAACCAGGCTCATTCGGGAGGCCAGTTATACTCTGGCCAGACAAATCCAGCAGTTCAATTCCAGGCTGCAGCAAAGTCACATTGTGCAGAGGACTCTGTTTCCTGTGGTCTCGTCCCGGTGGCCGTCTAGGAGACAAAGTCTTCACTGGGGATCTGTCTCTGGGGCTCATCTAGTTGTTCTGGTCTCCGCTGACATTCAGGGCTGTAGAGGTCATCTCTAGGTGCTGATCCACCATCTGGGCTGGATACGTACTGGATCCGGGTAACCGCAGTGACCATCCGATCTGGATACAGACTGGATCTGGTGGCTACGGTGACCTCGGAATAAGAAAGAAACAGAATAATATTAGCGTAGATGCCATTCTTCTAACGACAGGGTATGTCTGCCTCCCGAACAATGTTAGGGAAGGTTATTCCAGAGTTTTGGCGCTTAATAGGAAAAGGATCTGCTGTCTGCAGTTGATTTTGATATTCTAGGTATTATCAAATTGCCAGAGTTTTGAGAACGCAGCGGACATTAAGGACTATAAAGCAACTCATGTCATTCCAAACCTGCATAAAAGAAGAAATTCTGAAGAATGTTGGTATTTCAATTTTTAAAAAAGAAAACCTTAAGGAGTTGACATAATTAATTCTCTTTTCTTTTTTTTTATGACAAGAGTCATGTGGTGCGACCAACATAAAACAAGAAAATTATATCATAAAGAGGACCCCTAGACCTCCTGACTGTGCGTCTGGCTCAATAAAATCTTAAAATATCAGATAATTTGAACTTTTTATCACAAGGCAAGATTAGTTCAGGTTGTAAAATGTTATGAGGTGTGAATTCCAAAAACTTGGTATTTGTAAAAAATAAAACATAACAAACAAAACAAGCCTAAATGTATACATGCTTCTTGAAAAATCATAAGTTGTTCAAAAGCATATGGACCCAACACGAAAACATTACATTTCTACTTACCACATGTGTTTTAAAATAGACCTTTCCTTGTCTGTTTTGTGCATACTCTTGTTTGTCAGTGACCCATCTGCTGTTCAGCAGGATGATTATTTCCTTGGGTGGGCTGACTAAGCTATTGTTGTTCTGATCTTGCCTTTTATCCAGTTTTGAATGTGCCACATTTTGAAATGGTCGAGAACACAATGTGTAATCACAGATTTCTCTTCCATTTCTTTTTGCAGTCTGAAGCAGATGGCAGTAGTTATGTTTATCAAGCACAGTACGGTCCAGTGTATGAACAAGGATGTTGTGACATTCATGAGTTCTAGCTTACAAATCCGCCACCTGAGCCATGACGCACAGAACACACCTCATGTTTATACACACTGAGTCAACTCAGACCACCAAAAAATGCATCAAATATTTAGACGAAGGCAGATCTGTTTCAGTGCATTCAGCTGCCAGGGGAATTAATGCATTTTGATGTTTTCCATGCTGAGGCAAAGCTGTGAAAGGCCTTCTCTCTTGACAAATGTATGTTTGGTCTGTTTAATTTGGCCTCAATGGATGCACATTGATTATATTATTAAAAATATAACACCCTCTCCACCCTTATGGTTTCATACTTTAGAGTTTCCTTTCATACAAATCTTTGGCTTGGCTATTTTTTAAAGTTTAAATAAAATGATTGGGATTGTTAAGATTATTGGAGTATTTTTCAAGAAAATTCTGCTTCAACTTTTCTACTTCAAAATGTCTTGTTTAATTAAATGTGTTACTTGTGATAACTTTGTAATTAATTGCGAAAGTTACTAGCAATTTCTGAGTGAAAACTGTGCCAAATGTTGTTCAGTGAACTACGAAAAATGTGTAACTAAACTATTAGAGTTAAAAACAACACACACACACACACACACACACACACACACACACACACACACACACACACACACACACACACACACACACACACACACACACACACACACACAAAACAACGATTGCTGCAAAGAAATAGGATTTGCAACATTCTTAATTTAATCTCTAGAGGGCGATATTGCACAATGAGTCACAAATTGATTGTGTTGAAATGTTTATATTGCAGAGAGAGAATTTTGGAAGGACATATGGGAAAAAACAATATAATGGTACCCAGATTTTGAAAGGCTTTCATAATTGCTTGCAACTTTCACAGACTCACCAAACAAACAACATATAATGTTGTTCTTCTTTAAAGAAACAAAGTTACTCTGCACGTAGTCCAACCGAAAGTGAGAAATCCAAGTGAGATCTGCTAGACATCCAGGGGGTTCACTGTTGCACCCCGAATGATGTCCGTTCTCACACAAGCCATATGGCGTGGACAAACACACACACACACACACACACACACACACACACACACACACACACACACACACACACACACACACACACACACACACACACACACCCTAGCCTCCAATGGCAGCTTGGTATGGTGCTCGCTGGCTAACATCTTGCAGAACACATAATTAATTTGCCCCGGCGTCTGCCATTTATTTTCCAACCTACATTTTGTTAATTGGACAGAGGAGGTTAAAATCAAATTATGTCTCCGGCTATGCAAGAGGCCACTAATTGTACAGAATTTACAAGAAAGGCTATGGCGCTGACTGGCTGGCTTGCGGGAATATTAAGTCATGAGTGATCTTTGCTGGGTGCTTGAGGGAGACGGTTGTCATTAAATAAGGGAAAGTGTCATTCATACATGTGCTTTGTGTGCCGATGAAACTCACAGATGTTCATAGCCTTTATTAATAAACTAATGAGTGGAGAGATTATAGTGCTAATGATGTCAAAGGTGTTAATGCCACAATGGACAGGCTCGTGGGTCAGCTACGCCTGCAGAAATAACACCCGGAGGTCGAACCATTACTGACACTGAGATTGTCCCGCACAGCTCATGAGTTACTTTCAGTATGTTAATTTTTTAAATATCATGAAAAACAAACAAACAAACAAACAAAAACAGTCCATTTGCATTTGGTTTATTAATTAAAGTAGTAATACTTAAAAAGATAATTATGCATTACTGTTAAAAAGTTTGGGGTAAGAGTTATTTATGTTTTTGAAAGATGTCTTTTGAGCTTACCAAGGCTACATTAATCTGATCAAAGATACAGTAAGAACAGTAATATTATAAAATATTATTGCAATGTAAAATAGCTGATTTTTGCTGCTCAAGAAACAATTCGTACTACTGTCAATATTGACAGCAATTGTTCTTTCTAAAAAAAATTGTGAAAACTGACATACATTTTTCAGGAATCATGAAAAGAAGAACATTTATTTGATACATTTTGTAACATTGTTAATGTCACCTTTGATTAATTTAATGCATTCTGAATAAAATGGTCCAAATTATTTAAAACTGACTATAAATTCTGTCAGACAAGAGCTTTTTACTTGTTGGGATCCCTATTTCTTAACACAATGACTGTTCAGAAGTTAACTGAATAACTCATCTTTCCAGAATTAAATACTGAATGATTGTCTATTTCAGCAATTCATTTCCATTAGTATTTTATCTCTAAAGTGCAAAAGAAAGAGCTGAGTGACATTAAAATATCACCTGGAATGTCTTTTATGCAACTGGAGGTTCATTTCCCTCTGAACCTCTGTGTTTTAGAAGAGACTTGGGTGTAACTGACATCGATATCTTTATTAATATCTCAAGGAACTGGTGTGGGCTTATTGAACATCTGAAACACTTAAATATTTTGTCATAGCAAATCGCAGACTGATGATCAGTGGGAGGGAGAAACGGAGTGAAAGCTATTTTGTATTTTTGTTCTGAAGTCTCATTCCCATATCTGACTCATATAGTTGCTCTTAATGTGTGTTCTCTGTTCATCACATAGAATGTGTATTTAAGCACTTGGGCGAATGGCAACTGAGAACTCACACATTGAGAGTGCGCTCATCTCCCATCTGTTGTTTTTTCATTTGTTGTCTTTTTGATTATGGGGGGGGGGTGCTTGTATTTATCTGATACTAAATGCATAACTCAACCTTATTGCTACTGCAATTACCAAATAACCATTAACGATAATTTTAGCACTTAATTACAAAAATGCCACTAATTTAAAATGACGATGAATACAAATGTCCTTGTAAATTGAGCTAATTAAAAATAAATACAGTGGGTACTTAAAAGAACCACCCTTTAAAATAATCACATTTCGTTGCTTTGCAGACTGAAATGAAGACAGACACATTTTTTGTTTTACTCAGTGCAACTTATAACATCCAAGATATAACACCAAAATGTCAGAAAAAAAAAATAAAAAATTGAATCACTGAGTTGGAAAAAGGATCACTCTCTTGTGTCAGTATTTTGTTGAAGCACCTTTTGCTTTATTTACACCCTTTAGCCTGTTAGGATTTGTCTCTGCTAACTTTGCACTTCTAGACTCTGCAATATTTGCTCACTCTTCTTTGCAGAACTGATCAAGTTCAATTAAATTTGATGGTGACTGTTTGTGGACTGCAGTCTTCAAGTCATTCCACAGTTTTTCAACGGGGTTTAAGTCTGGGCTTTGACTTTAGGCCATGCAAGGACATTCACTTTTTCTCCTTCAGCCACTGTATGGTCAGTTTTGCTGTGTGCTTTGGGTCATTGTTATGTTGGAAGGTTTTGAATTGCTCTGCAATTTTAGATTTCCCTTCTATCCCGACAAGTGCTCCAGTCCCTGCTGCAGAGAAACAATCCCATAACAGGACATTACCATCTCCATGCTTTACAGTAGGAATGGTGTTATTTGGATGGTGAGCTTTATTGGATTTCCACCAGACATATAGTTTGGTGTTGAGGCCAAATAATTTAATTTTAGTCTCAATCTGACCATAATACCCTTTTCCATGTGGCCTCAGAATCTTCAAGGTGCATTTTGGCAAAGCTAAGTCGTGACTGCATGTGGCCTTTCTTGAGGAGTGGCTTTTTTCTTGCAACCCTTTCATGCAAGCCACATTTGTGCAGAATTTTGGAGCAACTTCCTGCTCCAGGAAGGGTCTATGTTGTACAGAATACCTTCCACTTCTTATTTATAGGCTTCACTGTGCTTCTAAGCATTGATAAAACCTTTGGAATTTTTTGTTGGTGTTATATCTTTCACTTGGAGGGTATATGTTGCACTGAGTAAATACAGTTGGATAAAACACAAACTGTGTCTGTCTTCATTTCAGGCTGCAAAGCAACCAAATGTGATTATTCTAAAGGGGGTGATTCTTTTCTATACCCACTGTACATTAAAAATAGGGCAATTTGCAAATAGTTTTAAAGGTGATGGACAATGACCAAGAAAAGGACATGACGCTCCTACCTTTACATAAAGCGAAATCATGTTGTGTCTCAATTCAGTGATATTAAACTATATTCCACATGAATTTAATCAAGCTATTTGACTATTAGCAGCTTAATTAGGAGTATAAAAGGGAAAATATATGATTCCGCTTGCTTTTCATTCCTGGTAAACATTGTTAAATGAGCACAGTTATTATCTAAATGATGGCAGTACTGTCAGACCAGGAGAGGGACGGAAAGAAACACTTGTTGAGTCATATTTTCCTTAAGCATTCACAGAGGTCTGTTTAGCTTATGGCTTCATGCTGTGTTTACTCATCAAATTAAATGGCAGGGATATTGTACAATTATGCTCTATTACACTCAGTGTTTCATAGAGTCTCCATGATTTAAAGGACACACCAGCCTGTAAGCACCTTTAAATCAATGAGAGCGCGGTAATAACAATCTTTAATGCCAACAAAACATCATACGAACTGTAATCAAGTTTCTAACAACCTAAATTCGTTTCCATTTCATCACGCACTGAATCATTTAAAGAACCAGCCTCAAGTTGGGGGACAATATCTACCGCAAACCCCCACATAAACAGAGAAAAAAAGCCTCGGGCTTGCTCATTTGTTTCGAGTGTAGGCTAATTTAAGCTCGAGGTGCGCTCGAGGTGGAATACGAAACGGGAAAGGGCCTAATGAGGCTTTAAACTACGGACCGGTACGCGAGGGGTTAACGACATTACAAATTACGGCAGCGGAAAGTTGGTCGTGTTCCTCCGGGCTGCGGCACCGCCAGACAGCGCGAGCGCAGCAGCTGCGCGCGGAGGGGCGGCCCGCGCACAGGGCAGCGTGCCCAACGCAACGGTCCCTGGCGTTGTTAATCACGCGCTTCCCGCCCTCTCTCTCCTCACTGTGCTGATTTGCAAGAGCAGATTAATCAGAGCGCGGGGGCCTTGATGAAATTTTGCTGTTATTGTGCCCAATTTTAGCAACATCTTTTATTATCTTCATTATTCATTTATGGGGGAGGGGAAGGGGGGCCGTGATGCATGGGGATAACGGTATGGTGACGGGGGACCAGTGTCAATTATGCAAATGACATTTGCGTGTTTCTTTGCAGATTACTTTATTCGCTCGACATTGTTTGTGCGAATTTAATTATTACGTATTATTACGCTCACGTTTCCGTCAATTTTCCGAGGCTTGGTTTCAACATGATTTCCCCTCCAGCTGCTCTTCTCTTCGTTCTGTGCCAAAATCAAAGTGGCTAGCCTACAATAGGGCCAAATAAACTCCCCTCTATTTAATAAGGATGAAGTTATTTCCTTGTTCTCATCTGCGAGCTCAAGCAATGACGGGGAGAAACGCACTGCATATTCATTTTAATGAGCATAAATTGAATTTAAGTTTGCTCAGAACTGCAATTAGGCGCTGCCTTAATGACAAATTAATCTTTTTCTCTTTTATTCACCAGAATTTGTTTTTCAAAGGCCTTCTGTGGCAGCAACAGAAGGGTGGCCAACAAAGAATACCAGTTTCAGCTAGATCCAAGAGATGATATTGAAATTAAAGCTTTAGAGCTAGCACACTCAGATTAAATAAGCAGGCATGTTTTTTTGTGCTTTTGTCACATTTCTATGGACACAGACAAATTGTAGCTGATCTAAATACCATCAGTTGATAGTAATAATACATAAAAATAAAAAAATCCCAAATTGAACCTACATTTCACAGTTTAAAAGTGTGTACAATTCAAAGGTTGTGGGAGGGGTGTTGCTTTGCCTCATTACTGTTCTTCCTGAGAGAGAGAGAGAGAGAGAGAGAGAGAGATGCCGTCATCTGGTTTGATTACTATACTAGCTTCTAAAAATGGAGGTTGGTACGTGTTGATTGGCATTCAGAGCAGCAGACGGAAGTGAGTGAAAGAGAGTTCTTCCAAGATTTGGTTGGATTTTGGAGAAGGAACAGCTCCTTTCTAATATCCCATGCTTTTGCTGTCTGCAGTGGAGTAGAGGATAAACCTACGTATGTTCTCACCTAAGGTTATTGCAAAGGCTACTGAGTTGGCATAGGATACTTCTCTGATGAGCTAATCAAGAGCATGTTCTGCCAATATCTTTTGCTGCCTTTAAGTGTGCCTAGGAAGCTGCTACTTCCGAGATGGGCATTTGTTGTTGTTAACTATGTTATTATTAAAATAAGTATATTTTTCTATAAATGTAATTTTTATTTATATTTTTAAATTTATATTTTACACACACACAAAAAAAAAAACAAATACACAAACACAAATATATATATATATATATATATATATATATAGAGAGAGAGAGAGAGAGAGAGATTGATATTGTTATTTCTATATTACTTGTTTGTGCATGCTTAAAAACATTTTTCACATTGGAAGGTGAATGATTAAAAGAATAGTCGTGTGGATTGCTCATGGATTATTGTGATGTTTTTACAGTATCAGCTGTTTGGAATCTCATCTATTCCTTTAACTTTATTCATTTTATTGTCTGTAAACTCATATCAACATAGCATCTTGATATTATTAAAATATAGCATGAAGAAAAAAACAAAAAACAAACTTTGCATCACTAATTTTCCTTAACAAGACTTCTTTACCGGTATGTTTAACATCAAAATGCCCCATTCAAAGTCATTACTTAGGAATCATCTAGGAAGTATTAAATAGTATTAAATGCACACTCTTAAAAATAAAGGTTCTTTATGGTTCCATGAAGAATAGTCAACATCCAGGGAAGCTTTCCATTGCAATTTTATATGTTGAAAAAAGGTTCTTCGGACACTTAAAGTGCCTTTATTATTTTTTATCATTATTTATTATCATTTAATATCCCCTCATTGTACAATGATTCTCAAACAATTCATTAGAGGCAGCTCTAAAAATTAGTCTCTCTAAACCTCCTTTCTGTGAGCCCAGGGACAGACTGGGAGTAAAAAAACGGCTCTGGATTTTCCTCCAAATAGGCCCCACCACAACTACACACAGCCGCTACTATCTCACAATATTACAGCAGTCAATGTATTGTATTAACTGACAGGCGACTCCCTAGAACCATTGGCTCAGGAGCAACTGCTGCTGTCTCTCCCTCATCAGGCTCAAGATTAGGGTTACTGCTGCCTGCAGCTGCATTGCAATAGTTCCATATTTTGAACGCTCTATAGAAAATATAAAAATCTATTATTTATCATACTTACAGGTTGTTATTCAGTGGAGCCAGCTGGTCCAGATAAACTGGGTACTGAACTATCTTTCAAGAGCAAGCATTTTGTGAATCCTGCGTTGAACTCCCTGAGATTAGAGAAGCAGTCAACAGTAAAATGACGGGAACACACACACACAAAAAAGAAAAAAAACAAACAAAAAAAAAAAGATTGGGTTTGTACTGCGGTGGTACTGTGATAAAAATGAATTGATTCTTTGCAGCCTCATCTTTCGGAAGTGAAAATAAAGCAAATTTACTTTCACAGCATGGGACAAGCTACAGTGTTTGAGGGCAGGTCAAGTTGTTCTTGGCTGGCCAACATAGAACATAGGCAAGGATTATGCAAATGTGTTACCCTGTGATGTGTAGCCATCACAGAAGAGGTATTCGAATTACTGGCGACTCATTTAGGCTGTTCAGAGTCAATTCTTTCCTTTGGGAGACAATAAATTCATTTATTGTGCACTTTTGGCTTTAAAAATTTGCAGATTGTTTACATTGACATACAGCTACATTACACACTACATGAAAGGCAATATTCGAAACGGCATAATAAGGGCATTTTAAAATGTTCGTCACACTAAGAAAACTAATTGTTCTTTTTAAGAACTATGAAAGTCACTGAAAGATTTTTAGGGGAACCCAAAATGGTTCTTTTATGGCATTGCTCTGGAAACCACTGATAGACACCTTTATTTTTAAGAATGCAAACTTTGCATGATCGTTGATGTGCTTGGATCTTATAAATACAATATGAATGAAGGCAGTGTATATGCATATTTGCATGAGAGATACAAATTCCATGCATCAATTTTCAATTCTGGTAGCATGCATGTTTGCTTTAGGAAAGGGTGAGGGTCTGTGGGAGCCTGCCACATGGACTTAGGAAGTGGGTGTCTCGGGAAAAGGGTGGGGGGGTTGTGCGAATGATGTGTCTTAGGGCACCCTCTTCCTATTTCTCTTCCTCTGATTACTCATTAACATTGGCCCGCCTTGTGGCACGCTGCTATTTCTGATGCAGTGGGGGCACATGCTTTCATGCCCTCCCCTTTCCCAAGTTGTGCCACTGCTTGTCCTGACCCAATGAAGCCTGCCCCCGCTGCCACGGGCTCATCTTTGACTGGGAGGAACAGCTGTCTACACTAACGAGGCCATCGTTGTCGTGAAACGACATGGTGGCATACGACTGAGCAAGACCGCCACTTGGACTCCACGAGGCCCCGGGACACATAAACAATGTCTTAATGAGAATGTGTGCCATTACAGTAATTAACACAGCTCAACGTCAAACCACTGTCAGATCTCCAGACTTTCAGGAAGGTTTTGCATTACACAGAAGCAAACAGAGTTGAATCTCCACCGAGAGGCATTTTTTGAACTGCCTGCTTGACTGAGGCAGGACAATGAGGGTTTTCTCATGAAACAGGGCCTTGGAAGTGAGTGTTATTTGAAGAGTGTGTATTGAACACTTTTAATTATGTGACATGTATATTGTAGGCTGTTATGAACCGGCTATATTTGTTTAATTAGCATTGTGGCAGGAGTAATGAAAGCTATGAATCATAGGTTAAGTATATGTGTATGTTAAACCACAGCAGTACAAAATTAGAATTACATTACTGTTTTCACAGTAATATCTCTTACATAGGTTGGTGCTGGCAAGTGTTATTAAGAGAAGAAAGGTTTCTCCAGGGAGACTATACTGCTATAAATGTAGTATAAGTTGCATTGGGTGTGAAGTATCAGCTAAATCATTTTCTTCATGAGTATTTTTGTTTTGTTTTATGATCTAACAATCCTCAGTTTTTCCTCATGTTTTAAATTTGTTTATTTAAATAGTTCATCAATTACTCACCCTCATGTCATTCCAAACTATTTCTAATCAATATTTGATTATCACTTTATATGATGAACAGATTTAATTTAGTCAACGGAAGCATGGCTACTTTCATTTTACAAACTTTTTCATAAAACAGTTCAAAGTAGACTTTCAATGGAGAGACAGAAAGTGTGTCAGATTTCATTAAAGATATGTTTATTTGCTTTTCAGAGATGAATTAAAGTCTGATGAATGTCATGAAAAGACATGAGGGCCAGTAAATAATGATAGAAGCTGATTTTTTTTTCCTTTAAAACAGTAAAAGTAAAAAAATATCTGCTAGAGCAGTATAGAAAATGCAAAACGTTTTATTTTTATTTATGCAGTGCAATATGAATAGGTGATATTACAAAACAAAAACAAAACAATAATCCTTCAAAGAACAATAGGGTCTTAATAAGTGATATTTATTTACTTAATATCACAACATCAAGTAAGTCATGAATCAGACAAGCATGATATTGACTTCAGACAAGTATGAAATTAATTTTATACAACTATAAACAAGTTAATATTGAGTAAATTTAGACACAATATTGCAAATGAAGTCAAAACAAGCATCTCCTTGCAACACATCATTTATAATGAATCAATGTGTATATACATGTTTGAATCAATGGTTCAATGACTCACTCAAAGACACTTATCGCCAACTAGTGGCATAATAAGTGTCTGTCTTTCCAACATGCTTGTGCACACAAACACACACAGCTACTGGAATAAAGTGTTACACTTAGAGCACTCAATTAATGACTTCCCCCTTTTCTTTCATTTGTGTATTCTGGAGGATTTCTAATTAGCAATGAATTATGGGGCTTAGTGATGGTATAAAGTGTGTGTTTGTATAGGAAGGGGAAAATTGGAACTTGTATGATTGAGATTCAATACTGTGGCCTGGATAGTTTTCCAATCTCTTTTGTTTTGTCCTACATTATTATAATTATAATATCCTAACTATGCTATGTAGTAATTTTGATTATGAGTCCCTCTCTGAACAGATGTGTAGTGCATTAACAACCAAGGCTGCACAGATTCACTGAATGTGAACTGAAACCATAACAGGTGCACCTGGTGAAGAAAAATGGCAGGTGGCTTAAAAAACAATAAAACGGATTGAGAAAAAGGTGTTGAGCTCCCTATTAGTGCCCTTGATAACATTGTTTGCTTAAATATAGAGATGCATTGAAATACTAAAGTCATGTGTACTAATGAGTCATTGCAGGGCTATATTATGTTTAATTAGCTGCTTTATATAATGAGGTGTTCATTTCTAATGAAGGGAATTTGCTGTGAGTGGCACATCTGCAAGAATAACTCATGCAATCAGCAGTGCTCGGACCCATGCAACTGCAAATGAGACTCGCTTACCCTGAAATGAATTACATCTCAGTGCTTTCTCAGAAAGTCCATTAATTAACTCTCCTGACATCAAGGTCTTTTTCTTAATTTCATGTACCATTAGCATAATAAATACAATTTGAGTTAGCACAATGCGATCACTTTAATGGATGCTATTTATTTTACTCTATTATTTAAAGGTCTGGTAATAGGAGGAAGAAACATAAATTTAGTCATATGGCCCCTTTATGAGGAATTCCCTTGTGTACCATCACATATGTTCGTTAAAGCTGGTCGCATGCATTTGGCCAGTGTTTGTCGACTTCATTAATTTGCACAGTGGAAAGGCTGTAATTTCAGACCGTATTGGGCAGTGTAATCCTACTTCTGCACTCTGACTGGCTTTCACATCCATTACAAATAGACATTCATTCCCATCAGTGGCATACCTTAGGCCTAATGTTTGTTTGCCTAATGTTTCGGTTGTAAAAGGGAGAAGGGTCAATGATGTGGTGCTCATTTTTGTTTGATCAACTCATTTATTAAAACGTACATTAAAATGCAATTTATACAATAAAATTAATTGAACACACCTCTTAAGTGATGATAATGTTTTTTAATTCTTAAATTATAAGGGGCACAAATTCAAAAATCTCTGAAAAGATGATCTACTGTATTGTTTAAAATACTTTTCCAAGAAAACTGCTTAACATATTATTATTTGAAAAACATTTGTCTGCCAAATTAAAAACATGATGTGAAACTGACATTCAAAAACATGAAAAAAAAAAAAAAAAAAAAACCTGAAAATGATAATTTAAGCAGGATCCCTGCAGACTTCTTTGACTATGTGTTAAGGTCAATAAGTCTGTTAAAATATCAGATGTGGAAGTGGAAAATATAAATTAAAAAAATATTGTACACACTCGTGTTTATTCAAACCATAGCTGAAAAAATGCTTTATGGCAAGGAAAGGCTGTAAAAGTTGAAAAATATCTTGTGTCTCCCCAAAAACGGTATGTGATTATATTACATTTTACCTTTAAAAATACACTTTTTAACATTTATTTTAATGGTGTGTGCACTAACATTTATTCAAAGTGTATGGAAAATATCTGAGAGTGAATGGAACAACCTCCTGTACTCACTTAGGTTTAATATAATTCAAGGTTCTCCACAGACTTTATTACAGCAAGGTTAGGTTGTCCAATATATGAAAATGTAGCTGACACATGTGAATGATGTCGCTCTACTGTAGCAGACTTGGCTCTTATGTTTCGGACTTGCCCCAAGACTGTTTGACTACTGGACAACTATATTTAAAATGTTGTCTGAGGCATGCATTAAGGATATCAGGCCAAAATGTCCAAAAATTGTCAATATGTTTGTGCTTTTGCATGTCTTTTGGCTCGGTGAAGAATATTACTGTGTATATTACAATATTACAAGTGTATGGATTTATGTATTTTACTTCTTAGTTACATGACAAAAATTTCTAAAAACTGCATTTATAAAGTTTTTTTTTTCTTTATCATGGTCACTCTTCTTTGTCACCGACCCCCGTATAGTTAGCTTACATGAAAAATGTCATGGTAGATAATTGTGCTCCACCTAGATTATTTCTTTCTCTCCTCCTTTTATCTTCTTCTTTTTTCTTAAAAAAGCACCCTTCATTAAAACAATATATGATATTTAATTCCTAGCAGTGAATTAGTTGTGACCTTATAAAGGCCTTATCTGGAGGTGAGACATGATTAGAGTTATAGTGGAGGACAGGTACATCATTATCTCATTGAGTCTTCTCCACTGACTGCTTGCACAAGCGTGCTCCAACTCCGGCTGGCTGTTCAGCACTTACTCTCCTCTTAGGACCCAGGACAGACTTAATCATCAGTATTCCACAAGCGGGAACTGTCCTCCAGTTCTCTTCCCGTCTATTAGAGATCCGGCTTCTGCCCCATGGTAATGTACCAGTTCTCACTAGACTCCTACTGTAAATGAACTGCCCTAATGTGGAGGAGGACTCACTAACTCCATGTAGAAAATGGAATAAATTAGGCTAGGTGAGGACAAGACACAACTTGTATTTATAGAATACTTTATGATTTCCAATTTGGTCTGACAGTTTGTTCTATTCGCCTCCTCATTGCCATTCGGGGTTTATTAGTAGACAGTGTGTCTGTGTGCTCTACATAGTCAGGCAAAGACAAGCCTAGAGTTATGGGTATGGTAGAGTGCTAATGGGAATATATTCAGTATGAACTAACCAAGTTTCTTAATAAATGATGTATGTCACACTGAAAAATTATTTAAAGTGTTACCTCTGTTACTGAGAAGAGTGATTCACCTAACTTCACAATGCATAAAATGTTTTCTGTCCAGTAATTTTAGATTAAAATAAAAATACTTTTTGCGTGACATATTCCAGGAATGTCAGCACAGAGGGATGAATAATAGATTATGTCCTGTCCTGAGCTCTTATCAGTTTGCTCTAAATCTTTGCGTCCATCTTGGCCTCCAGATTTTGTCCTGTTTCCTGTGACACAAAGCCTTTTTGACCAGAATCAATTATCTCTGGCTTGCTGGGGTGCTGTCTCATTAGGGGCAGGTTGGGTTACCCCTAAGCTCAGCTGGTCATCCAGTGGCGCCACACACACACGGCTAATGACTGGAGATCGATTGTCCTGTAACCTGAATGCTGTTTGTTTTGGTATAACGTTTGCCATGCTCACAATGGCTCATGCATCTCAGCAGACTAGTGCATGGCTCACAGGGGAGAGCAAGTCAAAGTGCATCATACTGTATGCCAGTGGTTTTTCGAATGGACACACAATTCCATTCATTCTCATTTAAACATGTCATGTTACACTTTGATTGTGTTATAAAAAAACAAACAGGGAGATATTTTTAAGTGTTAACTTTAAATTGTTCAAGAATTGGTCTTAACCAGTGGTCAGCAACCTGCGGCCCGCAGGCCAAAACAAGTGAGTTGGAAATATCATATTACTTGTTTCGAGAGGACGAATCACCAAGTGCAGTCATAAGTGGGAAACGTCCAAAGTGCCGAGTTATGACTTTGAAAGCAGTGCGTCGACAAGTCTGTCATCGTGAATGTTAATGAATGATTTAGCAATGTTGTTTTACCTTTTAATGCTGTATTTCAAATATATGTATGCACAAATATTATAAACATCTTATCTCTAACCTTTTACGATGTGCTTTATGCAGATAAACGTTTAGGTAGATGCCATGCATAAATACATGACAAAATGAAAATGATATAAACAAATGTAGAATCCATTTTTTTTACGAATGCATTTGCGCCTAAAGACATCATAAATATCATCAGTTTCAACACACCTTGACCAATCAACATTGAGACCCAGAGCTAGCCTAACTGTTGTATTACTATTGTTTACACATTAAACTAGACCTTATTGTATGAGGTTGTACTACACATGCATAGAACTGATACTGTACTGCCAGTTTATGTAATAGGCCTTGGAAAATCTGGCTAAATTTTGGTTAGCGTGAAACCTCTTTATGTAACACATTAGTAGAATGTGCTGTCTTTTCTTTTTGTCTTTTAGAGAAGCAAGGAATGGGGAGGCTGTCTGTCTGTTTCAGTGAAAAAAACCTGTAAACTTGTGGTTGTGAAATGAGTCCTACACTTTGCTGGCATAAATTTCCTAGGTGCTCTGAAGAAATGTCTGATCCAGTATTCTCATGGGAAGCCCAAACTTTACTCTTGTTTGGATTTTATGAACTCCACTTTATGACAAAAAACAAAATTGGGAAGAGGTGTGTGCCATAGGAGGATATGAAAATGCAAGAATGCTAAGTATATGAAATCTAAAACCATTTTATTTCTGGACAGTGTGTATGAAATGGCCAAAATGTTCCATCTGACATTTGTTTATCTTGAGTGTCATAGCCAACCCCTTCCTCCCTTTATTTACAGCAGATCAGAGGAGTCCAATCCTGCTCCTGGAAAGCCAACATCCTGCATATCTTGGTTTCAGCCAGCCAAAAACACACTTGTCTGGACATTTCAAGTAATACTGAAGACCTTTAGCTATTAACTGTTTCAGTTGAGTTTAATTAGGATTGGAGTTTACAGGACAGTGGCCCTCCAGGAGTTGAACTGGAATAGATTAATCGAAATCAAACCTAAATTGAAATTTGGCTTGGTGCGATTATTGAATCACAAAGACTGTGATTTTTAATTAAATAAATATATGCACAGCACCAGTAGCAAATGCTGCTCTGCAAGTGCTGTGTTTGAGTCACTTATAAAGCATTATTATTATATATTATTATTGTTGTACAATGGTAAGTCTATGATTTACATTACTATAGATTACTATAGAATAAAATGCCATCAGCATGCGCT
Organism: Cyprinus carpio; assembly: GCF_018340385.1. NCBI lineage: Eukaryota > Metazoa > Chordata > Actinopteri > Cypriniformes > Cyprinidae > Cyprinus > Cyprinus carpio. Next base: position 16,556,076 of record NC_056577.1, read on the forward strand.
AGTGGTAAACAAAAAAAGCATGATGAATCACGATGATGAAATCATTATGATGTTATTCTATATTATATATAGCATTGCATTATACATTTACTTTATTATTATGAAAATACCCAAAATGGCACGAAGAACACAGGTAAACCATGTATTGTTGTAGGTTTATTGTCTTCATGTTTAATCAGTTCATACATTTATAGCTTTAATTCATTCACAGTGATAGCTAGAGACCTTTGTCCTTATTAGGGAGTTCCCGGAACGTCATGTGTTCTATAACTTCTGTGATGCACATTTGGAGTTTCTGTGCGAGGGCGCCATCTGGTGTCCAGTATGAATAAAAAACAGACATTACGTGAGTTTAGGACTCAGTAATGCGCACTCAGTCCTATTTTGGCCATAATTAGGAAAGATAATACTTCTGTCTAAAGAAATTTGAAATAAGCATCGGTTAATACATGTTTTTCTCCAATGTACAGAAGTTTTTTCTTTCCCCACAGTGGATGTATAAAAGTCTCATATCTCATATTAAAGACATTGACCCCATTTTTTATTTTACATTCCTCCTGATAAAAATTAAGAAATTACCGTCAAAGATTTTTATCATAACAGTATCATATCATGTACATATTATATACATTTATAGGCCTGTAAGTTAACAAGTAACCCTGCAGTTTTCTGTAAAACAATAGTTTTCTGTAAAATAAAATTAGTATTGTTATTATTTTATCATTAATTTTGATCTAATTATTATATTGTTATTTTTTGTTTGTTAAAATTTTTAAGCATTTAAATGGGTCATATATGTTGTTAAAAACATTATTTTGTGTATTTGGTGTGATTAAATGTGTTTATGCGGTTTAAGGTTAAAAAAACAAGTTAGTTCTGTGCATGAAGTGTGTTCCCATTGACATGGTCCCTACACCGTGTTCATTGCTCCCTATTCCCTGAGCAGGGGAAATCTGTTGAAGTTTACCTCACTTCGGAACATTCATTCATGGATTTGCGCTGCACAACGTCTTCACACACAGACAAATGTGACATCATGTGTAAATAAATACGTCTTGCACACTTCAATGCGCTTTGAATGGAACATGTACTTTCACTTCGAACTGGAATCATGGCGGAATATCCTGTGATGTCCACTTCGCATGGCACTTATGTCTGAAGTGATAAGAGAAACATACAAAATGTGCAGAGCAGGGGGGCGCGAGGACCGGAATTGAGAACCGCTACACAACACTGCTCAAAACTTGCGTTTGAATCAGCAGTGGCAAATCCTTTACGTATGTAAACGTACTTACAGACTGTGAGTCAGAACGGCCGGCATTGTAGTCTTGTCTCCCAGGATCAGGAAACGGTCCTCCATTAAATGTGCTGCACACTAAATATTTGGGTTGAACTGTTCTGGAACAGTGTTGTAAATACAACTTAACCACTGATTTCTAGTTGCGTCCTCTTTTGGAAGGCCAAACAAAGTATTTTTGCTTTCACAACGAAACAGTGTCTCCACAACATGGCGGCAGCGACAACAGCAAGAATCAAAGTTATGCTTCTTTCTTTGCGTGAACATTTGAGCGGTGTTATGCAAATATTCCCACATCGTGATGTAGACATGTGGGGCGTGTTAGAACAAGCCATTTTAGGGGGGTGTGGTTGACTCTTAACTTTTATAAAGAATATCTCTTTGGATTTAAGACTTTAGTCTTTGCAACTTTACAGATCTTCTTTAAGCACCAAGAGCTTGTAACACTCCAAAGAGAAAGGAAAAATTAAAATTGCATCATATGACCCCTTTAAATCGCAAATTGTAATTTTAACCAGAAAAATCACAATGAGATTTTGTCCTCAAATCATTAAGACCTATTGTACATTATAATTCCGAGATGCATCTGGAATCTGCCATTGAAAGTGAAAGTGACGTGACATACAGCCAAGTATGTTGACCCATACTCAGAATTCGTGCTCTGCGTTTAACCCATCCAAAGTGCACACACACAGCAGTGAACCCACACACACCGTGAACACACATTCGGAGCAGTGGACAGCCATTTATGCTGCAGCACCCAGGGAGCAGTTGGGGGTTCGGTGCCTTGGTCAAGGCCACCTCAGTCATGGTATTACCGGCCTGAGACTCGAGCCCACAACCTTAGGGTTAGAAGTCAAACTCTCTAACCATTAGGCCACGACTTTCCCAAATTATGCCACGACTTCCCCAATAATGGCAGTAATGGTCAGTAATCTTAACTGTACTTCTGACCTGAATAACAGTTGTAAACTGTAATCAAAGCTGAATGAAGACAGGGAGACAGAATGAGTTTTTGTGTAATATCCCTTAATTAACAGGAACATCTGCAGATACTCCACTTGTTTTAATCGACTCAGTACCCAGATCTCATCTCCCACATCCAATGTAGATCAAAAAAAAAAAAAAAAACTGATAGTAAATCATGTTTTTTTTCTGCTTCCCTCATTTTTATTATTATTCTTTTTTCAGTGTAGAATCAGTTTGCCAATGCCCAGGGAATTCAAGTCTTTTCCTCATTACTAACAGGCTTCCTCAGGTTTGTATTTGAGTGTATATGGTTTGTATTCTGGGCTCTAACCAGCACAAGCTGATTCCCCAGTGGGCTGTCTGTCTGAGAATGCACATTCAGGGTCATGAAGAGCTGTAAAATTGACCGAAAATGAAACTGCAGTGATTTTGTTAGTTCCCATGTTTATTAAGATCTATTCATACAGAAGTAGTCCTGAGGATGTCTGTAATGTTTATTGAATATAGCAATGCTAATCAATTATACAGGAAATATGAGCATACGGTACATCTGGGATAATTCTAAAAGATATTGATTTGAATTTACTGCAAAATAGAACAGAACTAGATATTAGCAAGCATGTATTGCACTGAATTTAAAAGTTGACCAGTACGTTCACTTTTGTTATTCATTTGTCTTTTCGCTCTCACCTTTATTTATTTATTATTATTTTTTCAGGAAAAAAATGGTGAAATTTCCTCCATTAACTTTCCTGCAATCACAAAGTTACATGCTGTTTTTCTCATTTTCCTAACCAAAAGGGAACACTTTTGTGTGTTCTACATGGGTAACAAATTAAAAAAAGAAGAGGGATTTTACTCTTTTTTGGTCAAAGTTAATATTTTAATGTGCAATGCTAATTACTTCTGCTTTCTAAAGACTTGTCAAAAATAATGGGATTAAGCACAATTATTTTATTCTTCTGAAAACCATGTGCTGTTAACTTAAAATGAATATTTTCTAATATTTTAAGTAATTTATTTTAACTTTAGTAAAATGGCAATATAATAGTTCCAAAAATATAATACAGTTATAAAAATAACATTTTAATATTATATACGGTATATTAATAGAATATATATTAATGTAATACATCTAATACTTTTATATCAATATAATAATGAACATATTTTATAATACGATTAATTATATTATTAATAAATTAAACAATTAAAATGTATACATTTTTATATATATGGTGTTTTAGGAAGGGAGCCATCTAAGTTAGGGGTTCTTGGCATCAAATCATGAAAACCCTGGCATTAAAGAGCAATATGAAATAATGGATTGCAAAAGTTTTGTTTGACTTCAACTCTAAATTAAAGCGTCAATGTCATATATGACAAGTGACCACTCAAAAATGATTGAGAAATATATGAATGATACATTTTCACAAGTTCATACACAACATCAAGTGTTATCTCTCTTAAGTAGCTTTGTCTTTTCATTTAATCTCATTGTGAAAAGATTACCAGTGACGCTTATGCGATTAAAGTCATGGAGAAGATTTTGCATTTATTATATTACCCCACCTCCTTGTATATATAACATAAACAATGAACTTGTGGTGAAGCATATTAGTATGTAGTTGAAGAACTGCTCTTACTGAATATTGTATGTTGCAACCTGGATGCTTACAGTACTTACTATTCATTCAAATGGATACAGTACTTTCTGTAACCTTCCTTCTGCACAGTGAATGTCAAACCCCCCCCCCCCTTTCTACCTGCTATGTGGCCACTCATTTAGACTAGTGATGGAAGGCGACACAAACAACACAACCGTCAACCACTGAGGTTTCCGACCAGCAGCCCACAGTGGAATCGAGTCCCATAAAACTCACTTTGCAAATCCAGAATTATTAGTACCTGGCCACAACATATTGTTGCGGTGGGGAGACGGGACTGTACTATACTATTACTCATCGGCATCTCAGATATCGTTTGGACAATGCAAAGTAGAGAGCCTGCAGATCAATGCAGCCATCCGCAAACACCATTAGTACACAACAGCATATGATCAGTTTACTGAACAAAAAACATTGTGCGGCATCCCTGCACTCAGCATCCCTTTACTGGAAACAATTGATGCCTTGTTGCAGTGAAATTAATCCTGCGAATTCATTAGCCGAATCAGATATTCAATCGACGCGACCCAAAATAATTATGTGGCAGAAAACGAATGACAAACGACTCCTCTGCCTAAGCTTTCTATTCACTGGACAAGACTGCCTTATTTTAAACATGGAAATTATGATACTGGCCAACCTCATCATAATAACAAAACAACAGCCACATCTGAATCTAATTTATTTCTCATTTTAGATTTGTCAGTGTCTTCTTTTCTTTCCAAGGTCCCAGAGAGAGGAAATGAGATGTGAAAGGTGCCAGCATGATCGGCTGTTTGGGTATCTGTCTGCACTATTGCCATCTACAGAGCAGTTATTTATCCCTCAATGATATTCTTGTATGTTATGCTTACTAATTGGGAGGTGAAAGAGACCGAACAAGCGAAAATTGCAAACTGCACCCTGTGGATGTTCACTTTCTGCACAAATATATCAAGTTGCATTCTCTCCAAACATGATCGACATGTTGGGACTCCAGTCTACTGTGAAGAAAATGCTCTCCACACATGATCGACACAGTGAAACTCAAGTCTCTCTCGCTGAAAATACGATCCAGAGGGTAAATTGCCAACAATTAAACAACGAGCCTCTATGGAGAGGGTGAGAAGCGAACACGCAGCTCTTTCACGCTGTCTGAATAAAGTGTGGCCCAAATGCATCTAATTATTGGGCTTCTTATGAACCATGTCCAAAAACACCTCTTTAAAATGTACATTATTTTAGGCAACATAAATTGGCTTGAAGTTCTGTGTCTCCAGAATGAGCGCCCTACAGTCAGTTAGTTTAAAATACCCTGCACTCCAGAATAGGTTTGGTGAACTTTTGAAGAATCGGAGTCATAGAAAATAAATGATGCTGCAGTTATCAAGGACACAGGGAGATGTACAGCAAATCCTCTTTGGGGATGAAGGTGATGCAATGACTGATGCAATCGCAAATATTTCCAAGCCATATTTACATGACGATTAACGTCTTTTTAAACCAAACTCACTTTCCATTTAAATCAGTGGTGTGCTAGAAAGTCTTAGAATCATCAGATAGTTTTTGGCATAATGCATTCTGATGAGAGAGGCATGTCTAGTCTGTATCTGTCATATTGGATGGTAGATTGTAAATGAACCCAGCTGACATGGGAGGTTATGAAATAAGGTTATTTATCACACATCCTTCATCTTGTGCCAACCGCATCCCACACTAAACCACGTCACAGCTGTTCTTCACCATTTCATGCCTTTTTGCTAATTGCACAAGCACACTAATGATGACCTATTTCCATGGACAATTTTAATCTCACAGAAACAATGTGTGGCTTCATAATATTATAAGGAAATGAAAGGGTATTCAGAGAAAAGGGGTTCATTTGAAGAATTCCCCAATTTTATCTTTTTAAATGTTAAAACATGTATATTAGCCTACATAGAGTAATTCTTCATTTTTTGTGGTTCAGGGTGATTTTTAATGTAATGTTATTTTTCGTACTCTTGCTCTCTTCATTACCAAATGATCTGACTGTGACCCTGACCTACGAGAGGAAATTAGATTGTTCCCCTCTTGTTTCTGTAGATCAGAGTGTGTTGAGAAAGATCAATGGTCATCAGCCTTCAATAATGAGGTAGATGATGTGACACAGATGGTGGTCAATTTCTATTTACTGATGATTTTGGAACCCCCCCTCCCTACCCCCACCCCCTTCCTACTATCAAATAATTGTTACAACAGCTTTTTAAAAGCATGTACACAGAGCAAATAAATACTGTTCAGTAGCAGGGTACTATGTCAAGGGTTTGTCACAGCAGTTTAGTAGAGAGAGCGACCCAGATGCAGAATGATCAAGGGAGTGAGGTTTATTGACAAGACAAGGATTAACAGGACTGATGTGAGAGTCCAAACAGTAAGAAATGACAGTCTGCTGGTCCTTGGTCAGACCTGGATAAAGTTTTGCTGGAGAACAAAGGAGATAGAGCAGCAACAGTCAGTAAGAACACTGGAGATCAGGCAGCAGCTTGAGAAACCAGGGCTAGATACAGGTAGTCCAAAATGCAGCGGCTAGAGTCCTTACCAGGTCAAGAAAATATGATCATATTACCCTAATCTTACAGTCTTTGCACTGGCTACCTATTAAGTTCCGTATCAGTTACAAAATATTATTACTTATAAGGCCCTTAATGGTTTAGCTCCTGTGTACCTAACTAGTCTTCTACCACGCTACAATCCATCATGCTCCCTAAGGTCACAAAACGCTGGACTTTTGGTAGTACATAGGATAGCAAAGTCCACTAGAGCAAAAATACAGTCAGGAACTAGACCAAAACAACAAAATCAAAGAAAACCTTATGAACTTCAAAGTTTTGAGGTCAGTAAGATTTTTATTTTCTTTCATTCAGCAAGTGATAGTACAGACAATTATAATTTTACAAAATATTATTGTTGAATAAAAAGTTGTTTCCACAAAATGTTAAACAGCACAAATATGTTCAACACTGATAATAAGAAATGTAACTTGAGCACCAAATCAGCATATTAGAATGATTTCTGATCTCTGAAAACTTGGGTAATGGTTGCTAAAAATTCAGCTTTGCCATCACAGTGTATTATATTTCAAAATTAAACGATGGCTCAAATAATGGCTGGTCTTACACATCGTTTCTGTGACTAAACAAGTCAAGTCATATGAGGCACCATTAAATTTTTGAATGGCTGTCTATTACTAAGCATCTAGATGTAACAATCTAACAACGCATTGTTTCACACATTGGCAAAAGTTCATGCTATAACTCCCCTTCTAAGTTATAAGAGTGAAAATTTTAAGTCAACATGAACAGGAAATTGCTTGACTTCAGTGTTGACATGAAATGCTTATTTTATATACTGCTTGTATGAAAAGTGGGGGCGCTAACATGAAGTCAATGGCAACTTGCAAAACCTGAGTCATAAAGCACACCAACTATTTATTATTTCACCAAAGCCTATAATTTATGGAACAAATATGAACACATTTCCATCCAAATTCACCACATATAACAACAGCCATATCACCGTGCAGCCCAAGACTGGTTGCCCACTGAAGCTAAGCAGAGCTGAGCCTGGTCAGTACCTGGATGGGAGACCTCCTGAGAAATTAGGTTGCTGTTGGAAGAGGTGTTAGTGAGGCCAGAAGGGTGCTCACCCTGTGGTCTGTGTGGGTTCTAATGCCTCAGTATAGTCTTGGGGACACTATACTGTAAAAAGCACAATCCTTCAGATTAGACATTAAACTGAGGTCCTAACTCCCTCTGGTCATTAAAAATCCCATGGCCCTCTTGTAAAAGAGTAGGGGTGTAACCTCGGAGTCCTGGCCAAATTCCCTCCACTGGCCCTTTTCAGTCATGGCCTCCTAATAATCCCCATCCATTTAATTAGCTCTATCTATCTCTCTCTCCTCTCCACCTGTAGCTGGTGTGTGGTGAGCGCACTGGTTCCGTTGTGCTGTGGCTGCTGTTGCATCATCCAGATGGATGCTGCACACTAGTGGTGGTTGAGAAGAGACCCTTCCATATGACTGTAAAGCGCTATGGGTGTACAACAATTCACAATGAAGTGCTATATAAATGCCCCATTCATTCATTCATTCATTCATTCATCACATGGCATCATGTCCAGTTTGAGGTCAGGGGCCATAAATATTTCAGAGAGGTTGTTTGGGCCTGGTGACAGGGCCAGCAGCCTCACTGCTGAATTAAAGATGTGTTCTGTTCAAACACTTTGACTGCGTCAGATTAGCCACAAACAGTAATCTGTCACTTAGCTGCAGCCTGGCTGGCCGTTTGAACTGATGTAAACTGGCCCTGTCTTGATGCTCCACCAGCCAGTGTAATGGGGATTCATTGATCCACTGGTCTCTTGCTGATTGAGTTAGATAATTAAAAAGCCTTGGATCTGTTCCATTAAGGATTGTTTATGTTGCTCCTTTATGTGCCTTGTACATATTCCTCTGCTGGAAAGCAAAAGCATAGAGGATCCCATCAGCTTTTGTCTTTTTTTGTCCACTTTCTCTCTTTTCCAAGCATTTAATACAGTTACTTAGATTTTAAAGTACTATGATTTGTTGATTAAACAACTTTAAATGTAAATCTACTACTATAAAACTACTACTATAAGCTACTATACATTTGAGTGTAAGAAAAATAGAAAGAGCTTGTATTTGCTAGTATCTTGTAAAAGTTGATAAAACATCCACTGATCACAAAACGCAGGATGCAAAGAGGTACAAAAATGAGAGAAAATGAAGAGACAGTTTAGAAGAGTTCTTGAGTGTGTGAACAGAAGTGTGTGGGAGAGATGTGGCACTTGTTTACTTAAGCTGTTATCTTTCACAGCAAAAGCCATTGAAATGAATTGCTTGTAATGCCTACAAAAATGGCTGGTAGGGACTACAACAAGTTACCGGTTTGTGACGTAATAAGATAAACCCCACCATCGGGAAAAGGCAGCAAAGGGGTCGAGGCCATGCTGTGCTGCTTTAGAGAAGAGGAAGAGAAAACTAGAGGTACACATAAAAATCTATTTATATATGAATTGCGATTCTGTCTTCTAACGATTCTAATGGATTCACAAGTTTTAAAATAAATGTTCTAAAGCAGTGGTTCTTAATACTGTTCCTCGTGTCCTCCTGTTCTGCACTCACTCTGCATCTCTCTCTCTCTCTCATTCAGCTCAGCTCCAACAATGAACTGTTCCAATTATACACTTATTTTCACATAGCTATTAACATAGATGTGTGTGCAGTTGCTATACTGTATTAAAGCTTTAATCAGGATAAAACTGTATATTAAAAGCTAACATAAGCAGTAGCATTTACAAATAACAGCGTATCTAAAAGTATGAGACAACAACAAACAAAAAACATAAGCCTACCATCAAAAGCCATGCTTGCACAGGTTCTGCACAATCCTCTTCAATAATATCCACTGCTTCTCAGTCGGGCTCAAACTGATAAGCGATATTAACGACGCCGTTGTTTACAATACAACTGGAGCACATGCAGCTGAGGTGAGGGGTGGGACATTTGGACGTGCACTAGAACTGGTTTAGCCAATCACAACATACTGGACTAGCTAACCAGTCAGAGCCCATCGCCTATGTCTGAGGGAGGGGCTTCATAAAAGCAGGAAATGATCAGCGTGTTTCTCAGAGAAGGGACAGAGCTGTGTGGAATAAAGGTAAATTATGTGGAAAAGAATGTTGTTTTTTTTTTTTTTTTTTTTTTTTTTGATTTTTAAAAGCATTAACACATGTTAGCCTGCACCCCTTAAACACAATCAAGCCTAGAAAAAAAACAGTGAACCACCCCTTTAAAAAAAGGTCCAGTGGCATAACTTGCAAAATATTTTAATGATTTAAATGTTAATACATTTATACATTACAATACATTTAATACAATAATAATACAGTAATACTGTACATGTATTCACCGTCATTCTCTCATATGACTGAAGAAAACAAAATATATTTTGAAGAAAATTGGTAACCAAATAAGTTTTACTTGCTGTTGACTTGCAGTGTATGGAACAAATAACAAACAAACAAATAAGCAAAGACATGTCTCAAAATAATTAATTTTTATTTTTTTTCACAGAAAAAAAATTTCATCTAATTTATGAATATTGTTTATTAAATATAATAATTATCATTTATAAATTAATTTTATACATATAAATAAATTAAATAAATAAAATCAATGATATATATATATATATATATATATATATATATATATATATATATATATATATATATATATATATACACACACATAAACATCCATAAACCAGCATAAAAGGTTTAACATTTTCCTTGTCCTCAAGTCTCTTTAGGTCTTTCATAGTCCTCTCAGTTTCTGTTAATAACCAATTTACTAGTATTTTTATTTTTATTTTTTTACCTTTACTGGATGCAGAGTTTACTATCACTATTAGTCAATTCATACACAACTTACCTCAAAACCACTGTACAACTGTACACTGTACAATGCTTCAGTAAATAATTTGACTTATTCAAAAAAATAAAAAATAAAAAATTCAATACATAAACAATTTACTGAATGAAATATAGATATTTTTGGACCAGGATAAATATCAATAATTTGAAATTTATTTGGCCACTTCCTAAATATAAAAATCATACACAGTTTCTTAGATTAAGACACATTATTATCTCACTGCCCTATCAAGAGACAAATTTTTTGGAGGCGCTGATCAAACCTGATGATAAGGGTGGGTTAATGAAGCATCTATGTGGCTGGATGCTGCATTTCTCAGAACCGTCGGTCCTCTTGTCCTCTGCTGTCACTGTTAGCCATGTGGGCCCTTCCTCCTCCTCCTCCTCCTCTTCGACGGTGGTGATGGCGTCTCTGTCTGCGGCGGGGCTGAAAATAGCAGAGCGGCTCTCATTAACAGATTAGGTGTTGCAAGGAATCCGTGTGGTCAGAGCACCAAGGCCTGATATTGTTCCTTCAGGATAGCAATTATGGCTGATTGACACGTTGGCACGCGGAGGAGAGGCCGGAAGACAGTTCTGGGATAAAGGACAAAATGCTCTTCCTCATGGGCTCAGACCACTGCAGTTGTGGCATCTTGGCCCACCATGCCTCACCAATCCAATCAGAGCAATTTGTATCAAACAGTGCAGATGTACAGGAAGTGTGAGGAGGTAGTTTATTTGTCCCTGGAACACACTCTTGCACATATATTCCGCAACACAAACACACTCGCACAGTTCCTGCAATTTGTTGAGCATGATGTTCTGCATTAATAATAGATGAACTTTGTGTCATTGTCAGTGGTAGTGGAATGATGAACATGATAGCCTGATGTCAGGTCCTGACTGTATTACTCACTCAGGGTTTGCTGTTTGCAGTACCAGGAAGCCACAAATTAAACTCTGTCCAGACACTGATAACCTATGTGTCTCTCCACGTCCCTCACCTCTCTGTCAGGGTGGGATAATGATGCCTTTTACAGTCTCACCTGTATGAGGCAGGATTTTACTTATCAGTGGAAGACTGGAAGAGTCATCATTGTAGAAGCTCAGGTCACATTTTGAAACTTGGAAATAACAACTCGAAAATTTTCACGTCTGTGTCTCTGAGAGTGAGGAGTTTAAGGCCTGAAACATCTTCTGCAAGGGTAAAACGAAAGCAGAGCTTGAATTTATGTTTTCATAATGCAAGAATTATATTAACATAGATTTCTGCCTCTATGCTCAGATTTCTCTTTAAGGTGAGTTAACTGTCATAACAGAGCAACACTTCTAAGAGCTGAACAAATCAAATATGGGTACTTTTGGCTCTTTAGATTCTTGAAAATTAATTTAGTGAATTTAATTGAGCTAAATAATGGCTTTATATTGTATGTTGAAGAATATTGCAACATTCACAGTTTTTCTTTTGTTTTCGGTTAATTATGGTAAAACTGCTTTGAAAAATCTGTATTGTATATCTGAAAAATCTGTATTGTATAAAGCCCTATATAAATATGCTCTCTGTGCATATGTGTAATTTGTATTTTTTTATTTTTTTTTCTGAAACTAATGACAATACCCACTGGAGTGTCATTTCCACCATCTTGTATTGTGGAGGACATGAAATTCTTTGGAATAAATTGGTTGATATTTTTTTCTTGCTATATCACAGTTAGCATTTTATGGATCTTACATACAAGTATTTAAAAATAATAATACAATAATATATTATAATAATATAATAATGAAAATTATTAAGTTAAATGATTTTAAAACTTTAGCATAATTAAACAAAATTACAGCTTGACTGAAAATGCAAGACTAATAATATTCTGCTCTCAAGTGATATTTACCTTGTTGTTCATATTTTATCTTAAACATTCTTTTCACTTTCAGTGCTGGTTACATGGTAAACAAGTATACTAAAAACAGCTAACTTGGATACAATTGTTTGATGGGGTGGAACTGATGCCACAATTGTGGAATTTTTGAAGGGAAAAAAATAGAAATTGTTTATAAATGTATTTTATTTTATTAACTTTTTTTTTTTTTAACTCATTGTTTGAAACATGTTATAATAAATATATAAATAAATATATATATATATATATATATATATATATATATATATATATATATATATATATATATATATATATATATATATTTTTTTTTTTTTTTTTTGTATTTTCATAGCTTTCAACGTTGGTCTATACATTTAATCTTTATATAAAAAAATTTTAAAAGTAAATTATTACATGTTTTCAAGTCAGTTTTATGTGAGAAAAAGATTTGTTCTGTAAGATAAAAATATATAAAAAGATTGTAATAAAATAAATCCAGAAGAAACCCAAACATGTTCTACCTAAATTATAACATCCAGTATAATGCTGTACATTTAAAGGTACCCCTTTTGCTTCCTTGAGCACTCAGGTTCTCCATACTGTAAGTATTAATACACATTAAGTATGTACAGCGGAACCCTTGTGTTGGTCAGGCATTCACGACTGTGTATGTGTGCTTGCGTAGAGTAGGCTTCCTAGCTCTGCATTTGTTTGCACATGCGATCCGTATCAAACCTGAATCCCTTACGGCAGGGAATTAGGAATCTCCTTGCAGTGTTGGAGTGGCAGGTCTTGTTTGGTCGTGTGCTTAATTAGTGCCTCAGTCTTTCTCTCCTGTTGCTGCCAGGGTGGCACCTGAGAACAGAAAAGAGAAGAGAGACCTTTGTGCCATAATTATTGCCCCAGCCCTCCCCTTTTGATCAGGACTGGCTCACTCTCTCCAGGGCTTCACTCCATGGCTGCTAATCAAATAAATGTGCCCTTTAAATGAATGTTGTGTTTGATTCCTCCCCTTGCCCTTCCCTAGCTGTTTTAAAAGAGAAACATTGTGAGTTCCTCGTAGTTGCCCTGATTCCATGTCTTTTAAAGCTAAAATTTTGATGTTCATTCAAAAAAATGTTTCACTACCTGATCTTTTTCGTGGTTTTCAAAGGAAAAAGATACCTCTGAGTATCAAAACATCAAAAAATCCATCATCAGCATCAAGGGAATTTTTGATTATTTAACTCCAATGTCTTCAAATATTCACTTGCATATGAAGAACATTTTCACTAAGTTAGGTTTCTAATCAGGAGATGCAAAGAGAGGGGCAAAGCCTGGACAAAACATTGATATGTTTTCTCAGTATTTTGTATTAATGATATATATTTCATCATGATACATGCCAGAAATCCAAACCACCTCTTCCTTCTTCATTAGAAGACTTTGAGACACCACTAAACTTACTGAGAAGTTTCTTATAGAACACTTATCCAAGTGTTTTTGTTAAATGTAATGTGAATGAAATTTAACCTACACTCTTAGAAAAAGTACATAAGCTGTCACTGGTATGGTACCTTTTCAAAAGGTATACTAGTATGTACCATTTGACACTAATTTGTACACTTTAGGAAATAATATGTACCTTTAAAGGGATAGTTCACAAAAAAAAGAAAGAAAATTCTGTCATTAATCTTTTCAGTGGTGAGTTTAAAATATTCTAGCAGTCCCCCCAGAGTGAGTTTTTTAAGACGACCGTTATTTTAGAACGTTCCCCTTACTGTTTCCATGGCGACGCGTCAGGCTTGTCACATGACACACCGCGTCTACGATAACACTGTATGACAGATGGATCGCTTTTATTTCGTTTTTCCTTTTTTTATTTAAAATATTCACAAACTTGCATACCATGTCATGAACAATCTGATATTCCGATTCATAAATATGTGTAAATGAGTGTGTTTGGTCGTTTAAAAACCTTTCTAAATGATCTTGATCGTGATCTGTAATATGAGACGGGCGCCGCCATGTTTGTTCGCGCTGCAATTCAGAGGGTCCTGTCAGTCCGATTTACAGCATATGAATTTATCAATTTCTCCCGAAATACAGGTAATAAGTGGCCGGTGAACTGGGTGAAGAATAGAGTGAACTTTATAGTTACTTACACTATGTGTATCTGATATGAATAAAAAAAATCTGCAAATTAAATTCGAATGGATTATTATTGTTGCTTCCATAGACATATGCGTGAATTGTTCAAACTCTAAATGTATTGTTTTACTAGTATTTATGTGTATTTAAATGGCTGAAACCTAAAATATGCATTATGTGGTTAATAATACTGCATAGTTAGTGATAATATGACAAGAACAGTGCCAACGCGCGAAAATGCAGTTTGAATTTGGCAGTTATGCGACGTCACCGAACGTTCTAAATCCCATATGTGGGACCATACTCCCAGGGGCACGGAAGTAAGAATCCCATATGTGGGACCGTACCGCTCAAAAGGTTACTTACTCACCCTCATGTTGTTCCACAGGTTGTGCACAAACAGCAATGCAACTGACACATTCAAGGCCCAGAAATATATTAAAGGGGTCATATTATGTTGCTAAAAAGAACATTATTTTGTATATTTGGTGCAATGCACTGTGTTTATGCGGTTTAAGGTTCAAAAATACATTATTTTCCACATACTGTACATTATTGTTGCTTCTCTATACCCCACCTTTCTGAAACGTGTCGATTTTTACAAAGCTCATCGTTCTGAAAAGCGAGGTGTGCTCTGATTGGTCAGCTATCCAGTGCGTTGTTATTGGCTGAATGCCTCAAGCGTGTGACGGAAATGTTATGCCCCTTACCATACTGTGATGCCATGTCCCGGAGCTACAAGACAAAAAATAAAACCCATTACAAACGAGGCATTTGTAGCATCCAGTGGGGACATAATTACTGATTATAATGACTTATACTGTCTTTTTGCGCTTTGCGATGCATTGCATATTGCACCACGTAAACATAAAACCATGTCTGCATTTGTGATCGGAGAAACGACAAATAAGCGGTACTCTACACTACTAAAAACTCGTGTTTGAATCATCAGTGGCAAATTCTTTAAATATGAAAATGTACTTACAGGCTGTGAGTAAGAAGTGCCAGACTGTCCTTGCAAAGTTGGAATTGCCCTACTTTATAGAAACAACCTTTGTGCACAACCTTCACAGGTTCAGGAGACAGTCCTCTGTAAAATGTGGTGCAAACATCTGAATATTTGGGTTGAACTGTTCTGGAACAGTGTTGTAAATACAACTTAACCACTGATTTCTAGTTGTGTCCTCTTTTGGAAGGCCAAACAAAGTATTTTCACTTTCACAATGAAACACACAGCGTCTCCATGACATTGCGGCGGTGGCAGCAACAATACTACAGCGAGAATCAAAGATAAGCCTTCTTTCTTTGCATGAACATTTGGGCAGTGTTATGCAAATCTTCCCACAACAGTGACATAGACATGGGGGCGTGTTTAAACAAGGCGTTTTAGGAGAGCGTGGATGGCTCTTAACTTTTATAAAGAATATCTCTTTGGGTTTGAGCCTTTGGTCTTTGCAATTTTATGGATCTCATCTATGCATGAACAGCTTGTAACAACCCAAAGAGAAAAACTTTATTCAACAATTTCTTCTCTTTCATGTCAGTCATCGCCACGCACGAGTATCATGATGCATGTGTGTGGTGCTGCTGATGCAGGAGACAGCATTCTAACACAGAACCCGAATGCGCTGCGCCTTGTTTACAAGCATTGGAATGCACAAGCATGCATCGTGGTACTCTTGTGAACACGCGGTGAAGACTGAAATGTTGAATAAAGAAATTGTTGAATAAAGTCATTATTTTTGTTTTCTTTGCGCACAAAAAAGTATTCTTGTAGCTTCATAACATTGCGGTTGAACCACTGATGTCACATGGACTACTTTAAATCCGATATAGTGTGTATACTATTCTGTGTTATTATTAAGCCCACGAAAGCAACATAAACATTATAAGCACAATAAAGTTTCTGTGAACTATATTTTAAATGTTCTGAAGCCATTTCACAGTTTAATGTGAGGTACAGGTAAATCTTTAAGTCATTTCACGTAAACAGATTCACGTCCACTGCGGCTGTCAGTCATCCTCCATTCAGTGTTTAAACTGCGCCTCGCGTTCAGTTATTACAGTAAAGACGATGAAACTCTCCCCAATATGAAAATTTTCCTAATGTTAAACTTGATCTGTAAATAAAGATAAATGATTTTGCATAAAAGGAATTTATCTTGCTGGAGTTTCGTGCTGTTTCTAAATCATGTCAATTTCTACCAGATATCTGGTTAGATCACAAGACTGGAGTAGAGCGCACTATGAATTGTCGTCACGAGCACAGTAACTGAAATTTAAAACTGTTAAAAGAAAAGGCTCAATAAACTAACGCACATATTTGATACACTACGCATCAATATCTCTTCTCTTTGTGCTTTGAACTTCCCTATGCGGAGTCCTACACGTATTCACTTTTATTTTAATGTATTTTTTTTCCACTAAAAGTTTAGGATTTTATAAAATTATTGTGCACTTATGATTTTTCTAGAGTAACTTTTGCTACTGAATTATCCATTAACCTAGTTTATAATAGTATTGTCATAGAATATGATTATACCTTTGTACCTTTGGAAAAGGCACTGCTCTGATGACAACTTTTGTGCCTTTTTTCTTGAGCGCCTACGGGATAAATGTCATTGTGAATAATTCATCCATTTTAATTTTTAAAAATGTTTTGGTCTTGAAATTTTTTATCAAAATGTCATAACTGCACCTTCCCGTGACAATGATAGACCTCTCTCTGGCTATGTATGCAAGACTTCTCCAATCATTTAGTCCATTTAAACTCTGCCTCTGTTACATTCATCTGTTTCTATATTTAAGTACACATCTCAATGTCCAAACGACACCGGTGCATAGAACCTTGTCCCCACCCTACATTTTCCTTTTTCAAAAATCTGTTAAACTTACTGTAGCTGTATGTCACAATACAGAAGAAAAGATAGGGGGCTACTTGTGTTTCATTGTTACTTTAAAGCAGCTCATCTTACAGTACAGACTGCTACACATAGAGGACAAAAGGTGGACACTGAAAGTGATCACTCATAAAGAGTTGAGCTTTACTGTTTTGCCAGTGTTTTAGCAGATATAGCATGCCCACTGTGATCTGGAAGGGTACCATCTCACTTTATGGAAATCAACCAGATGCAAATTTTCTGCTCTCAAGCTGTTTTTGAGCGCTGTATGTTCAGCTGCGCAACTGCTTCAGAAAAGCTGTGATTTGTAAAAGTGTGCAGAATTTGTAGCAATTCAGTGTGTGGCTTCTCTTAAATATCTTCAAAGGCTAAACAAATTATGACAATCCCGAGTAGCTACACAGTTAAAAATAAAGGTTCCAATTAGAACCACAAAGGTTTTTT
The DNA here is from genome assembly GCF_018340385.1 of Cyprinus carpio. Lineage (NCBI taxonomy): Eukaryota > Metazoa > Chordata > Actinopteri > Cypriniformes > Cyprinidae > Cyprinus > Cyprinus carpio. The sequence goes on from NC_056577.1 coordinate 16,573,825, forward strand.
TAGCTTGATGCCATAGAAGAACAATTTTAAGCTCCCCAAAGAACCTTTTACTCTAAAGTTCTATAGAGAGTGCCAACAAGATTATCACAAGAAAAGGGTGTTGCCACATGAAAAACACAATCTTTTAAAATAATTAAAAGCCTTTTATTAAGTCACCATTTACAGTGTCCAAATATTTAATTCATGAAGACTGCATTGATTAACTTACAAACAGGAAGAAGTTCACATTTAATTTTTAAAGTTAACATAAGGAAAAAAGGGAATTAATTTACAGTGGCATTAAATAGTCAAATGGATAACTAGACAAGAAGGCTATTTTGGAAGTTAACATTCTTTAAAATGAATATTAAGAAAACAATATAAATAACTAAGTGTGAGTGCTAGTTGCTTTTCAGAGAGTTTTGAAGACTATTTGTATTGACATCTAAACTCTCTTGGCTTTGTATTGACTTCTAACTTCTAGGAGGAAATGTTCAAAACTTCAAAAATAAACTTCAGAAATAACCTTCTTTAGTTACACAACTGACCCTGAAATGTTCTTAATAATTTATATTGTTTCATTACATTTACATTTGTTAAATTGTTGTGACCTGGAGTGCTGGGATACGGTCTCTTCTTCTAAGCATAAACCTGAATGAGTGGTTGCATGCCGCAGGCGTGAATTTAATTGAATTGAATTAATTTAATTTAAAACTCATGCTGAGGTTATTTAATCAATTGCCACGCCTGCATGTGATAGTGAGCAAAGCTTGTATTGTTGTTTTTATGAACACTCAACCACCTCATTTCATTCGAAAGCATGCGTGCCATAATTGACCATGCTTTTATTATAGCTATATTAAGCCATGCAGTCTCACTATTTTTTATTTAGTGCTTTTAGATTATTTTTTTAACTGTAAAAAAAAAAAAGAAAAAAGTAAGTCATGTCATGTAAGCGCTCAGTAGAAACATCTGAAGAACCTATAATACAACACCAAGAACTTTAATCTCCAAAGAACCGTTTAGTTCAACTTAAACACTATATATACAATGAAAAAATGGTTCTTGACAAGAAGAAAGTTCTTTGCAGAACCTAAGGTGCTGTAAAGAACAATTGAAAGACCTTTATTTTTAAGAGTGTAGTTTGTTCAGCCTCAGACCATATCATTAACTGTATATTGCATGTAAGAGTGGCAAGAAATTTACAAAATCTCCAGAATAACAAGTTATGCTAAATACTTTTTTCTTTTTTTTTCTTTTCTGGTCAAGTCTGATTTTGTGAGAATCATGGCGTTAAATATTTGAAAGATTATTCAAAGAGCTTTGTTGTAAGCCACTTAGTAGCAAGTAAAAAAAAAAGAAAAAAAAAAGGCATCGAGCATGATCATTATTTGTTTTTCGTAGGTTATGTTAAAGAAAAAAACTAAAAAAAAAAAAAAATACCCATTTTATGATGAACATTTAAAAGTCTTTTATAAGTATTATTAAGTCAGAACATGTTTGTCTAATGTGTAGAGTGATTGAAGTAAATAATAAATAAATGTCTCAGGTATATTTTTTGGCATAAAACAGGAAATCATAACACAGAGAGATGATCTCTGTTTTTTAAAAATAAAAATACCTTAATAGTAATATTTATTAATTTAATATTGAGTATACTACTATCAATACCTAATACACACACACACATAATAAATGTCTCAGGTATATTTTTTGGTATAAATCAGGAAATCATAACACAGAGAGATGATCTCTGTTTAAAAAAATAAAAATACCTTAATAATAATATTGATTAGTTTAATATTAATTATACTACTATTAATACCTAATACACACACACACACACACACAGCATTATGCACACACGCTGAACTCACAGTACTCTCATCTTTTGATCTTTGTGAATCCTCTTTTTCATTAATTTAATTATATTATCTCCTCTATTTGTTTAATGCCAACTTTTTTCTTTTCTTTTCTTTTCTTTTCTTTTCTTTTCTTTTCTTTTCTTTTCTTTTCTTTTCTTTTCTTTTCTTTTCTTTTCTTTTCTTTTCTTTTGCTGTGCCTTCCTGCTTGTTTGGATACATGGTCACACTTGATTATATGTTCTTGTCACAATGTAATTACACCAATACTTACTAAGTAATCTTAATTAGCAACATGCACTTACTACAGGGCTAGGGTTTGGTTTAATGTTAGTTGCTTGTGATTATGCATAATTTACTTTTATTAATATAGCAAATAAATGTAATACAGCAATTTTTAACAAGAGCACATTAAAATAAAGTGTTAAGTGTCTTGTTCATTTTCACAGAGAGGTCTAGCATTCTTAGTGTCCTTCATGTTTTAAAGTTTTTTTTTTTTAAGTAAATTTTTTTATCGACAAGTTTCATATTGGACCAAAGGCAGCAGGAATACATTCTGGAGCTGTGGAAATAAAATCTCAGAATTATGTATCTGTCTTGTTCTGCAACTTGGATAGAATAAACAAAATAGCAATAGCACACAAAAGCTGTAATTACCATTCTGAACACTACAGTAGTGTTGTTTGCTCTGGGCATTGGCTTGATTATTTACTCTAAATCAATGAATGAGATTGGCACTGTGGATACATTAGTAGCACAGTTTGAAGAAATCCCCCCTTTGGAATAAATATAAAAGCTGTGGCATGGTAATAACAAGAATAATGAAATGGAATAAGTGTAAATATGTCAGCTCAACAAAGACTTTTGTTGTGTTGTCTTCTCTAAAATGGTAACATAAGTTTATGCTCGCAGTTGTCATGCACACAGTCACTATCAGCGTCTGATAGGAATTGGATTTTAGTGAAAGAGATGGTTCAGCTTTCTCTCTTTTATTTTCTCTTAATCTTTCTCTCTTTCTGTAGCTGATAACTCTTTGAGAAGGTTTGTTTTTACATTATGTGTGAGATATTTATTTCAACAGAATGGGTGAAATAATCATGCCTGACTGGGGCACACGATCGCCTTTTGGGATCCATGGTGGCTTGCATCTGATGTGTTGAAAAAGTACAAGGTAAATTCTAGGACATTTTGCCTCAGTGTTGATGGTACAGGGACTTTATAATCCTCTCTTTCAGGTCTTTTTTTAAACAAGGTGTCTTTAGAAATCACCAGCACTGAATTATGGAGAATTCACAGCTTAGATGTCATACTCAACATAATGAAGTACTCTATATATAAAAACATAAAAACATCTACATATACCAACATTCAAAAGTTTGCGGTATATATATATAATATATATACACCACTTATATATATATATATATATATATATATATATATATATATATATATATATATATTCTGGACTGAAACTAAATTAATTAGTTAACTAATTAACTAATTAGTTCTATTTATCAAAGAGTCCTGAAAATCACAGTTTTCACAAAAATATTAATCAGTCATGCACTCATGGCCGATTAAGTATACTGACAAGGCTTTGGAATATATTGTGATAATATTTAAGAAATTAATTACCTAACACAATCATTTTTTGAAACCACATACCAAAAAGGCAAGCCACAACACAACTTGCACACAAAGTATGAGGAAAAACCAAAAGTATAGTTTTAACTTTGTACAACGTTTACCTTGAATTTGCCTCTTATGGTCCTCTGTCAGGCTTCTTTTCTATATAAGTAGGTTCTGTGTATTCTTCTTCACCCATCAAGTCTGGACTGCCCTGCTGTTTTAAGTGGACATGCTGTCATATTTCTACAGGGACAAGATAATCACTCATATTACTAGTACTCTATGGCTGTAAAGGACAGACTTGCTTCTATATAAGGACTTCTCTGCTCTGCAAACCTTTTTATCTGCCTCAACGGGAGGTCAAATAATGGCCTCTGAAACAGAAATGTGTTGTGGCATTGTCTCCTTTAAAGGTGCAGTAGGAGATCTTGGAAAATGCTAACTTTAGCCTGATAGCAGTGACAGCATACGTCCCACCCTCCCTGCAAATCGATGTCCAAAGCCACGCCTCCTGGACGCATGGACGTGCACAGACCAGATGACCAGATACAACATTACTATAATACATCATGTGTCATTCACCGGTCAGAAAACTTTATAGTGCAGTTAGTAACAGTATTATAATACCAAGGTAGGAAGGTCAGGTTTTTGATGTTTGCCTGCGATTCTCGCTCTGTCTGCACAGCGTATGTGAACACGCTGATGACGTATCCTGTGTGCACGAACAGGGTGCACAGAGGTATGCAAATACATTTGTTGACAGGCAGGTAGGTAAGCCTATCATAATGTTCGGACCGAACATTACGATTGGACGAACATATCTTGGTCCTACGCCTTCCACAGAATATATAAATACATTTAGACCACTAAACTTAATGATTGCTGTCTGGATGTGATGAGACTTTAAACCAGCATAACAAAAAATGTTTCTGAAGACAATCACCTATTGCACCTTTAATCTTTTGTCTCTGATTTGATATACAGTAGCTTGCAAATTCTACTTTTGCTGGGATGGTAGGTGATTATAGGTAAGAACATTGTGTTCAGATGTCTACAGGTGAAGATGTGACCAAACTGTGAACTGTAAAAGAGGGCATAGTAATTGACAAACCTTGTGACAAACTGTTCATAAAGCCTGACTTAGAAAGTCAGGGTTTGGTTCATTTTTGTTGATCATCATTTTAGTTTAGTTTAGTTTAGTTTAGTTTAGTTTAGTTTAGTTTAGTTTTTACTTTACTTGACTTTACTTTACTTTACAATGTTTTAGCTAGAAAGTTACTTTTTGGTTCCATGTATTAATTGTTTATTTTATTGTATTTATGTATTTATTATTATTATTATTATTATTATTATTATTATTATTATTATTATTATTATTATTATTATTATTATTATTTATTTTTTCACGTTTTGAAGTATATCAGCCATGTCAGCCATTATTGTCTTTTCTGGACTGGTAAGAGGGATGATGTCATGTATTTATGAAAAAACCATCCCATTTGGCCTGTGCTTGCACAAATAATGTTAATATTGATTGTTTTTATCAAGGCAGATAATTTATATTAGCTGTTGTTTCCAAGAAATACTGTATATATTTCTATGCTACCTTCCAAGCTGATGACATTTTTATAGTGCATACTAACTGTCAATATTTTCGTGTTTAGACCAAAAGACAGGAGTACTCATTGCCTTGTTCCATCAGTTTCAGGTAGAAAATGTTTAAAAATTGTTTTAGTACAAAAACACAGTAAAGATGAACAACTTTGTCACCATGTCAGATCCCATAGAGCTAAACCAGCGCTGAAAAGAAGCTGTTTCACAGACATCTACCTCAAGAGTGTCTTTACGGCTCTAAAAGGAATGATTGCACATGACGTTCACTTCTTACATGCGTAACCGTGTCTGGTTTCATCTCAGCCTTGATCGTCAAATAACCACTGTTCCTCAGAGTGTTTGAATTCACTTTAGCCTGACAGCGATTCTGTGGCTGTTACCAAAAAGCACTGGCTTGGGATATAATTTGATAATAAATAGACCAACAGTTTCCGCAGCATTCATTTTTTGCACCTAATGGAAGCACTTGAGTGGCAGGTGCTCAGATCTGTCCTGATAGGATGATAACACAGAAAACGCTTACATTCATTTCATCACAGTCCTTTCTGTTCTCAAAGACGAAAAGGGTTGAGACTAATGACTCATGAGCAATAAGCAAGTGTTTAAGTAAATGTTTTTTTCAGGGGTAAAAGCTTTTTCCAAGCGGCATATCAATATTTTAAATAGAGTTTCTATCGCTGTCTCTACCTAACCTGATTAGTTGTGTGATGTGTTCTGACAGGCCTGTTGTTCGAAATACCCCATTAACTGTGTCTGTCAACTTATTTTCCCTCCGTAGGCCGCCTAACACCCATATATTTCATAATTTGTTTTGCTATCAGGGCTGATTTGTAAATGCGCAAATTCTAATTAGTAGCAGCCACTGTTTCTAATTTATTAAATATTAAATGAATCCTGCGGTGGATGCTTTTCTCTTCCCAAGATGGAAGTGTATGCTATGCAAATCCTTTGGCCTTTTAGGTTGTCAGCACTTTTTAAATGCTTTTTCCTGGTTTGTTTGTTTTCCCTTTCCAGTCGTCTTCAAGTTAATATTTATTTATCTTAGATCTCCGGCTTTCTTTTTCATCCAATAAAGGCGTCACAGTCTGTTGGGCTTCAGTCCTGCCGCTTTGTTTAACTTCATTAAAGCTGTCTTAATCTAAGGCCTAGTCGCTTGTTTCAGAGGCTGCACAATACATCTTCTGAAGTCACTTTGTCACTTACACATTAACAATTGTTTTGTCCATTTTGTTTTCCTCCATGGATGCCCAACTCTTCAAGATGGAGCTGATATTACATGCTCATAGTCTGTTCCAGAATAAACCACAAGCATAACCCTGTTTATTTTAAATGGCATGTATAATGACCACTAGCAATAGCTCAAAACACTAGTCTCCCGAGCTGCATGCAATATTAATTCTATTGTTTAGTTAAGATTTTTCTCTGACTGAAGACATCAGATTGCTTTGTTTTCTCAGTGTGACAACTGCCTGTGAACTGGACGCAATGTAAAATATGTCATTTGTATTGAATTACCAGACATTTATCGAACACCCACTTATCCCAAGTGAACTTCAGTCTAATTAAGTTTCAAGAAACACATCCATCAAGCTATTGAGGCAGTTAATTTGCCATAGCCTCCTGGATCTGTATTCCCTTCCCGAATCACTGGAATTCACATGAGCATCGTTTCAGCAATGTCATTCGCTTTCCTACTGGCCTGCAGCTGGCATGGCCACAGTTGAAGAACGCTCACACCACATGCTATTAAAACATGCTTTCAGAAAAAATCCCCCTGTCGTGGACAATTGTGAAAAAGTCCCCCAGCACTTCCCTTTGTGTGACTGTTTCTGCTGGGGTAATTTCATTAGAGTGCTGCTGTTTGATACTATATAATGAAGTGTGAGACTGAAGGGGGAATGAGGGTATCATGGTTTACGTTCCAAGGTCATTTCAGCTAGGACAAACCCAAAGGAACTACACTAGTAAAAGAGGGAACTCCTTATTTCTCTGAATGTACAGTACAGCTTCCTAACTCAGTGTACAGTGAATACAGTTATATTTCATTCGTTCTTTGTCATTTATGCAACCCAGGCTCATTGAAAAAAAAAAAAAAAAAAAACAGTGGAAACATTTCTGCTAAATGATATTATGTTGCTTCTTGAACATTTTGCAGCACTTTCAAAGTGAAATGTCTTATGTGTGGCAGAAAAGCATGTTAAATTTTTCTCAGGACCAGACGAATATGAATATTACATTTTATTCTATTGGTTGTTGTACATAGTTTGGAAATGAAATGTCCGATGCTTGGTACTAACTTTAAAGGAATAGTTCATCAAAACGTGAAAATTCTGTCAACATTTACTCACCATCATGTCATTGCAAACACAAATACATACAAGGCTAAATTAAATATTTTTTTTGCTCTTCACAAGATATGGATTCATTTTACAACACCTTTTGGATCTTTTGGACCTTTTTGGATATTTTATGTTTTGACCATCTGGACTTTCAAATAGAGACAGCAACCTCTTTGGTTTCATTAAAATATAATTTGTTTAATTTGTGTTTCAAAGTCTTTGGAAGATTTCAAAGTCTTATGGACTTGGAAAGACACAAGTGGGGGTAAATTATTTTTGGGGAACATTTGGGAAAGCTCTCTTTCTGTGAACTATCCCTTTAATGCCTTATCATGTTAGAAAAAATAACATACCTACAACCCTACCCTTGTCACATGTTTGTTCCTGTTTTCCTTGTTTGGTCCTTCCTGTTCCTGTCCTCATTATGTGAATTTGGTTTCATTAATTAGTTCATTTGTTCCCAAGTGTGTCCTATTGTGTCATGTGTTTAAATTGTGTTCCCTGTTTTGAGTTCTCTGTCTGCTGTTGTATGTCGTAAAGGTTAAATGTCTTTAGTTCCTGTATATGCCCGTTGATGATTAGTCTATTTCTGAAGTATTTTCTTGCATCTCCTCATTTCTTTCCTGAGTGAACCATGAGAGAACAGCAGACCAAAAAGTAAGCAGCACCCCTTTTCCTCAGGTTTAATTTAGTTTTTTACAAAGTATTTAGTTTAGTTTTTTTCCCGCTTGTGCTGCTGTGCATAAATGGAAGAATGAGCAATCTTCATATTATTGGCTTAGGTGAGCCCTGACCCAATTGTGTTTGCGAGGGTGTTTGTGCCACTCGCCCTCGTCAGCACTCTCGATGGGGAAACCCTAAAGACGCTGTTCCAGATCGGGATATCTTACCATCATCCCGCGGAGCTCCCAGACACAACCAACCTCGGCTGGAAGGTGGCAGTCATCCTGTGTCTGGAGAGTTTTTGATCCCAATCCGGAACCAGTCAGCCAGGGGTTCCCAATCCCCAGTTAAGCCCAGGGAGGGCTCCTGTTTCCGAGATAAGCCCAGGATGGGCTCCCGGTCCCCAGTTAAGCCCAGGGAGGGCTCCCGACCCCCAGTTAAGCCCAGGGAGGGCTCCCGACCCCCAGTTAACCCTCTGGAGCGTATACGCGGACGTGGGTATTTTCTCCTGTAACCCCGAAAAGTTAAATTACACCAGATCGTACAGATAAGTGCAATACATCAATCGAATCTGTAAAGGGTCTACCCAGTTAACAACAAAACTTTGTTGGCACTTAGAAAATAAGATAACAAACAAGGTGCTGTCTGCAGCCTTTGTCTGCGCTGATCTTCAGCTACCATTAAAAATGAACTGTAACAGTGAATACTTTCAACGAAGAGACATGAGAGAGATTTATAGCTGACATGTCTACTTTTAAACTAAAACAAGTGCTGCTGAAAGCAAACAATATTCTGTGATAAAGTAATCCATATGAAAACAACGCGATGTCCGTTTTTCACGTCTTCCTTTTATCTGCGACCACGCCCCCGCGCTGAGGCGCTTTTGTGAGAGTTTCACTGAAGCGCGCGGCTTTTGAATACGCCCACACAACAGAAGCAACGCAGCGAGACTGTTCTTCAAGTTTTTATTATTTTACTGTTTGCTTCGCGGTGAGAGGAATAAGACATAATTCACCCCAAAAAGATGTGATGTGGTTGAGGATTTGAGATTTGGATTTCCTCAGAAAAAAAGAATGAAGCACTTTATTCAGCAGAGATCAGAACATGAGTAAGTCTCTTTTCGTATTTATTTGACTTGTACTCACATAACGTGTAAACATTTTACTAGTTAGCCTTTTTCCAAAGACTTTTTCCAAACTTAATTTCCGACAGAATGTATAATCAAGTGAAATATTATGAAGTTTTCAATAACAATATACACTCCTATACCATTCAAAAGCTTGATGTACATATATAAATGTAACAATAAATGTAACCAATGTAACAATCATCTGCTGTTCTTTCCAATTTATCCCCCCCAAAAAACCCTAAAAAAAAAATTCTCAGCTCTTTCAACATTAATAATAATAATAATACTATAATAATAAAATAATAATAATGATAATAATAACAATAATGTTTTTTTGTAGAAAAATACGATTGTAAAGGATTTCTGAAGGATTTGTGTGACTGGGAGTAATGATGCAAAAAATTCATGTTTGAAAGTCCTGTTTAACTGCACTCACAAGTGAATATTAAATTATGTTGTGGATAATTAAATATTAAAGTCTAAATAAACCAAACAGTTTAATGTATTTGCTCCTCCCAGGAGGGCTTGTAACTCACCCCTCTCAGTGACACAGCTGTGGAGATTAAGCTCCCAGGTTTTTTATGGGCTCCCTTTACTAGTACCAACCTAAAGTGTTCCCCATATATGGTGTTTCTGTAGTGAGTAACCCAGGTTTTCACATCATTTAGAAAAAAAAAAATTCTAGGCTCCAGTTCTCCAAAATTCCTGGGAAACCCCAGTTTTTAAGTGCCTTATTCACAGTTGGATTTAACAATTTTACAGGCATAACATTTTTTTTCTCAAAAACACAATCATGTACCTGCTCACATATTATTATAGCCTAGTTTTGTGCTGATTACAGTGTGAGATTTTAAGATAGTTAGCCCAGGGAGGGCTCCTGATCCCCAGTTCCACTCAGCAACAGCTCCATACCCTTAGACTCCAGAGGGTTAAGCTCAGGGAGGGCTCCCGACCCCCAGTTAAGCCCAGGGAGGGCTCCTGATCCCCAGTTCCACTCAGGAAGGGCTCCAGATCTCCAGTCAGCCCCAGAGTTTGCTCCAGTGTCGGCTCCAGCCCCAGAGTGCCCTTTTTTTTGGGGGGGGGGGGAGGGGGGTATATGCCATGGTCTCCCGAGTCTCCAGACCTGCCATGGCAATCCGAATTGCCTGCTCCGCCATGGTTTAAAATAAATAAAAAATGCATTGTTGAAACAACCATGTCAACCATGTCAAGTATTTGAGCTCTTTTATCGAGTGCCATGGCTCATGTTTCATGGGACCAGAGTGCATCGCAAGTGCAGTTCTGTACTAGGTGAGCTAATGAGCAAGTTTACTGATTTAGAAAAGCCATACAGATGTGGCTGCTTATGTAATGCAAACATGAAAATGTATTAGTTTAAAAATCATGCATTAAGGTAGAAGTGTTTTGAGGTCATAAGGCAGTGTTGTGCAAGGCACTGTGCAAAAATAAGTATTAAGTCTTGATAAAAAAAAAATAAGTATTGATAATCTTTCCTTATAATTTGTGTGGAAAGGAATAAAAATTGTTGGTGATTTATGGGCACTAATGTTCATTTCAGCTGAAAACTGCAGTGAATTGTATGAGCATGCAGAGTATGTTTTTGGAGTTGAACTGGAGTAAAAATGTAGAAAGAGGTATGCTGCATTTATTGTTTAGTTAAGTGTTATTTAGTTAAGCAACTGTACAGTTGTTAAACCTAACAGTTACAAATGCAGTTTTGTGTGTCTGAATGGAGCAGCTAAACGGGAACATAATTACAGTGTGCCGAATATATGTGGTGAATGAGAAAACACTGATATTAATTATAGAAGAATGAGAAATTACATGCCGTCTAATTGGTAATCAGTTTTTGTACTTCAGGCTATTTGCATATGAAAATGAATGATGGGCTATTTAACTTAATTTATTCCAGTTTTTACATATCTTACACATTTACATAGTAATCAGTAAAATTACAGATCACAATCACAAATATTAAAGACAAGTAATAAATTGCTTAAACTCTTCTTTTCATACTGCTTATAAATTAAAATGGACAACACACTGCTCTTATTATACTTAATTTGAGACAATTATGTTTAACATACGAATAGAAAGCAGAGAGCACTCAAAATTAATATTAAGATTCAAAAATAATAAAATAAGCAAACAACAACAAAAACCGTATTTTTGTTCCCATCTTTGGAGTATGTCAGCAACGCAAACTGTTTTTTTTTCATTATTGTATGTGTAGCTAGTCTTCTTGGCGCACTAACTGGAGTTAACAGAGTCTTCTCTCATTAGTGCAATTATCCGTGTGAAGAAAACCTGTTTCTCTTTGCTTCTGTTATGCTCTGTCCTTTTTCTTGGCCCCTGCATGATTCTCTCTTTTCTGCATACAGACAATACCCCCCACACTATTTGTCATAAAATCCCTCATTTGCTGGATCCTGAGGAAAGCAGATTATGCTTATTTTTCATTTGGACAGAGGGAGATGGAGCCAGGTGTTTGGCAGCAATATAGTGTTCAGGTGTAACCGGGCCGGTGATGGGACATGATGAGTTGGGGCTGATGAAGGATGAGGCGTAGAAGATTTCAGGGCGAGCGGCACCCTGCTGGCCACTCCCTCAAGAGCACCCCCACTGATCAGGAAGAGGGGAAACTTTCCTTTCTAATCCGCTTGTGCCGTGATCACTTTTTGCTGCTTTAATTAGCTCATTACAGCCTTGATGAAAATGCAAGGTTTGCAAGTGCAAGGCCTGCTATTCTGCTAAACTCATCAAGATCACTTGTCTTGAGTCTCAAGGTAATCTTTTATCTCACTTCAACAGGTGGAACTTCTTAACTCCTAAAGTTCCATTCTCAGCACTTTGATAATATAAAAGTTGAGACTACTAAAATATAAAGGCAGGTATATATTTTCAAATTCAAAGACCCATTTCTGCTGTGTGAGAAAAATAAAAGTGTACTATTATAAAGAAATCATATTTGCATAAATAATTTAGTGGCCTTTGTGCTGCCATTGTACTAAACCAAATTATTAAAATATTAACTTTTATGCATTTTTTTTTTTTTTACCCAAAGTGACTTACAAAAGCAATGTGTCAAAGAGCCAGCAACAATCACAATATACAAAGTCAATAAGAAAGTCTAGAAAATATTTACTTTGAAGTTTAAAAGTGTATTGTATACACCTACAGTAGAATCATTTTCTATTTAATTGCATATTTTAGTATATGGATATCTGTATATTATGCAGGTTTATTTCTATTTCTACAAACTGGGACTGTCAATAGAATAAAAAAATGATTTTTCTCAAGTTGAGAATCAATAATAAAAAAGAGAAACATTTTAGGCAACTTTGCTTATCAAGTAAATTTACATTGTTTTAAGAATGATATTTTTTTTTTAAACAAGAAATCAAGATAGAAAACATGCCTCTTGGTTAATGATTTTTTCATAGACATAAATATACAGTAACTACCACTGACTTCATAACTCGTAGTCAGATATTAGATCACGGGTGAAACTTGTTGAATACAAGCCAAAATTGTGGGAAGGAAGTGCTCAGAATTCTTCCAGTCAAATTCATATTTCCGTCCTTATAAACTATCAATACTAACTCAGAGTCTTTACTGCATGCAAACAAGACCAGCAAACAAGCTGCTGTTCTTTTTAAAGATGGTCATTGTCCAACTACAGGCTTGCTCATTATACCACAGCTTGATGCTGTATCATGCATGTCTAATGGGGCAGGCAGACTGCAGAGTGTCTCTGTCTTCAGCCAGTTCCTCAGACATACACCACGATGGGCTTTCCCTGGGGAGATTCACACGGAGGCTGCTAAAACATGCCTAAGCGCTGTCTCAGTGTATCAGAGAAAGTGGCGCACATGACGACGCCAAGCAGAACCTAGCGAGGATCATTATTCCCAGCCTCAGAGATCCACCTGTACCCAGCCGTTAGGGAAAAATGCTTTTCACAAAGTCACTGGATTGAGGACCCATTGGAAATGAAGATATAAACAGCACTTGTTTGTAAAGACAGTGAAAGGGGCTTAACACAAACACCCATAAACCTTTAGATAACATTAATGCCATGTAAAACCTAGATGGTACGTGAGTTTTCTCTCTCTCTCTTTGATGCCTCAAAAATGTCTTACAGTGATATAAAATACTAGGCCTTGAGCAAACCGCTGGGACTTGTCATAGTCTTCTCACATGTCCTAATTACCGTCAGCAGGCTTGATGGACAGTCAAACCATCTGAAATCAAGAGGACTGTGCCAAGTTAACTAATAAAGGCTTAGAGGTTAATACTCTCCTGGGAGGCTTGACAAACCTGTAAATCAGTCCTCTACATTTTTTTATCTGTGTAGTCCACAGTCTGATCTTCACCTGGCCTGGAGAAACTCCATGCATTTTGTGCTGCAGAGACCTTTAAGAGTTTCCCTGATCCAATAACTGCCATTTGTCAAATGGAAACCTCTTGATTTGATCCCCCCCACCATCCCTTATTTTCCCTCCACTGAATTCATTATAATTTCCTGGGCTCAACTAATGTGGCTTTGTCTGCACATTCTCAGTGCAAATGCTCCTTGCATTATTGTGTAAGCTTCTTGAATTGAAACATCCGCCTTGTGAAATATTGACTTTAATATCTCATTTGAAAAATTCATGAAACCTTTGATGTTAAATCCATACTCAATTTAGCAAAATGCCACTAAAATATGCAGAGGGGGGCAGAAAACATTATTGTCTGTGCTTCTGTGAAGAAATTACGTTTTATAACTGTTACACCAATCTTTCCCATGTTTTCTTTTACTTTTTTTTTCTCTGTCGTCTGGGGGAAAAAGTGGAGGCGACCCATTAGAGGTGAAATGAAAAGCGCTATTGATTGGTCTCTTATTCCTCCACGCTTTGCTTCATTTCCTAAATGCACGGTAATAATGGCTTAGCTATGGTGACACAATAAGCTTTAATGAATAAAACCTTTAAAGAATTAGCGAGTGTATATGCGTGTGTGTGATGTTACCATCCGTGGATCCTTTGCGTTTGGCTTTATTGTTTTTTCATAAGACTGTTTCTATTTAATAAAGCACATCCATGCCAACAATGTTACAATACAATAAAGACAATGGATGATACAAATATATGTATTTTAAAAAGACGATCTGTGCGTTTTCGCATGGTTGGCTGAAAGTGCCATAGAAAAGGAATCATATTAGAATTAAATTTCCTGAGGCTAATTATGATCAAACATAGCCTTTTGAAATGGTCCGAGGTTATGACAGGTAGAAAAAAAGAGCCTTTTAGCAAATAGATTTCCGTGGAGAAGAAAGAGTGTGAAAGGGAGTGCAAAGAAGAGAGTGCAAAAAGAGAGAGTGAGTGGTGCAAGAGAAATGAAAAGACTGACGAATGTTGTGAAATCCACTTGCGTGCTAATAGAGTTGCATTCGCCTTTGGTAATTTGTAAGCACTTTACCCCTGCCTATCGATCAAGCTGAGGGAGGGAAGGAGAAAAAATTACACTGCATTAACATGTCCCACTCTGCTGCTCTCTCTCTCTCACTCACATGAACACACACACACACACACACACACACACACACACACACACACACACACACACACACACACACATCTTTCATGATTGTCCTGTTCCCTTTGTTCCAGTCATATTTTTGAGAAGAAATACCCCCTTTCATCATCCCACTGCAAAACAGACACATTCTTCCTCATTTCCAAAACCTCCTTCTTTTCATGGTGATGAGTTGCTTTATAGGACTCTATAGGATGGTATTTGGGTGGCTGTTTTTGAGGTGTATCAAGACCCTTTGATTAAAATTAATTCCCGACGTTCAGTTTCAGCTTAAAGATATAAGGTGGGACATGAAATTCTCAGGGTGGTGGTGAAAGTGTAATATAAATTTTGTATTATATTGCAAAGATTAGGAATTTTAAAGGTGGAGTTAGAGTGTAAATTGCTTTAAGAGAGAAAATATGAGCTTTAGTTATATGCATATTGTGAGTGACCCACTACATTAAGGAAAAGTAAGGAAAGGACATGACGTGTTCAAGTATTGGACCCATAATCTAAATTTGTGCTCTGCATTTCACCCATCCAAGTGCACACACACAGCAGTGAGTAATGAACAAACACACACATGCACCCCCCCCCACACACACAAGGAGCAATATGTGCTACAAGTCAGATAAACAGCACGTTTTTCATGCATAAACCAGTAAGGTTGTTTGATACTGTCACGGGGTGAAGAAACACTCGACAAGAGGTGCGTGAATTAAATGCCCCGGAGGGTGGGTTTATTGATAAGTGAAGGGTGCCTGGTGAAGTGTCCTGATCCGCTTTCTGCTGGTTGGTGCTTCCCGTGTGCTCTCCGTGCTCTTCGGTGCCAATCAAGGTGAAAGTGGGTGTCCTGATGTGCTCCAAAGTGTGTGGGCTGTCGGTCACTCGCTGCTTTCTGTGAAGGAAGGAGAGGGGGATTAGACCAGTGTTGCATTCGGTTCGAGAGCCTCCTCTGAGTGAAACATGTGCTCCTTTTAAATGTGCTGGCTGATGGGGAGCAGCTGTGACCGATCAGCCGGTGACGAGGACGTGCAGGTGTTTTGCTTTGGTTTCCAGGGCGACGCTGATTACTCTGGGAGTGCTCGTCACATCCCCCCCCCTAAGCGTCGTTCTGGTCCTGCGAAGACATGTAGAAAGTAGGGGTGAAATTAGGGGAGGGTGGGGGGAATGACCCCTGACAGACCTGCATAAGCTGTCCAGATCCGGGAGAGGCCATCAGCGTTCGCGTTGGCGGCCCCAGCTCGATGGCGGACTTCGAAGTGGAAGTCCTGGAGCGCTAGGAACCAGCGAGTCACCCTGCCGTTGGTGTCCTTGGCGCGGGCCATCCACTGTAGGGGCGCGTGGTCAGTTACCAGGGTGAACTTGCGGCCCAGGAGGTAATACCGGAGCTCCAGGACTGCCCACCTGATGGCCAGGGCTTCCTTCTCCACGGCGGCGTACTTCCTCTTGGCGGGGGACAGCTTCCTGCTGATGTAGATGATCGGATGCTCCTCACCTTCCTGGATTTGGGAGAGGACCGCTCCTAGTCCTGTGTCGGAAGCATCGGTCAGCAGCAGGAAGGGGCAGCTAAAGTCCGGGGCGCGGAGTACCGGCGAGGACGTGAGTGCTGCTTTCACCTGGGAGAAGGCTTCTTCCGCCGACGGGGTCCAGCATACTTTCTCCGGCTGCCCCTTCCTGGTCAGGTCTGTCAGGGGGGCGGCTAAAGAGGAGAAGTTGGGGATAAAACAACGGTAATACCCCGCCAACCCCAAGAAGGCTCGTACCTGGGTCTTTGTCTCGGGTCTTGGTGCGGCGTGGATGGCCTCAACTTTCTTGTCTTGCAGCCGGATGAGTCCTCGGCCGACTTGGTAGCCCAGGTACTTGGCCTCAGAGAGGGCCAGGTGGCATTTGCGGGGGTTGGGGGTAAGTCCAGCCCGCCGGAGCTCCGAAAGCACCCTCCGCAGACGATCCAGATGTTCGTCCCACGCCTCGGAGTGGACCACGACGTCATCCAGGTAGGCGGCCGCGCGTAAGCTTGGTGAGGCCGCAGGAGGATGTCCATCATCCGCTGGAACGTTGCGGGGGCCCCATGTAGGCCGAAGGGAAGGGTCCGGTACTGCCAGTGGCCACTGGGGGTGGAGAAGGCGGTTTTCGGCTTGGCGGCCTCGGAGAGCGGTACCTGCCAATAGCCCTTGGTGAGGTCTAGGGTGCTGATATACCGGGCCCTTCCTAGCCGGTCCAGCAGTTCGTCCACCCGAGGCATGGGGTACCCGTCGAATTCGGAGACTTCGTTCAGGCAGCGGAAGTCATTACAAAAGCGGAGGGTGCCATCCGGCTTTGGGACCATCACAATGGGGCTGGACCACGGACTCAGGGATGGTTCTATTACCCCCAACTTTAGCATCTGTTGGACCTCTTCCTCAATAGCCTGCCGACGAGCCTCCGGGACTCGGTAGGGCTGTTGCCTAACAATGACTCCTGGGGGCGTCCGGATATGATGTTGAATCACATTGGTCTGCCCGGGCTGAGAGGAGAACACATCCTGGAACTGACTGACCAGGTGCTGCAGCTCCGTCTTCTGGGCAGCCGAAAGGTGGGGGTTGACATCCACAACCACGGGCTCGGTGAGGCTCAGGGCAGCTACTTGGTCCCGGGTCCCCACCCATTTATTTAGGAGGTTGATGTGGTAGAGTTACTCCGCCTGCCGTCGTCCCGGCTGTCTCAGGCGGTAAGTGACCGGTCCAATCCTCTCCACGACCGAGTAGGGTCCCTTCCAGGAGGCCAGAAATTTGCAGGCGGAGCTGGGGACCAGGACCATGACGCGGTCTCCCGGTTGGAACTCCCAGTGGTTGGGCTGCCCGGTCGTAATGACGTTGCTGCGCCTGCTGGGCCCTGGTGAGGTGTTCCCGGACTAATGGCATCACTCGGTCGATCCGTTCCCTCATTTGCCGGACATGTTCGATGACGGTACGATGCGGGGCCGGCTGCTGCTCCCACGCTTCCCGAGCCACGTCCAAGAGGCCCCGGGGTTGTCGGCCAAACAGGAGCTCGAAGGGGGTGAAGCCAGTTGAGGCCTGGGGAACTTCGCGGATCCCAAAGAGCACGTAGGGGATCATGAGGTCCCAATCCCGCTTGTCCTCCGCCGCCACACGTCTGAGCATTTGCTTGAGGGTTTGGTTAAATCTCTCTACGAGGCCATCAGTTTGGGGGTGATAAACAGTGGTCCTCAACTGCTTCACCCGCAGCAGCCGGCAGAGGTCAGCCATTAGCCGGGACATGAAGGGGGTTCCCTGGTCAGTCAGGATCTCCGAGGGGAGGCCGACTCGGCTGGCCAGTAGAAACAGCTCCTGGGCA
Source organism: Cyprinus carpio (assembly GCF_018340385.1). NCBI lineage: Eukaryota > Metazoa > Chordata > Actinopteri > Cypriniformes > Cyprinidae > Cyprinus > Cyprinus carpio. The sequence goes on from NC_056577.1 coordinate 16,591,941, forward strand.
ATGGACTTCGCGGTGGCCTTCCGCAGGGGGACTGCTTCTGGGTACCGGGTGGCATAGTCGACGATGACCAGGATGTGCTCGTGCCCTCGGGCAGACTTCGGCAACGGCCCCACTATGTCCATTCCTATCCGCTCGAAGGGCACCTCCATGATAGGCAGCGGGATGAGCGGGCTGGGGGGAGGAGTCCTGGGCGACGTGGCCTGACAGGTCGGGCAGGCTTGGCAGAACCGCTTTACCTCGGCGTCCAGGCCCGGCCAATGGAAGCGGTCGCGGATGCGTTGAGCGGTATTGGCTGCCGCGAGGTGTCCTGCCATGGGGTGGGAATGGGCCAGCTCTAGAATGGTCTCGGTCTTGGCCCGAGGCACAACTAGTAACCTTTTCTCCTCCCCCCTACGCTGGGCGACACAATACAGCAGGTCATTCTCTACAACAAAATGTGGGAGAGGGTGGGGCCGGGGGAGGACGTCCTCTCCATCCACGACTCGCACCTGGCTCCAACAGTGCTTGAGTCGGTCATCCTCCCGCTGTTCCTTGGCGAAAGAGCCCCCTCCAGCGGCCTGTTGGTAGACATCATAAAACAGATTAGTGGACTGGGAGGGGGCCTCACCTTCTCTCCCACTGTCGGAGGCGAGCAGGGCCGGTCGGCGACGGGGTCCAGGCGGCCGCCTCGGTCTTCGACGGTTCCCCTTGGGGCTGGCAGGCTGAGTGGCGGCGGACAGCAGCTTCTCGAAGCCGGGCCAATCCCTTCTGAGCAGTACGGCCACTGGCAGGTCCTTCACCAGGCCTACCTCCACCGGCCAGGTGCCCTGGGGGGATGAAATGACCATCTCACGGGCCGGTACTTGGCGAGTGTCTCCGTGCACACAGGTTATCGGTAGGAAGTTTTCCCGTCCGCTTCGAGGGGCGCACAGTCGCGACTGGATGAGGGTGACCGCACTGCCTGAGTCCAACAGGGCCCGGAACCGTCTTCCATCAACCTTCACCTCTGCTTCGGGGGCTCCCGCCGGCACCCGTTGGTGAAGGATGCAGCCTGCCAGCCAGGCTCGCGGAGGCGACAGTGGTTCTGCACTGGGCATGGGCTCATCTCGCGGTGTGGGAACCGTCGGCCTGCTGACTGGTCGCGCGGTGCCTTCGAGCGGGCGTCGCTCCTGGACCACCCTCCGGGGGAATGGCGGCAGCCGGTCCCCTGCCCCGCTGTGATGGACAGCATACGCCAGCTCGATCGCCTCCACCAATTCCCGGACGTCACGTGGGTTCCTCATGCCGACGGCCTGTCGGTGGGCGCGAGGCAGTGCGCGCAGGAGGCGATCGACCACCACTCGTTCCGCTACCTGCGTTGGGATGGGGTTTCCTTCCAACAGCCAGTGCTGGGCGATGCGGCTGAGTTCGGCCGCCTGGGCACGGGCTGGCACCCGGGGCTTGTATTCCCACTCGTGGAACTGCTGGGCGGCGCTCACAGGAGAGAGGCCCAGCCTTGCCAGAATCTCTCGCTTAACTTCGATATAGCTGTCGGCACTTGTCAGGGGGAGCGAGAAGTAAGCCCTCTGTGCTTCACCGGTGAGGAGGGGTGCCAGCGCACGTGCCCACTCATCCTCTGGCCATCCCTCTCGGTGGGCGGTGTTTTCAAAGACCTGAAGGAAGGCTTGATCAGCCGGTGACGAGGACGTGCAGGTGTTTTGCTTTGGTTTCCAGGGCGACGCTGATTACTCTGGGAGTGCTCGTCACAATACCTATGATTAGTTATATTTTGAATTTGATAACCAATATATTGTCCAGTATGTTATGAATAATATACTAGTGACTGCATATTAACATGCTTATTACACAGCTGCTCACCAAATAAATTACTGTAACACTTGAGTTTAAATTATTTTGTGTCTTTATACTTCCACTCGGAATGTTCAAAATAATCAGCCTTGAAAAAAAAAAGAACACTTTAACAGTATTACAGTATAATATAGTAGAAATAATATAGTAGTAAGTCAGAATTGGAGGAAACATAAAAAGAAATAAAAGAATTCCTCTAAAAGCATTTTTATTACAATTAATGCACAAAGCACAAGATGATGCCATTTATATGAAGTCTGTGGTGTTATACAAGAGACTGTATTAACAAAAAACGTAAAACTAAAAACAGTTTCACTTGCCCAGATGGTTGGATATAAAGTTTTGCAAGAACATGATCACATTTTATTAGTAGGAATCTTATTATGGTAAATTGATAATTATTTAGTGGCTTGCACAAATATGACATCCTTAAACAAATAAGTAAGCCACATTTTGTGCCATACTTCTCCTGGCCTCAGGCACCACGAAGGAAACATGATACCAATGGGTTTCTGCTCCAATGACTGACCACCCAAAGGGCCTTAGTAAGCAGCTATGGCTTCCACATACACACTTTAGGTGGAGATGGTCAACCCTGCAGAAAACCATCCATACAGGAACTCCAGAACTGAACCAACCGGGCAGTTAACAGGGACCAGCTGACGATTTCTGCACCATGAAGTGAACACAACCCACTTCAAGGAGTACAGTTTCCTCTGGGAGGGAGCTCTGGAGTAGAGTATGGTCTAGGATCAGAGGTCATACCCATAATGCCAGGCAGGGAAGAACGATACCATCCCATCTGGTCCCATCTGACTTAAATCTCCTAGGGAGAGCCATGAAGGAGGGACACAGGTCCGAGAGCAAATCTTGGGCCAGCCAGAATGGGGCTACTAGAAATACATGGACCCCGTCCCGGCAGACTCTCTCCAGAACTCCCAGGAGTAGAGCAATTGGTGAAAAAGGTGTACAGATGCAGCCTTAACTGCTGAGGAGCTTGATGTGAGAGGAAGAACCAGAGTGGATAGTGTGAAGTCTCAAAATGCACACAGATCCACCGCTTGCTCCACCACATCGGGTTGATCATGAGAACTTGATCATGTGAAGCGGTTGCCCCTTGGGGAAAACCCTTTGGTCCTGATCCACCACTGCAAAGGTTTCATGTTCAGCAGGCCAAAAGATATTATGCTGGATGCTGCAGCATTCAGACCCAACAGTCTCTGGAACTGTACAGTCAGTGACAGGCCTAGCCTCACACTGTTCACAGCTGTTTGAATCAAATAACACAAGCAGGAGACAAATGTGCCTGCATTGTTGTTGAAACCCATACAACATCGAGAAAAGTGGTTCTCTGTACTGAAGAAAGCAGACTCTTCTTGGTGTTCCACCTTAACCCCTGCTCTTACATGTGAGTGAGAACGACTTCTCGACTCTGAACTGCCATTTGCTCTGTTTGAGCTAATATCAACCAATTGTTGATGTAATGCAATACGTGGATGCCCTGGAGTCCCAGAGGTGCCAGAATTGCATCCACACATTGGTAAAGTGTGGGGTGACAGTTCCAAGCCAAAAGGAAGAACCCAAATATTGGAATGCTTTGCCCCCAAAAGCAAACCTCAGGAACTTCCTGTGTTGTGGAAGGATGGATACATGGACGTATGCATCCTCCAGTCCTTGACAAACCAGTCCTTGGATCTGATTTGAGTCATGGCCTGTTTCAACGTCAGCATCTTGAATGTGAATGCTTTGAAAGAATCATTCAGTCTGCACAGACCTTGAAGCGGACACAATTCTCCGTCCTTCCATGGAACAATGAAGTACCAGATGTAGAACCTGGATACCCTCTTGAGAGGAGGAACATGTTCTGTGGCCTCCTTGCTCACGAGGGTAACTTCTTCCTGTTCCACTACCAGAACCTGCTTGGTACATACCATTTGCAGGACCCCATTGAGACACATTTGGCAGAAGTTTCCACTCTGCCAAGAGGTCTACTAAGGGAATTAGTCTCTCAAGACTGGCTTCTGATGTATTTGGAGTAGACGGTTCGGCACCCTGAAGCAGATTATTGGCAGGAAACGACCAAACTGACAGCTCTAGTGCCCTCATCTGAGGGGACGAGCATTCCCATGCTGTACCGTTGCTGAGAGGCAGCTAGGAACTTGACTTGTTGAAGCCCACCGACCCCTGAAGCACCGATGGTGGCGAGACCAAGTCTGGTGTCTTGAGCAAGCAGCTCGGTGCCCTGAAGCAGAAGACTGTGCTCTCACTTGGGGGAGTGGGAAGAAATCGCAGAGCATGCAGAAAGGGTGAGGCCCATCTCCAATCCCTCTGCTAAATTACATCTAAACTTCTCAAAGCCAGATGATAATTCAACATTTACTTCCTCAGAATTAAATGCAGCTAAGTATCCAGACATATGAAACACGGTTTTGATGTTAAGCCGGACATTATAATAATGTATGCAATTTGAAAGAATCATGAATAATAGCTTGCAATCACATTAACACGTTTGCATGCGGTAGGAGGAAAGAGAAAAAAAGGAATCTCCCGTCTGCTCACAGTTTCCACCGGCATTATTTTGTTGCAGACCCGTTGCCTTGACAACGCGAGATCAGAGCCACTTGATACTATATTGCATGAGATTTTCTTCCCTTGAGAAGAAACCCAGTGGGAGCAGAGCTAAACATTCCAGAAAGAGCACAGTTGTACACGTAGGGACATTTTATGAATGAGCACAGCAAGCCCCCTCAACAGCTGACTGTGCGTGCTCCACTCCCAAACAAACCACACATAAATCATGTGTATCCCCACCCATTAACTAACGAGGGCAGAGAGAAAAACGCAATCTAAAATGCATTCTGCTTATATGCAAGAGATTGAAGTGGCGAGTCCTAAGTATCTTCTGTAACAATGTTAACAACATCTACCTCCTTGGAGGAAGATGTCTGCGGCAACAAGCTCTCACTTCCAAAACCCGAAAGAGAGCGCTAGTTCCAGGGGGTGAAGGCAGAGAAAGGATAAGACCCGTCTCCAAACCCTCCTCTAGATCCATATGCAGTCCCGGCTATTCCAATCGCTGCCGTGCCTCAGCAACAGTGGGACCGGAAACACAAAGACCTTATACAAGGACACACTCCTCAACGTGTGACTGGTGGGAGCGGAGTGTTGCAGCGGGAGCACGATGCAGAGACAGCCCCCTCAAGAGCTGACTGTGCATCCTCCGCTCCCAAACAAACTACACAATGATCATGTGTACTAGCACCCATAATGTTTTGTTGCGGGCAGAGAAGAACATACGGTCTAAAGTGGTGCCTGTTTTTCTTGCTCTCCATATATTGTTGTGATTGTGCATTGGCACTGACAGACACAGACACAGTGCACTTGCTGAAGACACAGAAGCTAATGCTATTTGTTTTGGATTTGTTTTGCTTATAAGCTTTGTGGTCTCTACGTCACCCCACCCATGACGTCTCGCCATTGCATTGGACTGATTTCACACATGCTTCAGGACATGGTGATGCAGAAGCGTTTCCAAAGCGTTTCTGAAGGGGAACTGGTCCACTGACACAAGGTTTCTCCCAAAGTTCATCAGCTGATGGAGTTTGGGTTTCTTGCAGTTGTCACATTTGCCTTAGTTTGGGTTTAAGAGACACTTAATATTCTGTAATATTTGTGATTTGACTGCACTGAAAATATCGGTTGAAAACAAAACTTGAACTGAATTAAGGTGAATAATGACATTATTCTACTTTAAAATTAATTTATTTGTAATTGGTGAAATTTGCAACATTGACTCTATTATTAAACTGAATTGAATCAACACTGAACTAAATCGAGTTGAATGATAATAGTATTCAGTAGAGCTGTTTTTAGCTGAATTAACCTTGTTTTATAATTAATTAACTTTACACAGTAACTGAACTGAAGTTAATCAACACTGAACTGACCGGAACTGAATAATTATACTATTGTCTTGCCACAGCTGCTTTACAGCAGAATTTGGATTTGTCTCATTTTTGAAGTTTGCATTATTGTCATTATTATCTGGTACTTTTCTGTTTAATACTGTGAAGGAAACAATTCAATCCAGTTTCCACCATGAAAGAACATTTCTTTGATCTTGTTCATGTTGACTCAGGTCAGCCAATGACAATCATCAAAGAGGTTGTTGGAACAATAGAGAGCTAGCAGCATTCTCTCAGCAATCAACAGTTTTACAGTTGTGTTGGCATGCATTTCTAATAGTCCCTGTGATTTCATTTGTACTGACGTTATAGACACATGTAAAAACTTGCATGTGAAGTGAAATGTATCCATATAGGGCCACCATGATTTTGCCAAAGGGGTGTGTGGTGTTGTTGTGGTGTGCTTGTGGAAAGAGTAAGATGAGGATTGTTTTTTAGGGGAAGGTATCTTATGGGCATTTCATTTATCAACTGTTTACACTTTCATTTTTTTATGATTTAATCTGGCCCAGTGATTCAAAAGGTACCCAAGTAAATAATATTTATTTATTTATTTGAATCTAATTTACAGTGTTGACTGGGATTGTTGGTAATTGACACTAGCATGCTCACTTTTTTCCTCCCTCAAGGAGACAGAAGATATTTTTTCACAAGCTATTTCTAAACCTGCATTCTAACTCCAGCCACCCTCTTTCATTTGACTTATATCAGGATCACATCACATGCCTAATGGTTTCATTTAATCTAAACATATACTGTATCAATGGAGCCCTCATGCAGTTGTGAAGATTCAGCTCTCACCAGCCACTCAGCATCATGACAACATCTTGAAATTTACACATTAGACACTTTAACAGAAAGTACCTGTAGGTACCACTAAGAATCATTCTTAATATATAATTTTAAGCAACATACTAACTTTGGGATTTGTTTCAGATGACTGACCTATTGCCAAGTAATTGGTGACACTTTCAGTCACGTGAAAGGGTAATCATAGTGGATATGGTCAGGTGTGTGTGTTGAGAGCTGTTGGCTTCAGGGTGCTCATCTTGCTGAGGCATGAGTACTGCACCAATTAGTCAGTGCCGGGAGCTGTATGGGACATATACACCAGCACTCCTCTTTCTCTTTCTGCTTATGTGGATCCTTCTTTCTCTAGTCCATCTCGCTGATTTCCACAGTGGTATCTAAGTGAAACGTGAATTTCAATTATTCATTAAAGGTCTATTATAGAAGATTTTATTTCTATTTATTTATTAAATTAATCAATTAATTAATCAAAGTAAAAAAAAAGTCCATTATTTAGTAAAACGTTTTGGCAATTCACTACGGTAAGCCTACAGTAGCGTTTTATATTTTGAGCAGTCAGGTCAGATTTGGTAGGGAATTTCAGGTTTATATTATTTGTATTAGACTTTACATCATGTCAGAAAAAAAGATACAGTACTTCTGACCATACAGTACCTCTGACCATAGGTCCTACCTGGAGTAGGGATGGAGCTACTACCAACAGAGATGGATAGAGCAGAACTGTCCAGGGGAAGACACGGGTTACCATGAGGGAAACCTTACAATGGAAGAATGCACATCTAGGATTACCCACAGGGAATCACACAGATGGGACACCTAACCCAGTACAGGGGCTGTCTGGGGCTCTGGGCATGCTAACACAAGTACTGGGCCTGGCATTAGAGTCCTCCATTGAGTCTGGCTGCTGGGGGTGCTATAGGATGCTCGACCAGGGTTTGCCCTCCGGGGAAATCTATTTGGGGAGAGAGAGGCACCCACATCACCTTGTGAGAGTTAATGGTGCAGAAAGCATGACACCAAGCCAGTTCTTCTCACCAATTGCCCAACACACAGGAAGAAATCAGCTCTGCATGAGTAGAACCTCACAAAGGTGTTAAGTGTTGCCCAGCCTGCAGCTTTGCAGATGTCTGCTAGAGAGGCGCCATGCGCCAAAGGCTAGGAGGAGGCTATGGCTCGCACTGGGATTGGTACACCAAGGCGATGGCATCCACTATCCTGTGGGCCAACCTCTGCTCGAAGACAGCCTTCCTCTTATACAGGTCTCCAAAACAGACAAAGAGCTGTACAGAGCTTCTAAAGTTCTGGTGCGAAAGCTCCTCTGGGGGCAGCGCTTGCTGGTCCCGGAAGGGAGTAGTGGAAACCTTGGGGATGTGTCCATGCTGGAGTCTCAGGACAACGTGAAAGTAAGCCGGCCCGAACACAAGGCACTCTACACTCTTGACAGAGGTGAGCATGGTCAGGAACGCTGCCTTGAGAAACAGGATCTTAAGCTCAACTGACTCCAGTGGCTCAAAGAAATCCCTCTAAAGTCCCGCCAGTACAACAGAGAGATCCCAGGAGGGCATGAGGTGTGACCTAGGGTTTAACATTCTGGCACCCCTTAGGAGCTGATGATCAGGTCGTGCTTCCCCAGGGACCGGCCTCTGAAGGAACTCAGGCAGTACAGCACTTAGCGGCATCCTGGCACACAGGGGGTGCTGCCTTTCTGCGTAGAGCTCGACGTGCTGGCTTCAGTGTAGTCTCAGCGCAGGAGAGAGCTGCTTTGGAGGATGCAGGAGGGCACACACGGCGACAAGCAAGCTGTTGGCCGGCCATGGTGGATGGGTGGTAGGAGGATGGTCACATTGGAGCAAGATGTGTTTGATGGCCTCAGTCTGCTTCTGAACTGCCGAGAACTGCTGGCCAAAGCCCTCGACAGTGTCGGTGAACAGGCCAGTCAGGCAGATGTGAATGTCAGGAAAGCAGACTTTGTCAACATCTCTCATTTCTGCCAGGTTAAGCCAGTGATGACGCTCTTGGACCACCAAGGTAGACATCACAGCATGTCCATGATTCACCCACGAATGCGTCTTCAGCATGCTCCATGCCCAAATACGGAAGACAACCGTGAACAGCCTCTTTGCAACTCAAAGATGAAATGGTTTGTGTATTGATTTGAAACAACCACTCTGCTCCTAAGCAAAAATCTGATTGTGTGAATGCATGCATCGCCTTGTATACCTGTATGTACGAGGAAGTTGCTGGGCATGCAAAATCCACTCACCAATTCTCAATGTCCGTTTCTCTTTAACTCAGAGGTGATTGGGGCTCCCTAGTAAGTACTCTAATGTTGTCAATAAACATAACTCATAGCGACCAACAGATAGGGAACTTGCAATATTAAGTTTTGACCACAGATGGAGATAGAGAGGCAAGAGTTCCATAGTGCACCTTTAAAGTGTTTTTTTCTTCAATACTAAGAGATTTTGTTTTAACTTTCTAAATCATTGTTCCATTAACTTCAACCAAGGATTGATTTAATAGTCATTAATACATATGTGCCTGTTTATAAGTACCTACCAATGGTGCTCATAAGGAAAATGAAATAATAAACATATCCAGCATCAGTTTACATGGGATCTGTATTTGGTCATGATGAGGAGCACAAAACCTGAAATAAACTTTTACGAAAGTGTGCTTTTAAGATTGTCTCATTCAAACAAGTTCAAAAATGAGTGAGAGAAATTCAGAAAAAGTTCTGAATCTAAAGTGTGTTTTGGCTTTGATCAAGGCGTACCTGAACATCATTAGATCAGCTTTAAAATAAGATGTTAATTTTCTCTCCCTTTTTCCCTCAGGTATCGCTATTGTCTCAATTGCACAGGGGTGTGTTCATTTTCCATTACCTCCAGCCATCAATTTGCATAATTATCATTCTGAGATGAAGCTCTTTTAACAAGGGTAATGGCAAGCTTCAGCAAGAGCCTGGGTGAAAAGGATATGTTTGGAGGAAAAGTTCTTAGATGTTCTTAAAATAATACAGATCAAATCTAAATCTAATTGACATGCCTTTTAGCACTGATAGCATCACCCGATGATAAATGTATACATTTTTGAAGCAATTTTACTTGCATTTAACCTTCCACCCCACCTCCCCACCGTCTTTTTCAGCATTTTTAGTTCATTTTCTTATGTTCCAGCTAAATTCTGACTTATTCTATTGAACAGATATCAGGGGAAATAATGAAATAGCTACAATGAAGAATATCTAACATTAGTAAACTTAAAACTTAAAGAAAACACATTATCAAACATAAAACTTAATATTTCATTTAGGTGATAGACTTTTAGTAGCTTAACCTCCTGGTTCTTCAGAATATATAGCCTATCGTTTTGATCTACACTGCTTTCTCCATCTCCATCAGATCTGCTTTCTAAATTTTTTTTTAGCTGCATCCAATAACACCAAAATGAGATTTTCTATGATAATTTATGAAATTATGTCCTGCTGTTTTAATTGGTTTTGGTTTAGCTATCTTAAAATTCATTAAACAATAGGAATTTATTGGAAATATTTTACTCACATTTTAAAGATTATAATGTCTTTGCCCTTTCAGAGACAGCTCAAAATTAGCAAGTAAAATGCTCAAATGTTTGTCACAGTTGTGCCCTCTTTGTCTTAAACATACAAAATATAATCAGAAGTTTCCTCTTGCCAAACCATTTGAATTTGTGGTTAACTCCTTTTTCATTATTTCCTTACACTAATTACTGTCTTCTTCTTCTTCTTCTTCTCTCTCTCTTTTGACCAGCCTACAGCTGCCAGTTCAGCTGTCAGTTTCACAGCCAGATGACTCAATAATATTGTGGGAGTGGCAGCTTTTCAAGGAGGAAAGTGTGATCTTCAGCGGCGATATATGGCTTTAAAACCATTTGGTAAGAAATGCTGGGGAAAATGGCCACAGTGCATTAAAGGGCCCTTCATTAGTTGAGGTACATTAAGGCTTCTAGAGGCTCACCACTCTCCTGAGCATAAACGATAAAATTTACACACACATACACACATAGTTTCCACACAAAGTTAATGAAAATGCTTGCCATTGACTTGTGTGTGTGTGTGTGTGCTGAGAGGAAATAAGGGGCTAGAGTCCTGGCAGAAGCAATATCAAGCATGAGTAATTTACAGGGTTTGGGCTGTGTGGTATTTCTGTTCTCAGGCCTGTTAGAGATTTGTCCAGTAGATAGAGCACATATAACTGATAGAGAGGAAGAGAGAGGGATGCAGAAACTCAAAGCCCACAGATAAGAGTCAATGTGCTCTTTGTTCAAGTGGTGACTCGTCTAATGTTTATCCATCATTTAAGGAAGAGACGAGAGGAACTGTTAAAGACCATATGAAATTGTAGCTTTCAGGCCATGCATGTTAGATTTGAGGCCAGTTATAAAATAAAATAAAATAAACAAATAAAATAAAAATGTTGAAATGTTGGCCTTTTTCATCTGGGTATGCCATTTCTGTGACATTCATTCATTCATTACAAGGTCTACAAGGTCTAACAAGTTGTGCAAACACACACACACACACACACACACACACACACACACACAATAGTTATATATATATATATATATATATATATATATATATATATATATATATATATATATATATATATATATATATATAAATTCACCATGTTGTCATTTGGTGCACTGTACAAAAATTCCACCTACCTTACAACTTATTCAGCTTAGATGATACTAAACTAAATTAAAACATTTAGTTGCATTTCGTTGAAATTTCGTATAACTTAAATGAAGTTACCATGACTTACTGATCATACTATTTTTACAGTGTGTTATCAATGTTAGAAACTGTGGAAGAAGTAGTGTCAAAGTTCAGAGTAAGAAGCAGCTGTTCAAATGTGCAGATGGTGCTCTTCCTACAATGTTCAAAAAATGATTCATTTAAGTTTTATCCCCATCTGGTTCATTTAAATGTGCCATTGGTGTTTAATGTTTGTGTAAAAGTTTTTTTTTTTTTTTAAGCAAACAAACAAACAAAAACTTTATTTGCTGATCTAATACATTTATTACAATCTGGTGGTATTTTCAGAGGTATTCTGAGATGCTATTTACACCATCTTAGATTTTTTCACCAGAATTATCACTGGGGTTATCATCTCTTATGTTACAATCCTTCCTTAATCCAGGAAAAAAGAAAATAAATTATAATAAAAAATAATAAACAAATGTGAAGTTGTTCTTTGTGATAAGTTATAATGTCAGAATGTTAATAAATACTTATCTCCGCTTTTATGAAAGAAAAATTAACTGAAATTAAATCAAAATTTAACATGCTTTAAGTTAGTAAGTATTTTTTATTTTTGAGAATGGCGCTGTCCCTGACTCATGTTCTTTACATTTTTATTTAATCAAATTCTCTATAGAGTGAGAAAGTGCCTGCCCTTAATATCACCAGCAACAGGCTAGCTAGGCCGTGTTCCAATCAGCACACTTTGTGAGAACCTGTGGTCATGTGAAACAATGGCATAAGCATTGCTTCAATGTTCCTGTAAAGTCTATAAGACCATAGGGAGGATGCTCATCCCATTTGTCATTTTATGATTCTGACAGGTGCTCAAACCCCATTTATGGTCACTGTGTGTCATTGAAACACTCTTTTGGCTAGCCCACACTGATTCAGACTACTTCCTGACAGTCTATATGATATTATGTCACCAAAGTGTGGTAGCAGTTGGAACAGGGCCCATGTGCTATAGCAAAACATGTTTCATGGCTCTGACATTACTGTTGCTTAATGGAAATTAAGCCCTTTAATGTGTCCTACCCAAAAATTACTATGTCAATTAACTGACCTTGAATTATTTCATGGCACTGATAAGAGTCAATGATGATAGTCTGTACTTACTTACAGTTGACTGTAATCAGGGATGAAATTCCATGAACTGACTTACAACAAAGGTGGAATCCTGCCACTGTGCCACGCTTGAATTCACAGAACTCTTCATAACAACCCTTTTTTTTAACAAATGTTTATAAATGCAGACTGCATGTGCTTCATTTTATACTGTGGCAAAGGCTCTGGTTGAAACACCTGAATTTAATAATTAAGAGGTGTGTCCCAATACTGTTGTATATATAGTGTATATGTATTTATGTGTGTGTGTGTGTGTGTGTGTGTGTGTGCATTAACACCACTTTGCCTGGCATTATGGCTACTCCACAGGACATTAACCCTGGCTCTCTCTTCCGCTGTCTCAGCTCAAAGCCATTCTACTTCCCTGGGACAGTCTCCCACAGAGGGGCAGATGCTCGTATTTTACCCACCAGGAGTAACAACCCCCCCCCAAAACACCCACTCACCCGCACACGCTCATCTATAAAAGACACACTCTGATGATCATGAACTCTTGTACGCATTGATAGATACTGTAACCTCATACATGACGGCACTATTTTTTTTCAGTGGAACACAACATTCAATTTTTTTCAATAACCATTACGTAGCTTTTTTTCAACAGTTTATAGTCTTGTGAAGCGTTATAATAGGTTTGTGCAAGGAAAATATTAAAATTGTTATAAGCTTAAAAACTTCTCTGGCAAAGCTTACATCTGTCCCACAGTGTTGTAGTTGAGACCAGCTCATTAAAGTCTGAGTCAAGACCTAGAACAAATAGGGATGATTATGAGTCAAGAAGTGGGTTGAGTCAAGAATCGAGGACCAAGATGAAAATGTGGTCTTGGTCTCAGAGGCAGATTCTAAGACAATATTTTCATGATATCTGTCATGGACTCTGGAGCTTGTGAACACTGTCTTGAAATGAATTTGTCTTGGTTGTCTGAGCTGGTCTTGACTACAACACTGGTCTTGACTTCAACACTGCTATCCCATATTTGCATGTATAACTGTAAAAAGCATTGGATTGCTACATACACAAGGACCATCATTATGGCATTAATGATGCCGATGCACTATTTTGAAAGGCTTCTGAATACTTGTCCAAGCCTTATGGACAACTTTTTGATTTTACGATTTTATGGGCATGAACATTTATGGTGATTTTATGGTATTTTATGTCCTGTTTAGAGCCTGACAGACGTAATCAGTTGTACTCTGAAAGATTCAACTGAGGTGTTAGAGGAGTAGCTCATTCTTGGATAAGTAGTTACTTAGAAAAAAGGTATCAATATGTCCAAATAGATAATTGCAAGTCACAATTGTTGCAAGTGACATGTGGGGTTCCCCAAGGCTCTGTGCTAGGCCCATTGCTTTTTCTGTTGTACATCAACGACATATGTGAGGTTTCCAAAGTATTAAAACTGATATTATTTGCGGATGATACAAACTTATTTTGTTCTGGTGACAATCTGAAACAACTTTTGGATACAATGGAAAAAGAAATGGTACTGCTAAAAAATTGGTTTGATTTGAATAAACTAACATTAAATATAAGTAAAACAAAATGTATTGTGTTTGGTAATCATTTACCGAACACACTAAGTTAATTAATGATTAATGAAATTGAAATAGAAAGGGTGTCGGCAATTAAATTTCTTGGGGTGATAATTGACAATGACTTAAATTGGAAGCCCCATATATCCTATACTAAGAACAAGATTTCAAAGTCAATTGCAATATTATATAAAGTTAAAGACTTATTAAATGAAAAATCATTATATACCTTGTATTGCTCCCTAGTGCTTCCATACATTACTTATTGTGTGGAAGTATGGGGAAATACATATAAAACAAATACCAATTCAATATTTATGCTACAAAAGAGAGCCATACGAATAGTAAAGAAAACCAACTATAGGGAGCCAACAAACTCCCCTATTTATTGAACTAAAGGCCCTAAAGTTTAAAGAATTAGTAGAACTAAAAACATTACAAATTATATGCAAAGCAAACAATCATCAATTGCCAGAAAGTATCCAAGGGTTGTTTACAGAAAGAGAATGTCAACATGATTTAAGGGGAACTTGTATGTTTAAAAAGAACCAAGTGAGGACCAATGCAAAATACCATTGTATTTCAGTTAAAGGTGTAATTCTATGGAACAGCTTTCAAGGGGAATTAAAAATATGTGGGTCACTTAGCAAGTTAAAGAAGCTATTTAAGAATAAAACACTGAAACTATATGAAACTATTTAAAGAGTGATAAATGAAAGCGGCTTTTCTGTTGTATTTTGGATTGTGGAACTGTATTGATTGGCAAAAATAATGTTATTGTAGTCTAGTTATACTAGTTTGTCAACAGTATATTGATGTAAAACAACAGTTTTTTTTCTTTATTTTTATTTGTTTATTTATTAAAATATGAGATGTTTTAAAAAGGGTAGGCATTATAAGCAAGAGCTTCAGCCTACACCTGTTCAGACTAATGTAAATATGTTGTTGTACATTAGCTCAATTGTGTTGAACCTAAGTTGTCTGTCTGAAATAAACTAAACTAATTCTTCAAAACTATCTACAATCTACCACTATGTCCCAAAGGAAAGAAGAAAAAAAAATGGCCATACAATGTAAATAATGGCAAAATTGTATTTTTTCCAGTGAACAACATTCAAACACCTGATCTTCATATATACGTTATTAGCAGCACTTGATCTGCAGGGGATTATTTGTTCCACACACTGTGTGTTTCAACACTTTATTAATACTGCACGTCTCTGCCTCTATTGTCCCATCACCCTGCACTCTTAGCTCCGAGGCTAAGGCTCAAACATGCGGTCAGGCCTCTTCAGCTGGCTCGGCGCTGCCTGAGATCTGCAGAAGACCCCAGTAGGGGTTGATCACCTACAGATTATCACCCCTCTTTCCCCGAGAATCATTATCTGTGAGTCAAAAGAAGTTAAATTAGTGCCTTTTCCTCTCTTTCCCTCTCACTTGCTCCCTTCTACTGTGGAAAATGCATTTTATGTGTAATTCTTGGACTAAATAAGTCATGGTCCAGATGGATAGGTTCTTGACAGTTATGAATGAGGGTCTGGCTACATTAAGGCATTGAAGTGGGAATGGGAGGAGAGTTGGGTGGGGGGGAGTAGGGGGATTGTAGATTTTGAACTAAGTTTGAATAAATCATCATCAGAGGCATTCTGGCTACTCAACTGGAAGCCCCGGACCTTTGTGACCATGTGACCTCTGGTTTCCCTAGCAACTGTAGTACTCTGCATTCTTCAGAATATTAAAAGAATTTTGGTGGCAGCAAGTTTGCCTGAGAGCAGTGAACTGGTGCCCGGCGTGATGAGTCTATCCCTCATTAGAGCACCCCAGCCTCGGTGGGCTTAACAGAGCTATGTCTATATCTTGTGGTAATGAAGACCCTGCAGAGGCCGAGAGGAGAGCAAGAGAGAGAGAGAGAGAGAGAGAGAGAGAAGCAAAAGGCACAGGGCAAAGGAAGGGAAAGTCAATACTAGAACTCATGCAGTGAGAGGTAGTATCAATTTTATGGATTATTAATTCAAATTCGCATCTGCAGACTGTTTCAAATTAAGAGAGCCGCAGACGTTCTCTCACACTCCAACAAAATAATAATTTAAAGTATTCTTTTTCGGACGCTCAAATTAGACGGCCCAGTCAGCATGCCGGGGTTATTCCCATCCTGCTAATGAAGGCACAATTGCAATGAGTGGGAACAGAAAGAGATCCAAACTACACCTGTTTCACCACAGAGCTGCTTACAGAACTCAGTTTTCTGTCTGGCAGTAGAACAAGGGCTCTTTGTTTTGAACCGGTGAGAGGAAGGGAAAAAAGATGACTGTTGAAAGGTGGGATTTGCTGCTAGGTGTGAAATGTGGGGGTTGCACATTAACTGCTGAGGTAATTATTTTTCTTCTTTTGCATAAACAGCCTTCTTCGGAAAGTCATTGATGGCTTTGGAAAGTAATTTTCATGATTAAAAAACAGGACTAAGACCCACATCATCAAGTGGAACTAAGTCTTCTCAATTACAGAACCCAGCAGTGGAATGAGAAGCAGGATTGTGTTCTTGCAAATGACCAGCATTAGATTCTAAATGGGCATGAGAAGTTTCATCTTTGGGTTAGATACACTTGTCAGCAAAGAACTCATTTGAGAGATGAAGCCCAGAGCTTGAAGGGCAGGCTGGTGTCCAAGGATTGTTAATTTTGGGGTCAAGCAGGCTCATGTCAATTTCATTTCGGTATCATGAGCATTATTGTTTTCCCTTGCGTGCGGGGATTTGAGCCGGTGCCCTTAGCACTCAAGAGATTACGTTTTATTAGAGTTATGCGTCCATTATCCTTCAGCCTGAACATGAAACGATCACAACCTCATTAGGCATTTCAGAAGTGGCTCATCCAGTGATGATTTTAATAACCATATAAATCTCTTGCACTAATGTTAGATATTAGATCTGGAAAATATTAGATCTGGTTTCAAGTAAAACAACACCAAAAGTGGATTCCAGTACAAAATAATAATCAGGATTTGAGGTCAGCTGACTATATGTTTTGTTGGATGCACTTTGTGGAATTTCCTGAAGTTTGGTTGATTTATTTAAGGCAAGCATTGCTGATCTGTCCTGTCTGTCATAATAATTTCAGAGGACACATTTGCTTGTGCTTGGAGTGAGTCAGTATCAATAAACCACAAGCAGGTGGAGCTGTGAGCAAAGTTAAACCTGTGGAAAACAGCACAACAGCTCAGTCCACTTTGATGTACTGTACCAAAGTGAAGATGAAAGGCAGATGAAAACGGGATTGAGGAATGAGTCGCTCTAGGAGTACCTGGTGGAAGGGATGGCGCTGGTCAGGTTTTTCCAAGATTTCTGCAGCACGTGTCACTTTGACGCATTTACCATATCTAAACACTCTCTCTAAGCCCCCTGTGCACCACAGTCTGATTCAGTTTGTTTGATTCAAATCTGTATCCCTATCTAACAGGCCCTCTTCGTTTTATCGCCTGGAATAGAAGGAGATGAAAGAAAGGGATTGAAAGAGAGGATCAACGGCAATCAGGAGATGGCAATAATCAGAATAATTTGCAGCTCTGTTCTGCGCGTTGTTTGTACGGCTTGTCATTTTTTCAATTACTCTGGATGTGGTTAAATGCTCATTTTCAGTTGCCCTGCCTGAAGCTAGAACACTGAGGCCCATTAGGGCCCGTGCTCCAGCCTCTCTCTCATTAGTTTCCCCACGACGAGTGGCGTTTGGGAGAAGAGCCTGAGACCAGTGCTCTGGAAGGAGGTCAGCATGGAGCTGTGGAAACAGGACACCACAGACATGAGTAGTTAGATTGCAGAGGAGTTGCTGACCCCACGGCGTCCCATCCATGCACTGGCACCAAGGACACATCATTAGAGAGTAAGGGTGACCTTTAGGGCCAACATAGCACAAAGCTCTTAATGATCGGGCCAGGCCTCCCTCTTCTCTCTCAGAGCCTGCCTGACTGGACGATCCTCTAAACAAGTCACATGGCAATAAACATCACAGAGACCCAAAACCAGTGAAACCAGCCATGATGACAAGACCATCTCACAGCCCAATTTATCATATTCTTTCATGTTTGTTCATTGAAGGGAATTGCTCTAATTCAGTGGTTTTCAATGGTGTGGCCCACCCGGGTGCCTGAGCAAACTTCCATGTGGGTCAACAATGACTTTATAATTATACACCTTTAATAGTTGTATTAGTCATATAGTTATATATGATTAAAGTTTACAAAGAATCAAATTAATAACATTAATATAAAAACACTGCAAATATATATAATGAAAAACTCATTGACTGTAGTTTAGATATTGGGTGCTGTGTGTATAAAAATGAAGTCTTCTAATGTGCAGCAGGGTTGGGCTAATTAAAGTTTAATTGAGAATGCATTTTAAATTCCAGTTCAATTTCTGAATTTTAATTGAGGTAGCAAATAATAAAATAAACTGAAATTGAAAGAAATTCATGTAACTGCAATGTTAAATAGGTTTAATTGA
Source organism: Cyprinus carpio (assembly GCF_018340385.1). NCBI lineage: Eukaryota > Metazoa > Chordata > Actinopteri > Cypriniformes > Cyprinidae > Cyprinus > Cyprinus carpio. The sequence goes on from NC_056577.1 coordinate 16,610,497, forward strand.
AAATGAAAGGTTGTTTGAGACAAACTTTGTATGATAGCTTGACAAAACTTTGTCAGGAATTAAAATAAGTTGGAAATATTCCCTATAGACCTACAGTATACACCTATAGTGTTCCCGCACTTTTTATGTCTGCTTTCCTCTGTCCTAAATCCTCATGTTCTACTCAGTAGCATAAACCTGCAAATGTCGGTATCATGACATGATGTCCTCTGGTTGCATGTGACCTGAACAAAAAAGCATTGCTGGTACAGCTCCTCCAGCTAAATGGAGGTCAGTGTAAGATGGCATCCATTACGGAAGCATTCAATTCAAATGTCACCTGGCTGGCATGCTTTTCCTATTCCCTAATGTGTGTGTTTCAGGATGGGGAGAGAAGAGAATGGGAGGAGTGTGCTGGGATATTGTGTGTTTTGTCTCTAAGTATACGCAGTTTCTTTTTAAATGCTTAATTTCAAATAGGTTTGTGTAAAGCTGCCCACTTGCTGCCCATGGGGCTGGGGGGCTATTCATCAATGGAGACGGGAAGAGGCAAGGTGACACTGCATTAAGTCAACAACCTCACCTTGGATTTGGGTGAAACCACCATTGAACTCTCTTTCTTCTCTTTTCTCTCTACATGTTTTTCCATCTTTTGTGGAGAGGCTGCTATCCTCTGGAGCTCTGGGTGATATAACAAGACTGATTGTAACTATTCATCATTTCACCTCAGCGCTACTCTAAGCGGAGTCAGAGCAGGCCGGAGGACTGGATGTGAGAATGCACGCCAGAGTCTGAACTTGGCTCTGTCATAGTATATAAACACTCACCTGCTGTCACACATGCGTAGCCACAAGCAGCCAATGCCAAGGCCTCTGATTTTTGATTGCCAGGCTTCTCCTAGAAAACAGTGCAGTCTTGTCTCCATGAGAGGACCGAAAAACAGTAGCCTGCAGGTTGCGAGTTAAAATGGGAGTTGAGCATGGGCATGTTTAACGAAGACGGTTGGGATTCTTGGACACGACAGACCTGATTGTCACTCCTTGAGTTCCTGTTCTGTCACAGCAGCTCAGTGCTGTCATCCCTCACCTCAGTTGAAATTAACAGGTAATTTGTAAATGTCACTTTGGGTTAGACGGCTCATTTTGTTTCTTTGAGACCAATCCAGGGAACAGTGGCTAATTTTTCTTGTCTTCTTTTAATAAGATGTTCATTTATAAATAGAATTACACACTGCAAAATAAATGAGGGGAAGTGATGTGGAGAAAGAAGCAGGTTTAGCAGCATCTCATCGTCTCCGGCAATTAATAACACACCTAAGAGATGATGGATTTGACTTTGCTGTGTTCTGTTAATGTATCTTTTCTATATATGAGATTATGACCAGAAATGTAATTTCAAATATCTAAATTCATTTAGGCTAACAGAGTCTCTCATTCTCTCTCTCATTCTCTCTCTCTCTCTCTCTCTCTCTCTCTCTCTCTCTCTCTCTCTCACACACACACACACACACACACACACACACGCGCACACATACACGCACATATACACACGCATATTCTCTGTTTAATGAGTTCTGAGTTTAAAGAGTGTGAGTAATTAATGGAAAAGCTAAGGTAATGAATTCAAGGAAATTTTTTTTGCCTTTCATTTGTGGGTGATCAAATAATAATTGAAAGCAATTTAAGCATGATCTACTTTTATTTCTTTCAACAGCTTTAATTTGATCTTCGACTGGTATTTTTCCACAGAAGAAAGCTTTAATTGTGAAGGCATAACCCTCAAACACAACCTCCCTGATTTAATGGGTGTACTGCTTTTAAGCCTTGCATGTTTTTGTTTAATTTTTTAATCACTGTAAATCTGAATTTAATTGTTTGACCGATTGATTGTCAACACAAATGGTTCAGTGACAAATGATTGATAAAGAAAAGGAATATTCTTTCAGAAATCTAGTTTAAAAGCTTGGCACATGTTTTAGAACTGAACTTTCTATATTCATGTGGTTTTGAATTTTTTCATGAAAAGTTAAAATTTAATGATGATATAAAAATATCATGTGGTATGATCATCAAATAAAATGTAGAATTTTTTTTTTATAATTATATATATATATATATATATATATACATACATATATATAATATATATATATATATATATATATTTACAGTATATATTTAAGTCACTTTGAACGTGGAATGGTTGTTGGTGCCAGTCGGGCTGGTCTGAGTATTTCAAAAACTGCTGATCTACTGGGATTTGCACGCACAACCATCACCAGGGTATACAGAGAATGGTTAGAAAAAGAGAAAATATCCAGTGAGCGGCAGTTGTGTGGACGAAAATGACTTGTTGATGTCAGAGGTCAGAGGAGAATGGGCAGACTGGTTAGAGATGATAGAAAGGCAACAGTAACTCAAATAACCACTCGTTACAACCAAGAAGTACAGAATACCATCTCTGAATGCACAACACGTCAAACCCTAAAGCAGATGGGTTACAGCAGCAGAAGATCACACCGGGTGCCACTCCTGTCAGCTAAGAACAGGAAACGGAGGCTACAATTTGCACAGGCTCACCAAAATTGGACAACAGAAGATTGGAAAAATGTAGCCTGGTCTGACGAGTCTCGATTTCTGCTGCGACATTCAGATGGTAGGGTCAGAATTTGGTGTAAAGAACATGAAAGCATGGATCCATCCTGCCTTGTCTCAATGGTTCAGGCTGCTGATGGTGATGTAATGGTGTGGGGGATTTTTTTTGGCACACTTAGTACCAATTGAGCATCGTTTATATGCCACAGCCTACCTGAGTATTCTTGCTGACCATATCCATCCCTTTATGACTACAGTGTACCTATCTTCTGATGGATACTTCCAGCAGGATAATGCACCATGTCACAAAGCTCCAATCATCTCAGACTGGTTTCTTGAACATGACAATGAGCTCACTTTACTCAAATGGCCTCCACAGTCACCAAATCTCAATCCAATAGAGCAGCTTTGGGATGTGGTGGAACGGGAGCTTCACATCATGGATGTGCAGCTGACAAATCTGCAGCAACTGCGTGATGCTATCATGTCAACATGGACCAAAATCTCTGAGGAATGTCTCCAACACCTTGTTGAATCTGTGCCACAAAGAATTAAGGCAGTTCTGAAGGCAAAAGGGGCGGAGGGGGTCCAACCCGGGGCGGCGGCTTACTAGCAAGGGGTACCTAATAAAGTGGCCTGTGAGCTCACGTCTTGGTGGCGCGGGAGTCCCTCAACGCACCCTTCCTGGACCCACGAGGACACCAGTGTTCTCCCGAGGAGAGGCGCGTTGGCTTTTTAAACATATATATATATAATATCTCGCTATATATATATATATATATATTATATATATAGGCATATATATATATATATATATATATATATATAAATATATATATATATGCACCCACACACACAAAAAAAATCATCATACCATTGACCCAAATATACATTCAACCCTCTACTATAAGCCACTTTAATGTGCATAAGAATTCTGATAAAGCATTATTATAAAGTAAAGCATTATAAATGGTAGCATCACATTAAAAGATCCATTGTGCCAACAATCATCCACCAAGCATACCAAGGAGACTTAACCAGTTACAACGGGATTATTGTAAATATTATAATATTTATGCTTTATAGTCATTCTAATGAGCTCTACAGTTCTGATGTTGCACACACATACAGTGCCAACAGAGAGTGATTATACAGCTTTAGCAAAAAAAAATCCTTTATAAACCGCATTATTTGAAACCGTCTAAATAACCTATCTCTGATTCACTGCCAGTAACCCTTGCATCTCCCTTGCATTCTGTATAAATCTATATTGCTTAGAGACACTCACAGAGACGCCTTGCTTTGACTTTGCAGTCAGATTTTATGTTACTTTGTTTCTAAGCAGCATCTGAGGATACTTATCATCAAACAGTTTTTATCTCTGGAAAAAGTGGTTAATTTTTATGTGCGTAAATGAGTTGACATTATTAGACAATCATTTTGAATTAAATGTTAAGATTATAAAGTAAACATTTTGTAAAATGAATCCAAAACATGGGTCTCTTGTCCACAGTTGGTACCCAGTGTGTACAATATATCACAGGAAACCAGTATTGTAACCTTAGAGATTTGCAAGTGGTGAATAATAATAATAATAATAATAATAATAATAATAATAATAATAATAATAATAATAATAATAATAATAATAATAATAATAATAATATAGAAAATTAATGATAGTAAAATTGACAATATAAAAAAATAACAATGGCAATACGACAAATATAAATAACATTAATTATAAAAAAAAAAATAACAGCAGTATTGCAATAGCATATTTCTGTTCATATTTTACAAATTACACTATGTAGGCCTTTCTGGCACTCTCAAAGCATGACTTATTGACACACATGCAAAGACAAATGTTGTCCTTTCCTCTGTTTTGTACATTATGTACAAAAGGAAAAACTCTCCACTCTAGAAATGAAAGAAAAATACACATAAATAACATTTCTCTTTAGATTTCCCTTCAGGTGCCCCAGTTTCCCCTCATGCTCACATGAAACCTATGCGCCGCTTTTCCTTTCTGCTCGGGGTGTAATTAGTATATGTGTCCTTTGTCGGGTATGAGCTTGTCTCTGCTCAGGAGGTGGACTGATAAATATTTATATATATTACAAAGGGAGACGCCACACCAAGCCTATTAATAAAGACACCATATACGGCCATCTTAGCCATGTATGCACATAGGTATCAGCCCATTTGTCAAGCCATGAGAGCTAATTATCTCCTACCAGGCAATGTTTTCCTCATCTGGAGAGTCTCACTTCCGTGTATTAGGACATGCGTGGTCAGTCCAGCTCTAAATATTACCTTCATGATCATGAATGCATTAAAAAAAAATTGGGTTTCTGGAAATATTAATAAAATGGGGGAGGGGAAGGCTGAATCCTGAATTAGAATTCTCTGCCCTCTTATTCAGCCTGGATGGAAGAGACACTGGTGTTTATTGATGCTATTGTGAAAAAAGAAGATTCATTTAGCTACTTTGGCATACAGTGTAATGGGAGCTTTGATTGGAGTGACTGGCATAAAGGTGACTCATGTTGGCTTTATCCTCTTGTACTTCCTGTGGGATGTGACAGAGAAAGCAAGTTTCTGATTCTGCTTTAGTTAAACTGGTGAGATGGTCTTAGTTTCTGTCTTCCACCTCTTTTTCTCTTCATTGAGATATCTGCAGTGGAAGCAGTGGGTCTTCGTCACAGCATGATGAGAGGCCATTTTGTCAGCATCATCAAGCTCATTACTGCTAGACAAACACAGAATGCAGATCTCTACTAACTTAATAGCATCGTCATGGTTTCATGGATGGGATTTTAATTAAATCTGAGCCCAGCTGTAATTAAAGAAAATAACACTCCAAAGACTTTACATTGCTGAGTTAAGGCAGTGCTAAGGCACCTCTAGATTTGAGCGACACTATACATTTTGATATCTGATTCAGGAATCTGTTCAAAGTTTGGGGTCAAAGGATCTTGAAAGTGCTCACCAAGTCTGCATTTATTTGATTGAAAAATACTGTTAAAACAGTAATATTGTGAAATGTTATTACAGTTTAAAATAACAGATTTTTTTATATATATATTTAACATTTTTATTTATTCCTTTGATGGCGAAGCTGAATTTTCAGGAGCCATGGCTCCACCCAAACAAAGGTTCTTAATTGGCATCTTTGATTCAATGAAGAACCTTTAAAATCTATGGAAAGTTTCCATTGCACAAAGGGTTCTTTAATATAGATGGAAAATGTTCTTTATGTTATTACAGTGTTCTTCACACTAAGAAAAAAAAATAAAAATTAAGAACTGTTGACTGAAAGGTTCTTTGGAGCCCCCAAGATGTTTTTGTGAAAACCCTCTTTTGGAATCTTTGGAAGCTTGGAAACGTCTCGTTACGTATGACAATCCTCGTTCCCTGAAGGAGGGAACGGAGACATCACGTCGGTGACCAACAATTGGGATCTTGCTTCGAGAGACAAATCTACTTCGAATGTAAACTAAACAAGCCAATGCACATTGGCATGCAATTATGACCCAGCTGCTCAGTGGTGGTACAGCAGCCGTGGCAACGGGATGTGACGTTGAGAGTGAACGACTAAAATGGAACGTCTCGGTTACACATGGTAACCCTCGTTCCCTGAAAGAGAAATCGGAGACATCACATCCCGTGTGACCGTCGAATTGGGATTCCCTACCAAAGCACCATGGATGCTGCCCCTTTAAGTGCCCTGTGCGAGCTACCTGCGCCCCTTTTTGGTGTAGGCCGGGGGTCGCAACAAGAAAACCACTCTCCTTCCCGAAGGAGGTCTCGGGAGCAAATACGCATATGAACATAAGTTTAGGTGCATATGGAAATTTGGAGGTGATTGTAACGGTCTTGGAAATGGCAGAAGTCTGCTGGGCTCTGAGGCTGTACTGTGGACTTTACATATATGGGATCCACTTAGGTCTCACATATGGAACCCAGCCCTCTACCGGTTCTCAAGGATTCAATGAGTGAGGGCCTGGCACCGGACGTTCTACAGTACGGAAACTCTGGAGCAATTTTAGCAAGTCGACACTAACCGGGGCCTCTAAGTGCCACTACCCATTTGAGGTGAGAACACAGGAGGATACCGGCTCTATAGAATCTAGCGAACGTGTTGGGGGTCGCCCAGCCCGCAGCTCTATAAATATCTCTCATCGAGGCAACACGAGCCAGCACCCAGGAGGATGAAACACTCCTAGTAGAGTGAGATCACAACCTGAGCGGGCAGGGCACACCCTGTGCCTGATAAGCCAGGGTGATGGCATCCACAATCCAGTGGGCCATCCTCAGCTTAAAGACAGCCTTCCCCTTCTGCCGGCCTCCGTAACAGACAAAGAGCTGGTCTGAGGTCCTAAAGCTTTGTGTCCGGTCTACACAGCATCTCAAGGCTCAGACAGGACAGAGCAAAGCTAGGGCTGGGTCTGCCTCTTCCAGGGGCAGCGCTTGCAGGTTCACCACCTGATCCCTGAAGGGAGTAGTGGGAACCTTTGCCACATAGCCTGGCCTGGGCCTCAGGATTACCTGGGAGTCAGCTGGCCCAAACTTTAGGCATGAATCGTCAACTGAAATTGCGTGCAGGTCTCCTACCCTCTTGATGGAGGCCAGTGCAAGCAGGAGCAGAGTTTTCAATGAAAGAAACTTTAGCTTGACTAAGCAAAGGCTCAAATGGGCCCTGCTTTAGTGTTCTAAGCACTAGAGACAGGTCCCAAGAGGGTATGGAGGATTTAACCTTCTGGCCCCCCTAAGGAACCTGATGACCAGGTCATGCTTACCTACCGACTTCCCTTCTACGGGGTCATGGTTTGCAGCAATCGCAGAAACCTGGACTTTGAGGGTGGAGGGAGACAGCCTTCGCTCCAGCCCTTGCTGCAAAAAGGAAAGCACAACCCTGATCGGGCATCTCCAGGGGTATTCTCGATGAGAAGAACACCACTCGATGAACAGGTTCCACTTCAATGTGTAAGGGTGTCTCGTAGAAGGTGCTCTTGCCAAAGTGATGGTGTCCACTACCTCTTGGGGTAGGTCACCAAGAACCTCCGCGTCCCATCCGGGGACCAGGCATGAAGTTTCCAGAGGTCTGGATGCGGGTGCCACAGAGTCAGTAGATCCTTCCTCAAAGAAATCTGCCAGGGAGGGGCTGTCGTGAGGAGCACTAGTTCAGGGAACCAGGTCCAAGTGGGCCAATATGGCACCACAAGCAAGACCTGTTCCTCGTCCTCCCTGACCTTGCACAGCATCTGTGCGAGAAGGCTCATTGGGGGGAAACGCATACTTGCACAGGCCCCACGGCCAGCTGTGTGCCAGCGTGTCCATGCCGAGTGTTCCCTTGATCAGGGAGTAGAACAACTGGCAGTGAGAGGTCCCTGGAGAGGCAAACATGTCTACCTGAGTTGCTCCAAAACGTCTCCAAATCAGCTGGACCGTCCAGGGATGGAGTCGCCACTCTCCCGGGATTGTAGCTTGAGACAGCTTGTTGGCCATACAGTTGAGCAGGCCTGGAATGTGAATGGCATGAAGTGACCTCAGAACATTCTGACTCCAAAGGAGGAGGTGGCGGGTGAGTTGCAACATCAGATGGGAGCGCAGACCACCTAGTCAGTTGATGTATGCAACGGTCACTGTGTTGTCCATTCGGACCAGCACGTGTTTCCCTTGTAAGAGCCCTTTGAGATGGTTCAAGGTGCACTGATAACAACTCTAGGCAATTGATATGCCAGTGCAGATGGGTGCTGTGTAAACAACAGCATGCCAGGAGACCTGTTCCAGGGGCACATCTGCCCAGAGAAACGTAAGATCTGACCACAGGGTGAAGGTTTGGTGACAGGCTGGTGTTACGTGGACCCGGTGAGTGCCACGCTGCCACGCCCCCCTCAGGACTTGGCCATAAAACCAGTGCTGAAGTGGACTCATATCCAATAGCCCTAGTGGTGTAAGTGCAACTGCAGCAGCCATATGCCTCAGGAGCCTCTGAAATAGTTTCAGTGGGACCACCATCCTGCCCTTGAACAAATTCAAGCAGGACAGCACCCACCGCACACGTTCCTCTTTGAGGCATGCTATCTGTTCGACCGAATCCAACTCCATCCTCTGTGTTGGGGAGAGTTTGCTCTTTTCCCAGTTGACCCGAAGACCCAACAGGCTGAGGTGCACCAGGTTCTCCACCCTGCTGTCCTTCAGGGGAGGGAGAGGTGCCTTTACCATCCCCCAAAGGGCAGCTACTTCCCTCTCTGGGTCACCAGTCCCGGGGCCTCTTGCTCTTCCGCTCACCGCCAGGTTTGATGGGGCCAGGACGGGTGGGGTGGCCTACCTACACCCAGCTCCATGGAAACACTTGCTGGAGGCTACTGCGGATGCACCCCGGGATCGGGGGCAGACGCAGGGGGCCGCCCTCAGCAATGAGCAGGCTGGGGCACTGTGACCGGTGGACGGGTGGAGGCAGCAGCTGCCCGCCGGGGCAGGGTGTGCACCTCAGTCTGCTTCTGTGCAGCCGAGAGCTGCTGGGCCAGGCTCTCGACCACATCGCCGAAGAGGCCAGTCAGGGACACAGGGGCATTAAGGAACCTAACTTGCCGCAGTCCCTCATACCGACCAGACACAGCCAGGGATGGCACTCCTGGACCATAAATGTGGACATTGCATGACTCAGAGAACTTGCGGTGATCTACGTTGCTCAGAGTGCTAGGTCAGAAGCGGTTCAGAGCTCTTTCAGTATAAGCAGGTCTTTTCCATATAAGCATCGCTGGCCAGACGAGTAATTACTGACCCAGGAGGTGAAGCATTCACCCTGCCAGGTGGAGGCGGTATTAGGACACAACTGCATTGCAACCGACTGCTCCACCAGGGACCCCCATATACCCCCTAGCTGCACCACCGTCGAGGGTGGTGAGGGAGCAGGAACTAGCAGATCAGTTTCCAGCAGTAAAAGGTGCTGTCCATGACCTGGTAAGTTCCTCACCTCCGGGAAGAAAGGCTGGGCACTGAGAACCAGCATGAGCCACCCAGAGAAACCAATCATCCAACCTCAAGGGGTCGGGACGTGGTGGAGATTTCCACTCGAGCCCTACCCTCTCGGTGGCACAGGAAAGCATAGCCGAAATCTCTGGATCCAATTCAGGCATTGCCCCTGCCCTGGAGAGCGGGTGATTGACATCCAGTCGGTGGGAGGAGCCCCAAAGGATACCACTGGTACGCTATTTAAAGAGGGCCCAGTGCATTCCTTGGGTGGCTCAACTGGTTGCGACGCGCTAGAGGAACGCTGGTCCCCCGAGGGTTGGTTCCCTGAGGGGTTTGCCACCACTGTAATCCTCAAACTACCCGTGCTATTGCTGGAAATAGCCCTCGCTTGGCAGCCACCAGGATGAGCACTGGATCGCGGCAGAGGCAACAGAGCTCCGTCCCCCTTTTTTCAAGGAAACGGAGCCTGGCCCGTAGCTCCAAGATGGTCATCTTCCCTCAATGGGAATATGACTCATCCACGAACGCCATCTCAGCATGTTTAATGCCCAGACACATAAGGCAGTGATTGTGACCAATTGCACTTTCAGGGAAATGCTCTTTTAGTGCTGAACGGGTGAGGCAAAACAGGGTTGTCTTTACAAAGCCGCTTGAAGCTTTTAGACAAAATTGCAGGGGGCTAGTGCGAAGTGCCGTACTGCCAAAACACAATACTCCAAAAACATAATCAACACAGGAACGACCACCACTGAAGTGCCGTACTGCCAACACAGAAGCTTCCAAAAGCGTATTGAACTCGTAGCTCACTGAAGAGACTTGGATGCAGCAGAATGATGTTGTTGCTTGGCCCCAGCTGTTATGCATTGCAACTGCTGCCTCTTTATGCTCACGCTGTGATCAGCTGCAGCTGGATGCAATAATTGCATGCCAATGTGCATTGGCTTGTTTAGTTTACACTCGAAGTAGATTGGTCTCTCGAAGCGAGATCCCAATTCGTCGGTCACCGACCTGACGTCGAGAGGGACCGACTTAAAGGAAACAGTGTCACATGATCTTTCAGAAATCATCTTATTACTATCACAGTTGACAATGTTTGTTCTGGATTGATCAATTGATTGGAAAGTGTGCTATTTATTTTTTGTAGTATTCTTTGATTGTCAGAAAGTTATATCTTATTTTAACAAGCTATATTTTAGTCTGCTACTAACCAGTTCAGATTAGCTAGAAAAATTTAGATAACTGGGAATATCTTTGCCTTTTTTACATTTTGATTATTATTGTTTTACCATATTTTTTAAATTAATATTTTACATTATTAAATATGTGACGGTGTTAATCAGTTGTTTGTGTTCAGGATACATGGTCTTAGCAAGACTAAGGGCTCAACCATTCTGTTCCAAAAAATCTTTAAATCTTCATTTCCACCATAGAATTCTATTAAACAAAGTACCTAATTTAACTCTCCACATTGTAATGATCTCAGAACCACTGAACACACAGTTTGTTGTCTCTACAAAGCTGGTAATAAGCATTTATACTGTACATGTATCCCTTTTAATCTAGATTAAATCTAGAACAAAACCATCAGTTGCTTTACTGAAAAGTCAGTCAGAGTGATGGAGTCACTTTACAGGGATTGATTTAATGCTCTTACACTGTGACCCTCATATTACTATCACTCACCACTAAGAAATTTCCTTAAAAAAATGTACATCATCCATGTACAGTACATCTGTTTGTAATAAGGTTGTGTTATATGTGTTCTTGTCTGCAAAGTCCAATGAGGAATTTTTTTGAGACACCCAAGCATTATTTTAATTGAAGGCTTCAGGTAGAGTGGTGGCAGCCTGTCCGAGTTTAATGAACAGATTTCTGTTCAGCGTTGTCCATTTCAATCCACGTATCAGCAGCTGACAGTAAAGCTGCCTTTTGTTCATTTAAGGACTGACACCGAGCAAATGAAACAATGTGTGATATGTGCTGTAAATCAGAACACATCAGATACCAGGGTATACATATAGAAAGCAAGACTAAACAATGTCAGTTTTATAAGCCTGGCCTTCAGAATGTAACTAAAACTGATGTCAGCATTAAAACTAAATGCAGGCCTATGATTTAGCAAGAAAATGACAAAAGTGAGTCGCAAATTGTATGAATAAAGTAATGAAAAATAGCCTGTGTGCACGTTTGAGTGTTTCTGAGCTGATTGATTATGCACAGGGACATGAATCTAAACTTTTCTGTGAGTTACTTAGGTTGAGAATAAGTACTGTACTTGTCTGTGCCGGGTCTTTATTGATGAGTAGAGGTACAGGTATATATCTTTCAGGCTGTCATCTCCTGGTCAGTGGAAGAGCTGCTTTCTCTCTCCTCTCTGCAATGGAGCTCATAGTAATAGAGTTCTTATTACACTGCTGGCTTGGCCAGCAATATGTTGTCTATATAACATTGTGAGACTTCTGTTTCATCTCAGTCATCCTGAATCTTAGGCTACGTCCACATTAACCTGGATATATTTTAAAATGGCATTTTTGTTTTAAAACACCCTCTGTCCACTTCAAGCATTTTCCAAAAGTTTCTCATCCACACTGAAACGTCGGAAAATGTTAAATTCGCCTTACTGTGCATGTGTAAAACCTCATAAAAGCTGACTGAGATGATACAGATGGAACAGAAGTAATAAGTTTTTATGCAATTCTTCTGGCATGATCATTTTATTGACACATCCATGTCACACTTACTCACTCACTACTATACAGTATGTTGATCTAAAATGCAACTGCCCTCATGTTTTGCCACAGGGCAGCAACTGAGAGTAAATCTTTTTAGGACTGTAATAGGAATATTGTACAAAGTAACATATGTTTGAGTGTGAAAGTGAATAGCACATAACAGGCACAATAACGGTATAAACATATTTATTGGTACTATATGTGTCACGTGACTAAATATGCTTCATTGTTTTCAAAAGCCTCTGTTTTCAGCATCCACCCTACAACATGAAAATGGCATTTCAAAATGTATCCACTTTGGAGAGCGTTTTCAAAAAGCTCAGTTTTCCTTGACAAAAACAACATCACAGTGTGGACAGAAGGCCAAAAATGAAAGAAAAAATGTCTTTTAAAAACGAAAACATATTAGTGCATACAAGCAGATACATTTCTGGTTTTGTGAACTTAATATTATATTACAATATTAAATAAATCACTGTATTACAATATTAATATATTTGTACACAGAAATAAGTACTTACACAAATATCAATATATATTTCTACTGTTTTCATGTTCATTTAAAATCATTCTAATATGCTGATTTGTCAGTTCTCTGATCTGCATAAGTGATTTAAGTATGTTCTAATTGCCTTCATTATTTATTTGTTTGCTACTTTTGAAATGCTTTTTTAATGCATAGATTTCTATTTTATTATTCATGTGCCATTGTAAAACAGAAAAGTCTATCATAACAATATTGTATTTGATACATTACAATAATCTAAGCAAGGATTAATATACTGTATAATGATTTCTCTCAGTCTTTTTTTAAATACACAGATTATGATTTATTCCATTGTCATTTTCAACTAAGAGCAACTATTTACTAATACATTTCCCCCCAAAAGGTAGTGTAGAGAACATGAAATCCTGGTAAATATAACTTAAGAGTAGTTTATTTCCAGTTATATATACCCATATATATATATATTTCAATATTTTAACTAATTTGAAAATAATCGATTTCTATGTGATAAAAAAAGTGAAAATTTGAGATGCTGTGGAAATGACTTGTTGATTTGTTGGTTCAGATACATTATGTTACAAAAAAAGTAAATTAAAAAAAATAAAAAATAAAAAAGTATTTTAAGAGAATTTTTCCAACAGTTCACAGGACTAAAGTTATCCATCTTTGAAGAAACACTTTCTGCGACATAAGGAATACATTTAAAAATTATTCTTTGCTGTGTATGGGAGGTGAGTGTGTTATAGCGTTTGCAAAGTGTGAAATTCCCCTACTCGCTCCTGCGATCACGCCTCCCACCCCCCTGGAAACTTGTTACAGATGTATCCTCAAATTTGTCTTGTCTAGGTCTTGACACCTGCTCACCTCAGAGTGGAAGTCTTGCTCCTTATATTGATGGTTGGAGGGCAGTCTAATAGTGTCTGTCCCACTCTGTGAGATGCTCTCCTCTGTGGCTTGATTGCTTAGCTGTGGGTGCACACCAAAGTCTGTAGAAAATCAATAAAGGGCGAGAGGCCTTGGCTTCCTTTTCTTAATAAAAGTTAGATATTATTTGTCACATGGTATGGCATGGATTTTATGACTTAGCCTGCAGTGTGGTTTCTCATAGTAGTGGTTGAAATAAGAGAGCTGTAGAGGATGTTGCGAATAGATCATGTTGCGTCGGTTTATGTCCATCTGCTTCATGAAGGGCTCTGAGCAGAAGCGTTGTGACCATTCAAACACAAGTTTCCCCTTCGATTTTTAAACCAATCGGATTGTCAAGGCAGCTTCCAAAGTGCTTAATTGTGGAATACATATTTTATCTATCTATCTATCTATCTATCTATCTATCTATCTATCTATCTATCTATCTATCTATCTATCTATAAAATAGCTAACCATAATAAGAGCACTTAATTGTGTCATTCCACTGTTGAAAGGGTGCTATGCTTCAGAAATGCTACTGGCGAATATCATCATAAATGTGTCAATTTACCACCATGACATTTTAGTCACTCTGCTCCAAAGTTTTCCTATGCATAATTGGGTATTCTATCTACTAAATTAAATTACAATCAGCAATATGCATCAAATTATGTTAATAGGCCTGCTTTAAGTGGGTCATTATCTAAAAGCCCTTTTTTCATATTATTGGCTGGATTCTTTCACTGCGCTCTGTCTAAATGTATCCCGTCCACCAAAGCAAGGGAAAAAAAATAAAAATAAAATAAAAATGAAAACTGAGAAGTTCAGAGAGCAAGAAGAACTATATTTTATAATGCATTTAAAATTATTATACATGTAAATTTGGAGTAAAACTACATTTTGCAATGCACAAATGTCAATAATAATAATAATAATAATAATAATAATAATAATAATAATAATAATAATAATAATAATAATAATAATAATAATAATAATAATTAACAAAACTGTCCACTGGTAGTAAACAACACTGTTTTAGGTTTATGTGGAATACAAGAACGTTACTTCTATGTTATGAATGTAATATGACATACATCTCAAGATCCAATTTATGCAGCTGATTTTCTTGTCAAAGCCCAACATGGGAATTTTTGTAGACACAGTTATTCAAACTTTTATCTGCCACTCAGTAACATGATATGAGCACACATTATCCCTTGTTCATAACCTTGGGTTTGGAAAAATGAAGTCATATAAATACACCTGAGCATTGTGATTTTTCCTATTTGCGAGGGTCACCTCCTTGGAGTGGGTCACAGTTTGTTATTCAGCTCAGAGACGTAGTATTACGCATGTAGGCATGTAACACAATGAAACACACTACAGGGGCCATTATATATGGTGCAGCAATGTACCTTGATAAAGCTCTTTCCTTGAGAAAGGCCATGTTTATATTTGCCAAGCTTTATAGTACTCACGGGTGAAAAGAACACTAGACTTATCACATATATTCATGTAAAAGCATTTGGTTGCTAAATCATGAGGAATAACTTCGGAAAGAATTTCAAAGGAAAGAGGTTTTTCCTTGCAGTAATCTCATGTGTGATGCATAATACCTTTGCATACAGAACAGAACCTATGTGCTCACACACCTGAGTTTTTGTTAGACTTCCCTATTTTTATTAAATGCCTCTGGCTGTAAGGGCAGGGGAGTCTCTCCATTTATCCACTTCCTGCCACTGGTTGCCAGGTTTGGTAGTGAGGCGCAGGAATCCATGGGGAAATTAATGGGTGAGGAGTACTCTGAAGTGTAATGGAGTTAGAGGGAACAGGCAACATGGATTGAGAGATTAAACGTGTGCCACGGGGCCAGCTCTGAATGACAGAGAGTGCTCAACATGTTCCTCTGAATTATCAGGCCACACGAGCAATACTTTTTGTGTGTACGTGAGTGTGTCTAATGTTCTGAAAATCTTCATATATGTACTGTCGTTTTGTTTTATTGATAAGTACCATCTGCTATAACAAATGTGAGATTTAGCTGAAATGAAAGTTAATGTAATTGAGCAGGGATTCCACAAAACCTGTGGCCACAAAAAAAAAAAAAAAAAAAAAAAAAAAACCTTTTCTTATGAAGCATATTTCTTTTTCCAGTTTGAAAAATAAATTTGAAACATTCAATCAGACTACAAGAATGTAGTAATTAATTGCTTTGTGTCATCTCTAGCTAAATAAATAATTATATACAAATTTTTAATATATGTTAGGATATAATTATGTATGGATAATATAAATAATGAAATCATTCTATAAAAAATTCTTGATTCTATGAATCCAAATATCAGCTGCGTAAAAATACAAAAATATGGTAACAGGGCTGACATTTTAAGATGGTCTCGTAATGATAAACATAACTAAATAAATTGAAAAAAAAAAAAAAAAAAAAAAAAAAAAAAAAAAAAAAAAAATATATATATATATATATATATATATATATATATATATATATATATATATATATATATATATATATATATATATATAGACACTTTAATTTCTCTTCGACAAGTTCACTTGATGTCATTGTGACATTATGAAATACTCTATGAGAGTTTGAGCTGTGGAGTAGTTCATTACCTTAAAAGGGGGAAATATGATCTTGACAAGGTGGACACAAATTCATGACTTTTTAATATATTAAATCAACTAATACATCAACTAAAATCTAACAATATAATGAATAAAAGGAATAAAAACAAGATCCTAGCATTTGGGGGACAGGGTAAAAAAGCATCCTCATAAAGAAGAAAAAATGTTGGTCTAAAGATGTTTCATCAATTAATTATTGTTGTTTTAAATGAAAATGTACTTTTATGTTCACTCAAGACATTTACTGAAGTTCATTTACTTATTATTTTAACTCAAACTGTTGCCTTAATTTTTCATTTTAATTTGTATTAATGTTTACTTAATGTTTAATGAGCATAAGTTTTTTTTTTTATTATTAACAATGCACGCTGAGATTGTCATCAGACCAAATGTAACTTAATTAAAAGCAATTGTCTTTATAAAGAGACCCTAGCAGCTTTCACCTTTGACCTGTTAACATGCTGAAATCACTGGTTTTAGGGGTGAGCAATTATAGACACTAAGACGGACATCACAGTCAACATAGAGAATTTTTTTATAATTTCTGACAAATCAACAGAGAAGGAGCATTGAATCTAGTAAAGGAGTGCTAAGTCCTGTCCTGGATATTTCATTTATTCATTTAGCAGATGCCATTATTCAAAGCTAGTTACAACTGAGGAATACTACAATAAAGTGTTTCATCCTAGGGAGACAGAAACATGAGAAATACCTCAATGCAAAGTTTCAGAATTGTTCAGAAAAGTATGTAAGATTAAGGTGAGACACTGTGAAACAACAAAACAATCTTTATTATTATCATTTTTATTATTATTTAATTTACATTTTATTGGTTTAGAAGTATAATTGATTCACAAAACTGTTCACTGGTATTAATTCAAATCAGGTCAAGTCACCTTTATTTATATAGGGCTTTATGCAATACAGATTGTGTCAAAGCAGCTTTACAGTATTAAACATGAAAATAATGTGTCGATAATGCAAAAGGACAATAGTAAACACTCAATTTTTCAATCAAAGAATCCATGTTAAAATGATTTTGCAGATTTCATAATGCTTGGTTTGTAAGTGAGTTCTGTGTTTCATATACTGTACCCCCATGTTATTGACAATAGACAATGGGCATTTTTTCCTGCCAAACTTTGCTAAAGTGAGCACATCTTAGGAAAGAGCTGTTTTCGAAGGAACTCTGATGAAACTGAAAAGATTATTCCATCATTGAGGATCAGAAAACATGAAGGTTCAGGAAAGTTAAAGTTGTCCTATTATGCTCTTTTACAAAGTCTTGATTTTGTTTCGGGGGTGTACTATCCCTTACCAAAAAGTAGTATACTTCAAGTTTATTTTATTAAGGATACTTAAGTAAAATTCAAGTATATTTAGACTTTTTGTTAGTATAAGTCAAGTATACTTAAATTTCATTTTAAGTATATTTCTATTTTCTTGCTCTTTAAACATTATTACAACAACTCTCTCCCCAGTCTGGCATGCACACTTGAATAAACTTCTTTTTCGTAAGGGATAACAGGCTCTCATGCTAGGTAACACATTATTTTTCACATATTTTACATTATTACAAAAACTCTCTCCCCAGTCTGGCATGAACGGCTCGAATAGTTCCTGTATCAAATGAAGGCCCGCCTTCTGAAATACGAAATGTGGTGTGATTGGTTAGTTGGGCCAGTGTGTGTTGTGATTGAAAGCACTGATGCCCCTTACCATAGCTGCCTGCCAGCTTCAGTGTAAATATTGTCAAAATCAAATTAATTTGGGCGCGATTTAAACCTGTCTGCCTTGGGAAAAACCCGGGGATGATTGTAACCCCCATGCCTTGGGAAAGCTAGCGTGTCTCCGACATAGTGATAACACTCGTTGCCTTCTCTAGTGCAGCTCAACCAGGTCTCGTACTATTCGTTGGAATATGTGATATCATAAATCCCTGAAAATATGCTTTGTAGTCCAAACAGTTCGTTTGTTGTAGCTCAAACAGCAACATTACAGACTTACTGAAGTTGAAAAAGTTAAAAAGCATAATAGGACCCCTTTAAAATCAATCTGCATAGTAGATCTCCAGGAGCAGGACTCAGTCACCGAGCCCTGAAAACCTTCTCTGGCTCCTGCAAATCACATTGAGGCATCTAGCTATCTTAGGGTCCTGAGGAAGGACCCCAATGGCTCCATTATCTGCCTTGAAAGCCAGAGTCCACTTCTGAAAATGACTCATTAAGATTTTGATCAATCTTATATTTCTCTGTGCGGCACAGTAAGGAAATGCCATCAAGAAATTGCATTTCCCAATGAAATTAGGCGTCCAGCCGGCCCATCCAATCCCATGTGTTTCTTTTGAGACATTAAGATCTGATATGATTTTGGGCTGAAAACCACTTTTTTTTTTACCCTTCTCTAAATGAAGCAATTGAATTTCCTTGATGGTCTCAGGGAGCACTTAGCTTAAGAGAATACACTTCCAAATCAAAAAGCTTTCAATCATCTCAAATCGCATTTGGATGAGATACGCTCCCAAGTGTAGCGTCTCGTTGAATGCGATTGAACGTTTGAGTGGCTTGCGCACACATCGGGCATGTTAGGAAACATTAGGTTTGACTTTCTGCAAGGTCTGCCGATTGCCAGTGACATCTTGGCTGTTTGAGGTACGGATGGCATGTCAAACACGGGATGGGGCAGGATGAGAAGACGAGGGGAGAGCAGGACAGAGCGCTTTTCATTACCACACTGCTCTGATAGATTACAAATGGACTTGGCAGGCAAAACAGAGGACTGAATAAGATACATATTTAAAGATTTAGCAAACAATGGAGTTGCTCCACACTGTATTTGAAATATTATTACATATTATTATATATAATATTATTTCAAAAATGAAAATGTACTCACCCTCAGGCCATCCAATATGTAGTTGTAGATTTGTTTCTTCATCGGAACAGATCTGGAGAAATGTAGCATTACATAATTTGCTCACCAATGGATCTTCTGCAGTGAATGGGTGCCGTCAGGATGAGAGTTCAAACAGCTGATAAAATTGTCACAATAATCCACAAGCAATCCACATATCTCTAGGTCATTAATTAGCATCTTGTGAAGTGAAATGCTGCATGTTCGTAAAAAACAAATCCATCAAGGCGTTTAAACTACAAACCCTCGCTTCAGGCCAAAATATGACGATAATAACACTTTCGAAAGTGAAAATGTCCATCCCCGATCTGTGCAATATTATGGATAGAGGACTCTTTCAAAGGGGTCATATGATGCCCATTTTCCACAAGTTGATATGTTTCTTTAGGGTCTTAATGAAAAGTCTGTAACATACTATAGTTTGGTTAAAATTTCTCAATGGTAGTGTAAAACAACACCTTTTTACCCTGTCAAAAAAACTGTTCTTTTCAGAGCAAGCCGTTTTGTAGCAATTTCCTTTAAATGCAATTAAGCTCTGCTGACCCCGCCCCTCTCTTCCGAGCAGCACTCAGAGACTGTTTACTTTAGCCACATTCATCATGAAACTTGCTAATTAGCACATTGTTAGGAAAGGCGATTTGCAAAGATTCAAAAACCTTATACTCACTTTTTCTGTTGGTGAAGCTGGATCACGAATGATTTGCACGAACATAGACACATTTAGGAAGATCGGGGGCACATTCCCTTCAGAAACAAATGTAATCCACTGTGTCTTCAGTGGCTCAGATGTCAGGAGTAAACGACGACTGCTATGTTCATTATTGCATCCAACACAAGAACACCTCAGCTGCTGAGGAGACACTCGGACTGATGACAGCTCACTTAGACAGGGCGGGTCTAAGGTAAGACGTCAGTCCAGTGCTGAAACGCCACTGTCAATCAAACTATCTTGGGAGGGGCTTGTCTTTGTGATGTCAGACAGACAGGCATCTGAGATTGGCTCGATTTGAGAAAGGGGGATTGATTTAACAAGATTAAAAAAAACACTGGGTGGATTTTTATTATTACAGGGTGGCTGTGTACACACACTGCCAACACACATTTCTCTTCAAATAGTGCATAAAACACATATAACACCCTATAAAACATCTTAAAAAATCATAATTATACAAACACACAGCTTTTCACTTCACAAGACAATTTAAGTCGTGACGATTAATTGTGAATTATTGTGATGTTTTTTTTTCCATGCTAAATTTCTCCAAATCTACCCACACTACACATTATCCACTCACATCACACAATACTAAATTCCTAATTTCTCGCAAATCTGTTCCCATGAAGAAACAAACTCATCTTGGATGGCCTGAGGGTGAGAACATTTCCAGCAAATTTTCATTTTTGGGTGAGCTATTCTTTTAAAAACAAATGACTTGTGGTTTTTGTGGCAGAGAATGGTTTATGCCCGGACATGCTTGCCTCAGGTGCTAAAACCTTTTTAGCAGGTTCAAATGTCTTATTATTGTGTTTACAGCTACTAATGTAAATTTAAAAATATCACACAAGAGGAAATTCTTGCTTTAATGTGGTGGCTGTCAAAATGTAATTGCTCGTTTGAGAACATGAGGTAAGAGAATAGTGTTATAATCACATTTATATGCATAATTTAGCTCATAGACATGTGCAAATATATATAAAAACAAGGCTCTAAATAAAGAATGGCTGTTGCTTAGGGCAGTTTTATCTGACAGGTGCCAGACTTGGCATTTAATGCACAGGGATTGAAGAGCAGGGCAATCCAGGATGATTCAGGCTGAGAGAAGCATAATACAATTCTCTTGTGCTACTAATAGGAGACAGATCTCCTTTCCATGCCAAAGCATCATATCTCTAATGCTCATGTGGGGAAAACATATGCTAATGGAACCCAATCCTTATCCCCTCATATTTATACTATAATGACTTTAAATGTGTGCGTTAGAATGAAATAAAGAATAAATCCAATGGGAAGGCAAAGCAGCTGAGGCCAGGGCTGGTCTTGACAGCCACACTGAGAATGATTTGAATGGGGAAGAGTTGAGGTGTTATCACTCCTAGTCTATGTGCTCGCTTGGTTTATATCAGGCTTGGATTTAGCAACATCAAGTGGTACGTGTGTAGGCCCTGTCTAGTGTACTTTAGTGTGTCCACTTCAACCTCAAGTGTTCGAGATGATAAGTGTTAAAAACTGTAGTACGTCAAAGACTATTGAATGTAGGAGCGAAGAGGGTCTGGTGACCTGCTTTCATGTTTTATCTATGAAATAATACAGCTGTGAGAGGAAATAAGACCACACAAAGGCACTGAATAGCCAGATGTGCATTCACTTTGTGTGATGCACAAATATTAAATCTTGACTCTAAAATATCATGTTTTTATTCTGAGTCCCTTTATGATGATTCAAATTCAAGTGGATGGTGTTCAATGGATTTAATTTGAATCTTTTGAGCTTACAGTGATAATTGATGCAAAAATCCTTCATGTTATGATTCTGTTAAATAGTTCACTTATAACTAAGTGCCTCAAATAAAATGTTGAATATAATATTTGATTAGTGTTATTATTGTTAACTAAAAAAATAATACAAAATAAAATATGAATATTAGATGGAAATGTTCAACTTTAAAAACCTGAAAATCTGTAATATTGCCCTGGGAACTAATTGAAATAAAATAGTACTTAAATTACTAAAACTAAAACAGAAAGCTATGTCCTGCAAATTACTATAACAACAGAAGGAAAGTAGTGAAATTGAAACCAACTAAAATGAAATAAAAGCTAAATCAAAATACTAAATACTATAATAGTATATAACTAATAGTAAAATAATCCTGGATTTGATTTCTAACTTGGAAAAGTTTAGTATACCTATGGGTTTGCAATAGAGGCCACCAATATGAAATACCACTTCTATAGCCCGACAGGAGGTGGAATGTAATTGTGCCTTTTCATACCCTGAAAGTGCATGGCACAGCTTTGGCTCTGCTACTCTCAATGGATTTTTCATTTGCTGGTATTTGGGCGACAAGGCCACTCAAGATAGATTTTACCTCATCTCTCTAACCATTTGTACAGTATGACTTTGATGAAAGTACAAGAAAAACCTCCAGCAGTGAAACCGCCACTGTGTTTAGCTAAAGGGGCAGATTGTGAGAGCAAAGTAAACTTTCATTCTTGTGTGTACGTTATGTTTTTTTATTTTTTTTTGTCTTTATTCACTTTCTGTCCAACAGTAGCTCCCATATAAAAGAATACTGAATCATAAAGCAGGGGTCTTCAACATGGCTGTAGCAGTAGTGTGAGATCTATCTATCTATCTATCTATCTATCTATCTATCTATCTATCTATCTATCTATCTATCTATCTATCTATCTATCTATCTATCTATCTATCTATCTATCTAAATATACAGGACAAAACAACATTCCATATGTTGCCTAAACATTGTCTTTTTTTTAATATTTTTTTATTTTTTACGCTGAATGTCTAGCAACCACAGCTGGTATTGCCACCTTTTTTTTCACTGAATATATAGAGAAATAGCCTGTTTCTGTTATTCAGGCACAAAATACACGCTCTGTTAGTTGGCTTTTGAGTGCAGTCCATTTCATTCACTTACATTTTTGTTATTTTATTCATTTATTTAAAGGGAAATTTGGAAGTCTTAGATGCAGAAACATATTTCACAATTAGGGGAGTCATTTTAATTAGGAAGATTGTGGAGGCATCGAAGAGAAGCCATTGCTTCTCAGATGAAATGCTATTCATATATGTCAGCTTTTATTAACTAATCTTCCAGTGATTCAGTGGGTAAACTTCAACAATCAAGTCTAACTGCTCACATGTTCATCGGTTCAGTTTTCCTATCTCCTCATCATATTGGCAAAATATCTTAAAAAGTAATCCTAGATTTAAGTATATAACAAAGTTGATCTGATTTGCCCACAACTATGTAACATTTTTGTTATAATATGATAATAAATGTGTTCAAAGAGACAACGGGGGAAAGTGTGCCTGACACTGATTTGGTATTCTGAAAGCCATCTTAAATGTAAAATAATGTTTCAAATTAAATAAAATATAAATTAAATAAATTAAAGAAAACATTCAGCAGAATGTCTAAGCTGCTATTTCCCATTCATTGTAAGTGAATGGTGACCAGGGCTGTCCCTGATATTTGCAGATAAACCTTACAATAGAAAAATAGAAAGTGGCGAGTAAGTGATATTGGAATTTTGGAGTGAACTTTTCCTTTAACTAAAAGCTTTTGTTAAGGAGACATTTAACATCATTGAAAGGTTTGTTTGTTTGAAATAGCCTTTGGATATGCCAGAGCGCCTAAAATCATATCACAAGTTCCTCACCTTTAACGCTTCTTTGATATGGCTTTTAATTAGTGTCTGGTCCTTTCAAAAGAAGCCAAAACCAATTGCGGCCTACTTACCATTTGCCACTTGACGAGACAGCAGAAAAAAAAGTACGGAGGTGGAGGGGTGGAGGGTGACAGCTTCCTCTTCCCTTCGTAAGCCATAGAAATAAATCTCCTGCTTCTCTGTTTGACTTCTTGAGAAAGTGTTGTGCAATAACGCAATTTTGAAAGGAAAAGGCACTTAGGAGGCTGAGAGGTAGATTAGCAATTTGTAAGAGCTATTTATAACCATAAATTGCAGCCAATCAAACCGCCCTTGTCTTTTATAGAAGTATGTTTGCGTTCCAGAGAGGCCGCTTCAGCCTGAAATGCAATATCCTGAAAGAAACAGCTGTTCCAACATACAGATGGGAAATGAATGAGGGAGGTGGGGGTAGGAAAATGAAAGACGGAGAAAGAGAGACATGCACAGATGTGACCTTATCAAAGCGACTTGAATCTTGTACTTATTGGCCAGGACTGGTTTGAGTGAACTAAACGCAGTGACGTGATCGCAGCAGAAGTAAAAGACAGTTCTCTCTCTCCTTTACAAACCCTCCCTCTCCCTTTCTTATGGTCGGCCTGAAGAGGCTGGAGATTAGCATATGACATGACAGATTACATTAAATCACATCGTTGCAGTACTTTATGGCATTAGCCTCTTAGCCTAGGCAGCTAGACGCATGCAAATGCCCCTCTAAAACCCTCTTATTTAAATCTGCTGAGTGACATGGCACCTTTGATATGATTATTAGTCATCTGACTGACTGGGGTTCACCAGCAGCAGGATACACAGATGCCACAGGAATGTGTGAGATATTCACACTTTTCAGCATCGCTTTCTGAAACTGACACATTGCAGTTTTTGTTCCTTCATAGCAACATTACCATAATCATTAAGTAGGTTATGTTTATTTTTACCCACATTATTATTTATAATTAGGAATAAATTGAGATAATAACCACACTACTCAAACATTCACTTATCCATATGTACTTAATATGACTTTGTACTTACAGCATTTTAATTATATTGTACCGTAAGTGTAATGTTGTGACATTTCAGTTTTTATTTTGAAATAAATTGACATAATTATATCTCAATGATAGCAATAATGTCTATTATTATTATTATTATTATTATTATTATTATTATTATTATTATTATTATTATATTTTCTTACTGCTTTTGTTTTGTTTTGTAACATGTAAGTATGTAATATATTATTTACAGGAATATTACTGAAACAATAACAACACCAATAAAAAAAAACAACAACAACAACAACAACAACATAATAAATTGAGATAATAACCACACTACTCAAACAATACAACGGCAGCAATAATAACTGCAATAATGAATAATAATAATAATAACAACAACAATTATTATTATTATTATTATTATTAATATTATTGGATATTGATATTCTTTATTATTGTATAGTTACTGCCATATTGGTTTGAGTGTGTAATAATAATATTTATAGGAATTCTGTTACTATTCGTAACAATACATATTTTCAATT
The DNA here is from genome assembly GCF_018340385.1 of Cyprinus carpio. NCBI lineage: Eukaryota > Metazoa > Chordata > Actinopteri > Cypriniformes > Cyprinidae > Cyprinus > Cyprinus carpio. Next base: position 16,635,745 of record NC_056577.1, read on the forward strand.
ACATTTTAAACTAGATATTAATTATTCTAATTCTAATTATTATTATTATTACTATTTTAATAATTATAATAATAATGAACAATGTGCATTAAAAACCTGATTCCTGTGTCATCTACTATAGTACATATCATAGCAATTTCAAGATTGATATTTATAAATGAATTTATATTTCAGACTCTTTTCTCTAATTATTCAGAATGTCAGAGTAGAAGCCCCCTGCCCTTCTGCTGTGTCTTCCCTGTGTTCGGTGGTCTTTAATCTTAATTGTAAAGCTATCATTACCACATGAACCCGAGGCTGTGGCCGTCCACGCTCAGAATCAATCAAGCGATGGGTCTGTTCTGCTGCAGCTCATCTCCCCTCGTTCCCCACTAGAGCTTTTTCATTTATTCCCTTTTCAGTTTTCATAATTGCTGTTGTCCTCACACTCGCAAAGAGCACAGCCCGTTGCTCTCCCTGCTGAAGTTCAGCATTTTAGATATTGAATATTGGTTTCACATACTTCATTGCATCGATCGGATTGGATTTTGCAAGAATAAAAGGATGCATCCCACTGATTTAAGGAAGATAAAGTGCTCTTCTTTCAAATACGCCTTGACCAATGAGTCTGTCATTCCATTGTATCTGTTAATGCATGATGAGAGTTTAGGCTTGTTGTGGGACAGATGTTCACTAAGGAGTTTGTGTCTCATTATAAATTTTAAAAAGAAAAAAGTATTACGCGGGGCCAGAAATCAACAGAGTGCTATGTATCCAGTCATTATGCTGTTTTATCGCTCTGTTTATTTCTTATGTGTACTAGTCATTCTCTGACAGGATGTTGGCAACCGCTGATGAAATATCCCAACATGTAGAGTAGAGATCCTAACAGGACTTTCACACTCTATTAGATGTGAGAAGGCGTTAGATGAAAAACAGGACAAAAGCTCGCCAAATGCTCATCGTGCATCTGAATTCTCAATAATCCAAGATGCTCGAGCAGAGATCTCCAGGTCTGTGATTGGGATATGCGCTGCAAGGACTAATTTCTTGAAAGCCTGCTTGCTAACCGAGGCGGTGAAATTTAGGAGCAGTGAAGATGTCAGGACTGCATTAGACTGCCTGATCAAAGGCCTCTAGCAGGCCTCCCTCTGCAGGTCCTTTCATTAATCCGGTCACTGCCAACACACTTGTTTTAGCGTTAAGGCAGCTTTATGTTTGAATTTTATGTGCCAATTAATTAGGTGCTTTCTAATATATGTCGGGAGAACTGTAAACTATTTAGAGAGGGGTAAGGGGAGAGCAATCTGGGCTAAAGTTCTTTTGATTTATAACGGTCAGTGTTCACGTTCAGTAAGCAGAAGAGACAGCTGAGAGTGCACGGCCGCCACTCCGACCCGCTCTGAACCAGGAAGAAGGATTTAAATGTCTTCCCTTGAAGTCTAAATATTTAATTTCTTAATAGAGGACATTGCAGCCAAGATTAATTTTCAAGGAACAGTGAGGACATTAATGAGGCTAACACAGAGTGGCATGTCTTGTGACATTCATTTGATAAAAAGGTGAGGCTCTTTTTCTTCTTCAGCTTTCTGCACTTTCACCCCTTTCAGAAAGCAAGCGGTAAAAGGCATCACTGTCATTGATCTGCCTTCCCTACCGCCCCAATTATTAGATTAAATGCAGAAATTCAGTGTTTCACACTGATTGTAATTAATTTAATTCTACAGTATCATTATGTCACATATGCAATGTACAAATCAGCGTCTTAGCAGTAAACAACCTTCGCTCTTTGGAAGGGAGTGAATTGAAACGAGGCTTCAAAAAATGGAAACTGGCTTTATTATTATAGGTGACACTGAATTCTCAAACCCACTGCTTGCTAGGTTGACGCTCATGTTGATGGACATAAGCCAAACTATGTACGATTTTTGCTCAAATAGCCAGGAAATCATCACCTCAGATGGTGTGAGTGGGATTTGATTCCTAAAATGGCACAACACCTTCACCTCAATCAATTTCTCACACTTGATGAGAAATAGTCAGAGAAATTATGTTGTTTAATAAGATCTAGAAAGATAAAATAGAAAAATGTTGCCACCATACCCAGTGGGATTTGTTTATAAGACAGACATTTATTATTTCAAATTTAAGAAGTTTTCTGTAAAAGCCTGTTTTTGCCTCAGTAACAAATAAAAAAAAAGTGGATATATAATTGTGGATAAAGTTTAAAATAAGAAATAAAGACACATCGTGAGAAATAAACTAGCACTGTAAAATAGTTAATAAGTTAAACTGAGATATGAAGCCAGGGATATAAAGTCACAGTTATGAGAAATGATGCATTTGTGACATATATCGTAAAATGTGCCTTTGTCACAAAGTGACTTTATGAGGTCATAATTAAAAGAACTAAAGTCACATTGTGAGATATCATCACAATCAAAAGAAGTTGCAGTTGTGAAATATAAAGTCACACTGAGTTTTAAAGTTAGAAATAGAAATAAAGTTGTAAATCTGAGAAATAAAGTTGTATCTACAAAATATAATGTTAGATTGCAAGATTTATAGTCACATTGTGAAATATAAAATCACATCAGGGAGATCTAATTTCACAATTCAAAGAAATAAGTAGGGCTGCCCCTAATAGTCGACTAATCGTTAGTCGACCAGAAGAGGCTTGGTCAACCAAAATTTGATTTGTTTAATAAAAAAAAAAAAAAAAAAAAAAAAAAAAAATTACAATTTAAAAATTTATAAAATGTTATTTATTTATTCGCAGAAAAAAAATAAAAATTGGCGAAGTCAGGCAGATCGTTAACGGCTAGTCTGTGGTAATAGAGTACATCCGGCAGGACATCCAAACACTTGCCTATCATTCATCCACCACAAATATGGCTCCACCCCAAAATGAAAATTTTATCATTAATCACTTACCTCCATGTCGTTCCAAACCCATAAAAGCTTTGCTCGTCATTAAGAACACAATTATGATATTTTGGATAAAAACCGGGAGGCCTGTGACTGTCCCATAGACTGCCAACTAACACTGTCAAGGTCCAGAAAAGTATGAAAGACATTGTCAGAATAGTCCATCTGCCATCAGTGGTTCAACCGTAATGTTATGAAGTGACGAGAATACTTTTTGTAAGCGACGAAAACAGAAATAACGACTTTATTTAATAATTCTTTTGTCAACAGTCTCCTCTGTGTCTCTATGGGACAGCCACAGGCCTCCTGGTTTTCATCCAAAATATCTTAAATTGTGTTCCTGTTACGTCCTGTGACATAGTTTGTACTGTTCTGGGGTCAGTCAAGAGTTTTTGTGTGTTCTCAGTCGTCTCTTCTCTCCTGTGCTGCTGTTCTAATAGGAGCTGATTACTGGCACCTGATACTTGTTTTCTGATGACCAACCAACTCACTCAGTGGCTCTTCCAGAGAGGAAACCAGCTATAAAAGCCATCATGAAAGCACAGTTGGGGGAGAGAGGAAAGGAGAAAGTTTGAGCCATCTCCCTCTCCCCACATGGACCTTCTCTGCAGCCCCAGACAAGTGTTGTGGTTTTTGGTATTTGCTAGTTGATGCTTAATGCCAAATCTGTGATAGAGTTTCAGTTAGTGTACTATTGCTTTGCTTCCACCTAGATTGTTAAACTCAACTCAAGATTGCTGATGCTTTTATAGTCCTTCATTCAATATTAGTTAAGTTGTTTACTTTATAATTTGAAGGGAGGAGGGTGCCATTTCTTTTGTTAACTCTTTTTCTCCTGTTTTTGGGTAAGTTAGGTAGTTAAGGAAGTACAGTATATTGTCTTTTTGTTATTTATTTTCCCTATGTTAGGTAAGTTAGATTTAAAAATGGAGTAAGCCACTGTTTTGTTTATTTTGACTATGCCCCCTCCTGAAGCCTTTTTGCTTTGTTCCTGTTACTCCTGCATGTAATAAATCAAATTATAGTGGATCCTTTAGTGATTGGCAGTGTTCTTTAGGGCTGGGACTGGGATGAGAGGCTCCATGTTGACTTTCCTTACACTTTACGTATTCCTCAATTCCCCTTGACTAATTAGAAAGCGGGAACTTAACAGACGAACGAAGCTTTTACGGGTTTGGAACGACATTGGGGTAAGTGATTAATGACAATTTTCATTTTGGGGTGGAGCATCCCTTTAAATATGTAAATAGCAGCAACGTCACATGGCCGCTCAATCTAATGTAAACCTAGAGAAATGTGCGCTGTTTAGGCCCTGTCCACAAGAATGTGGGTATTTTTTTTTAAAACCGCAGCTTTTTCTCTGGGGTTTGGCCGTTCGTCCAAATGCAGCACCAGGTCACTGAAACTGAACATTTTTGAAAACTCCTGCCAGGGTAAAGATTTTCCTAAACTCCGTTTGCAGTTTTATCGTGTCGGAGCATGCGCTGTTATCTCCACCTACTGGGAATGTTTTCAGGCTTCTGATTGGCCAACATGTCTTTACAGTTGAGATTATATCGCCACTTATTGGCTTGGCATGTTCTTGACAGTGCTTCATAGCATGCTTTTGCGTTTTCATGTGGACGGAGATTTTTTTTTTTTTTTTTTAAAGCGGAAGAAGGAAAAACTCTGTTTATAAAAATACCCGTGTACGTGTGCATGTGTGCAGAGAGTGGAAGCTCAACAATAGCTCACTGCAGGATAGATGGAGGCACTGGTGTGCTCACTTGCTCTTAAAATACTCCATAATTTTTGGTCATACAGATAAGAATAATACATTTTTCAAATTTGTAAAGACTCCATGTTTATTTGTGTGCACTCACAATAAAAACAAATCACGCTTTTGTAAAATAATGAAAGCAAACAGGATGCGCTTTCTGCCGCCTTGGTCAGTAAACTTGAGCGTAAACTTTGAGTATATTTTTGCCTTACAAACGTTAAAAATATATCTACAGAGAGTGAAATGTCTACTTTAAAACTGACCAATTCAAATGTAAAACAAATATTCTCAGATTATGTAATAATCCAAAAACATGCATACAGGTGCTGTGGGGATGACGAGACAGCACTTGTTTATCAGTGAATTATTAAAATGTTAATGCAGCCTCCTTACTGTTTTTCCCTGACACGTTCATAATCATAACTTCTGCCGGTGCGCTGTGGCAAGCTTTATGTCGAGGGCAGCCCTAGAAATAAGGTCATGATTGTGAGACAAAAAGTCAAATAGTGAGATATAAAGTTACACCGTGATGTCTGTGAGGTCATTTAAAAAATAAAAATAAAAATAATAATAATAAAATGACGAGATATTAAATCAGATGGTGAGTTTAAAGATTCAAAAAAAGACATAAAGTTGCAATTTGTTATGGAAGGAGACTCACACAGAAGAATATGATGAAACCGAAGGGTTTATTTGCAGCAACAGAGTAAATTTAAGCATTGGCAGGTGAGTATGAAGTTCAATGGAGAAGTTTGACGATATGGATAAAAGTGATAGAAAGTCTTTGTCTTACAGGAGATCGTGGATGAAACGGATGGAGGATAGATGACAGTGTGACGTGTGCTTAAGTAGTACATTTGAAGAGGGTGCAGATGATGTGCAGGTGACACAATTATGACAAATACAGACACAAAGGATAGAAATAGGCTTGGAAGACATAATCACTGTTGATTATACAATGTAAGAAAATATGGTAAGAAGCTAATGCAAGTTATTAGTCATATATTTAGGCTAGTCACTTCATTTGCACATTTGGTCTTTCTGTAGGACATTTAATTACCCTTTGTTTAATCACAGAGAGGAACTGACTGCTGACAGTGTGTGAACAAAACACAGACTTGGTCTAATAATTTATGCTAAAAACACATTTTTGACCTACACCATTATAGGTCCTCTGTACTTGACTTCTAAATTGATGTGCACAACTGCAAACTACAATTTAACACCTGAATGTCTATCCTCACTTTTTATCTACAGCACATATTTCCTTTTGAAGTCTTTGCCTAAGATGATGAATCAGAGTAGATCTATAATGCTTATCCCTGTCTGCATGGTTTATTCTTTTAAAATATTAAGCCCACATGAAGGAAGCTGTCATTAAAAAAAAAAAAAAAAAAAAAGTCATTATATCAATTTTTTTTAAAACCTTTTTTTTTTTTTTTTTTTTTTTTTTTTTTTTTTTTAAATGTAGGGAATATCTTAAACAGCAAATGCAACATAACCTCTTAAGACTGAATGAGAGAGTGAGTAAAGTCTCTCGAGAGGGAATCAGAGGTGTTGACTAAGCTGGAAACTCTGTCAAGTACATGGGTCAGCTGTTAAATACACAAAACCCCAGGACAAGCAGGCCTTTCCTTTGTCCCTGTAGGGTAAAAATGCAAAGCCTGGCTATAGCATGCTGGAAAGAGAACTATAATACTCTTTAAAATATGTAAAGAAGCACATGATTACGCACATACTTAATGTGAGCTAGTATCAATCCGCTGAAAGCCAGAAGAGGCTTTATTATGCTATTTATTATGCTGCTCAGAAGCTTTTTATTTAGTCCCTCCTCCAGTCCTGACTCACTTCAGTTAGAGTAGAATGTGCCTCTGCTACGTTTTAGAGTCCAGCATCCTCTTAGTGTGAATAATCTGCAGATATGTTCCATTGTAACACATGGTTTTGGACAGAAACATACATTAAGAGCCAAATGTATTATTAATCATATATGTATTAATATTAAAATACTATCAGACATCACATCAAATCTTATTCTTGTCCATGTATTAGAACTGCTTTCCAAATAAATACCTACCTGTAGCATTTCAAGTCATCAAGCACAATGGCATCACATATAAAATACTTACTAAAAAGGTTATGAAATAATTGATTAAATAATTGGAAATGAAAATTGAGGCAGCATTAACTAAAGTGGTTATGAATAATATTGTTTTTAAATGTTTATTAAAGATAGTGTGTGTGTGTGTGTATATATATATATATATATATATATACTTTTTTCTTTTAAATGAATGTCAGCACCTATCAAAAATAATTTAAATATAGGGACATTTTTCACTATTAACAATATACATTTATTCATTTTCTTTTCTTTTTTGTGCCCCCATGATTTTACATTTTTATTCCAAATAAATTCCTTTTATCATCTCTTTTTACAAAAAAATTGTTGGTCTATGTATATTCATTAAAAAGGAGAAACAGGTTTAATCAGGAGGGGCGCGAGTAGGCTACAGGATGGGAGGAAATAAAACTGAAAAAAAACAAATTTGCTAAAAAAATTTTATCACTAAACTACTGTCATAAAAAGTTATAGTTTTGTATATACATAACTCCTGAATAAAAATTAAAATGTGTTTGGACTGATTTTAAAAAAAAGTTTTGAACAAATTTGATTGGTTTGTCGATAGAGAGCGCAAATGCAGGTGATAAGCAGTTTTATTAAGCGAGTCATTGAGTTATTCATTCAAACGATTCGTTCAAACGGCCGATTCATCAAGAATGAAACAGTTGTTTGTGAATGGGTCATTGAATCTTTGACTCAAACGATTTGTTCAAAACACTGAATCATTCAAAACACGATTAAGTGTTGCTGTGAGATGCGCTATGTTGTGATCTTTGTTTGGATTCATCGGATCTATTTTCGCTGCTAAAATAGACCAAAACAGTCATTATTTCGTCTAAATCTAATAGAAGTAAGGCTAATGCTAACTGACCTCTTCGGGGGGGGGGGGGGGGGGGGGGGGTTGTCTTGTTTTGTATCCTTTCTTGGTGCATTTTGGCTGAGCGTTAAATTAGGTCTTTATGTACAAAGAGAAAGAGGCTAAAAGCTTTCAGAGATGTATAAATGTACTAAATTTCATTTTGTGTTCCAGAGAAACACAATTTTGCTTAATCTTTTCCTCTTTTAATTTTCGTCCCTAACAGGCATTATAACAAAATGGTGCTGGTATGTTATTTGCTAATTTACCGTCTTATATGTATGATATCCTCCTCATTTGTCTGTGAGTGTTTCTAATTTGAGATAATACTGGTCAAATCCTTTGATTGTGAATTTGGATGTGATCCATCTCTAAAGAAGTGATTTAATGGGCTTCATGGCACTTGGCAGTGAGTAATTTATCTAGCAGAATGACTGGAGATGCTGGTTTTAATAAGAGTGCAGTTCATGAAAACCAAGGAGACTCGCCATTTAATCATCCAAAGGGAAAGCTGTTTTCAACCCTTGATCAAGCAAATTGCTGCAAAAGAATTACAAAGAATTTTCCTCAAACTCACTCTTCCTTCACCTTCTTTGGATGCGTTGGTGTGCCATCTCTTCTTGGATGACGCCCAGCCCCTACAGCTTCAGTGCCTTACTTTTTTTTTTTTTTTTTTTTTTTTTTGCTTTTTGAAAGCTTCACAACAGGCTGAATTAGTTATTCTTACATCACTGGAGAATGATTATGTAAGGGAAGTAGTTTAGGCGTTGGCAGTGGCTTTGTGTTGCAAGCCTGCAGACATTCCACAGATGGTAAAGAAAACTAATGGGCACAGAAACACTGCCTCCATTTTCTCTCTCTGTCTGTTGTTTGATCAATTCTGAAGTTCTTTCTCCAAGGGAACATGAATCAGTGTGTTTAAACATAAAAATTACAAATTATCTTATGACAGAATAATCTCCTTTCACACTTGCAGGAAGAATGCTTACATAGATTTGACTTTAAGCTTAGGAAGAAAGTTTTGGATATCGTAACTGCTATTGCTTTGTACTCAAATTCACTTAAAATGAACAGAAGAGGGTTTTATTGGCTAAACCAATGCATGTAGTTCATGGTAATGTAGTTCTTTCTGTCTTTAGAGCAACATTTTTTTAACTGAGGTTTAAGCACTACTGTGACCCCTGTTACTTGAGGCAGGTTAGGACAGGGAAAAGTGACTGACTTGCATAGCTTTGCTCCACAATTTTGCCTCTTTTTTATTTTGCCATGTCAAATTGTATGAAGAGCTCAGATGCAAAAGCCTCTAAATGCCATCTGAAATTTTCTTCTAGAATGATCATTTTTATCAAGCTCGTATATTTAAGTTCAGTAATTTCACTTAAATGAAAATTAATAGGTAATTTTCATTGTCATTTAAGTGAAATTACTGAACTTAAATATACGAGCTTGATAAAAATGATCATTCTAGAAGAAAATTTCAGATGGCATTTAGAGGCTTTTGCATCTGAACTCTTCGTATACAGTTTGATTCAAACAGCAGGTGAATGTTTTGAAAATGAAATCATATCAACTCAATTCAATAATTTAATTTTTAACCTAAAAGTAAATTAAATTCTTTTTTCAGTACAGAGCACAGCGTTGCTGTGTAAACGTTTCCTCAGTCAGTCAAACAGTTTTGAGGTTAACTGATCAAATTTTCTGTGTCTGGAAAGTAGTGTTCTGTGACATCATTAACAAAACCCACAAATTACATCCAACAAAAAATAAATAAATCATGCACACAATTTACTAATTCGTTCCCTCAATGTGTTAAATTGTGTGCACGATTTAGCAAATCGAGGGAACAAAATAGTAAATCGTGCACACGATTTAGCCTACTATTTTTTTTTTCTGGCAAAAAAATAAATAAAAAAAAATAAAATAAAATTGGATGTCTAAGGTTTCTCATAATTTGAAACACTGAAGATAAATTATTAAATCATTTTCTCTGGTTTTCATTATTATTATTATTATTTTTTTTTTTTGTCAGATCATTTACAATGCATTTCCAGTGTTAAATTTAAACAAATGTTTTTAATGTTTCAAACATATACGGTTTGATGTGTATACTTTATATTAAACTCAGCATCCATGTGAATGGCTGTTTCGGACGTCCACACTAGGGTACATATCCTGCACCTGTCCACCTAAATCAAATTTCAGCTCATGTTTTGGGAGATGTAATCTGTCACATAACCTTGAAATAGGAGGAGAGGCACCATCAGTCAAAACCTAATGTTTATCAAGAGCCTCTTCAGTATGTCTCAACATTAGACAATTTGGTCTTCATGTGCTGTAATTGTCAGAGGTTTTTGTTTATTATTGTATTGTAAATAATGCATTATGTATTCATTGGATTCACTCTGATTGTACTCTTTGGCCAACAAGTATAAATATTTTCTTTCTTTTTTTTTTTTTTCTTTTTTTTTTAATTGCCTGAAGATATTAGTTAATAATCTTTCCATAAGACCACACATAAGAATTAATTATTTTAAAGAGGAGAAGCAAATGACAAAGAAAGGAAATTTAAAGTAAACTTATATATGCAACTGAAATAAAAGAATATAAATATTTTCTCAGATACTCATTAGGCTTTGCATCACATTTAACATATAATAAGCAAACAACTAGATCTGCTATAAAGGTAATGAGTCATTCAAGAAGTGCGCAAGAAATGTTCATTTACCAGAAAACCACATGGGATCTGAAAAAAGAGAAGTGGTACAAGTACAAATATAGCTTCAAGCAGCAATTAAGGGGCCAAGTACTACAGAAGCAAGCAAAGCAGCAAGCATCAGACCTGTAGCTGTATTAGTGTAGCAATGAGTAATTGAAGCCATTTTAAAATGAATTTAGTCAAAATGGCTGAACAATCATAAATACAACCACTAGTAATATGATGTAATGGCTTATCACTTTTGACCAATAGGTGGCGCTGTTACCAAATTGATGTGGTGTGACAATGGCACATACAAAGTTTGGTGTCAATATGTCGAAAACTTTCCAGAGATACAGCTTCAGATGTAGTCTAGCATCATGCCTAAATTTTGTTGCAGTGCTATACAAAAACAGTTTTGTCTATCAACACAAAACCTATACATTTTTTTCAGCACAGTCTGACGATGATCTGACTCAATTTTGGTGAAAATCAGACAAACAGTCTAGGAGGAGTTTGAAAAAGTAGGTTTTCAACATAAATCAAAAAAGAGTCCAGTTTTATTGCAATAGGGTAATTTAATCAAAAGTTATTAGCATTTTTGGAAATGTCCTTATTAGTGGTTAATGAATGGTTTATCACTTTTTACCAAAAAGGTGGTGCTGTTAAAAATTTATGTCAATATGTCAAAGCTTTGCAGAGATACAGCCTCAGATGCAGTTTGGCAGCATTCCAGGAAAATCATTGATGCTTTAAATGATAACCGTTTTGTGTATCGACACAAAATCTAATATTTTTTGCCAGCATAGTCTGAATTTGACCAGAGTCAAATTTGGTGAAAATCAGACCAATGGTCTAGGAGGAGTTCGAAAAAGTACGTTTTCAACATAAATCAAAATGGCAGACAGGAAGGTCAGGCAATTATGGCATAATTGGTATCGATGTTCTTGGGCAAGATCCAAGGAATCTATCAAGATTAGTCACATTACAATAGGCTAATTTAAGCAAAAGTTATTAGCATTTTTGGAAATTTCATTATAACTTTTGAACCAATATCAATAGGCCAATGCATTTGTAAAATATATCAATTTATGACAAAATTCACAATGGTCGACACCCAAAATGGCTGACATGGGAAAAATGGGTGTGGTTTGACTCTGCATGCTGCACCAAATCTAAAGAGACCAGTTTTGTAACTTTAGCCCAAACTATTCGGAAGTTATAAGCATAAAATATCTATTTTTCATATCTCCTGACCAATAGATGGTGCTGTGCTGAAACTGTGCAGGTAGCCTCAGGTCATGGTTATTATAACACACACCAAGTTTGCTCAATAAGCTAAAGCGTTGTGGAAATATAGCCTCACTTAAAACTATCCAAGCCAATCATAATAAAAATTAGAAAAATATTTGAGAACGGAATCAACAATAAACACAAAAACCATAAACATCATCCACCAAAGACTAAATAAGACAATATCAAAACTTACTGAAAATCAGACAAACCATCTAGGGCGAGTTCAAAAAAAGTATTTTTTTGAACTATTAAAAATGTTAGAATTTTACATTTTTGTGTCCAACTTGTGTTTGACTTGGCAAGAGCCAAGGAATTTCTTTCTAGACCTTACGGTTCAAAAGTTATAGCATAAACATGAGTTCAATTTGGTGCTACTGTAGATGAATTGAGTTAGAGTCTTCAAATTTGCTTTGGTGACAGTTTAGACTGTCCTTTACGAGTGTGCAAAATTTCACAACTTTTTACCATAGGTTCTATGGGCTGCCATAGACTTCCAGAGGGAAGAACAAGAGTAAGAAGAAGAAGAAGAAGAAGAAGAAGAAGAAGAAGAAGAAGAAGAAGAAGAATGCCAACAATTACAATAGGTACTTTAAAAAATACCATGGCATCCTTTCTTCCAAACCACAACAAGCCTCTTTTTAAATAAATAGCAGGACAAGGGAAAGACAGAAAAGATAAACACCAAAGCATGCAGTGGAATTTAAAAACAAATACAGAGAGAATAAGTACAACTGCTCCTTCCTGTAAAAGTAGGCGGGATCATTTAAAGAGAGAGCAGTGCTGTGATTGGCTCCTGTGTGGGCTACTTCCTGAATAAACAAAAACAGAGGAGAACAGTTGGGCAGGTTTTGGCCCAGAGCTGAACTGCAGAAGAACTGATAAAAGATACCTCAGTGGGTTCACCTTCCTCCACTGTCTGTGTGTGTCCGGGACAGAACGTCTGGATGTAATCTGCCGTGTGAGGGAGGACTGGGTGTTTCAGAAAAGAAGAGAGAAAGTGAAACTGTTAGGAGATTTAAAAGTTTTTGGGAGGAGTCACAACAACATCTTCACTGAGAAGAATAATGGAAAAGGGATATGAAATTCTCTCAAATAACACGTATACAAATGCTGTCAGTGTTAACATCACAGGTATGTAGAGTCTTCATGGTTCTTTTGTTCTTAATTTTTTCCATCTGTTCTAAAGTTTAATGTCAATTCTGGGAAGAACAAAGGTCTCGGTATAAGTTTAGTGAGCATGTTTGAAACTGGCTAGTAACTCGCAGTTAAAACAGCACTGTTTAATTCTCTATATGAATATGTGCACAGTCATAACAGAGGTATTTGCAGGAAATGCAGTGACCTCATTGGTAAACAAAAGTGCAGATGTACAATACACAGTGTGAACAAAGCTTCCTGTGTCATTCAGCAAACTCAGCACATACTTGTGCTTTGTGATGCGTAGACTACACTGAAGAGAACACCATTTCAGTGCTTTAGTCGTTAGCTGAAATGAAAACTATTAAAAAAAAAAATGCTTTCAGCAACTGAAATACTAGTTAAGAACTTAAACTTAAAAACAGAGAAAAAATAAATAAAATAAAAATAAATCCTTTGTCAACTAATTGAAATAAGTTTAAGGACTAAAATTGCAAAAAGTAACACTGACATAAAGATAAATAAAATAAAGCTATATAGAGATATATAAATATTTTACAATATATATATATATATATATATTATATATATATATATATATATATATATAAAATTAAATATTTATATATCTCTTAGCTTGACTATATATATATATATATAATCAAATGTCAAAAGCACATAACAAAATACCTAAAACTTAAGTTAAGATGAAAACTGAATAAAAACTGAAAATACTAATAGTATATAAATAATTATACAATAACCACCCAGTCTACATTATGACAATTTCATCACTTCATTAGGATTTCCATATAAAACAACTTTTCATTAAGTGACAATATTAATTATTTTGGAATTCCATCTGCTCTGTTTACTAATATTTGTAAAACTGTAATTTGTATAAACAGCAAAACCATTTTACTCAAAAAAAAAATAAAAAAAAAAATAATAATAATAATAATCACTAGGTGAAGTGGAAAAGGTGGTTTTGGCACTATCAGAAAGCTTCTATAACTACAAAACCAAATTATTATGTGTAATTGATTTTCACATGCTCAAAAATCACAGCTTTGGGGTGTGAAATATGATGAAATTCTGAACATCATGAATATCATTAATGTTAATGCTTAAACTGATTCCGCTAGCTTATCTAAGCCTGCTAATCCATAGCCACTGAAAACCATATCAATCGCAAATCAAATCAATTCTCTAATTATTAGCTTGACTGCTAAACATAGTACTCTCATAGTAATGAGAGAAACATCTAAAGAACTAAACTATTCCCCTCTTGTAAGGGGAAACTGTATTCATTAACAGATTATTTATCATTTTGTCCATTTAATGATTTTTCTGTATTTGAGAGCCTGTATTTGATTCTCCTCATTTAAATACTTTCGTAAAAAAAATTTTTTCTTTTAAGGTGAAGTTAACTAACTGGGGAGTTAAATCTTGTAGGAGTAAAAACAGTGTTTTCCTCACCACATGTTTGACTGGACTGTGATGTCAAATTATGTTTTATATCATGGATTATTCATACAGAACTCAGTCTACTTAAGCAACAACCTTTTTTTAAGAGATTTTACCTTTTCTTTGCCTTGGAGTCAAAGATTTTATTGTTTGCAAATATATCTCTTGTGCTCTGGCTCAGAGCTTCCTGAACTAATGTCCAATATTTTTTGTTATGTGCTTCCTGTGTAGGTTGTTTCCTATTGAAATTGGAAATTAACTGGAAATTTTACTCTTTGGAAATGTGTTGTCAACATTTTGCAACTGACGTTGTTCTTGATCCATCACTCTGTGGTTTTAATTTGCAAGATTTGAAACAAATTAACAGGATTGCTAAATCTGTGTTGCCTGGAGTCATTCGGAGGGTAGGAAAAGTTGTCTTGTAAATTGAAAGCTCAAATATTTTCTAACGTAGTGACGTCTAAAGTAATTTATTATGAAACAAACATGCTGTTTGACCCAAAATGTCATTGTCTGATGTCACTACTGTCAGAGTTGCAAATAGTAGGCCTTTGAAAAGGGTACATTTCACTTTTAAGATGCATAAGAGGGCATTTTTCAGAGGCGGATTTCATGTCAGCACAGAGAGGAAATTTTGACGGAGATGCCACATTTTTAGACACAAGATGAATGTAGCCGTATGGTGGAGGTACAGACCCATGTTTGGGAGGTTTTGCTGGCCATGGTGTTTTTTTCTTTTTGTGCTTTTTTGCCTCCTGTTCTCTCCAGATGGCTGTCACACAAGCCATTCCTCACCCACAGTTGCCTAATTTGCCATTATTCTTTCACTAATGGGGCCATTAACAACATCACTTATAATTGAATCGAAAGTTTCCCTCAATTGGGCCATTTTGGGGTTTTAATGGTGAATAGGGCACATCCGTGACCGTTCTCGCAAGTTCCAATCTCAAGGTGCTTCCTTTCAATTTGTCCAAATCAATAACGCAAATGTTTGCAGATTGTTGGGCTACTGGTCTTCAGTCAGTTCATACGTACATACAGTATTTGAAAGAATAAAAATACCATCACACAATGAAATTACATGCAACAAAATGACATATAATTGTAGAATGTTTAGTGTTAGTAGAACTGAACTTTTGTATGTCAACTTATTGCCAGGGAATTGGTTTAACATGTATTAGTTTTAAAATTAATTTATATCAATATCTGCTGATAAAAGTAGCCAAATGAAGATGTTAGCCAATGATTCAAGCTAAAGATATAGTTCAGCTGACGATTTGTTTAACATTTTTTATAATTAGTTTTAAAAGTAGTTTATAAAAAAAATACATATAGTTAATCACCAAAAATAACAGGTTAAATTGACATATCTGAATTTCTTTTAATTATTATTATTTTTATTTATGATTATTTTTTTATTTTTCAGTGGCTAAAAATGTCTAATCACTCTAAACAATACCCACCCTGCAAGTGGAAAATATGTTTATGCATAAGCAAGATAAGGGGATGACATCCTTTGACAGTTTGCTTGGGTAGTCCAAACCCTTCCAACCACAGAAAGCACTAGCTGTATCTACCCAGAAACTTACACCGTTTGTTTTTCCCTTTCCACTTGTAAGAACGTGTCACTGGCCTAAAAGAAACACCAAAATGCTTGAAAGTGTTGCTATTTTAAGTCTCTTTGCAGTCATGAATATTCTACACTTCTGACACAACGTATTGCAGTTCTTTCAGCTAGGAGCATAAAGTATGGAAAGGAACATCAAAACGAAGTGTTCAACATGGTAGCATATCTCTTTCTCTCTCTCTACTCGTGTAATACATAGTAACAGCACTGACATCCATCGTGAAGTTTTGTTCTCTGTCAGAAGGTGTTTGGAGACTGACTTCATCCAGTTAGTTCATTGCTAACCTTGTATTATGAGGCTACACATATAGAGACTGAGACAGCTGACAGTTAATTATAGGAGCCATGGATCGCTGTAGACATGTTTGTCAGCTGTATGCCGATTGACTCGCAACTTGTTTATTTTTCAATGCTGCTCCATTGTTTTCTGGAGCTGCTTAGATGAGTCTATTTTGCAACGTGTGAGAAGGGCCCCGGGGCTTGCCATAATGATGGTAATAAGAGAATGCATCCAGAACTGTGGGGAGGAAGAGAGACAGAGAGAGAGATAGAGAGAGAGAGGGATGATAACTGCATTGTTTGGGGAGAGGAAATAATTGGTGAAGGTGACCTGATATGTTCATGAGTGAATTACCCACAGTCCTCCTCTCATTTAACCTGCGCTGTTGTACCACCTCTTCACTGTTCTGTATCTGCAGTTTTACTGTGACATGCAGTATTAACTTGAGAATTCACTATAGCCTATAGAAAAATGTGCTGGGTACTTATTTTCAAACATAAATGTTCTATTCACATTTAGTGTAGGTGAGTAGGGCAGCGGAAAGCGAACAAACTGAATCTACCATCACGTGTGAAAATGTATTTTTCATTCGGAGTTCAATATAGAGGCCCTTAAAATCAATTTTAATTATTCTAACTAATCCGTATACACACATCACTGCGATTTTTGAAAGACAGAGATTGAGAGAAGAATGTATTTAATTCAAATAGAGTGTAATTCAAATAGAGTGATGGAGACAAACTGAGAGACAGAGGTAATGGAAGAGACAGAGTGTGATGGTTGGAAATGCTAAGACAGAGTGAAAGATGGAGGAGTGTTAGTCAGCTCTGCTGTGATGGAGACCTGGGAGACTTCCTTATGCACTTTGTATTTACTCAGACTTCTACTGGTTTGCAACCTTTGAGGGCAATTACTGTTCTTACTCTTAAAACTCTTGGAAAGATAGTCAACTAAATTTTTGTGCATTTCAGACCAAAACACCCAATATTTATTTATATTAACTTTTTTTTTTTAAAGAAATTGTGTCATATTTTTTATTAAATTATTGTTTTTAAGTTTTTGTTTATTAAAAATGTTACATGTTGAAACATATTGAGCTATATAAATTATTATACAGTGATAAAGGCTGTAATTGCTGTCGCTGTCAAATGTTCTTCAACTAAATACTGAGTCTGAATACATATGCAATATGATATTTTAGTGTTATTACAGATCTGGTTTGCGTTTTCCAAAAGCCATTTATGGTTACAAGTTCCATTGAACTCTGTTGGTAACAATGAAACTTGCGACCGTAGTTGCTTCTGGGAAACTCTCCCCTGGTTTTGCTTTGTCATTATATTATATATTATACATAATGGAGTGATGGGATGTAGACTGATGTGAAAAAAAAAAATAAAAAATACAAAATTGCACCATAACATAAAGGGTATAAATACTTTCTGAATCCACTGTGATATATATAAAAAAAAAAAAAAAAAAATACACACTCACACACTCACTATATATATATATATATATATATATATACAATTTATTTTTTGTTTTAATTATTGCCTATTGAAAAATTTAATAATGCAAACACCTCTTATTAACTTATTCATTCATTAATCACAATCCAGTTTAACCTGGCGCTGTCTTTTCTGGTATAGCACTCCTCTGTGTGTATTAAATTTATTTCTTTGTCATTCTTTTCAGCACAGACATCCCTCATTTCTGTGTGAATTATTATAGACTGTACCTTATTCACAAAACGCATTGCTATTCGTCTTACAAAATTAGTGTTGTGATATTATGGTAAATGTATTTGTATCCAGATGGCAATGTAGTCATGACACTTTCTGTACAGTCCCAATATTATATGGCATATTGTAGTAGTCTGCAGATTCCTCTAATGGATTTATGTTGCTTAAATTTTCAAATTTAAATGAACATTTTCTTGCTTTTTGTGCTGTTAGCTAGATTTACATAATTCCTTTAGTAAATGGGGTGCTAAAACAACACTGAGGAAATAAACAATGTCAACAGTGCAATTCATTCTTTGTCAATATCCTCCTCACACTGTCACATGCTTAAAATCTCCTATCATTCCTTTATAAAGGCTGCTGTGGCATCTCATGTTTAACACACACACACACACACACACGACCACCATGCCTGTAAGGGAAATAACTGTCTAAAATCTTTGTGAAGAGCTTAAATTTCACAGTCTCTTGCCTGTAGCGACAAAGCACTCTTGCCTTATTATAAGTCTGGTTCAACCCAGGTTTGACAGAATTAGGATGAAAGGAAGCATTGTGAGGAACTGGTATTATGTCTTATGACTGTAGACATCTAAAGAAGCACAGATAGCCACATTTGCCTGGTCAGAAACAAAAACTGCTTACAAAGGCATGAGAAGATCCCAATCAAAGCCTGTACATGTAATTAAATGGATTTGGTGCCCAGCGAGGGTCTATTTGCAGGACCTGAGGCTACAGTGTTCATCGAGAGCTGAGCTGAGAGAGACAGCAGGCCCTGAGACAGCGCTTTATGAGTGCTTGAGACAAGTGCTCTGATGACAGGTTGTCTCCCACGGAGGAAACAGAGCCATGGGTTCAGGTTTGGGCTTCAAAGCTCCTGGTTTAAGCTGATAATCGAAAGGCATGTGAGCTGGAAAATGTACAGCTGAATCAAAGACTTGATTACTATTATAGCAGAGGCCCTTTAGGCTAGAGGTGAAGATGATGTTAGCTTGCTTTCTGACACTTTTTATGCCCATTAGATGTTCAGTTACATCAGAGTCAGGGCTCTGGGCAGTCATTTGGTGAACATTCCTGGGACAGATATTGTGTGTGCTTGTGTGTGTGTTGTTTCAAGTGGTGTAAGGATGTGCTTATGAAGGTATAATTGTGTTGAGAAAAAAAAAGGGGGGGGGGGGGGGGGGGGGGGTATCTTAATAGGAAAACATAAAATATAAACAAAGCAATTTACATTCATTATAATGTACAATACTTAACATACCAGTAATGCATTTACATTATGGAATACAGCATATGCATGTATGTATGTATGTATACAGTATAATGAAGGCAAATGCCTTTTTATTTATTGTTTCCACCATTCGAAATTATGTGAGTATAAATTATGTATTTTTTTTAGAGTAATTAATACTTTTATTCAGCCTTAAATTCACAATAAAAGTGACAGTAAAGAATTTAACAATGTTACAAAAAAGTTAAATAAATGCTGTTCTTCACAAAAATAGTAGCAAAACAATTTTCAGCATCAATAATAAGAATTTTTTTTTAATTATTTTAATACTTTTGTCTATTTATTTGTTGTATTATTCCATTTATATATATATATATATATATATATATATATATATATATATATATATATATATATATATATATATATATATATATATATATATATATATATACACAGTAGTGCTTCAAAACAGTGCATTTCAAAATGGAACAAAAGAAAGCTATAAACACCCTTCACACAGTAATTCATTTAACTTCAATACCTTTTTAGTTGTCTCATAAAGCGCATTTTCAGACCACCCCATCACTGTGTGAGGAAATGTAATTTTACAAATTTAGATTTGCTTCTCAGATTTGCTAGGGACCCACCAGGCCTTCATTTCGACCCAAATTCTGTTCCATCTCCAGCCACACTCAGTGTTATAAAACAGCTTAAAAACAAACCTCAAATATTTACTCTGAGCTCAGCCATGTTCATTTCTGTCCTCGCCGTATATTATAAGATTTCACCATGGAAAATGCGCTCAAATTTCAAGAAAGGCTTTGTTGGTAATTTCGGGGATTAAAGTGATGATAGAAGACAGCGAAGAAGAAATATAGAGCATATTGGTCGCACACAACCATGATTCCCTGAGGGACAATCTTTGCCTTTATTACATCTCTGGACTCACTATGTTATTTTCTCTCTCACACACACTCAATCTCTGTGTTACTTAATCTGTGCCACAACACACATGGAATTTGTGAGACATGGACAGGGCTTTGCAAAGGCCTTCCTTTTCTCTCTCTCTCTCTCTCTGTGTGTTTATTTGTTTGAAAAGCTGATGAAATTCCTGTGAAACCTATAGCTCTTCCTTGGCATTGTTGCTGTGTAGACACATTTTAGTTGAAATGAATTGGTACTGAGAGCCAATAAAGAAAATATGTTTTTCTGCACACTCATTTGAGGACAGGAAATGAGAAGAGATGACTGGAAAAAAAAACAGAGTGCTAAAAAGCAGCAGTCCTGCCCAGTCTGTGTCAGTGTATGTGTAGGAACTTCCCTCAGAGGTCATGATGAGATCACTTTAGGGCGGTGTGGAGAGGAGGGGTTGAAAGGATATTTCGCAATCAAGGAATCCCCAGGCTGAAACTGCCTGCGGAGAATTGAACACTGCTGCTTCCCTCAAACACCACTTTAATATTAGCAGGAGAAATTGTATCTGAAAGCTGTAACAATTTATAAGTATCCTCTTTTTGCACATTTCCTTTGATATATATGTATATATTTTTAAATTGTATCTGAAAGCTGTAACAATTTATAAGTATCCTCTTTTTGCACATTTCCTTTGATATATATGTATATATTTTTAAATGGAATTCTCATTTAGCTCACAAGGTAATTTAATATTTTTGTCCAAATGATTCTGCTCCACAGCCAAGAGAGCAGGTTATGACACATGATGAGATTAATACAGGGAATGTCATCACTCAAGACTCCATCTTTAATTGATGATTTAGGGAAGGACATGACTTGCTCAAGGCATCTTTCTGTGAAAGTATATGTAAATATATACAGTACACACACACACACACACACACACACACATAGAGTACACACACACACACACACACACACACACACACACATGCATACTGTATATATTTGTAGATATATTTGTGACTGTATAAACTGATATATGTACAAATAATTATTATTTTTATTATTTTAAATATAATTATTATTATATTTATTATATTTATGCTTAGTTATTTTACAGTACAATGATACATAAAGATGAAAAACAAAAGACAGGAAGACATTATTTTTATTTGTTAAAGATGGAATAAAAATGAAAATGCAGCTTTGAAAGTCAGTGGGTGATTTTTTTTCTTCTCTAAAACATTACTTTTTTTTTCAGACAGTCTATCAATAATTACTCTTGTAGGGTTATGTGAAGTGATTTTCCAACATTTTTTGAACACTGAACAGTTGCGAATGTGATATTTATTTACACCAATTCAATAATGAGTAGTTAATATTATGCTATATAATAGACACAATATTGTCTGATTTTGCAAAATTGTGTACATGAAACTGTGACCTATAAAGCCACAGTAGAACTGTCATGAGTCTCTTAAAAAACACAATAGGTGTTTGACCTAAAGCAGCACTGCACAGACTGTTCAGTGTATGATATCAAAGTACTGCGAGAGCGATAAGAGAGCATTTTAAAATGTTTGTTTTGGTGTCAATCGTGCTGTTTTGTTTCTGTGTTAAAGCAGTGTTGCTGGTATAAAGTTAAACAGCTACAGTTGTGTTGCTGGGTTTTAAAGCAGGTTTAA
Source organism: Cyprinus carpio (assembly GCF_018340385.1). NCBI lineage: Eukaryota > Metazoa > Chordata > Actinopteri > Cypriniformes > Cyprinidae > Cyprinus > Cyprinus carpio. The sequence goes on from NC_056577.1 coordinate 16,657,470, forward strand.
TTAATTAATTAATTTATTTATTTATTAATTTTTTTTTTTTCATATCAGTCTGTATTTACAGCAATTTCAATGTCCACTTGGTTCAAATGTGGATGAATGGCTACATCTATGTAGATGCATGCACACAATGCCAGAGTTCTGTGAGATCAATGTTAACTCACTTGTTTCATTTCTGTAGGAATTTAACATTCTAAAAGCCCTTTATTTCAAAGATAGTCAGTGTATTCAGTAGGCATAATGTATTGTATGTTGCTTTAGAGGCATTAGGTACTGCTAGTATGAGTACAACAATAATACAAATTGACATTAAAAAGGAAATTACTTCTACTTAAGTACTTTTAAAAGCAAATACTTCTGTACTTTTACTTAAGTAAAATCTGTCTTTACAACTTTCACTTGTAATGGAGTAATATTTGACCGGCAGTATCTGTACTTTCAGTCAAGTAATAGAGTTGTGTACTTTGTCCACCTCTGTACATTTGAAATGTTAATGTGTAACTTGTGATCTGTGATTCTATGAAAAATCTTATATTGGATTGTATGTAATAACTGTATGTACTTCTGGCATATGTGATGGCTTGCATATTTGTTTCCAAAAGTTGGCATTGGATGAGACAGTGTCCCATTCATTGATGGGAAGTGATATGGAAGGGTCATAAAATGCCAAGATTCTGTATATTTTTTTAAAAGGTTTGAGGGAATTTGCCAATTTGTTGAGGTTAACTACCAAATCTGGGGTTATTTTATATATTGGTTTTCGGGTTTTTATTGAACTTCTTATTTGAATGTATACTGCTCCAACACTAAAAGTTTGGCTCAAATAGTAAAACTAATTCATCCATTTCAAAGAGGTGCTGCAAGTGAGTGTTAAATTTTACTTCCAGTTTATTTCCTTTTATCTGTAATTTGTTGATTAAAAAGTCAGGATTGTAACAGATGGGTGTGTACGCAGGGTGCCAGGGTGAATTCTGTGATTTTATCATTCCACCAGTCTGTCAGAGTTGTAGATATTATAATATTTTGGAAGCAACTGTGTTTCTTGGCAGATTTACTCAGGAAAGATAAGTCTTGAATTGAGATTTCTTTGCATTTACATTTTTTTTATGTCAAGCCAAGGCTGATAGAAATAGGTAGGATGAATCTATTTGACTTTTTTAAAACAACTGATAGGCTACGTTATAGTAGCAATAGTTGGGGGCCATTGATCCTCCCAGAGTTTTGGGCTTCTGAAGAGCTATTAATTCATATTAAAATAATAATGTATTATCTTTTCAGACAATTTCTATGACTTAAGTTCGAAGCTGTAGTAAACTGATGATAAAACACACCTGTGAACATACAGTCTAATAATTATTAAGACTCTTTAATGAATCGAGCTGCAAAGTACTACCATTTTATTAAAGCCACTCAAGTCACTTTTTTTTTTTTTTGTGAGTGCCAAATGTCAAATAATTGATAATAGCAATACTGTCCAATCGGTTAAGTCTTCCACTGACCTTGCATTTACTTTCTCATCTCTTCTTTATCGAGTAATAATGAATTAAAAACATATATATATATATATATATATATAAATTGTTATATATTCATAATGTTTTTGGGTTAGTTAGACTAAGCGAATCTGTCAGTGTTTGTGTGTCTCCACAATTAACATACGAGTGCCTTCATTAGCACTTCTGTGTCTGTATTCATTGGTGTGTGTGTGTGCGTGCGGCCCCTCTCTGATGGGGGTAAGGGGAGGACCTGTGATTGCTAAGTGTGGAGTCTGATCAAGGCTGACAGTATTTAACATAATTAAGAAAAGCTTCAGTCACAGTGGCATTAAATAAACACCTCACTGAGCGAGGGAGGATCTGATGAGAGGGAAAGAGGAAGAGAGAGGGAGGGAAGGGTCATTTCTCAGTCATGAGATAAGACGTGCGTGTTAGTCTTCTCATTACTGCACAGCTTGAGTGGCACACACTTCCTCTCTCTCACTGCAATGCGAGCACACGCCTACACACACACACTCGTACTGTCAAGGTAGAGCATTAACTTTTTTTGACATGACTTAAACTTTCCTGCCTGGCAAACAACACTGTGCCTAGTGAAAAAGAAGAAAACGGTTTAAAGTGTTCATGCTCTAGAATGATAAAAGTCACAGTACAGTCTACAAATACATGTACAAGGCAAGCAAAGGTGAAATCAATAGTACACAGCAAGCTGCTAACAAAAAGCTACACGATGAAGCACCAATAGTTGCTTCTGAAATCACATACTCCCTTAGTAGTTACTACATTTGATTAGAAAGAACTGTTTGAAAAGTATATAGCAGGAATATGTGTACTGTTGTGTAAATGAACAATTGCCATGTTGCCATTGTCATGTGACTTGTGTGTCAGTTACATCACTTCACTGCCATCAACAATTCATCTTGTGTGGCCTTATAAAGTAAATTCCATTAGATGCACACTTCAGTAGTAGGTCATCCAGGATTTTTTTTTGCCAGCAGTTTTACAGTACGGATATTATGAATTCAGTCATACTACTATTTTCACATACTGTTTTTTCATCTACTATATAGTACGGAGGTTAAAATGAATCAGACTGATGAATGCTTCATAGGTCAGTTTAGGACAAACCAACTGATTACAAAGAATTAGACTTTCTTACAAAACAAATGGGAGGAGACAGTTAGGACAGTGTGTTCAATTATGTTCTCAGTTTGATCGGTAAAGCTTATGAAATAAGTGAGTAAGTTAGTAGCTTTTATACACTTATTCTTTAACAATGGAATTGGCATGTGAGCGATAAGTGAAATGTGCCAACCAAGAAGAAAAATTATATATATTTTAATGTAGTTATATTAGAAATGTAGTTAAAAGCATCTGTGTGCTAAACAGCCCTTTATAATTCTTATATAATTTTTCACCATCCCGTCTGTTTTATTTAGATGTGAGCTGTATGATCATACAAATAAACAGTAGATGTTGATTTTGTTCTCCGAAAATACTGAAATCGTGATCAATATTAGGAATGCAAAAGGCAGCATTTTTAAAACATACGTTTTAATGCGGCGTTTCTGAATGCTTTGTTCATTTTGATAGATGTCTCAGAGTGATTTGATTATTTTTTTATTATATGCGCAACATCATTTTGATTGTAGACTACAAAACAGAAATGATTCATTCACCTCCCAAGTCCATGTCTTTCAATCATTTGTCATGTGAAAGCAGCATTGGTCAAGTATGCTAACAAATATATATTTTTTTTTTTTCTCTTGAGTCCATTCTACGTCCTCTACTGGAGTGGTAAAGTAATCACTTCTGTTTCTCATTATTAATCTTTGGTTGCATCATTTTGTTATTTGGATGACATGATCTGAATTTCCCTATATAGGCCTAATGTAACTACCATTTTAATTGAACTCTGCTCTGAAATGAAGGAAATTACTTAAATAAGATATATTATCGTGGGTGATGTGGTTCAGTAAATAAGAAGAAAAAAATCATGTCATAAAGATTGCTGATCTGCATTATCACAACATTTCAAAAACTCAAAAACTTGTTTCAAGGGTCAAGTGTACAGTGGCTCACAGTGTATATTAGGATTTTCCACTATGGGGTCACAGATAGATTTGACTTCTCAACTTTACAAACTTCCTCTTTAATTGTCGGTGTCTTTGACCAAGATTAAAGCTTTTTAGTAATCTGAATTTCCTCCTTCTCATAGATTCGGCTTCTAATGGTGGATGATTAGAACCATATGTTCTCCTGTCCTGCACAAGCCCTGTAAAGATAAGACTTTCACTGATATGCTGATAAATAAGACAGAATGACTTTCCCCTTCATGAATGACTCTGAATGCCATGGGATGTTTCGTTTCCCCATTTAAATCCCATTTGACAGATGGCTGGGGAATACTGCATTTAAACAAATGAAATAATGGCTTCATAGTCGTTTTCATAACAAACCTTTACTTTCTGTATTACCCTTCCATTAAGTACACTCGATAGCCTGGCTGGATCTTAAAGACATCTCCTAATTGCATTTTTCTTGGACGTTAACCTCCAGCATCTTGCAAAACTTTGATGTATATGGCGGCGAATACTGGGCAGCCGAGCAGTCTGGGGATGGATGAAGAACTGTCTGCTAGCGTGACAAAAAGCAGACATCTAGACACACACTCCTCCGCTGCAGATACTGGAGGAACTTTCCTCTTCACCATCAAACATCCTGCAGACAAAGCAAAGAAGAAAAATGGAGGAAAACATTATGAGATACATATATATTTAGTAAAATTAAGCATGATGATATCTGGGGTGAGACTTCAGATAATGGCTCATGGGTGTGTGGAATAGACATTTCTTTAGAAGTACCAAGACGTATTCTTCCTATAGTTCATAATTAATTTATTAATAAATACTTTGCACAACAAATTAAGCTGAGATAATTATTTTCCTCCGTGGGCACTTAGGTGTTAATGGTTGTCTTCATTACGGGTTAACTATTGCTTGATGTGATTGCTTGTTTTTCCTTCGTTTTGTTCCCTGTTTATGGAAGTTGTGAGTAATTTTCTGTGTTTATATTGTACCTGCGGAAGCACTTTGAGAGAATGAGCACATTAATGATTTGGCAAAAAATAATTTTGTCAATCACTGTTAGGTGTGACAAAATGTCAAAGTGACAAATAAGCAGCTAGCATTAGGTGAGGCATTAAAGACAAACACCTTGATTTCTCTCTTGTCATCATCAAATAATTATCCAGTGCATGCCTAATGTTATGGAAATTTGTTATTACGCCCACGCAAATTCAGTAATGGGCATACACTCGATATCTAAAATGTTTCGCAGCACGCCATTAAGCACTAGAACTTCTGATGTCACGGTTTTCAAGGTGGTGACTCTCCAAATGTTCCAGTCAAGTGTCAAGGTGCACTCAGGATTTATTTTTTTTTTAATGTTGTGCTGGCCAATATGACTGACATTTTGTACGTATACTGACACCTAGTGGCATGGATGAAGTATCACATAAAAACAAATATCATGTAAACTTAAAGTACTTGATTGAAGCAGGTAGACATTGAAGCTCTAACATGAAAGTGCATTTAACTTAGAATTGTTTTTTATATCCACAATGAATTTTCAAATCTCATTTCCAAAGTTGAAGAACATTGTAAAATTAATTAATTAATTAAGTCAATTTTACTTCTGCATTTTTAAATAAGATGAATAAATGTAAATGAATAAAAGTAAAAATTTTACTTATTTTATTGGGATACCAACCCCTGCATCTACTCTACATTACTTTAAAAAAATATTTCAAATTTTTCATTAACTTCCTTTGATGTAAAGTGTTTTAAATTTGAGTAAAAAAAAATATAGTGCACTGTTAATCACTCAAGTACTGTGCAAACATATATTTGTCTTACCTACAGCTCTTAGAGCAACTCTCTGTTCTTATACTTGGTGTTAAAACTCTCTCACTTCTTCTTTTTTGTCAGAGGAGTCTGAGTGCTTCATTTGCAGAGATGTGGGCCTGATGGATGAAGAGCCGCTGAGGACCTTCTGCGACTGTAAGAACCTTGTGGCTCACCACAGCTGTCTGCTAACCTGGATCAAAAAGGTACAATCAACATTTTAAGCAAACCATACACTAGAAACCATGGTTTATCATCCTTTCAAGTTGTCATTCTGTAACTAATCTGGAAAAAAGTCCTCTGACTGTAGCCAACTTGAAGCATGTGCCTGCCTAAATGTGTTTAAATCAATATAACATCAAGGGAGAAAATCATATGGGTTTGCAATGACTTAAAGTTGAGTAAATGATGAGAGAGTTGTTGTTTTGTCCCTAATAATTTCCGGTCACCTCTTTATGATTTCTGAGGTAAAATGACCAGGTGAATAAATACATGACAAAGCATTTTGGGGCAACATCTGTTGCTTGCAAGAAACAAAAATCCTCTTGTCCTCTTCATCTCATCATCCCCCTGGCTGTTCTCCTTTCCCTTTTCTAGTGCAGGCCATGTAACACAATATGCAGAAAACATAGTTGTTCTGTTGCATCCTCAAATTTTTCTTCTTAATTAAGACTTCAGATGGACTGGTTGGGTGAGCGTTCTGTCTTTTGTAGGGCTGTAGCTGGACATCTTTTGTCTTATAACCCGAATTGTGCATGTGCCCTCCTCTGGCTCTGTGCTACATTAAGTCCTGGAGGTAGAGGTGGTAGGGGGCCTCCCTAACCCCAGCCTCCCAGGGCAGACACAGTGTGAGTGGGCAAAGTGATAAATACACATTGCTCGTCATACATCATCACTACACTCCAGATATCAATAGCCCACTGGAATGATTAATAACAGCCAATACTTCCTGTAGTTAGTTCTTTTTAATTAAACCATGCTTTCTGCAAGCACAAATGGATTCGACAGCAGAGGAAAGGAAACTTTCTTAGAGTTTTCGGTATCACCTATTCAAGTTCACCCCAAAATGAAAATTATGTCAATTACTCCAGTTCTTTTTTTTTTTTTTTGTCCAACCTATGAATGTCATTAGAGTCCAGAATAACAATGGACCCAAATGACTTTCATTGTGTGAAGAGAGAGAAAATAAATTAATAAATAAATATTTTAATAAAAAAAAGAACAATAAAAAATAACACTGACTTAAAAAATATATATCAAATTCATCATAGGCTTAACATTACTTTGGAAATTGTCATAAGGACTATTATGTTCCATAAAAAAACTGTATAGTTTGATTGTATATTGTTATCGAACAGAATGAAGGATGTTGTGATATAAATTTTCTAATACTATAATCTATTTTATTTTATTAAAGCTATATATATATATATATATATATACTGTATGTATGTATGTATATATATGTATGTATGTGTATATATATATATATATATATATATATATATATATATATATATATATATATATATATATATATATATATATCGCAATATCCTTAAAATTTTATTTGATATTTATATACATAACAGTACACGCATTTTTTCTTGACATCAGTGATGCCGAAAGTCTTGTAACCAGTCAAATTTGAATATGTGCTTGAATGAAATTTGAGAGGAAGGGCAAGAATTTTCAGTGAATAATGACTTACATTTTGGTCTGTTCTTCAGCCAAAGATATCATATAACTTCAAAAGGATTGGAATTTAGAGAACACAAATCACACCCTGTAAGGGTATTTTCATGGTGCTCTTGTCATTTTGAGAACTTAACAGCCCCTGGTCACCATCCACTTTCATTCTATGAAAAAAAAAAAAAAAAAAAAAAAGAAACAAGAATGTCCTGCTTAACTCTCCATCTCCTAATATCAAGAGAGAAAATCATATGGGTTTGCAATGACATAAGGTTGAGTAAATGATGACAGAGTTGTTGTTTTGTCCCTAATAATTTCTGGTCACCTCTTTATGATTTCTGTGGTAAAATTACTAGGCGAATAAATACGTAACAAATCCCACTGTATTTCAAAGTAATGGTCATAATTAGCCGGACCTCCCAGCATGAAGCTACACAACAGGAAAGCTCATTTTGATTGTGTCTGTCTCTGTTTTGCACTGTTTAGACTACAACTGTGAGCTGCCAGCAGTGTGATCACTTGCCCCAACAGTTAATGTCAGTTAATGCTGTTTTTGTCTTCTCATGCTGGATGCACTGAAAGTCCCACTAAACCCTGTTTATTCAGCGGCCTTTCCATAAACACTGTATCTCTGAGTCCACCACAGACCCCACCACACTTTTCCAAAACAGCATACTGTACCAAGACGCCAACAGACATGTGTGCATACACACGAAAACATATACATACATGCAAACACACAGAAGCCAAGCTTATAGAACGAAATTGAAACCAGCAGATTTCCCCTGCCATCATGCCTAAAGTATTCCAAAATAGAGAGTACAAATCCACAGTGAGATTATAGTGATCAAAAGATGCATTTTTCAAATGTGACAAAGACTTCTGAAGGATTTGTCTTCATTTTACAGTTCACTTTGCTGGAAGTCTGATCATGTCTTGTTTAGCCTCTCCATTTTCATATACATCTAAAAGAGCATGTAAGTTTGATTAAGTTGATTAAGAATAAATATAATTCCATGAGTGAGAGAAATTGTTTTTATGTGACAGATTTGACATCTTTTATTGAAATATGTAATAGGTGGAGTGCATTTAATTTCTACTAATTTCATTCTATGCAGGGTAATAGAAGCCAGTTTGTTTGTACTTATTTATGCATATTTATATGTATTGCAATATTTACAATATGTAGCATTGCTTGTCTCTTCTGTAGATAATAATCAACAATTCCCTTGCAGCAAATAAAACAACAAAAAACATTTAAAATAAAATAGCAGTGCAGATATTTTTTTATGTTTATAAAGCATTTAACATCCTATAAAGCAATGCATTCCTTAGAGATAAAAATAAATAATATTTCAGTTATGCATGTAATGCATTTGTACAGTGATACAGTGATGTGTTTATTTTTGCAGCTGAATTCCACAAAGCATTCTGATATTCCGATTAGATAAATATATACATTTTATTGTATAATAAATAACAAGCATAGTGATTTCACAGAAAAACCGACATTATTTTAGAACTTCTCAGTATTTGGTGTTTATTTTTCTTTAATGACAGTAGCACTCAAGCTGAATGAACCCCATAAATTTGTGCAAAACCTGATTTTACCTAGCATGATTTGAGATTGATCCAAAGACCACTGTGTGCTTCATTTGAAGCAAGAACTTCTGATCATGTGTACAAATAAGCTGTCAATGCCACAAATTTGCTTAACTGATAAAAAAAAAAAAAAAGTCTGGTGGTGAAATCTTTCTTATTCATGGTTCATCATAACAAATCCTTAAACTTGCTATTTATTGTCAGACTTAAATTAGATTTTAAATCTCAATGTGGCCTCAGACTTATGCACCCATCTGTATAGACAGATATATATTTTTTTACTCTGATATAATTGGCAGATGGCTGTATGATGATAAATACTGCATTCTTGTTTGATGATATTTTTACTCTCTTAAAAAGAGCAGTTACTCTGCTGTACAAGCCTTCATTTTGATCAAGATTGATGGGACAGTAGACCCTGTTCTTAAAACACACACACACACACACACACACACACACACACACACACACACACACACACACACACACACACACACAAACACAGTGACTCACACTTCTTTTAAACGGAAGGAGAGGAGAGAAGGAAAGAAAAGAGGAGAGGAGACGTGGCGAGACGGTGTGGCTCTGACAGTGGAGCTGAAATCAGTGATCGACCTGTCACTTCTTGTCTGATTGCCATCTCCCTGAAAGAAGGTCAGGCACATACGCCTAAAGTGCCTCTTAACCACATTTTATGAAGCCAGAAAATGTAATCCAATAACCGTTTGACTCATGAGTGCTTTACGCTCTGCGGCTGGGAACGATACTACTAAAAGCAGCTTAGGTAAAAAAGGGAAAGAAAAGAGAACAAAGGCAAATTCCAGGTCCTTATCTAATTTCAGGAAGAGCATTTACAGTGCAACTGCAGTGGCCAAGCCGAAGAAAACAAAATGCTCATAATTCATTTTCTCTTCCTGGCTAATGTATCCTTCAAATACGGTCTGGTTCATAACAATGTAGCTGCACTTATTGTCTGTGACAAGGCAGAGAAGAGGCTTTTCAGGACAGCAATTTTTAACACTGGCCTCTTCCTCTGTTCAAGCTCAGAGAGACAAATAACATGGCACAAAAACTAATTAGCGAGCGGGAACTAGTTAAGAGAATGGCCTTTGAGAGTGGAAGCCGGGAGCCCGAGGCTTGATTTAAATATAGGGCCAGAGTCAGTGACTGAGTGAGCCTGGGAGATCCTGCCCCCTCAAGGCACTCCGCTCGCTGACCTTTGACCCTCATTAGGCAGAGGGCATTTCTGGTAAGATGAGGCCCTCAGTGGTGTACAAGGGCGTAAGAGGAATCGGAACGACCACATCAGACCAGCCCACCACCAGAACAGAGCACGTTGTTACTCGTAGCGCTTACCCCATGTGAAAGAGAGAGAACAGTGGAAGAAAGTGGCTATTGAGATACCACAGATGAAGGACAATGTCATCTATTACTGCTCCGCATAGAGCTCATGTCAAAAACACCGCAATCACTTGCTCCATATACCCAAATAAATATGTTTTCCAAATTTTTTTTTTTTTTTTATTTTTATGAAAGGCTGCCATCTGGTTTCAGTCTATTGCGGTAAATGGAAATGATCTCACACACACACACACACACACACACACACACACACACACACACACACACACACACACACACACACACACACACACACACACACACACACACACACACACACACACAAATAATACGCTTTTCCAAATATGTAATCTAATCCATATAAAATAACCCTAAGAATTGCGGAGCAAATGACAAGAGAAAGTAGATATGATTATAGTTTAGAGTTTTTAAAATACTAACAACTAGTAGCTGCATTTAGCTACATTAGCTTTAAGAAAACAGTCTACTTTTCAGTTACAAAAGCTATTATATTTGGGGGCATCATTAACCCTGTAAAGTCTGACATATGAACTAATAGTCAGAAAAATCTCTCTATTTTTATTTATTTTTTTAAAAGGAACAGTTTATTGAACCTCTAGGCCGATAAATCTTTTTTTAGATCTCTTTTTTTAAAGATATTTTATACATCAGGCTACAGTGACTACTATAATATAGTGATGATATGGAACTCACATTCGAGAAAAAAAAAAAAAAAAAAAAAAAAAAAAACACTCTTAAGTCTATTTCAAAGCCCAAGCTGAGCAAAAATATGCAGATGTTATTATTTTTATAGCCAAAAAGTAAGATGGAATTCTTCTTGTATGTCAATGAGATCTTTATAATAGTATAGCAGACTACTTACATAAAAAAATACGTACAGTATACTAATGAGATTTCACTCTATATCTCCCAATGATATGTATTAGTAAAATGAAATTTAAATGCATAATTTTATAATCAAAGCTCTGTAGTTTCAAAAATACTGTATAATGCAGTGCAATATAATGATGATTGAGAGATGCACAAGTAAACATTCCTCAAAAGGCTGATTTATCGTATTTGAGACTCGCATCTTAACATGATTTTTCAAAAAAATAATACACGGATAATCAAGTAAATAACTTGCTTTAGTCCAGTAAGTGTTCATCTTGAAATATTAATAACAATAGATAAGTTATTCTTACATTAAAAATCAGTAAATATTTCACAAAAGCAAAAAAATATTAAAAATAAATAAATAAATAAATAAAAGATGTGCTATAAAGGGAGTTTTTTCTTTTCTTTTCTTTTTTTTACGATTATATTAAAATGAATTTTACTTGCTAAATAAATATAAACTACCAATCAGATGACAGAAGACATGCAGTAAATTGTGTAAAAACCTGTGTGCAGCAGATTTTCAGAAAAGTCATGTTGATAATTAAGAAGCCTTAAATATTTGCGTATTAAATATGATACAGTAGGCTGCACTTATTTTGAGTCATACTGTATGTGGAAAGATTTATGAGGCATTATAAGGAAATTTGTTGCAGAACTGTGTCCAATTTATTATCAAATCCAATAAGGTTGATGTGTAACATCGCTATTCAAGCAATTGCCTGTTTCTTGGTGCGTGTGTGTGACATATGAGTGCAGTTAAGTGGGTTCTGTGTGTGTGAAAGTAATTTTAAGTGGTTGAGTTTAGATACCATTTCTCTCTCTCTCTCTCCTTCTCTCTCTCTCTCATGGTTTGATAATTCCCATCATTGCAAACAGACATGCATTTCCATTCATTAGCCAAACACTCTTAGCAATCAGGCCATAGCGCCAGGGGCACCAGGCCTCTTGTAAAATCACATCGCTTAATAGCACTGTTCTATAATTATGTGCCATTAACATCTATCAAAATGAGCTCCCACATGTCATGCATATAAGCTCTGGATTTAGCAACTGTGTTTCCCCACTCTCTACATCTTTCCATTATGGAGACCAGCATCCACTGGGATAAAATAAGCTAATTGCTAATGTGTAATATTTGTACGATGGGCTCCTTAATTATTTAGATAATTAATTCTAGTTGTACCCAATTTTATGAACCAAGCACACTTAATTATCATATATGGAATAGCTGAGCTATATCAAATGCATGATACATAACGTGTTGATTATGATTATGATAACGGCATCTTTTCACAAGCTCACACTTTATTATTTTCTACGAAATTCTGAAACTTTATATTGTGGAAATTATATAAGATATGTTGTTAACTGCTTAGAATGATTTTATTTCGTTAATATAGAATATATTAAACTTTCTCATTGTGTCACAAAGCCAATGAAATACAGTTAGCATCCAATTGGAAGTGGAAATAATAATACAGTTTTTAAAGAAATTATGGTGCAATTTGGCAATGAGCTTTGGGTGAAAATCTGTTTAAATATTAAATACAAATGAGTATTTTTTAGTGTACTAAATGTCATATAATGTAATAAACATCATAAATATTTTGTGTTTTTGTTTAGGGTCTAGGACGAGAGGAGAGACTTAGATGTAGCGTCTGCAATGCTGAGGTAAGTGTATGTGTTACAGTTATTATTATTAATATTATAGTATTTATTAAGATTTTGATCTTTTTTAAAATTTCTATTTAGCTTTTTTCAGTTTTCCATTCTAGTTCTATTTTTATTTCAAGTTTAAGATCTTTTTTGTCTTTTTAAGATCTTTCATTTCAGCTTTATTTCAATATTAACTATTAGTTTTAGCTTTAGTTAACTAAACTGTTTGCAATTTGTTTCTTTGTAAGTGTACACCAAGTTTAACATGAGGAGAACGTCATTTTGCAGCTCACCACATAATACTTGGTTGTGTTGGTTTTTGTCATGCTCCATAGTGCTCACTGTCAAGGCAAGGCTAAAATGCAGAGTTGTTTGCTATTTGTTTCCCTAGTATGGCGATATTGATAGTGAAAGGACAGCAGCTGCACTGTTCCTTTTCATGGCTGGGGTTCATACCTCATTACTGAAAAGCAGTTCTGATGGAGAATAAACTCTACACTATAAACTCCTAAACCTCTAGTGTATGTCCGTGATTGTGTAAGTGTGTGTGCATGTGTAATAGGTTGATGCCCTCTTGCAGCAGATAGTATTTAACTCATTAGAAGAACATCAGCTCCTGGAACAGATAGAAGCCCAAAGGATCCAGAACACAAATACTACTAATGAGCAATCATCTCCCTCTCCCTCTCTCCCTCTCGCAGTCTCTCTCTCTCACTCTCTGTCTCTCTCCCCATGTCATTGGTTTGGTCGATGAATATAAAAGCCTGTTTTTATTACATTAATAATATGCCAAGACACCCACTGTGGGAAAAATAAACGGTCATAATATTTGGCATGGGAGATGGACAACATAATATCCAAATCCATATTCAGTCTGTGAGCTCAAATTTAGCACGCTTTCTCCCCGATGTGTTCCCAGTGCTAATTCTGTGTGGCCATCTTGCCCTGCACGGCAGGAGCTCATTTGTGTGAAATGGTGGATGTTGATGTGGCATCACACGGGGGTCAGCTCTCCACTTAGACGTGCGCTTCAACCATCCTCTCCTGCGTTTAGGTGTTTGCTGTGTATTCATACAAACACTACTGTACATCTCAACTTTATGTATGATAGTGAGGGGAATAAACAATCTGATTAGTCTTTTCTTGTGTGGAACAATCATCTTTTTACTCATGTTCACTCCAATCTCCTGGATTTTTGAGTCTTTGAAAGGCTCTCATTTAAAACCATGGTCTTGATATCAAATAATCTCCCTTTAAGTGCTTTTTAGGCTGTTTTTAGTACTTTTTCCACACCTAAGCAACCCACTCTCTACGGTATCTGGCAATACCAATCCTTACCCCCTTTTAGGCCTGTTTCCTTTCATATTATTCCATCTTCCATCTCTTTTCTGTCTTTTAGTCTGTCTTCTTAAAGAAAGAAAGAAAGAAAGAAAGACATTTTCTAGTACTGCTAGGACCTATTTAAAATAAAATTATTAAACACATAAAACATTTCCAAAATACAGTACACAGCAAAATAAAATAAACTTATCAATGCAGATAAAATGCAAAAATGAACTCCTTTGGTCTGTCAGCCAGAGCATAGTAACAGTGTTAATTAGAAAGATAGATATTTATATTTCACTTTTTCATTAGTTTCTTATACATTTGAATTCATTCAAGTATTATGCTTAGATAATAACAATTTTAAAGGGGTCATATGATGCGATTTCAATTTTTCCTCTCTCTTTGGAGTGTTACACCCTACAAGCTCTTGGTGCATAAAGAAGATCTGTAAAGTTGCAAAGACTAAAGTCTCAAATCAAAAGAGATATTCTTTACAAAAGTTAAGAGTCAACCACGCCTTCCTAAAACGGCTTGTTTAAACATGCCACCCCCCCATATGTCTACGTCACGATGTGGGAAAATTAGCATAACACTGCCTAAATGGTCACGCAAAGAAAGAAGGCGTACCTTTTAGTCCCGCTGTTGCTGCCGCTGCCATGTTGTGGAGACGCTGTTTCGTTGTGAAAGCGAAACTACTTTGTTTGGTCTTCCAAAAGAGTACACAATTAGAAATCAGTGGCTAAGTTGTATTTACAACACTGTTCCATAACAGTTCAACCCAAATATACAGATGTTTGCAGTGCATTTTATGGAGGACTGTTTCCTGATCCTGGGAGAGAAGACTGCAATGCTGGCTGTTCTGACTTACATACTGTTTGTAAGCACATTTACATATTTAAAGGATTTGCCACTGACGATTCAAACACAAGTTTTAAGCAGTGTAGAGTAGCGCTTGTTGTTTGTCGTTTCCTCTCACCAAAAACAAATACATACATTTTTTTTTACACTACACGACACAATGCAAAAAAAAAAAAAAAACAGTATAAGTCAGCGGTTCTCAATTCCAGTTCTAGCGCCCCCCTGCTCTGCACATTTTGAATGTCTCTCTTATGGTTTCAGACCTTTGTTCTATTCGAACACAAGTGCCCTGTGTAGTGGACATCACAGAATATTCTGCCATGATTCCAGTTCAAAGCGAATGTATATGTTCCGTTCAAAGTGCATTGAAGTGTGCGAGACATGAATTTAAATTGTATTTATTTACACAGAGGTATTATAATGTCACATTTGTCCGTGTGTGAAGACGTTGCGCAGTGCAAATCCGTGAATGAATGTTCCAAAGTGAAGTAAACTTCAACAGATTTCCCCTGCTCAGGGAGTAGGGATCCGTTAACACTGTGTAGGGATCATGTTAATGGGAACACAGTTCAAGCTGATTATTTGAATCAGGTGTGTTAACAAAGAGAGACATGCAAAATATGCAGAGCTGGGGGGCGCGAGGACTGGAATTGAGAACTGCTGGTATTGTCATTATAACGTGTTTGTCTCGGCACTCTGGGACATGGCATCACAATATAGTAAGGGGCGTAACATTTCCGTCACACGCTTGAGGTATTCAGCCAATCACAACACACTGAATAGCTGGCCAATCAGAGCACACCTCACTTTTCAGAACGATGAGCTTTTTGAAACAAACTGCATAAACCCATTTCATTACACCAAATACACACAATAATGTTCTTTTTAGTAACATCATATGACCCCTTTAAGGAGAGAGATGGATAATGTAATGTCATAACTGTAACAAAAGTAAGAAAAAAAATAGATGAAATACATTTCTGTTAATAACATATTAGTTATCATCTCTGATTACTGTCAAAGTGAATAATGTGGATAATGATGATGGCAGGCACTGTTATCTTGAGAATCAGTGGTATTCTGTTTGAATTAATAGCATTTAAAAAGCCTGTGTACCTAGTCTTAACTGTAGTATAGTATATATTAAAATTGATTATTCCCATATACCCTGTCAGGATATATCAGCTGCCAGGCTTTAGTATTGAGGGCATCATCTGATTATCAAAATTTAACTGTTAAACCTCTTTATCTGTTTGTGATTCCATAGCATTAAAGGATGAGTGCATTAAAAGGTTACTTTTTAGCACATTTTATATCAGACCCAATAGGACAACATGATCCATCCAAATATTTTATCCCATTTCCCAGAACAGATGTAAATCTAGCTTCTTGGGCAGTACATGCAGCCTGAGTGATCATATAGACTCAAGCTCTCTCCTTGGCCTTTTTTTTTGTCTAGCTTTGTGCCTTGCAGCACCAAGTTGCCTCTGCCAACCTCCATAATGGCTTCCAGACTCTCCCACCTGACCATGGTAATGCAACCCAATACCGTTTAAATGGGAGTCATTTTCAGCTTTTGTTACCACGGTGAGCCTCGGGGCAACCGAGGGAAACTGAGGACGCTGAGGAAAACAATTTAGCGGGAAGTGTCGCCATGCTTCTGTCTCTCTTGAGTGAGCACAGCTCCAGCCCACCAATCCATGCCCGCCTGTTTAAAATCCTGTTAAACGGGAACTTATCCCTACGATTCCTCACCTGCCATGCAACAACACACCTTACCGACACAATCTTACGAATATGCACTCTGTGTACTCTTGTGCACAGTTGCTCTTGTTTTATGGTGTGTAACTAAAAAAACAACAAATACTTTACAAGCTAAACGTACTATCGTGGAGACTTCCCTTTGGATTGAATCGTTTGCATTTCACAGAAAACTTTCTGCATTTTTAGGTTTTCATGAAAGGAATGGTTCACCTCAAAAAGAAAATTCTGTGATCATTTATTCACCCCCATGTAGTGCCAAACTCTTCTAATGTTCTTTATTCTGGGGAAATGTGACGAAGTCAGCTGCCTTCCCCCTAATTATCATTGTCACCCCGTCCCTTAATCGCCACCCTTCACCAGGCTCCCGACAGGAGTGGGTGTGTGAGAGAGGAGGGGCGCTGAAATATCCAGGGCTGGTGGCATGTGATGAGGCACACCTGACGCAAATGGAGCATCATCACCACCGCTGTTTAAATGCCAAGCGCCTCTCCTCGTGAGACCGGTCTCTTCCCCATCCATGCACGCTGGTGTCCTCGTGGGTCCAGGAAGGGTGCATAGAGGGACTCCCGCACCGCCAGAGATGTAAGCTGCCGGACCTGCCGGACCTGCCGGACGTGAAGGATGCAGCCGCTGAAAGAAGCCGCCGCCCCTCGCGCACCGGACGGGAGAGGGGAACACTTGCGGCTGCCGGACTCCGCCCCTTACCTGGACCCTTCCTGAACACTGCCCACCTACGCGAACTCCGCAGCACGACGAGGACACCAGATTCTCTATTTATTTTGAACTCTCTTCTCCTTTGGACGCTTTATTCCCTGTTTTTGTTATTTTTCTGTTAATAAAAGCCTCTCCGAGGCCTGACGTCACACCCATTATGTCTGTAGTTTGCTCCTCCAGCCACACTGGTGGAGACTGTGGGCAAGGCGGAGCCTAGACAGCACAGTTGGGCAACACCCGATGACGTCAACCCCTCTCGCTCGCAAAAGTTTGCGAAAACCCAGGCTGGGACAGAGGAACGACGGAGACGGCCTCTCAGCCACAAAAGGGAAAAACTGATTGAAATTTAAGCCTTTATTCACTTTTAAAGTGAATCAAAACTTTGATCAATGCATGTATAAACAGAGTACATTAAATATGGTGACATAAACATAAATTGTCAATTAAAGTAAAACTTCACTGGTTCACGTATGTCACATGACCAAATGGAAGAAATGTTGAAGTTAATCAATATTTTGACTTGGTCACATTAATTAACATAAAGTTACCTTTATGTTCTTTTGGGATCTTAAAAGTTTTGGGTTCCATTGTTTTTTTTTTTTTTTTTTTTTTTTTTTTTTTATATATTATGAACGAAAACAGTTCTTCAAAATGTTGTGTTCCAGCAAAAGAAAGAAAGACATACAAATTTGGAACAACATTAGAATTGGTATTTAGATATAATTTAGCATGTTTATTCACACTTTTTCAAAATAGACCCCATATTACTGGGGATTTCAGGTTGTACCATATTTGCGAGGGACATCAGGTCACCACAATGCGTGAAAAACATAACCCACACAGCCAAACACAAAAAATACACTCACTACATTCCTCATTTTGTGTCCAGTTTGGGGTAATGTCATCAAATATTAATAACGCCAGTCAGTGTGTTAAAAATCATCGTGGGCGCTGACATACAGTGCACTGTGACAGGCAGCGGGACAGTGTCTCTGCAGAGGAGACAGCTTCCTTCTCACTCACTGATGGAGTTTCAGCAGTGCCTGCTCTCAGATCACTTAATGCATCAGTCTAATAACCTTTTAATGTCTGTATTATGACGGTCATTTAATATTTGCTCTCGGAAAGATGCTCATGTAGATCAGCAATGACTGTAATGATGATAATGATAATCATGCGCTCATAAGCCACTATCTTAAAGCATTGAATTACTGTGCTCACCGGTGGTTAAAATGAAGAGCTTTTAGCCATTATGGCTACAGAAAAAAATAACTTCTTGCAATTCTGCTAATGCAATTTCTTCATTCCATGCATGTGCAATTTAATTTCCCCACATTTTGTTGACACTGCTTTTTCTTATTTCCCCCCCTTGTCTTTTTCCATCTTCGCAAGTGGGTTTAAAATGTGGGCCATTTGCATGAGTTATGCTAATTTGTTAGGGCAACGAATGCATTAATTTCATTAGCAAATAGCCTCAAAGCAATAATTACCAGAGTAGGTGTGTCACAAGCAATCATGTTAAATTTTGCCAGTTAATTATTAAGATTTTGTTTGGAGAGACCTAGATTTGACATGAGCAGCCAAAGGAGAGACAGAAAGAGAGAGAGAGAGGGAGAGAAAATAAGGGAAGAAATTTAATGTTCTCCAGTAGCTAAGGTAAGGTGCGTGTTGTTGTGTTGATGGGAGGAGGGAGTTGGCAGGAGGAAGGGTGGTAGGTTTGGGTTGGTTTGCATGTTGACAGCTTACATTCTGGACTAATTACCATAAATAGCACAGGGTTAGCTGGTCCTCAGTGAATCCAGAGGAGTATAATTATAAGAGAAAGGAGGGCAGGGGCTATTGAAGTGGTCTCTGCTCCCATTGATTGGAGTCCACTTGAGGAGGAGGGATAATGCTTCTCTTTAGCTGTTTTGCCTTGCGCTTTGGCCAGTGGAGACTGGGGAACACATTTTGATTCTCGAGTTTCTATAGACCAACAGCAAAGGCTGGAGGTTTACAGCAAGGACTGTAAGTAACAAAAAATAAATAAATAAAAATACATTTAAAATGTAAGAACTAGTCAATCTACGGCAAGTCATATTTTTAGATACAAAGTCACAATTGTTGCGATTTATTATTTATTTATTTATTTTCAGCAAAGGGCATCCATAGATTTATGCTTTAAAAAATAAACAAACAAAAATACAATTGCCTCAAGATATATTTTCTGAATACGATTCTTAATATCTGAAGCATTTTTTTGTGGTTTTTAATAAATAAAGAACTCACTGGAAAACAAGACATATATACTTAATAATAAACAATTTTCTAGCGTTCTTGTCATATTTTATACATCAAAAGTGTGACATATCAAGTGTCAGCCATTTAATTATCGCTGAGTAACTTTATCATAGTAAATAATATTGTCTGTCAGCTCAATACTTGCGCTTTCGATGTTCCTCAGGACTGTGTCTTCATCTTGACAGCTGTCTTTGAATAAGAGGTTGGCACCTAGACTCATCCTCTTCCACTCAAGGCATAAATCTTCAGGACTTCCTCTAAAACTCTCTTTAAGGTTAATTCCTCTAGTTCTTATCCACTGACACCCTTTAAAACTTTTCCCTCCTTCTGTCTCTCAAGTGTCTCCTTAAAAGTGAGCATGCTTTTCTCTCATCTCCCCACCACCTTTGGGGAAAAAATGTTAATCATTACTTGAATTTGTATGGAAAGGAGCTTATCCTGTGATGTGGATGAGACCAGTGGCGGCTTGACTTGCCATTTAGCTAAAAAGAGTATGTGATGTTTCTACAATGAGTCTGTCCAATACCTCTCTTCATTTCCTGCTCTGCCTTAATAGACAAATAGATGATCTAATAGAGCATATTTCATGCTCTGAAATTCAGATACTGGAGGATGCTATTGCTGTCTGTTTTTGTTATTATAGCTGTGTTCTAATATCTAATGAGCTGCCTAATGCCTATAAATGATTTTCCTCATAAGGCAGCATTACAGCCATCATGGAACCCCATAAGTGAACAATTTGAAACACACTTAAAAGCCAGCACCATAATGCAAATACAGGAAAAATTAACTTGCAATAAATTTCAATAGTTTTACATTGGGATATTCAAAAGTTAATAGGCTTGATGCGTAAAAACATTAAAGTATACATTCAAACAGTTGCAATATTGTCAATATTACGATTTAAAATAACTGTTTACTATTTTAATATATTTTAAAATGTAATTTATTCCTGTGATGGCAAAGCTTAATTTTCAGCCACCATTACTCCAGTCTTCAGTGTTACATGAGCTTTCAGAAATCTTTCTAATACGTTGATTTGTTTCTTTAGTAACAATTCTTCTTATTATTAAAACAGTATTGCTTAATATTGTGGAAATAGTGACAGAAATCTGTTGTAACATTATAAATGTTTTTACTGTCAGTAGTGGATAAGGTAAAATAGTATTTGTATTATATTAAATAATAGTATTAATACAATAATAGCTAATAATAGTATTATATAAAATGATATTTTTATATTTTTATCAATAATTTGGGGCTTTAAATAAAATGTATATTTGCCATGGTGCATTATGGGGTTGCTTTCTCTGTAAGCATACATGTGGTCCTGCCACATGATCCTGCTTATCTTTGAGAACATAGTGAGGTAGCAATGAAAAAGAGCAATTGTGTTTGATTCCTATAATTTTGTACACAGTTTTGGATGGTTGCAAAATATAAAGAGAACTAAAGTGCAAGAAGAAAGCAAAGGAATGCCAATTCTATCCGTTTAAGTGCAGTACATTGGTTAATTAAGCAGTCTGATGCAATTTGTATCACTAAGACCTTCCGCCGGTACGATGCAGTCTAACTAGAGAAGGTCATGAGGTTGCTGGTGGAATTCGAGCCTAACGAAGCTACTGGACTGAATGAATAAGTTTGGATAGATGATTCAATTTACATCAGTACTGCAGCCAACCATTGTTCCGGCTGCAGTCTGTTTGGGATTTGCTAGTTTAACTCCTCTTATTTAACCCCTGTGCCCCTCTTCCTCCATCTCTCCACTCCTTCCCACCTCAGGCTGAACTCATTTGGGTTCCTGCATGGGAAGGTCCTGGGGCAGATTCAATCAGCCGCAGCCTTAATTGGCTCTCAGGCATTCAAATTGAAACCGATGTAGAACTAATAACAATTGCCCTACTGGTTTGTAGCTCTAGCGGCCGAGGGAAAATTAGATGTAGTGCCAGAGCACTGCACTTTTTAATTGCAGGCAGGATTTTGGTGGGTTTGGTTGAGAGAACACACACACACATGCACACACCCTGAGGGCTTCTCTTTGTTTCCACAACCTCAGAGTGATTTTGTAACATGACTGTGACTGGAATTTCTAGTGCCCATATTAGTTTGTCTGTGTGTGTGCGTGTAGCCCTCTGGTCCATTCCGCTATGTCATCACCTTCAACCTCTCAGTCATGTAGACAAATGAAAACACACACTCACGGACACACACAGGTGTTCAGAGGGGCCTTCTCTCAGTTTTAACAGACATTTCAGACACGCACTCTGAGCTGCGGCTAATGTTTACTGAAAAGCAGTTCATTGCAGCCATTATTGCATTGCATGTTTTGACAACTGCGGATGAAAGGGTGGTAGAGGCATGATGGTGAGAGGAAGACGAGGCCTTTACAAGCAAAACATTCTTACTAAATGCTGGTGGTGACCTCTTTCTCTGTCTGGAGAGCTGCACCAGCAGATGGTTGAACTCACAGGATGCTTCTTAAGTCCATATTTAAGTTTATAGAGAGTCCTGAAACCATATCATTAATCCCAATAGTAACAACAACAACAACAACAACAAAAACAACAATATTAAACAATATAAAAAAAAATAAATACATATCCCTTACAGTAGCATATTACACTGATGGTATGAAATGATAATGCTATGGTAATATGATATGATGGTACTTAATTATTACCATATTCAAATACCTACCGTGGTGTGCATTGTGAAAAAGTGTTTAATTTTATTGAATGTGCACTTGTAGTGTGCTTTTTCTTGTGAAAAGTGTACACACAAACAAAACAATATCAAAAAAACAAAATGTAAACTTTTAAAAATTAAACATAATACACATTCATGACCATGTTAAAAAAAAAAAAAAAAAACTTAAGTAGCACTTTGTAACAATGTCAAATTAACTTCAGTATTACATTTACAGTATTAAGTATAACACATTTACATTTTTAATATGTTTTGAATGCACAGTACTAAATCCATGTTATTCATGACATATACATGATACTTTTTCAGTGCTTTTATATTTTAAAGGGCTATTCATGCATTTGGCAAAAATAACAATATGTAATTGTTGGCTGATTTCATCCCATCAGTCCCACACAAACTGTGTGCACAAGCTCAGGTTTAATTCATCTCTACCTAATTCTCTCTCAGTAGGAGTCTCTGCC
The DNA here is from genome assembly GCF_018340385.1 of Cyprinus carpio. Lineage (NCBI taxonomy): Eukaryota > Metazoa > Chordata > Actinopteri > Cypriniformes > Cyprinidae > Cyprinus > Cyprinus carpio. Next base: position 16,680,192 of record NC_056577.1, read on the forward strand.
CTTTATAGCCCTAATCTTACCTGACAGATCAGAGGCGGGGACCTGAAGGATGTGTGTGTGAGTGGATGTTCATATAAGTTGTGTGAATTTATGTGCCTAGCCAGTGTCTGTCACTGCAGTGTTGTTGGTGAAAATGCATTGTGGCACTCAGTCCTCATACGCTGGGGTCATTACACACACAACACCAAGTGTGGCTCTAAAACTAATATTAAGGATTTTTAGAGAGACCTTGCTTTAATAATCAGGGATATGAGTGTGGGAATCTAGAGGCCGCCATTATTAGTTGCATTTTCCAACCTACTACTAACCAACGTAATGTTCTCACATCATCATTACAAAAACAACAACAACAACAACAACAACAAAAAAACAACAGTTCATGGCTTGTGCACTTTTTGTGTTTTGGTTCTCATCCTTTGTGTGTTTTGAACAAACCACTGTTTTCTTAAAATAAAAAGTTGCACAAACCACAAAATAAGTTTTAGTCATAAAAAGTGGAGTTTAATGTCCTTCATGGTTGCAGCTGTGTGGGGCTCTGCAAGTTGAATTGTACACCATGTACTGTAATTCTCATGTGCTTAGGTAAGACATTGACTAAACCATGCCGAGAAGCCACGGCTGTGGTGTTTTGGTGGAGGCTGGTGCTCCATGAGTCTTCTTGCATTCTGTTTGGCCCAGCTGTGTTTTTAGGGCCCTGAAACAGGCTTTGATCAGCTGGTTGCCTTAAATTCAGAATAAATTAAAAAGACAAACTCTATCTTTTGTCATGACTGTAAAAAAATAAAAAAAAAATAAAAAAAATAACACCTTGTGTGTTACAAGTTTTTTGTTTGCTCTGTTGTGTTTGTCTTACAGTAGTGCAGGTTGTACCCGTGGGCCCAGTTTGAAATTGTGTTAATAGCACAAATAAATAAATAGAACAAAGATACAAATTAAGCAATGTTTAGTTTTTTTTTCTTCAAGTTTGTAGATGTCAAGGTACACTCTAAAAAATGCTGTGTTGTTTCAATGCAACTTTGGGTCAAATATGGACAAAACATTTTGGGTTAAAAATGTAATTAAATTTTTTTTCTCAACGGTTGGATTAGACCATATTTCACCCAAAATTGGGTTGAAACAACCCAGCATTTTTTAGAGTGTACAGAAACCAAATAATCAAATGTAAAATGGCACTGCATAGTTTTCACTGTATAAATTAAATATAGATTCATTCTTGTTAAAACTTCATTCTTTTTTATTGAAGTTATTCAGTAAAGAGCAGCGAGTGACTTTATCTCTTTAATTTTTTTAGATTAACATTAAGGACCTTGACAGCAGCTGGTAAATTAGGAGCGGTCACTTTAAGAGACAATGCATCCAATAAAATGATACACATCCGATTTCTTTCTCAACTGTTTACGTTCACTTAAGCCATAACTGACAGTATTTCAAGGATACTCACCAAGATGGGCATTTCAACATAATTTATGTATTTGTCGGTTCAAGAGCAAGAAGAGGCTAAACTCATTTCGGTGATCAAGGGCTGTGAGACGCGGCTCTCTGCATGCGCGATATGCGCAAAGAACACAGGGTGCTGAATTAAGCTCTTTCACTTCTTTTTGTGCTTGCATGTTTAAACTGGCAAGGTGTATTTGTTCGTTCAGGCGCAGGAGGATGCGATGAGAGCTCGGTTCGGTGTTTGCATGTAGACTCTTTGCATGTGCACCAAACTTGAGTACTCAATTGAGTACTCGCGTCTTGTGCTTGAATGCTTTAAAATCTCCTGAATGTTTAAATTGGCAAGGCTTAAAAACGTGCAAATAATAAGCTTTCGTGACAACGTGTTAAAACATAAACCTGACATTTGACTATGTGCTGGCAGTTAAGCTACAGGGAATCTGTAAATTTGAAATCTGAGTTTTGCAACATTTTATCTTTTTGTTGTTTACCAAATAAACAGGTGTTTTCTTTCTTTTGTTTGTTTCATTTTTGTTTGTTTTTTTCCAACTTTATCTCATTCCCTCTCATATGGTTCCAGGCTATATTTTGGTGAAGTGAAGATTATATTTTGCTACTGTGGTAACATGCTCCTTAATTAAAGGCAGAACTGATATATATGCATTGAGATTGCATATTACACTGGCAGATAAGAAGGAGTTTATTTGATAAACTACAAAGAAAGCATCCATTCACATCGAAACAGCCAAGGCTACATGATGAACGGCACTAAAAGTCTTATGAATTATTCTGAATTCGCAGCAATCAGGTTTTAAAGTGGCAGTAAATCCAGTCTAAATAGGTTCATTCATTATTCTCTCTGGTGGGCCCGGGATACTTAAAGAGTGTTATGTCTGGATTGTCCCACGCTCTGCTGTGTTCTAGCGGACGATGTTCTGGCTTGACCTGATATACGGTGTGACTCGAATTATGGAGATGGAAATGTCGTCGTCATCTTGTTAGTATTCTGATGTAAGCCTGGGGCACGGGTGTCAGATGCTCTCAAAATTTACAGCTCAATTTGGAAACCACAGATACAGCTGAGCATGGCTTTGGGGTGACTTATAATGAAAATACCAATCCACATTAGCTCCATTTGCCACAAGCAAAATGTTAATATCAGAGCAGAAGAAAAAAAAAATGAGAGAGGGAGAGAGATGGAGAGAAGAGACTGAACAGAGAAACATGAGAGAGTAAAAAAAAATTGCTGTTCATGAAAGTCACACTTCGAGCATACTGACAACTTTGAAGATGGCTGAAGCTCTTTCCTGGTAGCTGGACAAAAATTTAACACATTCTTGTTTGCTGGTGAATTAACAATATCTGGCAACAAGGTTTGGGTTGAGGAGACTCAATTCAAATATATTATATTATTATATGAATATATTATCATATATTTTGTATATCATGAACGGACAGGGTATGATCTACTTTATTTAAGTTCCTGTTCCAGGGAAAAGAGACACATTTTTGGAAGCAAGTAGGATCCCTCCATTTGGTTTATCCTTTCTCTCTGCCTTCTGGCACCAACTAAATTAAAGACTTTTTGTTCCATCCTGATGTTCCACTGGGCCTTTAATGTCATGCTTATTTCAGAAGGATATGGCCACTGATTCTTACAAATAATGAAGGGAAATTAATGTATTACTGTCTGAGCACAATGAAAACATATTTATCTTCAATCTACATGTGAATTGCCCTAGCTCAAATAGTCTAACTAAATAGCGAAAACATATTTGCATAAGCTTTGAATTTAGTGTCCTCCTCAGTCTCTCTCTATTGTCATTGTTGATGGTGATGAAGTGGTACGGCTGATGTATATGATTATCTTAACTAAGACCCACAAATGAACAGAAATTGTGAATGGGCGCACTTTATTTTTTATTTTTTCTTATTGCACTATATTCTATCTTTCAATGACTTATCAATGATTTCAGATTCTCACAGTACCTCCATAAAATATATTTTGAAGAATTTATTCTTCAGTCAGTCTATAACATGCAGTTATATAGACTGTAAAAAAAAACAAATAAAAAAAAATAAATGTACTATTGTTAACTTAACAAGCTATTTCTATCTAACCTGACCTTTATAAATCACTTTCATTGGTGTAACTCAAAATTGTCAGGTTGATTTAGTTATATTAAATAATATATTTGACTTGAATGATGCAAGTTAGATGTTACCAAATTAAGTGTGTGTGTGTGTGTGTGTGTGTGTGTGTGTGTGTGTGTGTGTGTGTTTCCCTCAGCAAAATTTTAACAGTAAAACAATTATACAATACAAAACATTTTATGAAACTGCAGAAAATGTACAAGGTGAATATACACAAATGTAAAACTATTGTTTTTGGCCAACTAATATAAAACCTAAATTATTGAATTAATAATCAATAAATAAACACACAAATAAACTTAATAAAAATAATAACTTGACAGATTGCCTTGCTCTGGCATGTGACAACTTGCCCCGGCCTCCCATATATTAAACCTAAATATCAATAGATTTTAATTTGGTCACAAGAAGAGCTGTGTGGATTGGTCTTCATCACAATCTCTCTCTCTCTCTCTCTCTCTCTCTCTCTCTCTCTCTCTCTTTCTCTCTCTCCTTTAATTAGATACCCATTTTATGGTGCGACAGTCCATTTAGTAGGTTTTATGCCAGCTGAATATGGCCAAAGGGTAATTACAAGGATTATTTACTTCTGTTAATTGAGGTCCCATCTTTGAATGTGTTGTATAGGTTAATGTCCTTTTGATATATATTTTCTTTCCGTCTCCTCAGACAGGCTTGCAGTCAAGAGAGAAGGGGATCCCTGAGGGTATACAAGTCTAAAATGTTTAAATTCAGTTTGAGAAAAGGAGGCGCTGCCACCGTCTAAGTCGGTGGGTTTCAGTAAGGGGTATATTTCAGGTTCCATTTCTAAGCTTGGCCTCTAAGATGGCCCACACTGATTTCCTTCACTTCTGCTCTTTGCTTGGTCTTAGTGCTTTCATTAAACCCTAATCTGTCTCATTTGCTATGCTTCCAGGAGACATGGAAGTAAAAGAGGGAGGTGGACAGTGTTGTGGGTAACGCGTTACAAAGTAACGCGTTAGAGTACTCTAATTACTTTTTTCCTGAAATGTGTAACTTAACGCGTTAGTTTCGTGCGTAAGTAATCAGTAACTTCGTTATTTTTTAAAAAAAGTAATCCGTTATTTTAAGGAAAGGAAAATCCCGACTGCAGCCTGCTTTTTGTTAGACAGTAGGCCTAGGTCTACTGTGCCACCTGCGGATGTATCAGCGGAGCCGAAGCTCTGTGATCGTAAAGTCAATGGCTGTGATACGTCTGTGCCCTGCGCCTGACCCTGTGTGTGTGTGGGTTTTTTTTTTTTTCGAACTCCCGGCAAGATGGCAGAGAGGACAGCGTTTGGTTTATGGAAGTACGCACATTATTTTCAATTTGTCAACAAAAAAGAAAAGAACATTACGGTAAAATGCACACTCTGCGTTGGTGAAAAGCTAATGTCGACCGCCAAAAAGGATTTAATTCGGTTTGTTATCATTTTTGTTTGACAGGCAGCTGTTAATTTCTGTTAGATCGTTCGCTGGCAGGTTGTTCATCATTTCTAAATGGATTTAAATCTGCAAGCCTGTTTAAGGTTGTGTTTACAAGTAAGCATACTTGTACTTTGATAACTGCATTATTTAAAGTTAAAGAAAAATCAGGAGTTATCTTGTGGTGCTCATAATATACAGTAGCCTAGGCTACCCGGGCTGGGTAGGTGCGAATTTTGATTAATAATATGTTCTGTGATAATAAATAAATAAAAACGCCATGTGGAATAGCCTATTGCTGACTGTCTTTCCTGTTATTGTTATCCTGCAGTGTTAATTTAGTCGGATTACTGACGTTATTCATTGTCGGGAGTCACGACTTCTAGGTGCATTTAAAGGGGCCGGGGGCTGTGTCTGTCATGTGTGAGCCGCTGCAAACGGCTTTTAATTTTTGGTAACGCATGAGTACTCTAACGCGTTACTTTTATGAATAGGTAACGCTGTATCATAACTGATTACTTTTAATTGATGGTAACGTTGTAACCTAACTAACTACTTTCCAAAGTAACTATACCCAACACTGGAGGTGGATAATGAATTGAAAAGAAAATGTGAAGTTACATATGTTTTTTCCCCTGCTCTTTAAATGACCCTTGTCTCCACATTCATAGCTGTTTTAACAGTCTTCCTAATAGGAATTTTAAATCACAAAACTGCTAACCTGCAGGTTAATAAAAATTCTAGTTTGGTAATCTTATATCTGTATTTAATTTGATTTCAAGAACCTCTTTAAAATGTGTTTTAATTCTGAAAAATTTACATGTGCCGTGTAAAAAGGGAACTTGAATTTCCAGCTGTCAGAATAATGAATTAGACAATTTCATCTCTATAATCTTCTGACAATCTCCCGTTGTACTTTCCTGTCACAGTTATACATTAAAGTAATGAATTACCTAAATATATAAAATGTTTTACATGGTTTTGTAGCTTTGTAATGTTGGTAGGGTCTCAAAATACTGTGTGTTATTACATCATAAAGATAATGGGTCCTGACAGTACAAAACTTGGGCAATGTCTAATTTGAACTATGACCTCCTAATATTTCTTTGAACTATTGTGTTGCATGTAGTGGTCAACCAATATATAGCCAGGGCCAATACATTAGCCAATATTTGCCATTTTTAATTAGTTTTCTGTTTCTTTTCTTTTTTTCAGTTTTTCTCTTTCATTTTTAACAATATTTTCTGTTTTGTAGATAAATGTCGTGAATGGTACTTTTATTTTGACAGTGATGAGAATGTCTCTGTTATGTACTGTAACCCTCGTTCCCTGAAGGAGGGAACGGAGACATCACGTCGGTGACCGATGAATTTGGAATCTTGCCAGAGAGACCAATTTACTTTGAGTGTAAACTAAACGAGCCATGAGGCGCCATGATCCAGCACCCAGGAGGATGCAACACTTATAGTAGAGTGAGCTCACAACCACAATACAGTGGGCTATCCTCTGCTTGGCGACTGCATTCCCCTTTTGCGGGCCTCCGTAACAAACAAATAGCTGTTCTGAGGTCCTGAAGCTTTTTTTTTTGTCCGGTCCACGTACAATCTTAATGCACGGATGAGACAAACAAAGCTAGGGTTGGGTCTGCCTCCTCTGGGGGCAGTGCTTGCAGGTTCACCACCTGATCCCTGAAGTGAGTAGTAGGAACCTTGGGCACATAGCTGGGCCAGGGCCTCAGGGTAACCTGGGTGTTAGCTGGCCCAAACTCTCTTCATGACTGAAAATGTGTGCAGGTCCCCTACCCTCTTAATGGAGGACAATGCAACCAGGAGCAGAGTCTTTATTGAAAGAAACTTTAGCTCAACTGACTCCAAATGTTCAAATGAGACTCACTGTAGTGCTTTGAGCACCAGAAACAGGTCCCAAGAATGTATAGGGGGAGGTGATCTGATGACCAGATTAGCTTCCCCACCGTTCTCCCCTCCATGGGGTCATGCATAGCGGAAATAGCAGCAATGTAAACTTTAAGGGTGGAGGGAGATAACCTTTGCTCCAACCCTTGCTGCAAGAAGGAGAGCACGACTCTGATCTGACATTTTCAGGGGTCCTCTCGACAAGAGGAACACCCCTCGATGAACAGGTTCCACTTCAAGGTGTAAGTGTGTCTCATATAGAGTGCTCATGCCGAAGTGATGGTATCAGCTCCGTGAACCAGGTCTGAGTGGGCCAGTAGGGCATCACATGCAGGACTTGCTCCTCGTCCTCTCTGACTTTGCACAGTGTCTGTGCGAGAAAGCTCACTGGGGGAAATGCATATTGTGTAGGCCCTGAGGCCAGCTATGTGCCAGTGCATCCTTGCCGAGTGTTCACTCGGTCAGGGAGTAGAACAGTGAGAGGTTTCTGGAGAGGCAAACAGGTCTACCTGAGTGACTCCAGAAATGTCTCCAAATCAGCTGGACCATCTGGGGATGGAGTCTCCTTTCTCCAGGGAGTGGAGCTTGTGACAGTTCGTCAGTTGCACGTTTGAGCAGACCCGGAATGTGAATGGCACAAAGTGACCTCAGATGCTTCTGATTCCAAAGCAGGAGGTGGCAGGCGAGTTGAAACATACGACAGGAGGGCAGACCACCTTTTCGGTTGATGTAAGCAATGGTCACAGGGTTGTCTGTACGGACCAGTACATGCCTTGTAAGCATCCTATGGGAAGGTTCAAAGCAATGTGGACTGCTAACAACTCTAGGAAAATGATATGCCACTGCAGTTGGGGGCCCGTTGACACCCCCAAGACTACTTGCCCGTTTTACGTGGCACCCCAGCTCGTGATGGAGGCATTTGTGTGTACCACAGCATGCCTCAAGACCTGTTCTAGGGGCACTCCTGCCTGAAGAAATGTGAGGTCTGATAACGGAGTGAAGTTTTGGAGGCAGGCCCGGTGTGACTTGGACCCAATGTGTGAGTGCCGTGCTTCCTAGAGCATGCTGAACTCGTTCTCTGAAGACAAACAAAGCTTGGCGGGAGCAGAACAACGTTATCACTAGGCTCCGAAGTGAAAAGCTGAGTATGTGGTGCATCTGCTGCCTATTTATACTCACGCTTCGATCAGCAGCAGCTGGATGCAATCATAGCATAGCAATGTGCATTGGCATGCAATCATAGCATACCAATGTGCATTGGCTTGTTTATTTTACACTCGAAGTAGAGTGGTCTCTCTGGCGAGATTCCCAATTCATCAGTCACTGATGTGACGTCGATTCGTCAGTCACTGAAGGAACTCCGCGTATAAGCACAGATGCACAACAGCTCTAAGGAATTTTAATTAGTTTACATTAGTCTTTGAATACCGATTAATTCAACAAACCTTGCAAACTTTGGCGAATCCAGTGAAAGACCATATTGTATCCTATATAAAAACACATGTAGCTTACACTGTGTGTGACAGTTCTTCTGTGCAAATGATCCAAGCTGTGTAAATTGAATATGAACAGTCAAGTTTGCCTGTCATTGGACGTGCATGAGCAAGCAATTTAAAACTATGCTGTTTTAAAACCAGTTTACCGCTTTGTAATGTACTGTATTGTAAAATTAGCAATTGCCCGACCTTTCTTTTAAAATAATCTCTATCCAAGACTGTTGCTTACAATATCTCTATATTTCCAGTTTCTTTATTGAAAATTACGTAATTAGATCACATAATCAACAAGTTTCCATTTAAAGTATAAATCTTTTTTTTTTTTTTTTTTGCAGAGTTTTTTTTAAGTAATTTTTCCCCAAATTCATTCATTTTCAAATTATTTATTTCTAATTATTTTAGTAAATATTATGAAATATCAAATTAATTTAATTGCAGCAATTGTTATGCTTGCATTATATGAATTTGTGGAAAATAGGCATTGGATGCCCCCGTTAAATAAGATATAGTACTGTATGATGTATAGGGCCGTCATAGTGGAATTCCCCCCGTTGATTCCCCACAAACATTTTTACTGTGGACTTTTGGACAAGCTGGACAAAGTCTGTCAGAATATCAGGGCAGCAGTTTTGTCCTGCTTTTTTACTCAGGTCACAGGCTTGAAGCATTAATAGCCTTAAGCATGTCTGTTTCAGCTAGGTTGGATAGTGAAATTTCTGACACAATGCTCTTTTAAATGGATACTGTTACAACTCAGCTTCTACTCAACCCCCTTTCCTTTCATTTCCACCTTTCATTCAGTATCGTCTCTCAACCCTCGAGGAGAAGCACTGCTCCACTCAAAGGGCCAGCGCATATCTGACATCAATTATGGGATTACTATGCTCTAATACTCAACTTTTTCTTACCATGAATGTGTCCGAAGGAAGGTGTATTTTTTTCTATTGCTGCTATGGTTTCAGGCACTCTCCCCAACCCAGAATGGGCCATGTCAGGCAGAGCAGTGTGGACAGGACACAATCATCCAAATGAGTTTGACAGATAGAGTACAATACACCTTGACGCTAAGTGAGTCCAACTCTGGCCAACATTTAACCCCTTGGTCTTGTCTGTTTAGCCGACAGAGGTCTGAAAGTGGAAGCGAGGAGTATGTGTGACAGTGTGAGGACTATGTTAGCGCATGTGGGTTATGTAGAGCACTTTTGGTCTGGTGTTGTTAGCCTTAAGGCTTTAGCTAATGGGCCACCCAATTCCCAGCAGGCCCTGGGTCTCCAAGCAGCTAGGCATTGGTGGCCCCTCTTCATTTATGATGAGTTTACCTCTTGCTTATGCCAAAAGCCAACAGCTTTCATTCATCATCAAATAAACTCTTAATATCACCACCATTCATCTTTACACACACACATACTGTATGCAGGGTCCTATGATTTCCGTGATGTAGAAAACGAGGACAGAATTAAGGAATACAGGTATAAAAAGGACTGTATAATGCAATTTGTTACAAAATTTGGCAAAATTTGGATGAATAAATCAAAAGCAGGGCTGTACACGTTATCTGATTGTGATATTGATTAGTGTCTGTGAATATTAAACTGCAAAAAGACAGCTATTTGAATTTGAAATCTACATGTTCTATGTGTCTGTCTGAATGAGCGGCAGAGTTTCGTCTATTACACATATTTAAGCAAACAATGCATGTGATGGTTTCAGTGTCTGCTGTCTCACTATATCAGAGCACTGAACTTAAGAACTACCGTACTAGCTATTAATAAGCAGCAAATTGAAAGTTTATTGAGGAAAACTCTTAATTAGTAGTGAATATGTTCCCTAATCTTAAGTGTAATAAATTCCATTTCACAGGGCACTATTATTAAATTTTTTATCAATTATTAAACTTAATATTTATTAATTTAATTAATTTGTTATCCTGTATGATTATTACAATTTAATTAAATCATTAAAATGGAATTTGGGGAAGATAAAACAGGGCCCTATATATGCAGTAAACATGGGAAAATGTTAAATTTGCTACTTGAAAGAGGAGGTCATGGGGCTGTCCAGTTGAAAAATGATTCTGATCGTCACCTCAAATATCTGTGGGATGCAAATTTTAATTTCACCACAGCTTGTCCATCTCTTGTATTATTTTGTATAAATCCAGTTTTAAAATTCATAGCTACTGTCTATGTATCACGGAGTGGCTCACGGATCGGTCTGGGACACCAGTGGCGGTGATCTGCAAGCTTTTATTCAGCGCATTCTACCAAGGGCACTCTGCAGACATCCATTATATCCAGACCTTTACCTAATGCATTCTTTTGTGAGTGACGCCCTTTTAAATGCTGCTCATAATCTCCTTTCACTCTCTGTATTGATATCTAGCTCTGGGCTTGTTATCTCTGCATATAAACACGGGTAATGACAATCTGCGCATTTACAGGAGCAAGGGGAAGTGGGGCAGCAGACACTCACTGCTCCATTAGCATGTGAACGTAACAGCATGCAGGCCTGCGCAGTATCGCTACAACTGCTGTCCCCTCTCAAGGTCATTGCTGATGGTCTCGTTCAGGTGTGGAAGCGTCATATTGCCTTTTGTTGTTGTAAACTAAGTGACAGTAAAGAATGTGTTCGCTCTTAGGCAAGTCTGAAGCATCGAGAAGTTTTCTGACCTCTCAACTGTAGAACAATAAAAGTTTGTGTGATTTTTATGTACTTACCTTATGTTATTACTGGATCTTCTGGTGAAACGACAGACTTCTCTGTAGTGAGCCATGCCCGACTTCTTCAATCATTTACACCGCTTAATCACAGCCCTAGCAAGTTTGCATTCATCTGCATCAATTTTGGAGTGAAATTCTCACATTTCCAACAACCAATTGGTCCAACTGAGTGCCCGCTCTACATTTTTCTCTTGTTTAATAATTTGTTACACTCAGATGCATGTCACACTACAAAATGTTTTTTGTTTTTATTTTTTTGTATGTACCCCCACAGTAAGGTTTAAATACCCCTTCATCATCACTAAACCAGAAATGTGTTATTCAATTTCGAAGTAAGAATTGACGTGTCTACATGGTGGCTGTCACACTTGCCTACTGTTAGGAGCAAGGAATGAGGAAACGAGGGATTTCAGACAGAACTGACTTTAATAATCCACAGGAGAAAACATGTAGCACAACAATGTTTAGAACCGACAAACACAGATTGCATAGACTGGGGCTAAATACACAGGATAATTGGAAGACACAGGTGTATGGGATGACTAATTAAACTAAACAAGGAAAGGAACAAGACAAAATGAAAAAAAAACAGGAACAAAGACAGGGGCAAAACACAACAAAAACAGGTCCATGATCCTGACATATCGCCCCCTCCCGGAAGGCGCGTCCTCACTCCGTAGACAACAACAGAGGGGGGGATACGGATGAGAAGTGAGGAGGAGGCTCGGGAAGAGGATGGACACCCGGGAAAGGGCCGGCAGACAGAGTCCAGAGAGGAGACGAAGGAGGGAGGAGCAAGGGAGGAGACAGGAGGGACTTGGAGCAGGAGGAGTCCAGCTGGACCCAGGCCACAGCCATAATGACGGCCCACGGTGGAGCCGATGGAGGGAGGAGCAGTTGAGGAGGAATGGCCGTCAACTCCAGGAGGCCGATCAACGGCTGTGGAGCAGGTGGTGGAGGAGCCTGAGGCGGAGACTGAGAGCTGATGAGCCTGGGCGATGGGGAGGATCCAGAGGTCCTAGGCAGAGCTGATGGTGCTGGTGACTGACACGAAGATGTGAATCCAGGAGGCCGCGGTGGAGCTGGAGGGACAGAGGTCTGAGGTGGAGCAGAGGGGATGAAGGAGCCTGATGGAGCCGGAGGGACGAAGGGATGAGGAGAAGCCAGAGTAGTGGAGTCCTGAGGTGCAGGATGGTCAACGCCAGACCAAGGCGGAGCCAAAGGAACGTGGGAGCCTGGCGGAGCTAGTGGACTGCTGGGTCACAGTGGAGAGGACGGAGCTAGGAACCATGGTGGAGCCGACAGGTCAACTGGCCAAGGCGGAGTCCAGGTTTTGGAGGTAGAGTCAAGGGAAACTCCAGCCACGGTGATTCTGGAGGATGGCAGTACAGCAGCGCTTGCACTGCATAGATGTTGGGCTGAGGACGAGAAGAGGGGCTGCCAGATAACAGTGGAGGAGGAGGCAGGAACGGGTGGGAGTGCGGGCATTCATGTGCCTCCAGGCACTGGGGGCTAAACTCTGGATTAAGAGCCCCGTCTAGGCTGAACACGGGAACAGGATTGAGGGCGCTTTCTAGGAGTGGGCAATGGAGGGGGCTCTGGACTGGATTCGGGTGCTGGAGCCTTCTCCTCTTCATTTTGGCACTTTTGCCGTGCCATACTCAGCTCACCCTCAGCTCACCCTCAGCCGCCGTGCAGGGCGTGGAGCTCCTCTCGACGCTCACACCATTCATGGCTTTCTCCCTCAAGGTAGATGTTATTGCCGGCTCACACACCTTGACTGACATTATCAGCTGTTCTGGCTCCACGGCGATCCTCAGCACTGTTGCTCCATTAGCGGTGGGCTCAGGCATGTGCGCCGCGCATCGGGGAGATGGTGGGCTGGGCTCTGGGTCAACAGTGTCCACTCCACAAAGGCAGAGAATTCCACTCGAGGGCCATCTTCGGACTCTGCATGTGGGGTTGAGGCTGGCATCATAGAACACACAGAGCGCATTGTCCAGGTAGGTGGTGAGATGGGCAATAGCCAGAAACAGTCTGGTATGACCCTAGAGGGATTTTTCCCTTCTGCTCCAGCTTGAGGAGGATGTATTCAGGGCGGGTGAAGGGATCCATAAGGGAAACACTACGGAAACAAAAAGCGATAAACAAAACGGAGCGTTATCTAAATGTCAAGAGCACAGTAATGTAACGCGATAGCGCATCCATGTAATGCGTGAGCACGAATCTCTCCACTTGCATGGAAATTTCCTTTGCTCTCACACAAAACGGGACATGCTCTTTAAAATATACAGTGTTCTCTTATGAATTCTCACTCAAATATTGCATGTGCACACTCAAAATTTGTCCTTGCATCATTGAAGACAAGAAGAGCTTTTTTAATTCAGGTGATGAGTAGGCTTATCCCACTAAATGGAAGCAAGCTGATTATGGTCAGCCTTCTTTAGTTATTTATTTTATTATTTAATAGTTATTTGAGTTAAGTTTCTAATGTAAAAATGTATTTATTAAATTATCTTATTATTTTTTTTTTCAGTGCATTTGTATTTTGTTGTTTTTGTATATAGTTCTACAATAAAAGCGTATCAACCAGGCCCGGGTTAATATTGTCCCATCAAAGATGAGCAACCCCACAACCCCCCAAATAAAACCCAACCATTTTTAAACTCTTTTTAAACAAATAATAATTTAAAGCCTTTATTATTTTTTAAGTCTGCCAAAATTCACTTTAAATGTTCACTTTCATTCATGAACAAGGGAAATATATTGTCTCCTGGTGGAAAACAAAGACTTATTACATGAATTTACCATTATATCCAGTAGATGGCAGCGGAGGATCACTCATTACGAAAGTGTGTATAGCAGAAAAACAAAAGTTATACATTTTGAATGGATTATAGCCTAGAAAGCTGACAAAGCTCCTTAAAAAGCTGCCACTCTTTGTTCATCACAATATCACAAAGTTCATTTATGACCAATTAATCTCTCTACACTGCGCGATCAATCTATTATTTAGATTGTGTATACACGCCGTATGTTATAATGAAAGGTTTCGATTGTATAACTCAGCACGGGACAAAAACTGGTGTTTGTTGCAGCCTTAAGTTATGAAACAAAACCAGCATGTACTGTCATGAGGATGATGAAAATGTTTTCATTTGAGTTGATTTCAAGTGTTTTTCTTGATTGAATATGTACAATTTATCATGTGGCAACATCTAATTTATTTGATTTTATTCAACCCAAAAATATTAACCAATACATTAGGTTACAGTGATAAAATTAAAATTAAGGGTTAGATGAGGTAGAAATAGTTCCCTAAGATAACATTTGCTTGTTAGCGCTTCTTAATAGTGTACCATAGATTCTACAATGTTTGTTTGTTTGTTTTTTCTCATTATGCTTATTTTGGTAATTTTGCAGCCACCATCTTTTAAGGTAGTGCCCCAGCCTGGTCCCTCTATTTAAAATGTTCTAGACACACCCCTGGGTGAAAATCAACACCTAACTATGTGTTACTTGTAACTCATACTACACTGGAAATAAAATTAAAATTATTCCAATTATTCACTTTCAAAGTAAAAATTAATGTGGGGTAAAAAAAAAAAAAAAAAAGCTTCCACTCTCTTTAATGAGATACATGAGCTTGTTTGTCTTTCACAGTTTTTCAAAGTTTTGACAGTACTAATCATAGAGAAACTTCCTGAAAGAAAGATCTAATAGCAAATTTATTTATAAATGAAATCCAGTTGAGACATTTAACAAAAGTAAAGTCATTAGTAGTTTTTGTATAGCAGAATTTAATTATCATCAAAGTTGAACAATTATGAAATATCAGATATGAGAGAACCAGACCCAAAATACTTTTTCTTTAAATAAGGGAATGTGTTTAGTCATTACCTTTTTTCGATTGCAATTAATCATTAGAAAAGTTGTTCTGATAATCTGGATTTTTTTTTTTTTTTTCATGAGCAGCAGTCTCTTATAAATGGCAACAGGCTTTAACACCATAGCAGCACTCTGCACTGGATCAAGATGAGCTGGGCTTGTTGACAGGTTCATTAGTCTGTGTTCAGATCTATCAGTTGACCTTCTCGAGCTATGGATGCCCATCTGACAAATAAAACAGAGCAATGGAAATCAAAACTCATGGGCAACACTACTACATTCCCAAATTCAAATAATTTCTGTGCTTTGCCAGTAGCTCTGGATTTTAAAGGGATTTTTATATATGCTAGGCTTATAGATATAACCTTTCACCCAGTCAAACTCTTACTTAACCATGACATACATCATGAGTTATTGATAACGATTCATCAGGAGAATCATTGCTACATTCCTGACATGAATGCGACACAATAAGCCGAGGTTGTCTGCTTAACAACAGCAGCAGCATCACTTATTGACCCACTCTTTACTCCTCTCCACCTCCCTTTGTTTAGCCTTGTATGTATCCTCGTTAGGGTTGCATAAAGATTAAGGAAACAAGCACGTCATAACTCAGTTCCTAGCCCGGGGGGGGAGCAGCAGCCAGCACTAGAGCAGGGTAATCTCCTATCAGTGTGGCGTTCTCATTTGGCTTAAGAGATAGGACGTTTTTATAAGCAGCACCTCCGGTTACAGGCAAGATTTACATACTGAAGATGATAAACTCATTCTGGCACCTGTGTAATTCGCTAATGACACATAATTTTAGCATGAACTGACTGCAAAAGAGAGAGAGAGAGAGAGAGCGATAGAGGGAGAAAGAGGGAAAATTCTGTAACTTGACAGGAAAGAAGCCGCCATCCTTTTAGCACGGTGTTTCTGCAAACGCTTGCACAGTCTTGACAGGTTGTTTTAACAGTGACTTTCTTTAATTAGGTGTGCTCACTTTCGGTTTTATTTGCTAAGATCACGGAAATGCCTGAAGATGGGTAGATTTAATTAAAGGAGGTTGATGAAAGAACAAAGCCCTCACCATCTTGCAAGTGTATCCTCTGATAAAACTATGCCAAAGACAGGCCTAGCAGGGGAACAACTGTCACACAGACACAAAGATAAGATTCATTTTCTTTATTGGAACATGAAATAAGATAGATAGGAAAAAAGTGTTTTTATCCATTTAGTGGTGACAAAATCTGTTTGGTTACCAACATTATTATGTTAAGTAGAAAAAAAGTACTGATACAGATTTTCATTTCATTTTCATTTTGGGTGTACGATCTCTTTAAACCATTTTGTTGTTGTTGTTGTTGTGGTTCAAGGATTGTAATATTTTGGACTCAATTCCTGCTGTGAGCATTATTTCATGCTTGTAATAATTTATAAACATAGAATGCTATCATCTGTTTTTTTTTTTTTTTTTTTTTTTCTGTGAAACATCATATTCTGTCAAAGCACTGTCAAAACCACAAAATGGGTTGCCAGCTAATTTCTTGAATTTTTTTTTTTTTGAGTTCAAACTCAATGGTTTTGTATAACATATAAGTTTTACTTTTGGAAACAAAGTGCAGGTTTTATTGTTATTGAGAATATGAGGATCTCATTTGCCTGCGTCCTCATTCCACTAACCACAATACACCTGTGATTCTGTGACTGTGAATCTGCGAGAGTCATCCACATCCTCATTATGCATTCTTATCTCCTTTCACTTGAACATTTGCCAGATGGCACATCCATATCAAAAGATAATAATGATGTACTAAGGAAATTAAGACTTTATTAAACTCTATTTTATGTGGAGAAAAAAGGGGGAAATCAAAATACATGGAAGCATTAGTTGATCCCTGATGATCCCATCTGAGTGTTGTAAGAGGTGAATCTCTCTGTTAGAGATAAGTACATTTACGAGGCGAACAATTTAACGCATTAATATGAGATGTAGCCTAAGCATGCTAATATAACAGGGTGCTTTCCCATTCCAATAATGGAGAAAAATCAAAGATGAAAATATTCATGTTCATGTTGCAGAACACTAGTCATTTAGTTAGTTGTGCAAGCCTCATTGTCACCTTCATAATTGTTTGTTTAGGATACTGTTAACGGCTAAACATTATTTATTTATTTATTTATTTATGTACTTTTAAATATATATCTCCCAGCCCTTTCATAAAATAAGGACTTCAGAGTTTCCACTTTTGTAAATTAAATCCAAACTTCAGGCACTTCAAAAACATGTCAGACATTTCCCGGTGGAAACAAAAGGACAGTTAAAATGAAGAATGTTGTTCTTTGGTATGTTTTTCTTTCACTTAACAACCTGCACTCTAGGAGAGCTCTAGGTTCTTGTTTATCCACCGATTATGGCTCTCAGCTCTCTGTCTGTTTAAACAGGCTGATTGATGGAGATGATTGGCAGGCACCACTCAAAAGTTCACTACTGAAAATAAGCTTCAAGAAAGGCAAGTGCACCATGTGTGAATTCAGAAGTCTGAAAAACAGACCCAAAGTAATTTCACTTGCAAGTGAAAGAACAAAAAGCTAATATGTAAGTGTAAGCTGATAAGAGGGCAATCCAACAAGACAAGCTGATACACTGTATGTTTCAGAGTGAACCACAGCAAAGTGATCTTTTCACACAAGCTCCATCTCTGCAAGTGTTGTAAGTCTGAGTAGCTTATAGCATAGCATGCACCATATTCATTTAAATTAATATATTAAATAAATCAAGCATGAACTTTTCCCCATTTATGTTCCTGTAATATTTAACTTTTCTCGTGCAGATTAACACATTATATCATACAAAATAAA
Organism: Cyprinus carpio; assembly: GCF_018340385.1. Lineage (NCBI taxonomy): Eukaryota > Metazoa > Chordata > Actinopteri > Cypriniformes > Cyprinidae > Cyprinus > Cyprinus carpio. The sequence goes on from NC_056577.1 coordinate 16,698,069, forward strand.
TAAAATCTACGCATATGTATTTCCTTCTATTATGTTTTGTTTTTGAAGATGAATATATTACTCACAACTTGAAAACTGAAAATGTGGTGTAGTTGATTGTTTCATATTTAAGTTCTCTATCGCTACTCTAACCTAGATTGCATTTCAAATACCTAGATAATGTCCGTGATTTATTTCCAATGCAAGAGCTTTTCAAGATACTGGAGGTGTTGAGCCGAGATAAAAATGGCCCCTGCAATTGGAACAAGCTGGCCACAAATTGAGCTGTCTAAATCTCAAACATGCCATGATTAATCTGTTTGGTTAAAAAGGTGCAGATTTGCATGGCAGCAGAGACAGAAAGTGAAGAGGACAAAAGTGCTTTTAGATTTCTGTACGAAAGTGTAGAACTGTGAGATGGGGAAATGGAAAATGAGGTGGAGCCATTATCAGCCTCTCTTCCAGTTCAGTACAAGCTGCGTACTGTTAGTCAGGTAGCAGGTGTTCCATGAGGACTGATGTCCTAATTTTATGACCCCTCGGTTTTTTAATGACCTTGATTTAAACTGCAAGGGTGTTCTTGGGCATCTTGTACTGTTCTAAATAGCAGATTAATCATTAACACTTTAACCTTGACTTAGACAACATGTACAGCCCCCACTTCTGATCAGGGTCTCATTAGCACCCTGAAGATGCTGAAATTTGACCAAGTTTGGTGTTTAATTGATCTAATTATCTCATCTTCCCTGCAACAACATCTGTTCTGTACTAATACAGTCACACATACGGTGTGAAGAATGTGATTTAGGGTCTTTTGGAACTTCATGCCACATTCTGAATAACTCATTTCAACACGCAGTCAGCAACACGCCCAAATACTTAGATTGTTTTGCTCATCTATCACAGGAAAGGGAGTGGATTACACCTAATGAAGGTGCTGATGATAGCTGAGACACGGGTGCTGAAACAGGGTTGTGCTTCCTCAGCTGCAAGTGAGTCGAGCCATCTGGATCTGATCTGGATAAGGCTGCAGGACTCTCAGTAATCGCTAGAGTAGCTCAGGTAAACTATCACAGATGTGAGATAATTGCAAGGAGCGGGCTTTCAAAACAACATCATTTGGGGGAGTTGCAAACCTTCGAGCCTCTGCACCATTGAGGCTTATAAGAAAGTGAGAGTGGAAAACATTTTCTTAGTAGCTCATTTTATTGCACTTTTTTTTTTTTTTTTGGAACTTTCAGAGGCTTTGAAGGAAATTAAAATGTGCTCTGGTTTTAATATCTTGCTGAAAAAAAAGAAAGAAAAAAAAAACATCTTAAAGGCACAATATGTAAGACTTTTTTTATTAAAATATCCAAAAACCACTAAAACAGTGTTATATATTTTGCTGACTTATGTACTTACATTATCCCAAATGTTTCGAAGAATGTTTAAATACAGATAAATAAGCAATTTTAACTAGTGACACGAACCATGTCCGTAATGTAATTGTGTTGCTTGCCAGTGACGTCATAACCCCTCGATTTTGTAGAAAACATGGAAACACCAAAGACGCTTTAATATGTTGTGCGTTCTAATAGACCAGTGACGACTGCACAGAGTAGCATTATAACAGAACTTTCAAATGTATCAAGTATGATAAAAGCTCCGCTGCTTTTGAGCCGCTTGTCACGCTTGTTCAGCAGCCTCGTTTCACTTCGATGGCTTTCAGCCTCACCCTGCTTCATTCTACTACGTTAATAAATCATTAGCTCATCCATGAACATGATTTCTGCCCGAGTCCCATCGGATTGCATCGGCTGTGGGGATGAAGACGACAACTTCCATGATTTCACACTTAGTCACGCCGTCATCAAACTACACTACCTAGTCTTTGTTTATTTTGAATACGCGCCCTCTAGCGGCAAAAAATTACATATTGTGCCTTTAAATAAGCTGATCTCATGCCGGCCGAGCTTGGTTTTGCTTTTCTTTGTTAATAGCATTATTTAGTGTTAAGCTTATGATAATTTGTCAACAACCATGAGCCTGCTAGTTTTAAAATAAATTAACTTTGTTGGCAGCATTGTTCAGTAAACCCAATAAATTCAGTAAACCCCTCTTGTTGTTCTAGGTACTGTACAGTACTGTTGCATTTAAAGTATATCACTGTTCTGGCAGACTCATGTCATAACTATCAACATGGGCGTTAATCATAATTCAGGGAGATGGGTCTTGTCTTAAAAAAAAAAAATATTATTCAAGAACAATTTGTCCAAACTAAGAGCTCATTGAGTGATAAGAACAAAAGCTTGAGAAAATTTCAGCTCTTATGATTATATAGGTCAGGCCAGGTAAAGCAAGCAGTCACACTCTGCTGCAGCTGCAACACTAATACAGTATTTTCTAAAACTTGCTTGTTATCAATTCAAGGGCAAAATCATCTTGTTAATATTTTGGTATTGTTTACTGAGCTCTATAACTTTATATATTTATATATGTTCATTTGACCTGAATAGCTTCTACAAAGCAATTAGACAGGAATTAGCCAAAAACAACAACAACAACAAAAAAAAAACAAACAGACATAGATGTAAACAGGTACTTAAAAAATAAAAGCAATTTTGATTAAATTAGTAGCAATATACCTCTGGTACTGTGTCACCAGGGTTTTTTTTTTTTTTTTTTTTTTGATTTCTCCCTAGAATATCCTCTTCCTATCAGCATGATTGGGGTTTGGAGCATTTTCTCTGATCATGTTAAAGCAGACAGCATGTGACAGCAGGGGATGAAGATTCAATATGATCAGTGAGAAAACCAGTAGGAGAAACCAAGACAGTTGGATTCAACCCATGTGCATTAGAGAATATTTTCTATAATTGTAAATAATTGGTAGCTTTGCAGAGAAGTGACACCGATGCCAAGTAATGCCAGGCTACATGGTTGGATATTCTAACTAATTGGCTCTTTAAAACAGGCTAGGCATTTTTAAGGTCCTTAAATTGGTCCTCTTCCCTTCAGAGAGCAGTTTGCTTGCCAAAACTAATTAGACCATTGCTGATTGTTTAGAAACCCAGAGAACACTAAGGCAAACCAGACGACAGAGAGAGGAGCGAAGCCAGGAGCTGACTTACCATAGCTCAGCTGGGGAGAGAAGCAAAATGTTGCTTATTAGGTACAAACTTAGTAAAGGATTCACAGCAAGGCCCGAAGAGCTGTTACAACGTGCTGGGCAAGACTTAAAACCGAACACATAACTCCTTAATGTGTGCGTATGTGCCCTGTGTAGCCTTGATTTCTCTCTCTTGTTGTCTCGCTCTCCATTTTTAGATCCAGACTGAGTAAATGTGGCCCTAACTCTGTAGAACAGTAAAGAGAAGTAGTTGAAGTGGCTAGATTAGCTTATGGTATTCACAGTATTTAGCTGTGTCTTTGAATATGCATTTATCTGGCATTCTCACATTCAGCCAGGGCTTTGACAGTTTTTTGACCTCTGACCTCTGCTCTCATCTGGGATCGACAGTGTCTCTGTTTCCATTTATTTCTAAAATTACCATACTTATTATTCACAGCCTGCTGCAGTTGGAGTGAGGAAATTTTCCAGTGTTATTTTAACTAAATGTATTTCCCCCCACTAATTCCTCACAGATGTAATATTGTTAGATATTAAGTCATATTGAAAGACACAATATTGCTGTTGTGAGATATAAATTCAAAATTAGAAGAGAAAAAGTCAAAATTAGGAGGAGCAAAGTGGCAATTGTCAGATAAAGAAATAGCCCTAATTACAAGATATAAAACAGCAATTACAAGAAATAGTTATTACAATTACAAGAAAAAGTCATTATGAGACACGACGTTGCTGTTCTGAGATACAAATTCCCAATTATGAGGTGAAAAGTCAGAATTAGGAGTTATAAAGTAACAATTATAAAGTCATAATTAAGAGAAATAGTCAGAAATGTGAGATACAATGCCACAATTACAAGAAATAAAGAAGAAAAGTGAAATTACAATGAAGTTATATTATGAGATAGGAAGTCATATTGTGAGACACAAAGTTGCTACTGCAAAATATAAAGTCATAATTTAGAGGAATAAATTCACAATTGTGATATATATAATCACAGTTAAAAGACATAGTCACAATTAAAAGAAATAACGTTACAAGTGTGAGATATAAAGTCGCAATTGTGAGAAGTAAATTCAAAATTGACAAGTTTCTTTCTTGTAATTGAGATTTTATTTTACACAATTAACTTCCCAATTCCCACAACAAAATCCAATTTCCTGGTATACAGTTGGTCATGAGGTTCTGGTTTAAATGTGATGTGGTACAGCCCAGACTGCACATAACATTGAAAGGATTATTCTCAGGTACAGAGGAAGACAGAGAGAGAGAGAGAGAGAGAGAGAGAGAGAGAGAGAAGGATCAAATGAGAGAACAAGCCAGTGTCCTAGTAGCCTCATTCTCCCTACTAGTAGAGCATGTCCCAACTGTTGTCAATTTATCAATGTAACGTGCACTAGTGGGCACAGTTTGAGCCTCCATTAGGGCAGGTGCCTCCATCCATCTTCGCCTCACTCTCTTACTCTACCTTGTCAAGGGAAACTAAATGGAGCTTTTGAAGAAATGTAAACAACCCTCAGTGGACGATCATTGCGTCCAGCCCTCAGCAGATGGGAGAAGTTCCGTTTGGTTGTCTCAGGCTGCTGATGAAAGGTTCTTTGGAGCCTGCATATGTCTTTTGTCCTGTCAAACCATTTTTCTTGATGAAAATGTTGCTATTTGTTTGTAACATTGTATTGCAAACAAAGCATATATTTATTTGTATATATATGCACAAGTATATAATGACTTCTTTTAGCCAATTTGAATGCTCTTTGAGTATCTAGGTTGCTTTTCCCAGTGGGCTTTTCATACATGAAGTTGTAACATTAGATTACATTTTGTCCTCAGATGTCAAGCCTGTTAGCAGGAGGGCATAGCAGTGTTCAAGGAAGACTGAATCTACATCTCACATAGGCATGTTGAACAGAAACTTGTTCTTTTTATTCCTTATTATTAAGTTACTTACTTCCAATTTTTACCCTTGGGCTTTTCTCCATTCATTTTGCTACTCTCAAAGCTGTGCAGTCAGGGGTAAATATGACAAGCTTTTAATTAAAACAGAAAGAAATTAAACTAGGATGAGGTAGATTTGAATCACTTGGATGACAATGATTAGACATGTCGCCAGCACTGGGCTTTGTCAGGAGAACGAACCACATGTTTAGTTTTTATTTCACTCTCCAAATTGACCCTTGTAGCAATGATGGGGGTTATGGTGAAAGAAATGGATTTCGCTCGACAGTCCAGCACAGTCCAGCTCTGTCACACGCTAACTGTATGTGCGTCAACAGCCTGGAGAGGGAGTTGAGCTAATGATGATTTGAAGACCACAAATCAAACCAGCTGAAGGCGTCATCCCTACCATGCCACTAAGCATGGGCTGGTTATTTCTATTTTTATATCATTCAGCCTAAGTTTTTGATATGTTTGTATCATGTTGTATTTGGTTCATAGAGGGTTTACAATTTACTGTTACCATTTCAGTTTGGTTCAGATTTTTCATAACAGTTTAGATTCCTGTAATTTTGATTCTCCTATTTTCATCACACAACAACAGTTTGTCCATGTATATGTTTCTTTTTTTTCCTTTTTTTTTAGCTTTATATGGGGCTCTCCTTTTTTCCCCCCAATAATTCATTTCACTTGGATGTACATTACAGTAATAAAAGGAATATCTGTGACTTCCATTACAACTTTAATGGTTACTTTGTATTTTTAGTACTCGTAAATAATAAATATTTCTGAAAAGAACTGTTATTTCGATTCCAAATGATGAGGTCATTTTTTACTAATAAATAAGTTTAAAAACATTATTTTAAAAGGTGTGCTCCATAAAGTCATTCATTTAGGAATCAGACTACACTATTTGTGTTTTATGTTTTTCATCCATTGAAAATAACTGCCTGATAAGAGTCATTTGTCTGGGAGTTGAACTGCACTGTTTACCCAGTATGTTTATGATTCAGTAAAAAGAATTGGTTAATATTCATTCTGTATCTGGACTACACTTTTTACTGTATGCTTTTGATTCACTACAAATAAATTACTCAAGAATCATTGATTTGGGAATCAGACTACAAGGTTGGGGCTGTAACATCATTAGCGGTGTTGCATTGCTACTAGGCACTCAATAGGTTCTCAACTATTAAAGAGGACTAAGAATAATATAACTGAGGGAAAGGATATTAACTTTGTGTGCTTCAGTATTTTAATGTCCTCTTCCTGTCCCCTCAATCTTACGTCAGGGAAGTTTTGACAGTGAAGACTGTTTCAGCTTTATAGCCTAAGAACATTCTGTGAGATGGAAATCTAATTATTCAGAACAAGGCCATCGACTAATGAATTTATCAAGGTTCTGAAAGTAAGGTTATGTCTGTCTCTTGATATTAATGTACATGTTCTCTGTGGTCAGCATCCACTGAATTGGGGTTAGCAGGCTTGCAGACTGTCTGGTGGTTCTGTACCGGAAGACTGTGTTGCTTGATTGCCATCACTGCAGTTTAATGTAACCTGCTGCTTAATGCTGGTTTATCTCCAAGGAGTTCCATCAAGTTTCTTCATGTAGGAGTTGGATTGATTAAAAGAGATTTTGATAAGCACGCAGGTATCTGCATGAGCAAACAGGAACGACACACTTGCTGCTTCGCTGGGCAATGATGTGCGATGATTGATGCATCCTACGCGCTGTAATTGGCAACAGGTGCAATTACAATAGTCATTTAAAAAGTTTCTGATGTTATTCTCGCTGTTTTGCAAACAGGGCATGCAAATAATGACATAATGAATTAATGACATTAACCTCCCCAAACTGCTGTGGCTGTCAAACAGCTAATTTCATGGTCCTCATTTGCCTGGTGCCACTTATTTATGAAGCCATGTTTTTAGCAAAGATTTGGGAGATTAAACTGTCAGTTTGTTGATGAATCTGTGAAGTAAGGCTGCCCATACTGGTCATTTGCATAGCTGAACACATTCTATGCTATATACTGGGGAAATGATTCGCCTGACACGAGGCTTAGAGGTTAAATAGACAATATAATGAAGATTCTCTCATACCTTCTAATCATCTTAATGCTCCATGTCTTTGTCCAACCTTTTTTTTCCCAGAATATTCATTATTTCAGTATCATCTTGCTTAATAATTCATGAGACCCAAATGCAAGTCAATTAGGTACTGCTGATTATGAGATTGATAATAGCACTTTTATTGGATAATTTATGGACATATGAAAGGTAAGGTGGGCCAGGGATTATGACGATCTTTTTCGCTCGACTAATCCGTTTAACCTGAGTTCACTTTACAAAGCTTTTAAAAAGTGAGTCATAGCTTTGGGCTACATGAATGTAGATGAGGTTTAAAAGTTTGTGGTCAGTAAGATATTTTTAATGATTTTAAAATAACTCTCTTGTGCTCACCTGTAGGCTGCATGTGTTTGATCAAAAACACAGTAAAACTATTTAAAATAACAGTTTTCTCTTTTTAAATATATTTCAAAATGTAATTTATTCCTGTGATGGCAAATCAGAATTTTCAGCAGCCATTACTCCAGTCTTCAGTCTTTTTAATGGTAAAGTATTTGATCAAATGACCTGAGAATAGATGGCACAACTAATTTTACTGTACGTCAGAGCATTGAAAAAAGATCACGTCCTCCATTTATGGGAGTTTCTGACTTTAAAACGCCAGTATTCACTCAGCTGTGGCGAAAACAAAGCTCTCTCCTAGATACAATAATAAGAGAATTGATGTTGCTTTAGCCAGCGTTCCTTTTCAACACAGCACTTTGAGAAAAACTACATAAAGCTGATGCACTCTAATGTGCGTAGTCTGTAAATTAGCCTAATTTGGTCAAGCCTTGAAAAAGGAAAGACTTGAAAGCACATGACTGTCATACTCATTTTAATCCAGATACATTTTATCATCTCATTTAAATAATTTGCTCTGAAGTGAACTTGATTCAATATGAAAGTAATTACTATCTATTATATTCAAACAAGATGTTGTAAACCTTTGGTCATGCTAATCAAATCTTCTTTTATTCCAAATTAAGATTCTAGTTTTCTCACTGTCCCCTTCTTTTCACATTTGATGCTTATTATCTAATTTTCTTTTTGAGGCCTTGATTACACTTCATCTGAAAATGGACAGTAATTACTGCCCCACTGCTTACAAAAGGTCTGCAGCAGAAAGAGGCCAAATCATTCTTATTCAAGGAGCAACAAAGCAGGCAAATGAATCTCTTTCTGCCATGTCTCGTTTCTATGCTCCCAATACACATCTCTCCTCTGGATTAAACCTTTTTACCCTTTCCCTTATGCCGTGAATCATACATGATCTATTCAGAGACATAATATGCACAACAAGCATAAAATAGAATTCAGAGGAGGCCTCGTGCTTTGAACAGGTTGGCCTGGAGTCACTTTGATGTGGATCTTAGCTCATGAAAGACGGGTCCACTCTGGCCCGCAGGTACTTGCTGATATTTACACATTTTAATCACACACTCGCCTGCTCTGCCAGGTGTGTGTCAAGCGCAAACCACCCCGTTTAGTTTATCATTTCCAGGATGAGGAGTCTCTTAACTCGTCACGACAGAATGGTGTGAAACGATTTCTTGCTCTAGAAAGGAGATTTCATTATCGCCGCGACACACCCTTCTCCCCCTCCGGTGCGGGTTTGTGCAAGCACGAAACGAAGAGATGAGCTGAAGGGGCTTTGTGGGGAAAATCTGAAGTGGTTTGTTGTTTTAATGCTTTATTAAAGCCAAAGATGGCAGAACCTGATTACCATCAGCTTTAGAGAAGCAAAAGGTTAATGATGCCCCTTTTCTGATATAGGGAGAGTGAGGAAGAAGAGGAAGTAGAGGTAGAGAGTATCTATTTATTACCGATAAGATTTTTGCTTGTCTCATACCACACCCAAAGCAACCCAGAGTGGTTTGTTTTCCTCTGCCCTCTGTAATGTCGGGCAGGTGAGGGACTGCTTTTCTCTGATGTATGAAACTGACTCTTTTTTATGCCAGTTGAAGCTGGCTACTTCTCTGAATTACACAGATAAATCATAAAGAGAAGAGAGGATTATGGAATAGTCTTGATGCCACAGGAACATGAGCTCATTAAGGTGTCTGTTGTTTGATATTGAATGAAGCGCCATCAAGACTTTTCTGCGTTTTAGAACTACCCCCCTTAAAAACTGTAGATTTTATTTATTTATTTATTTTTTAATACCAGTTTTGATATCATGCACTTAAAATGTCCTGCCCACTTGTGTTTTCTGGGTCAAATCAAAGCCTTTAAAATTCCATGAATTCTTGATGTTTCTTCTGAATGGAAATGTGTTTGTACATTTTCAGGATTGTATCATATATTTGGATTTATAAGTATCATGGTTTTCACAAAAATATAAAGCAGCACAACTGTTTTCTACATCGATAATAATAAGAAATGTTTCTTAAGTACCAAATCAGCATATTAGAATGATTTCTGTAGGATCATGTGACACCGAAGACTGGGGTAATGATGCTGAAAATTCAGCTTTGGCATCACAGAAATAAATTATATTTTAAAATATAAAGAAAACAGTTATTTTAATCACAAAAAAATGTAATAAATGTAGTAAGACTTGTTAAAAATAAATGAATAAAATAAAATGAAAGAAAAAATGAAAACAAAAATGAAATAATTAAATCTTGGAGACCACAAACTTTTGATTGGTATTTAAAACTTGAATATAATTTATATATTTCGAACACAGCTAAATATTCTCCATAGTTTACGGATTTCACTTTTGCCATTGCATCATATCTTGTGCATTTATATAGCAAATATTATGCGACTATAGAACAATGAGCAATGCACATCATAGAGCAAGTCTGGAGCAGTGAACCCACATATCCCCCTCACCCCCTTTTTAATTTTAAATTATTTAAAGCATAAGATGCCAAAAGGTCAAAGATGAACGGCAACAACTGGTTATTCCCATAATGTGAGATTTGACTGTTAAAGAAATTGATTTGACTGGCAAAAATGTAGTTTTCTTGTGTTTGGATATTCTTTACAATGTTGCAAAGCTTGTTTCCAATATTTAAAAACAGTATTTTATGGTATTTATAGGGCATTATTTACAGAAAACAAGTCAAGAATGATCTGAAGACACACAAAACAAACCAAATGCTCATGCTGAGCTACATATTGTTAAATAATATACAAGACCCTATTTATTTCGACCTTCTGAAACCCTCTTTACATTATCCGACAGCAAGCTGAAGGTGTGCTGATGCTCCTGAAACATATTGAGCAACACTAGGCAGTCAGCATGCATCGAGCACATGCTGTTCCTCTAATGTACCAAGAATTTGTTTTGGTCATATTACATCATGGATTCTCTCATTTCATCTGACTGCACTGTGAAATCTTTCAACAGTTTTGTGTTATACAAAGCAAAAACTTTAATTTATGGGCGTAGTAGATGACACACCACAGTGTGGCCTCACCTGACTATCATATTAACTCCGGCCACACTTTCCCAGTTTGAGTCATATTACAGTCGGAAGGAGGGGAGAGACGAATAGGGTATCAAGCTAGAAACGCCGAGAATATTACTCTCTTATCCCTCACCCTCTGAATACAAAGGCTTTACCTCATGTGCTATCGCAAAGAAAACAGCTTAGCAGCGGGGCATTTGTTTTCCATTCAGCTAGAGGCACTTTGTCTTTCCAATCGTTACCTGTCTCGGAATCAGTTCCTCCATTAAAGCCGGACTAAAGACGGGAGGTGCTGTCTGGGGCTAAATTGCAATTAGTGGTCCGGCGAGTGAGCCTGCCACCGGTTAACTTGGGATATTGGAGTGCAAGGGCCCAGTAATCAGCCTTCGGTCATGTAGAACAATGCATAAAATTAAATTGACATTAATGAATAATTGTGTAATGAAAATGGAGGAGGCGAGCTAATTGCATGTTACAGCGAGTGTAATGCCCAGATAACCTTGTGTCTAATGCTATTCTTAGGGGCCAAGAGCTGGAGCTACTCGCCAGGGCCTCTCTCGGCGGGAAGTCATTAGAGCGAAGGCGAGAAGATAATGCCTCGGAAAGAGAGAGAAAGAGAGAGAAAGAGAGAGAAAGAGAGAGAAAGCAAAAGTGGAGTGGCAACAATCGACTCTGAGTATCTTCGCTTGTGCGTGCACTTTCTGAGTGGGCTTGACTGAAGTCATTTGTATACGGTCTGAGTGGAATTAAAGGTCAGCTAGCGGAGCTAAGCGCTAGTGGGGCCTGTTAGCGTGGGATACCTGCAGAAATTTCAGCACCTTTTGAGGAGGAGAACTGCAGTAAGTAGAACTCGAAGTTTAACTGAACCACAGATTAGAGTGCTGAAGGTATTATGTATTTTTGTAGGCCGAAACCCGGAAATGAGTTGGCATTTATAGCATTTCTGGATCCATTATCCTGAAGACGATGGGTTTTTGAATGGGTTTTTGGTTAAATGCCTGAAATAAGGTCTGTAGTTAACATAAACTCAAGATATCCCTTACGAAAAAGAAGTTTATTCAAGTGTGCTATTAGTATACTTCTTTTAAACTAAAAATAGGAAAAAGTATGCTTTTAGTTTACTTTTTATGTACTTCTCAGAAATGGGCTTTATGTACTCCTCAGAAATATTTTTAAAATTACATTTAAGTATACTTGACTTATACTTACAAAAAGTCTAAATATATTTGAGCTATACTTGTGCTCCTAGAATCCATGTTTTCAGTGTTATATGGTTGAGGGTGCTAGTGCACATCTTTAGTACAGAATTTGCACACAAAAAAAAGTGAAGAACAAAAAGAAACAACAGATACTAACACGTAATCTAAAACGATCATCTGACATGAAACAGCATCGAAACTGTAATGTTATGGAATAAAATGTCGACCGATGAAGAGGTAATAATTACAGTTAAGCTTTGGGGTGTTGATTGACTCCATCTACATTTTGATTGTCATTCTGAATCCAATTCATAGTCTTTTTTTGGCTTTTTGTTCAAAATGTTATTTCTTTATTTTTTTATGAAACTTGCCAACATTAAAGTGTTTAAAAACGAATGCATGAAGCTATAGAATAAAATGTTTTTGTTTACAGGCAGATACCCTGTTCTTTCTTTGGATGTTTTGTATGTTCAGATATTCATATAACAGAATATATACAAATTAAAATCTAAATAGGGACATAGTAGTATACTCAAAGTATGATGCAAAGTTCACTTAAAGAAAACTTATGAGTATACTTGCAGTATAAAACTACTAAACTAGTAGTTTACTGAGACTACACTTCAAAGTGTACAAAGTATTTAATTAGCAAACTATCAGTATACCTATAAGTTCACTTTTAGTACAATTGCAGTACAAACTACAAACATAGAGGTAAACTAGTTGTGTACTCAAAGTTTGGTACTGTTATACTTAAAGTATACTTAAAAGTATACTTATATATACTAGAAAGTGGGCAAATTTAGTCCCAAGGAGTACTGAAACAGTACACTTACAAGTATACTACTAGAGCACTGATGTTTGTATATTTGCTACATAAAGTATACTTAAAATATACTTGAACTTTACTTAAGTATACTTAATAAAATAAACTTGAAGTACTGTATACTAATTTTTAGTAAGGGATTTTCAACTTTCAGGCTTTTTTTAGCCTAAGTTTTGCTTTTTTTTAGGCTTCAAAATTTGTAAACGTTCATTTGTGAAGATTATCATGATAAACAAAATACAACTTTTGTTGGTTTTGCTCATCTTTTGTTGGTCACAGAGCTTATTTTCTGCAATAATCCATAAACCCAATGAAAAAAATCCTATTGGGTTTTGTCATTGGAACTAGGGCCATGGTAACTTCATGACTGGCCTACAAAAATATATTACTGCAGCACTCTCCAGGCGTGCGCAGTGAATCCAATACCTGTATCTGTTGCAATAGCAAAATTATTCCTATCTGTATTCGTATAAAACTGAATGTGGGCAGGGCTCAAACCAGAAGTTTGCCTAAACTATGAAGAGCCTATTTTAAATGTATTTATGTTACCTTTATATTTAACATATGGCATATATGCCTTGTTTTATTAATAAAATTATATATATATATATATATATATATATATATATATATATATATATATATATATATATATATATATATAAATAAAATCAATAAAATCAAAAGTTCTTTAATAACATGGCTATTACATTTAAATGCTTTCATTTTCATTCATAGTTTTCTCACTCATTCACTCACACACTCAATAATGTTTTTATAAAATTTGTTATAAATTTAGTTAAAAATATCGTACTGTCAAACAACAAAGAGTGACTGTGTCTAACAAATACTTTTTCTATTATTTGTTTAAATTTGTTATTTACTTAAAAGTCATTATCTGCACATTTCAGACTAATATATATATATATATATATATATATATATATATATATATATATATATATATATATATATATATATATATATATATATATATATATGTTTTTTTTTTTTTTTTTTTTTTTTACACAACCACGCATTCAACACTAGTGCCATCCTCTTAAAGTTGCATGGGCTTGAATTACATGTAGAGGTTGTTCAGTCCTGTTGATATTTCAAATCAAGTACTCGCTCTGTCATTTAGTCCATTACACATATTATAAGGGCTGTCTCAGCATGTGTGAGCTTTTGAGTGTGAAGATGAATATACAAACTTTCCTAAACTGTTGTGGGGCAACAGTTGATTTCCTGTGTGTCCATCATGATTGAAAAAATAAGAATGATAAATTTAGTTGTAGTTGTTCACAGACACTGTAGGGATGGAAGATGGCATGAACCAGTATTAAGTTTTTGCACATATTGTCAGCATACATTAGATTTTTTTGGTAACATATAATGGTGAAAATATTTGAAGGTATTACCAAACAGATCTATATAAGCATGGCTGTGATTTGTCTGTAGGCACAAGGCCATAGGCCATAGGCCATAACAGCCATATCTGTCAGCGATATTAGATGGCTACAAGTGTAATATTGCTTTTATACAACAGTTCGACGGCACAAGTACATAAATAAAATCAACCGCTGAGTGTCCTAAAAAACACTTTTGAGTGCAGAACTACTTCCTTCCACGGCTGAGTAAATGTGATTACCCGTATCTGATACAACATTTATTCTTCAGCTCAATCTCATATTCAGAATAAAACCTTAGTTTGAATGTTTGCTGAGGAAAGCGATTTCTTTGTTGTAGAATCCTTTCAACTTTTCAGGGGATTTGATACGATAACACTGGTCAGTGCATTTGTTAGTTGCATCTTACTTGGTGTTGTTGAAAGTAAAAACTTGTTTCAGTCCCTTTCAATATAAAAGTCTTTGCTACTCTTGTCTCTTGTCATGATCTAATGTCATAACAATGTAACTAAAATTACCATCACTAACAATCAGGCTGTTAGTAAATTTCTAATTTGCCCTCAGCCAAACTACGTATTTGCTCTGGAACAAATAATAGATTAATGAGACCGAAGAGGTACCCATTAGATTTACCCAAAATGAATTAAATCTCATGTTTAACCACTATAGAGACATCAGAGTCAGCTGCAAATTCCAGAAAAACTGGCTGAGGAAAAGCTGCTCTCGGAGGGTTCGTGAGCACTGAATGGCTGCTGACAACCTGGAGCTCACATCTCTGAAAACATCGAAGCAAATATTCAAATAAGCGCTATCTTTATAAACAATCAAATTTGAAGTTCAAACACTTGCATTCTTGCCTAAAAAAAAAAAAAACATTTTAAACTACATTGTGTGACACAAAAACAGTAATATTTTTATTTTTTTAAATGTAGTGGGTTTGGTCATTCGACATGATATTTGCTGTGAGAAATGCTGCATGTGGAGTGATACAAATGATGAAACGGTTCCTGCGGCCATATTGGGGAATAACATTTTATACCATAAGTCTATGTTAATTTGCTGGTTTTTGCTCATGTATAAAAACCAGTGTAGTTCAAATCGTTCTTGACTTCGTGCTTCCTGCTGGAGTGATGTGTTTTGTTTTTTGTTTGTTTTTTTTGGGGGGGGGGTGTCAAATTTGTATTTATTTGTATACATACAACATCACAAAACACAAAAACAACAACAACAGACATCATCTATATATTTTGAATCTTTTGCAAGGAGTTATTGTACATGCTTTATGAAAAACTTTGAAATATATAAGACGATGAACCAAGTTTTTAGAGGGTAAACTAAGGTTAGACCACACTTTTTCCCAAGTCAGATAATTCCCGATTCCAAACAGATTTGACAGAAAAAGGTATTGTAATGCAATCAACAATTCCACCACACACCAAGGAAACTGACGGTCGACCAGAAGATGGCGCAGTCCAATCCTGCACAAAATGCCGGGGTCAGTACAGAGCCTGTCGCATCTCTTACTGTCGAGGCCACAACCGAATCCAAAGTACTTTGCTGCTCTTTAAGTGCTAGCTTGATACCGATAGCAATGGCACCGTCGAGATCCTCTTTAGTGATGGTGGAATCTTTGAATTTTTTCTTTATTGGTGATTGCTCAATCACTCTTTTCTGATTGTCCATGACCGTTGAAGTACTCATGATGGAATAAATAGAGAGTGGTTCGAGATTTACTATCAGGATTGTAGAATATTTGACAGAGTGAGCATAGCGATGGACCGTGTGTGCACCGCCGTCGAATGGTCACATGATCTCCGAGGGCTGTCTTTTTGAATGTGGCACGCTCTGTTTCATCTTCCCCCATTAATGTGCTCTTGATCTAGCTAAACAAAGGGCTTCACAGCCAGGATGATGTGGCTTATACAATTCACAGGGTCAGTGTGACCATTACAGAGGGATGGTGACCACCAATTACTGAAAAGAGCGGGCTCATATGAGAGGCAGTTCAATGTGGGAGGGGCTGTTTTCTGCACATTAACAAGAATGAATTAGTTTGGTGGAAGGTAACATTTGCTCATTAGCGTTGGCTGTAGGTGAAACACTACTCCTGTCCTTGGAATAATTAGGCAGACAAATGAATTATGCTTAGGTTTTTCACACCTGCTCTGACTGTAAAGCAGTGTTTTCTTTTTATTCTGCAACATTAAGTGCAGCAAAAGGCTGTCACGGGCCTAAATCAACACTGCCCATAGTCTCTTTTCTTTCAGTTCTTTCCTTTTTTCTATATATATGCTTTCCAATCAACCACCACCATTATTTCTACAGTGGGGAAATCATTCTCTGATGATGCATTTTAAGTTAACATTTCAAGATCTTATGAAATTGCTTGATGAGCACTATTTGCTACTTGCTATTTGAAAATATAGAACTTTCTAATTGTAGAGAGCATTTGATTGAAGAAAAAGAGAAAACGGGAACAAGCAGCATTTAATGCATTATGGACTAACAAAAAACAACACTTTTTGTTACAACAACAACAAATATTATTTACACAACTTTAAATGTTAAAATGTATTTGTGTATGCAGAACATACATTTAACTAAGATTAGTAAATTTAGCAAAAGTATTATTAATGTTCATGATACCTAAAGTAAACTAACAAATGTTAACAAGTTGAACTATACTGTAAAGTATTACCAATATTTAAAATGGGTATTTTTGCTAAAAAGTGAATTTTGTTCAAGTTTAGCCACGAAATATGCTTTTATAGGGCTCTTTAAGAGCGAGCGTTGTACACACTTCTTGTGTGATGCAAATCCAACGGGCTCGTAACCTATTGTGTAATTCAGATGGGAACTGAAAGATTTAACTCTGTCCCGCTGGTCTGGTTTAAGTTGTAAGCTTCAGCTGTTATGCACTCATCATATAAGGCTTGATAAAATTGGTGGGCTGCCCTGAGAGAGATGATTACAGCGAGTGAAGGAGGGAAGATGGAGGCACTATTTTGATAGGAGTCATGGTGCAGCCACTTTGGCATTTGGCCTGAATGATTTGGGGAAATGAATTTGGGCAGAAATGATATGGGGATTGAGATAAGGTTAGGATTTCTATTATAACTTTGAATCACACTTGATCATATGAGCAAAGTCACTGGCCTGAACACTTTATTAGCATTTGAAGTAGGAATGGAAAAACACTCTCCTGTGGGTGGCCAAAATGACATCCAACAACAAAAGAGAAGGATGACGACAAGATGAAAACTCTCCAAGTGCTAAAAATTCCACCTCCAAATCTCCTCTGCCTTGCTCCTTGTCCAGTCAAGCTTCTGTCTGATGTTCCTTCATTGGGTAGTGCTGGGTTATCTGACAGATACATCATAGAACCGTGTAGAGGTGTGTGGACCGACAGCCTGCTGCTTCCCTTGTTGTTTTTAATGGGGTCTTCACAGCAGGCAGCCATAGAACCATTTGTGTTTCACCAGTCCCCCTTATTTCCCTTTATCCCACCCCCTCTCACTCCCCCAAGAATCTTCTTTGGTGCCCCCATTCTCTGCTTCTGTCTTTACTTCCCACTTCAGTTACACTCTGACTGGCATCAGACAGACAGGCATCTTTAAATGCTTCTTAAATGGTAGAATGTAATATCAAACACACTTCTTTAAAGACACTATGCAATCTAAATTGTGTCTTTTAGTCCATGTGTGTTAGATTTGAGGCTAATCTAGCATACACATAATGTTGACTAAATTAACTTTTAGCAGATATATGTATTCTAAATTTTTGGCTTTCTCATAAATATTGGTAAGTTACACATAAGAAAAAAGTCTATTAAAACAGATGTCCTGTCAGAAAATAAATAGCCTATGTTTTCCATAATGTTTATGGAATGCAATCCATATTTCAAAATATGGTTAAAGCACCTGTGGAAAATCAGTACGGAAATTTTATATTAACACAGTATTTTTATGAAGTCTTATATGGTTTTAGAATGATTAAGCCCCTCTCCTAATACTATAACTGACTAGCAAGTAGCAAATCATGGTTCATAGCTATGTTGTAAATCTTAAAATAAGTACATGATACACAACACTTGGTACTGTATGTCCTAGCCAAATGTGACGCATGCTGGCAAAATGAGGCTAATTTTGAGCTATAGACAATTTTTTGTATGCTTTCTGAGTGGTGTACCTTTTCTCTGCTCGCTTCTTGACGACTGGTGCTTCCCCTCAGCACAAGTTTGGTATAGTTGTAAAGCACAGCATAGTTAATTCTTGATGGCATGAGTCTGAACCAGTGAAATGATGTGAATGATATTCAAACCCATTGCCTTATCTGACAGATCCGAAGTGTGCACATAAAGACACGTCTCTCAGATGGCACGCAATGCCAATTCACATATACACAGAATTACGGTATTTCAAAATATCTGTCTTGGTCCGTATTCATGCAAACACAACTGCTGGGGAAAAACATCTGATGTGTAACATTATATTAGATCCATGCATTACAGTAGATCTAAATATGCCGCCTGTCTCATTAATATTCATCTAACAATAAAAGAAAAGAGGGAATAACTCACTGCTCTTGATTGAACTGCTTTTGTAGTTTCAATAATGGGTTTATTTGTAATGAATACACTAAAGTGATGTTTTACATTTGATTAGCCTATTTGTTTTTCTTGAATGCTTCTGTTTAGATGTAAGTAATGCACTATTTAATTTATTTCTTTCTTATATTGCATTTGTTCTACTGTTTATTTGCATCTTTGTTCTAATTTTAAATTACAAAGAAAATAAATTGCTATATTGTGATTATTAATGTCGTAATTGTTATTAAGAAACCAAGTGGAGGGAAAGATGCAACATTGCTTGGGTGATTTTGCTTTGGAACCTTCAGAAAACTTTAACTAGATTTTTCCCAAAATTGACTTTGCTGACTCTATCAACTTCAAATGGATGTGGTTCAGTCAGTTTTTGTCCGATTACAAATCATACATCATTTTGAAGGTTTTTTAATGGAGATTTAAGGAAAATAATTGTAATTTTTTTTTTGCTCATTGTGACTCATTTTGCCAGCGCAGGTAATAAATTATAATATGTGTTATCACAGAAAGGAAAACTACATTTTTCATACACATTTCACACTTTTAATAGCTAAAGAAAAATAAACAAAAACACTATCTTTCTTATTTTGACATTAACATGTTATTGTTTCAACTTGAGGCCCTCACTAAACCCAACACCTGTCTGAACTTTCCTTCTGTCCTCCTTTCTATTCATCTGCTTTATTTGAACATGCTTCAGAAGAGTTCTGGAATGTTCTGGATGCTGGTGTGTGGAAAAGCTTCTCTGTTTATGGGGTGGAAAATGTTACTCATGAAGATGGTAACCTCACACCTCACTCAAACATCTTGAGATGTTTCCTCGTTTACTCATTTTGTGGAAGAGCTGTGTGGTCAGTTCAGATTTTGAGAATCCTGCTGCCTTACCAACCAACCAAAAAACAAACTTGCTATGAAGTTATAATGAAATTGTGACTCATTCTAGCTGATTTTTATTTTTTTATTTTTTTTCCTAAGCTACATGGAAAAGGAATTTAATGCTGATATTTCTAGAAATATATTAATTTATTTAAAAGAAAACTGACTGACCCCAAATGTTTGAACAGTAGTGTACAGTACATAAGTAAAAAAAGACTGTACGGTGCCAATGAAATGTTTACATCTTGAGGATGACATAAATAATAATATAATAATATATGAAAACAGGAATAATTATATACGATTAATTAGGAATCGGTTCATATGAAGAACTGTTAGTATATGTTAGTATAAAAAAGTTAAAAAGTGCCCTCATGAAGAAATAAAAACATAACTACAAAAAATAAAATTACTGTCAGAGTTTAGTTATTCATTAAAGTAATGTTTACACATACTGTATGTTTTTGAGGGACCATGAAAATAATATGTTGATAGTTACATCCATGCCAATAAAGGTTATGTACAGTATGCTTTAAGTCATTGCACTTTTGACACAGATTTGTATTTTACTTAAAAATAAGGCATCTTTGTTTAAAGCAATTTTAAAACTGCAGATGTGCACATGAAAGTGATGAAAAAAAAAAAAAAAAAAAAAAACTATAAAAGCCAAGCCCCAAGGTGTTCATAAGCTTCGATGAAAACTTTGCAGAGTTCCTATGCATATTGACGCTTGAGGGTATGCAGGCTTACCTGTCTAAAAAGAGCATTAGTGTATAATTTGAATGCGTTTTTCATTTCACACGGTGTGCTGAACAAACAGGAATCTGTGATTAACAGTTTTAATTAGGATTTTAACGTGACAAATTCCGACAGCCTCGCAACATGCCTTAGCAGAATAAATCATGAGCCAGAGTTTGTCAAGCTGCCGCTGCTAATGGCCGAGGAGCGCTCTCAAAGCGTGACAAGCTAAGACCTGTCAGGACATACCTGCCCCCCGCCCCCCCATCTCTTCCTCTCTCCTTTTCTCATTCACCCATATTCCATTTATCTTTTTATTCTCTCCCATTCCTCAAGTCTCTCTAGCTCTCCTCCCTCTCCCTTTCTCCTTCATCCATCCTGCTGCTCAGAGTACATATGTTGAGGCATATGGCCTGTTGTATTGGTTCCGCCTGCTCTTTCCAGCGCTCACCATTCTCCAGCTTTGCCAAGGTGTGGCCAGTGCTGAAAGCGGATGCAAGGGCTACGAATCACAACATGGACACAAAGTAAGACAAAAAGACAGAAAAGAAGCAATCAGTGAAATGAAAAAAAAAAGATTAGAATGATTGATTTGCAAAGTGAGATTTGTTTAGTTTTTGGTCAGCTCATTGAAGGTTTCTTCATATATTGCTTAGCGCCGATAAAGTGCATGCAGTTTGTACACGGGGGGGGGGGGGGGATGTGTTGGTTGTGAGTCACAGGGTGTTTAAATAAATCAAATGGCCATTGTGTGTGGTCATGATTTGCGCTGGTATTTTTGTGCTTTTCAGCATAACACTCTGCCCTGACATGGCAGAGCAAGAGCTATGAAGTGGTCAGGGTGGTTTTTCCCAAAAGAAATAAAGGGATTTTATCAGGAATGCTTTCTTTCTGTCTGTATTTTTTCCCATTCCCTCTCTCTCTCTCCTCAAATAATGCTTTGGTGGCTTTCAGTGTTGACAAATATAAAAAGAAGGCCGCAGTGCCTTTTCAAGTTAGAATAAATAAGTTTGACATTTTGAATGGCTTGGGGAGAGTAAACAAGTTCTACAAAGGCACAGGCTCTGGGACGGCGTTCTTTTTGATGTTCCTGCCTTTCACGCGCGTTCCCAGCCCTCCGCCTGCCGTTGATTAATTTTAGCAAAGGCAGATCTAATGAAGTGTTGTTCTGATAGTTGTCATATTCGTTTCTCCTTGTCAGGATATTTCAGCAATGGTAAAACAAGTCAGCCTTTACAAAGCATTATGTTATCACAGGCTAAAGACTGTTCTGCTCACTTCTCCCAGACAGATGGGCTTGAATGCATGAGAAAACTTACTGTGAAATCACTTCTGTAGGTACATATATATACTGTCTTCAGTTGTTGAGGTATACGTCTCCGTTTGCCTGTACTTAGACAACATCTGGTTCATGGGACTTCGGTTTTCTGGTAAATTCTTTGCTTGTGTCCAATTTAACTGAAATCAAATTTAACAATAATATCATTGACATTGTAACTACAATTGGCCATTCATCGAGGTCCAGTAAGTTTTGACTGGCAATGGTTGCTGCCTTTCTGGAAAAAAAGGAGACAAGGTCATTAGTTGGAATCCAGGGATCAGTTTTCTGTTACACTAGAAGCAACATTACCTTGCTATTTTGTCAGAAGGCACGGTAATGTTATGTGCTAATGAATATGCGGCCCTCTGAAAGTGCACCACTTTACTGAGGAGAACAGAATTCTTCTTTTCAGAATGTTAAAATAAATTTTTCTAGCTCGTGTAATGAAGCTCCTCTCATTGCAAGAATAGGCTATTTAATTTTGCAAAATCTCAAGGACGTTCCTCATCCACTTGAATGCAGGGATGTTTTCAGACGGCGTCTCCAGAAACTGATGAAAATGTTTTGTGTGTGTGTGTGTTTCTGTGTGTATGCACACATACATGCAAGTATTGATCATGAGTGTCTGTTTTTAAAAAGACATCATATATTATGACTATACTCACTAATTGCATACGTCTTGTTTCTTGAAGTTCATTTAATTAGTAAAACAAATACAAATCAAAGCCTTGACCATTTTATCTTTTGATATTTACAGCTACATGATATCAGTGAAACTTAACAACCAGTTGTAAACACGTTTTATGATGAAGATCTTTGAGTAAAGCCATTTTATATATGTATATATGTGTATATATATGCAATTTATACATACAATATTTGAATACTTATTTTCTATGATTAGCATGTTTTTAATTTAAATAAGAATTAAAATGTAATTGATTAAAAAAAATACATTTATATTTCTTAAGACATAAAGCTAAAATGTCAGGGTGATTCAACTGTCCTCATATCATAGTGAGTATAAAAGCCCCGTGAAATGAATAACATTCTTAAAAAGCAGACTTTATTTATTTATTTTTGTAATTTCCTAGAAATGTATACAGTATATATACAAAGAGTGTATTTCTAAGAACTTCGTACATGTGTTTTTTAAAAAAAATAAAATAAATAAAAATAAAAATTGGTCATTGACCATGGAGCAGCAAAGAGGAATTGTAGAAGAGTGGGCAACAATTTGTAATGAGTCTACTGAGAACGAGTGCTCCTGGATTCCTCTGAAGCAGGCTGAAGAACTGCTTTTCTTCTTTGTGATTAGTTAAGTAAATGGGTTTATTAAGCTTGCAGTTGGACTGATATTGTGGGGTGAAAAGAGATGCACTCAATGTGAGGGCTTGCTCTCGAGTTTATGGAAATGACACAACATCTTAGGCTACTTTTCACATTGACCTGTTGGCTTGAGAAAGAGAACCACTACTGGAAGTGCCACCCCACCCCCTACTTTTTTATCCTATCATTCTTGTGAGTAAATGAAGAAACATCCCATATGCTTGGGTGAAGAGCAAAAGGCCCTTCACTGTTTGAAATAAGCACAAGCTTGAACTACTTCATCAAAAAATGTTAATTAACGTGTTGAGTGGTACTTTGAAAGCCGTGGGGATCGGATGCCTGTTCTGCCCTAAAGCTTGTATGAACGTTCAAGACACACCCAACAAAAGAACCGTTAAAAGGTTCACTCAGTATTTAAATTTTTCACTTGGGGGTTGACAGTTTAACTGGTTTGAAGAAATTCAAAGGCTGAAATTAATTTTAGATTTTTTTCTTTAAAAAATCAATATTGCAAGTCAATATTCTTCATTTTATCTTATAGTCAATATTGCTGCACAGTGTACACACAAAAGTAGCCTACCTAATTTAACATTTTAGAGATGAAAACTAGGGAATTAGTTTAAGTTTTCTTTTCGGGAAAGAGAAAAAAACACCCTATGGCTTCTTTTGACAAAATTAATCAACCTACATACAGCTTTTGAAGTGAGCAATGATTTTGCTGATTGAAACACCTTCAAGTCAACCGGAAAAGCCATTAATGACCAACAACCTGGCCTAAATTAAATGGGGGAATGTTGGATTAAAATTTTGATGATATGCATCATAAGCATTGTAATTATAGATCTTGGTTCATTCTTCCATTATTAATTGTCCAAAGTGTAATGATTCATTGTGGTGTTAGAAAATGATTATTAATTTTCTGGATGATTATACTTATGGAAGACTAAAGCAGTAGCTCTGGTTTGAAGAGAATGTGTTAAAAGAGAGAGAGAACAGAAGAGGCTGCCTCGTATGAAAACACATCCCTGAGGACAAAACAGTTCATTTTTACTTTAATCAACACATACTTAAAAGAGTTGATTACGCTCGCTGACAGTCTTTAGGGAAATTTGTGCTAAACATTATTTGCTTTGTTATTTATTAATGTGATCACTGATCTGTGTAGTCTGTGTTGAAGAATATGAGGTGTTTAGAGCGGTAACTATTATTGTTAGCGGTGCTTGAGTATTGCTGAAATTATTAATGTATTGCAGATCCAGGTTGGAAATTTCACTATGAACTACACTGTGATTATTATACAATTTATACAATACACTTTCAGGTTTTATTTGTTAACATTTGTTAACTACATCAGTTAACATGAACTAACAATGAAAAATGCTTCTAAAGCATGTATGTTAACACTTTAGATTAGGGAACACTATTCATTATTAACTAGTTGCTTAATAGCATGAATATTCTTAGCATATTGGCTGTTTATTTGTATTTCTAAAGCACATATTAATGTATGACTATGTTCTCCTTCATCCTGAAAGATTGTATATTGTGCATCTTTCAGCACAATTGCATTTCTGTATGTATGCTTTATACAGAGCGCTAATAATAATTATATGAACTATTTTGGACTGCTGTCTTGAACTGGGTGCAATGCGGTGCTGCGCTTCTCATCCGGTGTGCGACTACCTTACATTCTTACTCCGCCCATGTATTAAATGTGTGTCCTTGAAGGCTCACAGTTTTCTAACACATTTAATTTAACTTCTTAGGTAATATCAATGGTATTACATATTTCAGATGTGTCCGAAATTACAAAAACATATACATATATTAAATTGTTTGATCAAAATTTTTGCTAGGGACAATTTGGTAGTCGCTGGATATTGGTAGGGACATGTCCCTAGCATCCCTACCTAATTCTACGCCCCTGCAACTACAGCTGCTACCTTGCTTACAATCAATAAGTAGCAAATAAGGAGTTTATCTCTTAGTTAATAGTGAATATGCATTTCCTAATCTAAAGTGTTACCAAATGCAATTACATAGATGATTTTAAGATAAAATAGCAAAAAGGGCCTGTTTAATATAAAAAGTCAGAGAGAGCGTGGGCAGTAGTGTTTGTCGGTCAAGAAACCGAGACTAACATTACAAGTGTGCCTAAAGGGGTGGGAGGGGGGGAATTAAATGATAAAAAAAAAATAGTAATGCAAGAATGACTTTCTAGATCATGGTGCCAACCATCCCTCCTTATTTGTATTAATCATTGAAATTAGCTTTTCATCATGAGTTATCTGCCTAATCATTTGCAGAATTACTGCCATAAGGTATTTAAAGGCACTCATCCAAAGTCAAACACAAGGGATTGGTTTAATTTTACATAATTGATGTCCCACTTACTTGTGTAAATGTCAGATGTAAGTTCTATTTCACGAACGTCAATGAATTAAAATCTTGCAGGCTTTATATTTTTGAGAATTTTCTGGGCTGGAAGTTTAGACTATTCTGTAGTTATAGAAGTTTAAATCTTGTTCACTGACACTGTGCAATAATACATTATACAATAATTACTGTAGGCCTACGCTATAGAAATAGCACATTCCAAGTACAAGGCCTTTTGTCCTTTTGCTTCTTGGTCATTGTTTGATATGGAATTAAAACACCCTTCCAAGTTTATAGAATTCCCATTTAGAGTTTCCTTGTTGTCAGGTGTAGTTCAAATTCACAAATGTGTGGCTTAATATTAGCTACTTACTGTAAAACAGCACATGGATAGTTAAACCATATTTAAAAGGATAGTTCATCCAAAAATGCATATTATTTCATCTTTTAATTACCCTTGGCTAGCTACAAACATATATGAATATTATTATTTTTTTTATTTTATTTTTTATTTTTTGTCCAATGGATTTCAATGGTAAAAGCCATTGCTAAGATATTGCTACAATATTATATTCACAGAACAAGTATATTTAGACACAAGTGGTGAAATAAACCAGACTTTTCAAACAACCTGATCCAGTCTGTTCACACATTCACACACACAGATTTACACTCACATATAGACAGACAGACAGTACATCTCTCTTTCACTCTGTACCTTTCATTTCACTAACTCTGATGTTTTTACCACAGCTTAAGGTTGTGTAATAGCCCTCATTTCACCGCAGTTGATAAGCTCAGTCTGTGCCAAACATACCATACTGACGCATATTAATAGATCTCTGATGTATCTGTCTTGTCCCATTTGTTATGAGGGCATTCCTTTTTAATTAAAAAATCCCAGCGCTTACAATCTGACACAGGTGTCAGACTAACCTATATAAAATAAATACTAGTCCTTTTCATCTTTGCATTTTTATATATATCACTTCAACTGAGGTCAACTGGCTTTTGCATAGAGTATAAAACTATAAAGTTCCTTTGTATGTAAGCAGTACATTTCCATGGATATTTTTTTCAGTGTATTAATTAGCCTTTATGAGTCATTTGTGGTATGTTTTTGCCTAAGGGAGGAGCTTCCGGGTCCTTTTTGGGTGGCTGCCACTTTGGGCCTATGAGTGTGCCCCTCTCCCTCATGCCACCTGCAAATGCAGTTTGTGTAAAGATGTAAAAGTCAGATAAAAATAGTGTTTCATAGTATTTTTTTCATACCATCTAGTGGTGTTCATAGCCATTTTTGTGGCTGAGCTTTTGGTTGTTCACCACTGATGTACTAATTGTGGGTGTTGCCAGTGCATTTACAGAGGCATGATGTCACACAGTTGGTCTCAGGTGAAGACATTATAGACTATATTTGTGGCATGATAGACTGTTACTAGCCCTGTTTATGTAATAAAATAAGTTAGAACATTAATATGCTGTATATGTGTCGGCTCAATGTTAATACAGCAGTCAGGATTAAACAGCTTGATTCATATGGATTGTTTTTACAATGTTGCTATGTACTTTTTGAAGCTTGAAAGTTTGGGTATAATGGACTTTCCGTGTAGGGAAAGAAATCTCTCAGGTTTTCTTAAAAATATCTTCCTTTGTGCTTTGAAGATAAACTAAAGTCTAATGATTTTGGAATGACACAGAGGTTAGCTACTATCCCTTTTATACTGCAAATTAATGTTATTAAATAAATACAATATTTTTCAAAGAACTTGGTGAGCCCCTTCGACACAGAGCCCGACAGCGTTCCCAGTACAGCGGTATACGTTACAAACCTCCATTTGTATCTTCACAGTATTGTTTTTTTTCTTCTTTTTTTTTCTATTTCGCTCCAGTCCCTGATGTGGAAATAACAAAAAAAAAAAAAAAAAAAAAAAAACAGAGCTGAGTCACTGCAATCCAACACTCTCATCCTGTAAATGTGACACAGTCTGTGAATCTGCCTATCGATCTTGACTATTGATTCTGTTTCCCAGGCTTAAAATAATAGTTTCTCTTTTGTTGCCATATTAATGATTAGACAAAAGAGAATCTCTAAAGTACTGCAGCTGCTCTTTGATTGATCACTGGAGATATCACTGTCCCAAAGACAAAGTTTCCCTCAGCTTTCATTATCTGAATTGAGTAACTTATCCGATTATGGAGGTTCACTTGATTGCGATGCACTATCTGTCATTAATTTAATAGGGAGTAGAGCAGATTGTAAGGGTTGTGATGGGGCTTTGGTATAGGTCCCGCACTTCCACAAACCTCCTGTTTCAGCTTCTGCTTGACATTTGGACGATATGCGATGAACAGATTTGTTTGGAGTGGCGCTGTTGACCTCTGCAATTTGGTCACCTGGGCACAGATAGGAGAGGGGAGGGCTGGCTTTAATATTAATAGTTATAAGGCCGAAACGGAAGGTTAGTGGGGCTTTTTTTTAACCATTTTGCCATTTTATCCTGAATGACTGGCCGCTAAACCTTTGAGTGATCTGAATAGACAGACTCATGTAGCCAATGAAGACAGGTGGCAATAATCCTGCTAAGAGACAGATCTGAAAGCACTCATACAAAACCAATTTCGGCTACTCTCCATTTGTCAAAAGCTCATCAGAGTGAGGGACGAGAGCACTGAGGCCGGGCGGCTGCAGAATCACTTCACTCCTGATTGCCTTGTCAGGGCACCTTATACTCCTGAGAATGACATAACCACCCCTCTCGAAGGTGCCTCCATCTCCATCTTGGACTGCTATTTCCAGAAGTCTTCTGTCTTGTGGACTCTTTGAGCACCTTATAAGATCTAAAAGTCAAGTCTTATGGTCCAGGAACTCTGTCCAGCCCTGCTCATGAAAGAACCTGCACAAAGAGGATGATGACATATAGGTGGCGTTCTTTCATGTCAGAATAGATCACTTCAGGTGGCAGAAATGACCCTTCGGTACATGGAACCCTTATAGTGCTCATGCTAAAGTGCTGCCACTTATCTCCTCCAGACCTCTCCATCTGTTTACTTCCCTCTTCCCCCACTGAGATGGACGGAGGTATAGCGAAGCGGATGGAGGGATGGAAAGAAGGAAGGAGGGAGGGAAACCTTAATGAAAGCGGAGATTCCAGGCAGCCTGCTGGTTCTCATCAATCAGCCATGTGCTTTGGAAGTGTAATCCAAGGGAGGGGGAGAGGCATCAGGCTTTTAATCTCTATTAGTTAATGGACTCTACTATCATGCTTCAGGAACGTTAGACTGTCGGTCTGCAAACAACACATAAGCTCATTTCAGAAGCTCTGTCGGAGCCCCTGTTCCTGAGCACAATTGAGGAAAATCTGCAATCTTAAATTAGTGATGTGACCATAAAGCTTCCTTTGTACGCAAGCAGTACATTTTTGGGGATATTTTTGTATTAATTAGCTTTTATGGGTAATTTGTGGTAGGATTTCGCCAAAGGGAGGAGCTTTCGGGTGCTTTCGGGTGGCTTAGCAAGGCGTTGCCAGTTGTTGAATTAATTTGACTAAAGGTTTATTTTTATTTTTTATGACAGACTGCTTGTGAGTGAGCCAAAGAGGCAAAGCTGTCATGAAACTTGTCATTTCTGGTTCCCAGTAGTATTTTACAGCACTCGGATATGTTCCATTAGTGCTGTATGTTTTGCAGAACAACTTACGCTCGGAACAGCACAGTGTGCTCTGGGGTCGTTTTTCTATAGGCCCCTGGTGTTAATGAATCAGTTTGAACGTGCTCTTATCCTTGGGAGACAGGGAGTTAGACAGAGCCACACCATCCGATTCAATTATAAATTAAATTGACTAACGAACCGTAAATCATTATGGAAAGCAATTACTTAGAACAGTATTTTTTTTTTTTAAGTGGAAAATAAAAACAAAATTGACACTTCAGTCCTTAAATGGAAAAAAATCACTTCTTTTCCACTCTTTTATCTCAATCTACATTTTCTGCCTTATTGTTGTGGCATCATTTTTATTAAATCTGTCATTTGACATTGTTTTTATTACTGCACTGCTGAATCAGATGTCAAATGTATATTTGTGAAACGACTTTCATATAATGTTTTTTAAAAGAATTGTTGACCGAAAACTGAAAATTATGTCATTATTATTTATTTAGCTTTTTTTTTGGCTTTTTTTTTTTTATCATGTCATCAGTGAATGAGAATCAGTGAATGAGAACTGGGTCTGTCAGTCTCCAAAAAGAAGAACAGATTACCAAAATGTCCATAAGACTTTGTTTTCCAAGTCTTCTAAATCCATACAATGTCTTTGTTTGAAAGTTGTCTCTCAGTCTCTCATAGTAGTCACAAAGTGTTCACTTCAGGGTCCATCCTCTTTCCTGTCAGATTCAGACAGACCCTCTGATCAACTTCTGCTAATGCTGGTATAACAGAGCCCTCCACTCCCACACCAACATGGCAATGTCTATCCAAAGCAGCAGCCATATTCATGGCTTTTTTCCTTTTCATTTTGTTTCCTTTCTTTAGCCGATGTCATTTACAGCATGTTAAAGATGGACTGTGTCCCTCTTGTAGATGTGACCAGTCGTTATTGCCTCCCTTGAGAGAAATGTTATTGTGATTGTTTCCATAGACTCTGTATCCTGATTGCCAATGGATCTGTGCTGTTTGTACCACATTGGTGGAAAAGCTTGTGCACAGTTTGAACTTTACTTTTTTTTTTCATTTGTGTGTGTGCTTGATTTTGTACGCACTCATACAAAGAGGACATCTTGTAAATATAGAAACAAATTTATAATAGATGTGTAGTTAGGCCCTCAGGTGAAATGCATTTCCAAAAATTATGTCATATATACGTAATGCGCAAATGTAGAAAATGTATTTGGGTTGCCTTATTAATATGGATTGTAGAATAATGTGTAGTGTCCTACTTCCGAGATGTTGGCTTTTAAATAATCCCAATAGGCCTTGTGTCGTCTAATTGATTGATTGGAATGGCTCCTAAAGGTCATTTTCATAAAACATTAGGAGTTGATGAACACAACGCTGTCTGTGATTGTTAACCAAATGTTAATTTATTACAACAAGCATACTAACTATGTAGTTATACTGGATTACCTACTAAAGATGTTACAAATTCATACCATTTGGGATAATCTGATGTTTAATCATCCACCAATGTTTTGAATACCTAATTACATATAAAGCATCTCTTTTATCAAAACAGATGCCTGACCCAGTTCATTTTTCCTTTACATCCACTTTACTGCACATATGCATTCAAAACATGTAAAGAGGTCATGTATCAAAAGCTGGGAGAACAATTTTCACATTCATTACCCATTAAAGTGCTAATCTATATCAACTTTATAGATGCTTTGAATTTGTCCCATTTGAATATCAAATACACAAGCAACTAATTGCTTTATTAAGGTTAAACATGCATGAGGTTGCAGCTGTTGTAACAGCAGAAGGGATATTGTATTGTTGTGGTGGCTGTATATGAGGGAGTCGGGTCTTTTCATTTATCTGACTATAATTTATTTATTTTCTCAGTACATAAAGTGATTTTCCAAAAGCCTTTGGAAATTAGGTGTCATTACTTTTTTTTATGTTTGATATTTGTAAATAATTGAAATAAGTAAATAACAGTCATTTATTTATTCATTCATTCATGCTTAATAATTATTATTATTTTTTTTTTTATTAACAAGTTGGGTTACTATTATTTATTATTAAAATTATTAATACTTTACCCACTTCATTTCCGAAATATTTTTGCAGCCCTAAATAATAATAAGGGGGTGGGGAGCAAAGCCTTGTTTATGTCCGATAGTTATATTCCAGAAGCAACAGAATAACATGTAAACCCACAAGCCCATCTTTTCCACTGCTTGTCTCAATAATACTGCTTCTCTTCTTTGGGTCTTCCAGGATAATCAAATTTTCCTGCTGTACTTTGTGTCCCTTTTGTGGTGCATTTAACCCAAACCACTTCTCCTTAGCCTTGATAGAGCCAT
Source organism: Cyprinus carpio (assembly GCF_018340385.1). Classification (NCBI taxonomy): domain Eukaryota; kingdom Metazoa; phylum Chordata; class Actinopteri; order Cypriniformes; family Cyprinidae; genus Cyprinus; species Cyprinus carpio. The sequence goes on from NC_056577.1 coordinate 16,729,321, forward strand.
TGTTTAAATTCAAATATGACAGGGGCCCAGGGGCATATACTGAGAGGACAGAGATACAAGGCTAACAGCTACACAGTAGTGCTCCATTTCAGTGCTCTCCTATTAAAAAAGAAAAAAACTTTTAACAGGCTCTGCCATCTTGCCTCTGATTATTTAAGACAAAGCGACTGACCAATTCTCTCCACCCTTATCTTCCTCTGTACGTTCCTTTTCTTTTACTGTCCCTCCATTAGAAGTCTCACATTGTTCAACAACATATTAGCCCTCAAAAGCTTTTACCTTGGGAACTGTGTCCATTATCTTTAGATGATGGAAAACCATGTTTCTTTTTTAACAAAGTAGCATCTCAGCTTTTTGTATCTGTTCAGCTCAAGCACAAAGGCAGAAATTTTCTCTCAATAAGCTAGAGTTTATAAATAAAAGCAGGACTATTTTAGTCTATAATACTTTAGAATGACAATACCACCACACTAGTGCTATAGCAAAGTGGAACCTTTTTCTTTTCAATTCCTTGAGAATTCTCAGAAAGAATGTCTTCATAGCTGCAATATCCTGGTTACTTCAAGTTAGGGTTGGCTTAAATAATGGTATGTCATGCAATGGTAGAAAAATGTAAGACAGTGTGCTTTAAAAAAAAAAAATTCAGCAAGGATTACAATTATAAAAGTGACAGTAAAGATGTTTATAATGACATTTAAAATTCTTCACTGATTTCACAAAATTATTAAGCAGCACAACATTTTTTCCGCATTAATAATAATAAGAATTGTTCCTTGTGCACCAAATCAGCATATTAGAACAATTTCTGAAGAATAATGGAACATTGAACACTGGAGTAATGGCTGCTGAATATTCATGGTACATTTAAAAATGTAATTAAATAATTTTGAACCTTAACTTTACATTTTTACCAGATTATTATTATTATTTATTTATTTTATTTTTTATATATATATTTTGAACATAAGAAACTTTTTTGTCGTTGTATTCATTAAACTCCAGTTTTGAACTGTCCAGTATAATACATTTATTTCAGTGGATATTTTCATGTGAGAGTAAACAAGAAATGTGAAATGAAGACTTGCAGGCATTTTTTAACACTGACCACCATGGCATTTAAGAAAAGAAAACAAAAAACATTTGGGCATGACATGCAGAAACTGAATCTGAGTTTGGCTTAGGGAAAGAGGTACATGAGGGTGAAGGAAATCAGCTAAATTAAAACTCCAGAGCATATTAGCAAGCATGAAGGTCCGCACGGGCCCTGTACTTTTCAATGCCCCCTATTCTTGGGTTATGTAAATACCCCCATAAATGTACTCAAAACACACAGCCCCCATTAAAAACAGCAGCTTCAAACCATCATCAAGTCAAACCTTAATCCATTTATCCATCAGTACTCTTGTGGGACTACAAGGCAATCATGCATCCGCATATAGAACGTGGTCTAACTGTGCTGCTAATGCCACATGCCTTCCTTGACTAAATAAACCCTAATATTACACCTGGAGCACAGCAATGTAAAACACCCAGAGGAGCAAAGGCCACTCATGATGTACAGACTGTCTAATGTTTACATTCAGGTGAAGGTGGGCTGTTTTTGGATGAAGATTAGGCTGGCATGGGGGCTGTGTAGGTACACTGTGTAGTTTGAACCACAGGGAGGGAAAACAGGCCATACAGGAAGTATCTGTGTGCTAGTGGGACAGCTTCTCCTCTCACAGCCCATATCTATTTGCCATATGAATCTAGCCTGTTTATATTTTTCCAACTTTGATATTGATTTTTTTTTTTTTTTTTTTGGCGAGATCCTGAAAAGCTCCACATGTTGTATCTGTTGCCGCGTGTGCCTCAGATCATGGCAGCTCTTGTATGCCTCCACAAGTGGGCACCCACTTTACCTTTGTAAATTAATTAGCTTTGGTGCGGAAATAAAATCAGGTGAAAGTTCAGGGTCTGCCTGGTAAGAATCGTGTCAGGTCCCTCTGAAGCTCTCTTTCCTTCTCACCTCTATCTCTCTCTCTCTCTCTCTCTCTCTCTCTCTCTCTCTCTCTCTCTCTCTCTCTCTCTGTGTTTTTCTCCATCTGGCTGAAGGGCAGAGTCTAACATAGAGGCAGAGAAATGAAGATAGATGCGTCCCGCTATCAGGAAAGCACTTACTGCGGCTTGATGCAACCTTAAACATTGCAGATAGTTCAGTGGCACTTACCACAAAGAATCTAATTAATGAATAGCTGTTCTAACACAAGTGAGGCGGCGGTATGCATTTGCAGATGAGGCAGGGACACTAATTAAATGCTGTTCCAGATATCACACCAGGAGTGGTTAGCTTGTCAGGCGTTTTTCTTTTGCTCAAGTTTCTTTACTCCTCATCCACAAAAGCTCATGAGGACTGAGATTTGAAGTTGTAGGAATGACCCATGCTTATACACTAAAAAACAAATTGGTGTAGAAACAGTTTGTAAAGCATACTCCGATTGTGTATTTATTTTTTTATCCATCCCCAATGTACGCTGTAGGTGAGCATTCTGTGTGGCCTACAAAAATCCACTGGAAAAATAATAGCTGTTTGGTTTATTTTCTGAGATGAATTGAGGATGAGGCGATATATTCATCTACTTCCTCAGTGTAAATACTTTCCTGTAAAATATTTTGTGGTTATTAAATTTCTCACCAACTTGGATATTAATTTGGTAAGTGGCAAGAATATTAATAAAACAGGCTATAAAACAAAATGTCAGCGACAAAGTGCCTGAGGGTGCAGGAGTGTACACATACACACATACGCACACACACATATACACACGTAATGTGTGGCTGTGACAGAGTTCTCCGAAGCCCGAAGCCAAGGAGAAAGAGAGAGAGAACAGGTGTGAAGCCACAAGCTATAGTCAGGAGGGATGTTTCGCCTCACAAAGGCGGTTTGTTTGTTTTCTGTGGAGCCCTAATGACTAGGCCTCAGGTTACAGAATGAAAACGGAACAGCATACTTTTATACAAGCTTTTTTAATATTCGATCAGAAATATTTTGATTGCTGAAATGGCTTGAATTTCTTGTGTTGAAATTACCTGTAATTATTGTTTAAACAGCCACTGAATGTTTTACCTAATTTTTTGAAACAAGCAAAGGTTTACACTGTAAACTGTAAATATGTCTACTTGTTTTCTTATGGATAAGGGCTTGATCTGTAATATTTTTTATAAATAAAAAATAATTTTACACTACTCTATTCTAGCAACGCAAAATAATGACTGTTTTTAAACACATTTCCTTATCACTTCACCTGTCCTGTTACTATCAGGTTAAGATGCTCAAACAAGGAATGCAATATTTTGAAAGTGTGTTAAAGTGACAATATTTACATTTTTCAGGGAAATCAACCTACATATCTATATATTGAGCTGGGATAGCAAACATCCAAAAAATAAACACTTCACCTGTAAATGACTAATCCACTCTCTCTAAATTAGATAAAGCATCTCCAGCTTTGATTGCCCGCTTTCTGTTTATCCTTCATTAATGAGTTTCCCTCTCCGTGTCTCCCTCAGTATCAGCTACAGAGATGTGCTCCCTGGCGGACCGTGGCCTCTCAGTGGCAGACCTGGTCCATTCTAGCCATCACTGTTCTCCTGCTGGCTCTTGTGCCATATGTGGTGTACCGGATGATGACTGCTTTTGACAATCCCCCTCCACACTCGCTCTTCAAGTCAGCTGCAATCTGCTTCGGCCTGCTTAGTGAAGCCCTGTTGATCAAGTGAGTACCGGCTGGTCTTTGTTGATACCTGTCTTGTGACTAAACACCTGAGTGATAATGTTTAGTTAAAAAAAAAACAAAAAAAACTCTCTATTTCGGTTCAACCTGTTTTAGAGATGGATAGGGAGACTAAAATTAATTTAGGAATTGAGGCTCAGGGTTGGCAGGAGGTGTGCACATCTGTGGCTGTCTAATTATAGAAATAACAATAAACCATGTGACACCATTTGCAAACTCCAACTACCTTGTGTCAGCAGAGAATGAGAAGGGGAGATCGAGATCACCGCTGTTTTATTTGTTCCAGCTAACACATTTGCTCTTCTCAAACAGTTCATATCTGTATGTGTGTTTAAAGTGAGTGTGTATTGGATTAAACAAGTTGTATTCATATTTCATCATAACCAGATGGTTCCTCAGACTGTATGTGTGCATGTATATTTGGGCACGTGTGTGCTGTATTTGTTACAGGCCACTGCAGCCTAAAGTCATTACTAATGTTTGATTAAAGTTGAGATCAGTTTGATTAGATTGCAATCAGCCCTTTACTATCTCACTCTTAATTTACTTCTCTATGTTTACCATTATAATCAGTAAAGCAATAAGCCAACTTAAAGGGAAATGAGATCACATGAGGTTCCAGAGTGTGTTTTCTGCTGTTGTCTATGTAAGTAAGTTATTTCGTGTTGTGGAGCCAAATTAATATTGTGAGCGTACAATCTTAAAATGTTACTAATGTATTTATTTTTTCTTTCAAAGGAGACTTGCGTTCTTGGTAGAGTCAGAGGTTATACACAGTCATCTTGGAAATCTAGTCTAGAAAAAGTCAATTTTCCTACTGATGGCTGAAGGTGTGTGAGATATTGACATGATCAATGAGGTGTAAAATTAAAAGCTGTATTGATTGCATTTCCCCTTCATTCATTTGTTATACATATATATGACAACTCAATGGCCAAGCTTAACTAATATTCCTGTATTTTCCAATAAGTGTAGAATTTGAAGTTAATAGGTAACTCATTTAGATGTTATCAGTAATGATAAGCTATTAGATAGAGTACATGACACTTGCAGCTCAAAGGAAATCTGAGTCTGTTCAGTATTACCACTTGCTTTTTTTTTCTTTGCCTTTTTTAATATTAAAATGACAATGACAAATAGGAAACATAGACAAACACTAATTTTTTTCTTTTTCAGAATTACCTTAAAATGTAACAAAAAAGAAAAAAAATAGCATTGTGTTTCCTGTCCACATGGGATGTGTCATGTCTAGTGTGACATAAACTGACATTATTGAAATATCGGTCTGAAAATTATGATGGGAAATGGACTTTCTCATTTTATAAGGTCTTTTGAAATCTTTTATGAATGACTCACTCTGAAGGAAGAGCGTTTTGTGTTACTCTGTGAGCTAGAGAGAAATGAAACCGATGTTTTATTCTTTTGAAGAATAAAAAGAGATAAAAAAGAACAGTCCATGCAATCAATCAAACATATGTGAGTAGCATCCATTACTGTAAAAGCTGCAATGATAATAAAAATTGCCCATTGTTTGCCTTTGTTATGCTTCAGCCAATTGGGCAGTATGGCTGCAAAACTGTTCACATGCTTCCCTTCTGATTGAACAAACATATGACAAATCCATAATCCAATAACAGGGGTTAGCTATTTCATGTCTGATTATCTGACTATCTATTATTTGTATTTCTGTAATGTCTTTCATTTTCACAGAAAAAAAAATACTGTAATTTATATCTAAGCCCATTTTCAGATCGAACAGTAATAAGTTGCTGGGCTCGTCCTGTCAACAACTGACAAGAAAACAAATTTAATCTGAAGTGTTATTTTCCTCAGAGAACAGGTTCATAAAATACATTCATTTCTAACTTATGACAACTGCTCTCTTGCCTGTTTCTGAATAAAGATCTGAAATAAACAGGCCAGAAAGAGAGGCTGGGTGTTTGTAAAAAAAAAAAAAAAAAAAAAAAAAAAAAAAAAAAAACAACACATCTTTATGCTGTTGCTCCTTAGAGTCACTGTTCATTTCACCTTTATTGGAAGACAAGCCTTCATTTATCACATTTGAATTCAGTTCCTTCAAGTTTGTCTATTTAATACAGCGAAATAATCTTTGATCTGCTTCAATTAAAGTGAAAAACAGGATACACATGCTTTCTCTCACTCTCTTTCTCTCTCTTTCTCTCTCTCTTTATCCTGCTAGGTTTTATAAGAGTGTTTTTCAGTTTTAATATAAGTAATTGGAAAAATGCTCCGGGTGCTTCAAGTCATTAGTAAATGAGCAGTCTGCTTTTATTAGCATCCTACTTGTAAATAATACATTAAACTCCTGAAATAAACATGATCAACTCTGCTCTGTATTCATAATGGATAAAATAACGGTGCTTGACTTGCACAATTAAGTCAAGTCATTGAGCGAAATGTGTACATTTAAGAAGATATTTGTGGAAAGAGTGATGCAAATACAAAATCACCTCGGGTGCCTTTTTAGAATAATGAGGTAAATTAAATTTTGTGATATGTACAGTAATTGTTTCAACACCCCCAACCCCCCCCCCACCCGTCATTGTTTGGGGAGAAAAAAAGAAAGACAGAAAATCTAGGGCTGCTTGTAATCAAGAAAATAAGGCTCATAAGTTTTCTTATTAAACACTTTTTTCAGTGAGGAATGTGCCTTGTGAACTGGTAATTAATATTTTGGCTGGGCTGGTAATTTGCTCTCGCACCATTATACTGTTGTTCCAGCCGTTATCCACACCAGTAATGAGCTGTAATTTTACAACGGGAAATTGGTTTATGTTTAAACAACACATTAAATTGTTAGAGAGAAGCATCAGGCTGAAGTACTGAATTGCATTACATATCTCATCTTATGTTTTAGCCCAGGAAAAGCTTTTTTAAAATATATTGTGATGTTTTAAGTTCAGGTTTACAACAAGGGACATGCTGTATGGTGTTTTTCAACATTTGTACTATACTGTACATAAGTGTACCTGTTACAAGTGTAGCTACCACTAGTTCTATAAAGAGTAAGGCCGGCAACATTTGCACACATTACTGCTATTATGTTCTACAGCATATATTGGCAAATACCCTATTTACATCATTTTAAAGTGCATCTACACTTTCCAATGTTAGAAGCATGTAATTACTATAATAAGAAAACAGATAGCTAAACCTAAACCTGAGAGAATGTGAATGTGTTTAATATATTATCAACAGCCTGTCTGAAAATTACTAACAGCAAAATCAAACCCTGGAAACAAAAATATGAAGAATGAAAAGGGAGAGAAAGCTATGGCATGTATATGCAAAAGCTGTTACTAGGGCAGTACCTTTTCAAAAGGTACAGTTTGTACCATTTAGATACTAATATACACCAGAGCTGGTGTATATTAGCACAAATCGATCACGTTCGTAGAGGAAGGAAAGGGGGGCACAGTAGCTTGTTTGGGGGAGGGCAATGCCCCCAACCCCCCATTGGCGCCGGCCCTGATATGTACCTTTAAGGTACCAATAAACACCTTTTAGGTACAAAGGTGTACCTTTTAAAAAAGGTACTGTCCCAGTGACAGCTACCTTTATTTATTTATTTATTTATTTATTTATTGCTAACAACAACAACAAAAATCCACTACTGTAGGTCTATCATTCACTCTCAGAAATAAAGGTACAAAAGCTGTCACTGGGGCAGTACCTTTTCAAAAGGTACACTTTTGTACCTATTAGGTTCTAATATGTACACTTTAAGTACTAATATGTACCTTTAAGGTACCAAAATGTACCCTTAAGGTACAAATATGCACCTTTTGAAAGGGTACCGCCCAAGTGACAGCTGTTGTACCTTTATTTCTGAGAGTGTTCTTCCAAAGTTGTGACATACATTTTGTTTAAAAATATATGTATAGCCTAAATAAAAATAGATGTTGATGTTAAATGAGTATGAAAGATTCAAAAGAAGTAGTATTTGACTGGTCTTTGACTGGTCTTCTTCTTCTTCTGGGATGTCTCCTCATTACAGTGATATACAGTAGATCACTTAATGTACTTATTACCTTTAGAACATATATTTGGAATATTGTCAATACATGTATTCTATAAAATAATTTTAACTAAATTAAAGCTAAAGTATGGATTATTGTTTTCAAAACTGTCTCCTTGTTATTTTGTTACAAATTTTGCACACTGCACCTTTAAAAAGTTTTTTTTTAATTATTCATAAAATAATGTAAATAATTATTATTAATGCATTCATCTTTTTTAATATTATTTTATAATTCCATCTCAATTAAATAAATAAATATATATATATATACTTTTCCTCAACTTCCTGTTATGTCAGCTTGGACACATTTCCAAAGGAAACCTAATTTGTACTGTTATACCTGTATGTAAAATACAATGTGTAAGTGTAGTATGTTTGTTTTAGAATCATATTTATATGTGTGCACCAATCTGCATGTACGTAGGTATGTGATTACCAGCAGAGCAGAAGGAGTGCCATTTTGATGCATTGCACCCCAGGTGCAATCTATGCAAATGAGCAGACAATTGTAGCATGTTCGTATAACGAATTCCACCTCTTAATAATTGCATGGGAGTTATTTATTACCAAAAAGCTATCTGATATCTTGTGTAAGATCAGCCTTGTGTAACAAGTTGACATCTCATCTCATTAAGTGCAGCTTGCATAAAGGATGCTGTGTGGAGCAAGAACCCCCTATTTTGGGAACTTCAAATGTCCACAGATCTTTCTAATGGCTGAGCATGCAAAGTTTTCTGGATATATATATTATTCTCACTTTTACTGTTGTTGGCACTTTAGTATATTGGAACCAACTCAATACCAAACAAAATTATAACCCGTATTTAATACAGTCTATTTATTGATTGATTGACTGATTGATTAATTTAATTTAGTAACTTGTACACTTTGGCATATTGAGTTTTTCTATGATAAAGTAAGAAATGCATTCTTAGACGTGCTCTGTGTATCCATGTGGGTTTTGTACTTTTCAAGAAAATATTAAATTTAATAACTCTGTCATATTTCTAAGACATATGATGTAACCATGTGAAAAATTCTGACATATTTTACTTTTACTTTATTTTGTATACATGTGTTCACCATTCAATCCTGAAATTAGTAATCCCAAATTATTTTTTCTGAAATATTTAACATTTTACCGGTTGGACCACTTAAATTTGCTTGTCGCAACACATGAGTGCAAAGCATTTTGTTCTAAAAACAATCCTAATAAAAAGTTACACCAAACTAATAATTACATCCTAATTCTTTTCAAGTAGTTCATTCTCTTAATGAGGATTTTTCATCAATATAATATTAGGACAGTTGACATTTTGGAGTTTATCAAAACATTCAAATCAAAATTAATTTCAATACAAAAGTTAATCAGAGAAGAGGTATACTCAAGTCATTATATGTGTGAATTGTATTTTACTTTTTTTTTTTTTTTTTTTATGAATTAATAGATTACATCATTGACCCATCTACCTAAATAGCTACCTAAATTGTGGAAGTGACAGATACATTTGCACTGTTAGAGTTTTCATGTGCATGTGGCTTTCCATGTCAACAACAAAATATACTTTTAGAGAAGCATTTTCTTGTCCTTTTTAAAACCCCATAAGCCTGTCCTTATTATGCACAATTATATGGCTAGTTGCCTTTTATTATTTGCATTTATCATTGTTTTTTCCTGCTGTCCTGCCAGTCAATTTTGGGTCACAAGCCACTGCTCCAGTGCAGTTCCATTTCTAGGAAACGCCACCATGACTTCAAGCTCTCTCTTGCAGTATGAAAATGAAACTCCAGTCAACTAATCATCATCAAACAATCGGGTTGAATTAGACATCAGAATGGGTGCTGGAAGTAGGAAGGCACTGGAACGAGCCTCATAATGTTCCCGATGGCTGTGTAATGGCATTCTTTTATTGGGTTATGATACACTGTCACAATCTGTTTCTCTCCTTAACTTTCACTCATTGGCACTCTTCCCGTCTTGGTCATTTCAGATTTTTATGCCATTCTCCTACAATTATCCTCTCACTTTCAGTCTTGTTTTTCCATACTGTGTCTACATTTGTGTGTGTGTGGGGGGGGGGGGGATGTGTGTGTGTGTGTGTGTGTGTGAGAGAGAGAGAGAGAGAGAGAGAGGCACAGAGAAGGGGATTTGCCCCATGGTGCCCATGCTGCCCGCGGAGTGCTAGTGTCCTGCTGCCTACTGTCAGGGTGCGTCTCAGTCAGCGAGGACCCTTGGGGGACTGGAGGCCCCGCTTAGGGACTGGCCCCTCCTACCCACCCTCGGCGTCTCATCTGAGCTTCTGTCATCTTAACCTTTGGAAAAGCGCTCGGAGACAACCGTTTAGGAAAACAAAAGAAAAAACACACTCTTCTCTGCATGTCTCCTGACCTTTCCATATTATGTTCATCTCATTTTAGGAAACTACTTATTTATTTATCACAAAAGCTTATTAATGTAGGGGGATGTAGTGGTAATATTCACATTTTGTCCCAAGGCAGAATAAAATTGCAGTGACATTAAAGACATCTAGAAATTTAGGGCATTTTTGGAAACATTATGTGGGGATGTGACAGTCAGGATTGTTTGACCCTCACACTTCTTTTCAGGTACTTCAGTTTGAAGATACTGAATGATCTACTGTAATCTCTTGTCTCGTATCAATGGTGGCATGACCTTTCTGAATAACAAAGGTTGTTTGGTTCTATTGTCCTAACTAATACAGTTTCAACCCAGGCTTGAGGTCACTCCGTCTGTTTGATCTTTAAATCTACCAACAAGTAATAAAGCCCATGCATATGAGAAAAGAAAATAGCCTGTGATCTGGATGATTAAATTCCACCTCATAAAACTGAACTAACACAGACTGCATTGCACTGTATCTACATGTTGTTTGAGTATGGCCTGTAATTGTAATGCATTTGCTGATGGTCTGTTAGGATCAGGCAGCTCTCAGTGATAAACAATAAGGTTCTTGTGAGTCCCCAGGCAGTGAACAACTAGAGTCAGATCTTTATCACAACCAATTACTCAGGGTTATGGTCGGGGTTCGGTTGAAGGGGCTGAGGCTTTTCCAACCCTCTCTTCACTCTTTGAACCTACGTCCATCTTCAAGAAAAAACAAGGCTGGTAAAAATCAATTACTGGCAAAGAATATTTTGTTAGCTTTGCAAAACCTTATTGAAGTGTGTAATCTGCAATTTTGTCACCTAATGGAACTGTACGTGTAATTACTGTTTTCCAACAGGTTTCTCTGAACACTCCTCTAGCCATTGGTTGAAAATTTGGTACAGGTCCTAGGTTTGTGTGTAAGGCTGATAGGGATTCTTAAACATAGTGATGATTCCTTACATTTTTTCACAATATAGTCAGTGTACAAATGGATTATATATAGCAACATTGTACGTAATTTTTAGTTGCTATAAATATACAGTATATCATCAGATACAGTATAGTACATTGTTGCTTAGCACTTACTACTTATATTAGGTGTTGATAATGCTCATGTGAACTTAAAAATGTACAGTATACACTGGAAAATAAAATATTTATTTCACTTATTTAATGCTTCTTTCTATAATTTTACTTGAATTAAAGGTATTTTGTGAATATTTTGAATGAAAGTACAGGACACTATTATATTTTATAAAATATTTTATCAGAGGGCATTGCATTATAAAACTAATTTTGTGTTAAGTACATTAAATAAGTATAACTATAACTAGTTAAGTATATTATAAATTATGTATAATATATTAGTAGTATTGTAGTATAAGTGTTGTGGTGGAGGATACATTAATATATTGCTAGTTAAATACAAATAAATAACTAAATAAATATATATATATATTATTAAGATATTACATATAATAACAGTTTGTGTGCACACTACATTCATTTCAAAGTGAAGTCACATCTGTTTTGAATACAAATGTTTGTTAACAATTATACATGTATGAGAGTGTTTCTGACAGCTGTCAGTCCTCCACAGTGGAAAATATAGATAATTCAGCACAAACTATTTAAATGAGCTTGAATACTACCAAGACAGAAATGATGGTGCTTGAGGTGTGGTGATGCAGGTTTTACTTCACATGAGGCCTCTGTGTCAGCCGTGATGTGTGAGGACAGGGTGCCGCCACAGGTTTCTCATCTTGCACAGACAGCAACTATGATGACACTGGCCTTGAGCTCTGCTCATGTGCCTCCCTCTCAGTCCCACTGTCTCCCTGTCATGCAGGAAAACTCCCCCGACCGCTAAAAACCGGCACTGCACATTTTCAGAGCCCGGAGGTTAAAATCGCTCATTACGCCGCCTGAGATTTATTAAAATAGATTATAGAAATGTTAATTAAGTCATTAATTACATTATTTAATCAGCATTGACAGATAATGCAGTGAGCATTTGTGGTTTGGAGGGGGGAGCTGACAAACTAGGGGGAGGGTTGGTGTCAGATCTGCGTGTGTGCAAGCATGTGTGCTCGGGAGGTGGGAATGGGGGGAATTGATGTTGTTTACTTGAATAAATTACTCTTAAGGTTTTATATTTGACAGGATGGTGTCTGATATACAGAATGATACAGAAATTTATTTTCAGTTTATTCGGAGTATATTGATCATGCAAGCCATGCAGACAGAAACAAGCTTATAGTAGTTTATTTCTTTCCTCCTTAAAGTAGTAAAGTAGTGTAAACATATGGAATCATAGGTGGGAAATTATGATGAAAATGATGGCACTAAATGTTAGTTTTATTTTTGTATAGTGAATTCTGTTTCAAAATAGTAATGTTTCATAATATGATCATGCCTTATAGTTGAATTTAGTTGGGCAATCCTATAGTTTACATTTTGTGAGAACATGAGATTTGTTATATAGTATATATTGTTTTTTGTTGTTGTTTTTGAGTATACTATATGTATGTGGATAAAGTTGGATGTACTATATATATATAACTTTATATACAGAGTTGTGCGATGATATAGTTTACATTTTGCGATTTAAATAAACAATCATGCTGTCTAAATTTGCTTTTGTATATAACACTTTACGTGAGCATACTGTAAGTATGCAGATAAAGTAATATAGTACTATATAAATAATGAAGCAGTTGGAATTTGCCATATACTTTAGGAGTAAGTTTGCTGTAAAGAAGCAGCTGAGATATTTTCAGCCAACAGGAGCAATAATGTGGCTTCATACTGGGATAAAAGTGACAACATGGCGGCCATTAGCATATAGTTACATTGTGTTCCTTTGCTCCTTCTGTGTGCTCCAGTTTTCATTCCACAATTTTAAATCTTTCATTATGGGAGCATTTGGAGGAAGCATTTGGAGTGACATTTGGCAAAGGCCTCAAACCATATTTCCAAGCTGTTTAGAAAGAAAATACAAGAGGAGCGATCACGAGATGGATTACCAGGGAGGCGATACTGTGAACTTCCTTATCTGTTGACAGCTTAGTTACCGTTAAGAACAAGAAATGTGTTTTTCAATTCAGTGAGAATGGAGCTCTTCTTTGTCCCCATAGACCTGCATTACGGGATTGTGCGATCGGACCTGATAACTCTCAAATAACTGGCCTTGAAAATGAGTTTGGAAGCACGCTTGATTTGGTCTGTGATTCGGATTATTTATTGGCTACAAAGTTTGCCGAGTACTTTTCAACAGAAATGTCCGAAACAATTAAAGTTCCGTTCCTGAGCTTCAATGTCGCCTTTTAAAGGACAAATATCGGCATACACAGATGGACGTTCAAATGCAGCAACATATTGCTTCGTTTTTTTATCTTATTTTGCCAGGGTGAATTAATGTGTGCTAATTATGATCTGACATCTGTAGATTCTATTCAAATGTGGTCAGCCATTTGTGAATTTCCCTGTGAATTTCATTACTCAAGGGCTGGGTACGGAAAAAGAGACATTCTAATGCAATGATGGTGTTTTTCAGGGTCAAGAGTGATCAAATAACAAATTGACACTCCATTAATTACAATTTCAGATGAAGTAAACACTTTATCAAAGCTTTTGAAGTGCACTGTAACCTGGGAGTGACCGTGTCTAAATGACTCTTCTCGATTGTGTCACTTCCACTCCTTTTTGAGGTTGCCTGGCAACATGTGAGTGGCCCGGCTCTTCAGATGGAGAGGCACTTGATTGTTGAGCTGAGTGACTGTTAAAATCAATCTCAGAATGCTTCTCTGAATGTTTTTTAGTTGTCCCCACCCCAGAGGTCTCAATGATGACAAGGTGACTTGTTTTATGACAATTTGTGACACGGCGAGGCTATATGTTAACTACAAGTTCTTATTTTAACTAATTATCGCATTATTGTCGGTTACTTAAATGAAAAGTTATCTTGATTAGATCACATTGAAAATAAAAACGGTATAAAGTGAAAGAAACCACCTCGCACATACCGTTCACTTATCACACTTTCAAATATTTGAGTTTGCAGGGTAACTGAAGTCATCCAAGCAGTGTAGTAATTGGCACTTTGATATCACTTCATAAATGTGGGTCTCACTTTGAAGGTGTTCTGAGCAGATTCTTTCAGCTTTGCTACCTTTCTTATTATATCTCTTCAACACTTTCTAAACTGTTTCTGTAATTATACAGCTACTTAAATGTGGCAGAGTGACAGTTTGGGTGATATTTCACTTAGAATCGTCTTTTGAAGACGATTGCTTGCCTAAATCCAATATGCTATGTTCTGCCTGAGGTAAGGAAGTACAGAATAAATTGTTGTAGAAAGGCATATCTGGCCATTTATGGATCTCAAGAGGACTGGAAGGCAAATTAGGTAATAATAAGAATGAGGTTGCTTAAACATGCAAGAACAGTTACTGTATATGTTAACAGAACCATGTCCATTCTGCATTACCACTAGATCTAACTTCATGCAATCATTCATCTCTATATCTCCTCACCTCTTAGTAGTAGGCACAAGTCTTGTGAAGTCAAACTTTTAACTAAGCGGACCAAAGTCTCATCCTCATAACAGATTATTCTGGTTTACAACTGCTTGAAGAAGAAAGAGCCCATCTGACTGAAATGTAAAGCAATCAACCACTATTTTTATTATTATGATTATTTTACATGCCATTTTGGAGTGCTTTTATCTGAAAAAGGTTATACCACAATAATATATAAAAAAATCAATGTATTAAAAATATATATATATATATATTTAAAAACAAATTGTTGCAAAAGAGATAACTGAAAAATAGCATAATTTAAATTATTATTAGTATTATTGTTTTTAAGAAATTAATACTTTTATTTATAAGTGACACTATTGATATGATAGACATTTATAATAATAATAAAAAGACTTCCATTTCAAATAAATGCCATGCTTTTGAACTTAAATGTAATGCTTGACTTGTGAATGTCTAGTTAACTTGTTACTACATGCTCCTCCACATGCTGATGTTCTTGTTTCTCTCTCTCTCTCTCTTTTTTTATTTTCCAAAGGTGCTTGTGCAGTTACTTCAGCCACCGGCTCCAGCGAGCAGAGCAAAGCTCCTTTAGCCTTCAGCCTCGCAGATCTGAAGAGCATGAAGTCCATACCAGTCTGAGGCAGTGCGTCACCGCAGGGGTCAAAGGTTAGAACTCACAGGCAGTGGTGGGAGATAGGAACCTTCATTGGTTGTAAGCTCTGAGAGGAGAGGATCAGGGCTTCTAATGTTAAATATGACCAGAGGGTATAAGAAGAAAAAAAAAAGACTTATTTAAATGTCTGGAGAGATCCTGCTGCCGACACTGGCAGAGTTTCAGCAGACGAAACCCAACGTAAGCAGCAGGAAAGCTGAAATGGATGATGCCGCTGCTCTGTTTTCCTGGGTTGAAAATAAATGGATGCTTTATTGTTCTTAGATGGATTTGGATTGTACGAACAAAACGGTGTTTAATCAGTACAGTTGAGTTGGTACAAAGTTTTATCAATTTACTTTAAAAATATCCCAAAGCACTTTTGCTATGCAGTATAATAGTTTTACTGTATATAATTCATTGCACGTGTCACTTTTTAATGGTCTGACTTTTTCAAGGGATTTTAGGAACTTCTGAGCCCATTTGTTAAGGACTTTCAGAAACTGTGCTGATACAATTCAAATATAAAAAGTAGTTTTCACTCAGCAAACATGCTTACAGTTTTTAAGTAATACATTTCTTGTTTTTCTTTTGGATTGCTTTTTGTATTTCTTCAACCAGCATATAGTTTTTTTTTTTCTTTTTCTTTTTTTAACCTTTCCAGAAACAAACTTAATGATCCAGTCAGGTTCCTTATAAAAATGTCATTGCCAGTGCAAGCTGTGCTTATGTCCTCATAATAAATTGTATTTTCTGTGTCATTTAAATAAATGTATAAAGATGTATTTAAAAAAAAAATTAAAAATCCATCTCTTGTCTGTTCTTCACCTTTGTGCTCAGAACATGTATTACATTCTTGAACTATGCTTGCAGCACTGAATAATGTAGCAATATTCTAGTGACATGACTAATGAGGATTGAGACCATGGTAACAGGTGTTAAGCTTGTTCATAAAAGGAAAGGTGGAGCGCTGTACTTCAGTTACTGTATTCCTGCATGTTAATAAAGGCGCTGAGAGCTGAGTGGGAGCAGTCAGTAATCTCTTTTCTTTATCTGCAAAGTGTGTACATGTAATTTAAATGAATGCTCTTTATTTGATATATTTCAGTATTTCCTGTCTCACAGGGCTTCCTTTGCCACCATAGAACAGTGTAATGTGACTCACCAAAGCTCCAGTGTGTGTATTTGTACTTAGTTTAACACAAACTATTTTATTGGCATGACTGATATACACTACCATTCAAAGGTTTTGGGTAAGTTTTATTTTTGAATGCTCACCAAGAAAAGAATGATAGTTATTTGAAATAGACTCATTTATTTATTTATTTATTTATTTATTTATTTATTTGTAAAACTGTCACTTTTGATCAGTTTAATGCATCCTTGTTGAATACAAATATTATTTTCTTTCAAAAAACAAATTTCTGACCCCAAACTTTTGAATGACATGCAACTGTAGGGTCCTATAAAATCCATTTTATTTTTTCCAAAAGTCTGTTTTATGTGTTTTTTTGTTTTGGTTTTTTTTTTCAAATTTTTTTCTGGATTCCATTTTTATTTATTTATTTATTTATTTATTATGGTCTCTGTTTTAATGGTTAAATCAAATTTGATTAATAAAAAAGCATGTCTAATTAATTTAAATCATGAAACTTGCACAATTTAACACCAATTTAGTAAAAGTTTAACAGAAATTAAATTGTAGGGCCCTATGAAATAAGTTTCTTTGTTTTTTTTATTTATTTATTTATTTTCTCAAATTCAGTTTTATTTTTACCAAATTCTGTGTTTCCCTTTTCAATTTTCTGGATTTCATTTTAATGGTTTAATTAAATTTTAATCATCAAAAGCATCAAATGATTAAAAAGCATCCAATTAATTGATTTTATTAAAAAAAATGATCTAATTAATTAATTATTTTATTTAATTTTTAAAAAAAATCTGAAATACTTATTGTGTATTTATTCATTTATTTATTTTATATTATTTATTTTTTTATTATTTTTTGGCAAAGAAAGCTCTGCACAACAGAGGTTTATGGTTAAAATTAAAACATGAAAGAAAAAAAAAATGTGATTATTCCTTAAAAAATAATATTTGAATAATAATTTAATAAATATTTTATATAAAAGACTGGATTTCACAATTCAGTCTGTGCTTTCTTCATTGCAGAAATCATAGGGCCCTACAATTGCCTATGCACTTACAGTACAGTATACACACAGCAAAACCTGTGATTAAAACATTTTATATAGTAACAACAATAACAGTAACAACATAATGTGCTTGACATTCAAATAAAATAGAAAAAAAAATACACTAAAGACATTAATGAGCATATACAAATAGCAAAAATAAAGAACATGGTTACTGTTATACAAAGACAACCCTTGGATCTATATTAATTACCACATACTTGTTTTCACCACATATACTTTTCAAGACCACAAGTTGAATTTCCTTCCTATTTAACAGATTTAGCTAGACCCCTTAATTCTTGTAATAAGAAACTTCAATGCTACTGCATTTAGTGACATTCTAGAAAACGTTGTGCTATTAATTTTGTGGCAACGTTTTCTCCTCCAGCATAAGCAGCTGGTGTGGGACTTGACCTACTGTAGAAGCCCAGACCTGAACACCTTTGGGATGAATTGGAATGCTGAATGCAAGCCAGACCCCATCGCCTGACCTTACTGATCCTAATATCTGAATTGGAGCATAGCTCTACATCTATGTTCCAGCATCTAGTGGAAAGCCTTTCTAGAAGCATGGGATCTGGTAGGGAGGGGTCTACACATTTTTGCCCATGTACAGTCTTATTTTGTATGTAATAATGCACATATGTATGTATATGCATACATATTTTTGTCTTGTTGTATATGAAGACTTCTATCAGAGAGTCATCTTACAGAGGTCAGTAAATGCCACAGGATACCCACTAAAATCATGGTGGTTTCCCGTCCGCCCATGCTTTGTGTGTGTGTACTCCCAGGGCTTAGT
The DNA here is from genome assembly GCF_018340385.1 of Cyprinus carpio. Classification (NCBI taxonomy): domain Eukaryota; kingdom Metazoa; phylum Chordata; class Actinopteri; order Cypriniformes; family Cyprinidae; genus Cyprinus; species Cyprinus carpio. The sequence continues at coordinate 16,747,724 of NC_056577.1, forward strand.
GTGCACGTACAGGACCAGATGGGCACTTTCATGAGTGTGTGAGCGTGGATTACTCTGCCTGCTACATCTGGGTCTCCACATGGCACAGCAGACTACAGCGGGAGAGAGAGGCATGCGGGCGGGTGCTGCCACCCCCTCTGTCATGCCTATATGACAGCCGTGTTCACCAGCAGGGCACTGGCACAAATGCCAAATGAAAAGGTCACATGTCCCCACTACAGCCGCAGGACCATTGCAAAGCGCTCTGCCATTTATATAGAGGTAACATAACTATTTTTGAGTAAAACAAGCAGGCTGTCGACTTCCACGATGTTCTCAGATAGAGGAACAATATTTTCATGTTTCTGTGAAGTGATGTGTTAACTTTTGAGATTACAGGCACATTCCTTTTTTTGTAATGCTCTAGCCTAATCAAGGGTATGTGTACTTCAGAGGATATTTGGAAAGATTTAGATTTTGTTTTGTGGAACAGAAGTTTGAACCAGAAATTATATGTTATGGCAAAACAAATGGAACATATCAGACACACACACACACACACACACACACACACACACACACACACACACACACACACACACACACACACACACACACACACACACACACACATACTGTTACTTCTTGTGCTCAAATCTGATTGGCTGAGAGGTCTTTCTAGCCATGCAATATTTTACCAGTATCAGCATGGGAACGGTTTCCATTTGCAGCATTTTCTCCAAGTCATGTAGAAGGAGCAAACCCACTGTACCACAATAATTTTACACATATTACTGTGGTTGTGTCACAGGATGTATTTTTTAAGCGAGAGTGTACAGTTACAGTTCAGACTTTGAAGATTTGCTTATATATATATATATATATATATATATATATATATATATATATATATATATATATATATAAGGAGTCCATTAGACAAGAAGTTTAAAAACACAAAATTTCTTAAATTATTACAAAACTCTGGCTCCTAAAACATCACATTCACTTTAATACACCATACAAATTATTTTTGTGCAATCAACTTAATAAGCCAAAACTGCCTCTGGTGAAGTGTATGTAATACAACAGATAATGTGATTTGTAGGAATCATAATTAAATAGAACGTGTGCAGTGTACAGCTTGTTTGTGTCCAGGATGGAGCATGCTTAATATGTATTGTCTCTTGGCCAGTTTTGTGGGATGACCTGCATTGTCATTCCCCTCCATTACTGGTGAGATAAACTGGTCATGTGGCTCAAGTGCTTTTCAATTTCCATGGAGTGCAGACTCTCCTCTTGGAAATGTAACAAAAATGCTCTCACCATTAAACTGCAGGTCAAATATGTAATCAGCTTGGGTCTTGGATGGGCTCAGACATCATAACTAGCTGTTAACCCACAGATGACAATCTCTTGTGCGACGGGCAGAGAACCTCTTGTTTTTCCTTCTCTCTTCCAACTTAAGAAATTAACTCACCCAAATAAAGAATTACATAGGTTTTTTTTTTTTTTTTTTTTTTTTTTTTTTTTGAGTATTTGATAAACATATTAGTCACTCTTTTCCATGCAATTGCAATAAATCCCACTGCTTTATCAGAGCAAAAAGATCTTTGCAAGAAAACTTTGTATTATTTATACAATTACAGAACAATTTAATTATTAATGTTACTATTTCACACTATCATGTGTATGGAAGTAAAATCAGTTGTTATAACCATTTTGAGCTAACTTTAAGGTTTCAAATGAGTCACATAATATCTATTTAATGCTTGCTAATAAAACATGGCATTGACCTATGCATCATAAAACAAAATCATCAACAATAACTGAAGCCAGATTTGTTACTTTAAAGGGAGATTAATGATATGGACAAAGCTAAACTATCCAAAGCTCTTAGCAGTGGGCAAACTTTAGTCTTTTAAGACTAATTAGATGGGTTTATCAGTGATAAACAGATAGAGCCACCTCGGCACAGCCTGTGAGGTCCAGGTGGACAAACACACTGTTTAAACCACAGGTGACATAGCAGGTCGCTTTGAAGCTCCAGTGCAGATTTGGCAGAGGGGTCCTCGGTGCCAAATGTCCAGGGCAGTGGGGGAGTTTTGATCTGCACTGTGCTCAGCTACCTGATGAGGCGGATTAAACAAAAGCCAGATAGCATTTGCATTTGATGTGTAAAACCCTGTGGCTATCTCAGTCAAATGACCTGCCGCTTGGCATGACAGCAAAAACCACCTCACAGCACTAAAATAAAGTGAGTGATTTTCTAAAGAGCATCCCATCATTCTGTTTGACGTTTTTGAAGATCCTCTTAGACAAGCCCCCCGATCTCTGAAAAACAAAGTAGGAAGGATGAAAGATCTGCTAAGGTATCTGTAAAACCCACACAATGGTTTATAGTTAAATAAAGAAAGTCTCTCTGTTTATAATGTCATTTAACACTAAAAAGATTTGGATAATTAAGTTATACGGGATGATGAATGAAAAGGTCTTATTGAAACATGACAAATGAGCAGATCTTTTGAATACAGTTCTTATAGAAAAGAATCTGGGCTAGTTGTCACACGATTTGCTATAAAGAATATTTCTCAGGGTAGCAATATATTTGAAAGCCAATACTTTAATACTACTTTAACACCAATCTACATTTTAACGTAGAAGAATATATATATATATATATATATATATATATATATATATATATATATATATATATATATATATATATATATATATATATATATTTTTTTTTTTTTTTTTTTCTGCTGTTTAAGTTGTCACAATAGGACTGTGCCATTTAGTAACTTATTATAAGATTTTCCACTAAGTTTAAACAGTACAAGAAGCATGAAGCATAAGAATGTAAAAGGTTTTAAAAAAGGTTTAAAAAATCCATTGTTTCAACCAACATAAATTTTATTAATGAATATGTAACGTTGCAACATATCAAACATATTTAATACCTTGCTCCAATTAATTGTGTCAAAACACTTGCCTTAATACATGCAAGCTTTTACAAATATATAATGATATTGAAAATATAACTTGGATAAAAATCACAATAATTAATAAATTAAAAAAACAATATGACCTTCCTGAAAAAGCCAGTAGAAAAAATATCTATAACATAAATAAATAATAATAGTAAATTAATAAATATATCTCTCACATAATTCCTATATAAATATACTAATTTTTGAGAAAATTCTGTGGTCCAGCACTACAAAAGCTAAAAAGGATAACTGCAATAGCTGGGCTTGCCATTCAAAACGATTTACTGTAATATAGTTAAATTGTCTATCATTATCTCTATTAATGTGTGCATGTATGAGTGGCCACAAAATCATCATTATTGACCTTTTACTGTGACGTGCATGGCATATTGTTGTGTGATATATGCAAATGGAAGACAACGTGATATTTCCAGCAGTCTGTTTTCAGCCCTCTGTCCTGTATGAGTAAATGAAACAAATTACCCGGGGTATGTTTGAGTACAGAGGCATATGAGGTTGTGTGGCCAATCTATTACTAATAATAGTAGCATGTCTGCACGGCCCAATGTTAAAGGAATTACAGATTGCATCTGAGCACTATGAAATATGTGTCCAGATTAGCTTATTGGACTGACTTGCTGTAATATGAAAATGAGTATGACTGTACACAAGGGTTTTATATATATAAAGTGCTGTCTGAAATGTTCATCTAAAATCAGCATTTTTATCAGGCTCTTATATTTCATATTTATGTTCAGTTATTTCATTTTAATGGCATAGAAAAGGACCTATTGCCATTAAAGTAAAATTACTGAACCTAAACATAGGAGCCTGATAAAAATGCTAATTTTAGAAGAAAATTTCAGATGGTACTTAAAGGCTTCTGCATCTGAACTCTTCATATATATATATATATATATATATATATATATATACACACACACACACACACACACACACACACACACACACACACACACAGACACACACACAGGTGCATCTCAATAAAATAGAATGTTGTGGAAAAGTTCATTTATTTCAGTAATTCAACTCAAATTGTGAAACTCATGTATTAAATAAATTCAATGCACACAGACTGAAATAGTCTTTGGCTCAGTCCACTGTCTTTGGTTCTTTTAATTGTGACAATTTTGGCTCACATTTAACAAAAACCCACCAATTCACTCAATAAATAAGAATATGTCATAAGACCATAAAAAAAAAAAAATAAAAAAAAAAATAGTGAATTGTTGGCCTTCTGGAAAGTATGTTCATTTACTGTACATGTACTCAATACTTGGTAGGGGCTTCTTTAGCTTTAAATACTGCCTCAATTCGCCGAGGCATGAAGGTGATCAGCTTGTGGCACTGCTGAGGTGGTATGGAAGCCCAGGTTTCTATGACAGTGGACTTCAGTTCATCTGCATTTTTTGGTCTCTTGTTTCTCATTTTCCTCTTGACAATACTCCATAGATTCTCTGTGGGGTTCAGGTCTGGTGAGTTTGCTGGCCAGTCTGCTGGAAAATGAAATCAGCATCTTCAAAAAGCTGGTAAGCAGAAGGAAGCATGAAGTGCTCCAAAATTTCTTGGTAAACGGGTGCAGTGACTTTGGTTTTCAAAAAACACAATGGACCAACACCAGCAGATGACATTGCACCTCAAATCATCACAGACTGTGGATACTTAACACTGGACTTGAGCTTCTCCAAGGCTATGAGCTCTTGATGCCTTGACCCCAGCCTCAGTCCATTCAAAGTTCACTCAAATTCTTGAATTGATTTTGCTTGACAATCCTCATAAGTCTGCAGTTCTCTCGGGTGGTCATGCCTCTTTTTCTTCCACACTTTTTCCTTCCACTCAACTTTCTTTTAACATGCTTGGATACAGCACTCTGTGAACAGCCAGCTTATTTGGCAATGGATGTTTGTGGCTTACCCTCCTAGTGAAGGGGGTCAATGATTGTCTTCTGGACAACTGTCAGATAAGCAGTCTTCCCCATGATGGTGTAGCCTAGTGAACCAAACTGAGAGACCATTTTGAAGGCTCAGGAAATCTTTGCAGGTGTTTTGAGATGATTAGCTGATTGGCATGTCACCATATTCTAATTTGTTGAGAATTGGTGGGTTTTTGTTAAATGTGAGCCAAAATCATCACAATTAAAAAAAAAACAAATACTTAAACTACTTCAGTCTGTCTGCATTGAATTTCGTGTTTCACAATTTAAGTTCAATTGCTGAAATAAATTACCTTTCCCACGACATTCTAATTTATTGAGATGCACCTGTACAGTATATATACCACACATTAAAGTACTATAAAGCACTTTAGAGAAGAATGTGATGTGAAAATACATCTAAAACAGTAATATTGTAATATATATACAGGTCCTTCTCAAAAAATTAGCATATCATGAAAAGGTTCTCTAAACGAGCTATTAACCTAATCATCTGAAACAACTAATTAACTCTAAACACCTGCAAAAGATTCCTGAGGCTTTTAAAAACTCCCAGCCTGGTTCATTACTCAAAACTGCAATCATGGGTAAGACTGCCGACCTGACTGCTGTCCAGAAGGCCAGCATTGACACCCTCAAGCGAGAGGGTAAGACACAGAAAGAAATTTCTGAACGAATAGGCTGTTCCCAGAGTGCTGTATCAAGGCACCTCAGTGGGAAGTCTGTGGGAAGGAAAAAGTGTGGCAAAAAACGATGCACAACGAGAAGAGGTGACCGGACCCTGAGGAAGATTGTGGAGAAGGGACCGATTCCAGACCTTGGGGGACCTGCGGAAGCAGTGGACTGAGTCTGGAGTAGAAACATCCAGAGCCACCGTGCACAGGCGTGTGCTTTTGAACCAGAAACAGCGGCAGAAGCGCCTGACCTGGGCTACAGAGAAGCAGCACTGGACTGTTGCTCAGTGGTCCAAAGTACTTTTTCGGATGAAAGCAAATTTTGCATGTCATTCGGAAATCCAGGTGCCAGAGTCTGGAGGAAGACTGGGGAGAAGGAAATGCCAAAATGCCTGAAGTCCAGTGTCAAGTACCCACAGTCAGAGATGGTCTGGGGTGCCATGTCAGCTGCTGGTGTTGGTCCACTGTGTTTTATCAAGGGCAGGGTCAATGCAGCTAGCTATCAGGAGATTATGGAGCACTTCATGCTTCCATCTGCTGAAAAGCTTTATGGAGATGAAGATTTCGTTTTTTCAGCACGACCTGGCACCTGCTCACAGTGCCAAAACCACTGGTAAATGGTTTACTGACCATGGTATTACTGTGCTCAATTGGCCTGCCAACTCTCCTGACCTGAACCCCATAGAGAATCTGTGGGATATTGTGAAGAGAAAGTTGAGAGACGCAAGACCCAACACTCTGGATGAGCTTAAGGCCGCTATCGAAGCATCCTGGGCCTCCATAACACCTCAGCAGTGCCACAGGCTGATTGCCTCCATGCCACGCCGCATTGAAGCAGTCATTTCTGCAAAAGGATTCCCGACCAAGTATTGAGTGCATAACTGAACAGAATTATTTGAAGGTTGACTTTTTTTTGTATTAAAAACACTTTTCTTTTATTGGTCGGATGAAATATGCTAATTTTTTGAGATAGGAATTTTGGGTTTTCATGAGCTGTATGCCAAAATCATCAGTATTAAAAATAATAAAAGACCTGAAATATTTCAGTTGGTGTGCAATGAATCTAAAATATATGAAAGTTAAATTTTATCATTACATTATGGAAAATAATGAACTTTTTCACAATATGCTAATTTTTTGAGAAGGACCTGTATATATATATATATATATATATATATATATATATATATATATATATATATATATATATATATATATATATATATATATATATATATATTAATAATATGATATATAATTAATACAATTTAAAATAACTGTTTCCTGTTTTATTTTATTTTCAGTTTAGTTAAGCATTACCAAAGTTTGTTATTACCTGACCTCTCATGAGCAATGCGATTGTCTACCGAATGAACTCAAGAGCACAATATAGTTTTATTGTGATGCAAATAGATGTGCCATTGTGATTTAAACTGTTCTAAAATGATGCGTGGCTTGCCCAGATACCATCAGGAGATACAGAGTAACAGGGGCTGATGTCTGTAGAGGTCATTTAAAACAATATGACAGTGAGGCCTGACGTTGCAGAAAGTCCTTGCAGCTTGTCCCCTTGGTTTTGTCTCCGAGTTTGATAAAATCAGATGAAGCTCAGGGGGCAACCATGTCATTGAATCATCGCAGACGCAAAAATCCTCCTCAGCTCAGCGCATTTTTATATATTTGTATCTAAATAAAAAACTTGATGGATTACAATTCAATGCAGTTTTTCACTGCATATTCGTACATTAAATATTACCCTCACCTCTTGGGTGTTGTGGGTTAGGCATGGCTGCATGAGCCAGAGAAGAGAACTTTGTCTTTCACCTGTAATCTGATGCAGAGAGCTGCAGTTGGCTGCAGCCCCTGCTGGTGATTTATGATTGAGGACACGTTAATAAAAGTATCAAAACAATCAGAGCTCTGCTGGGGGAAGATACGGCCGTGTTACGTACATCATGCAGGACAGGCCTGGATGGGGAATCGCTATATGCTGGTAATGTGATGCTCTAAGATCGCTCCTTTATCCCATTTTAAAACCATGTATGTGTGTGTGTGTTTTTCGTTGGTTTACCCTCCATGGAAGGTGACGTCTTGTCTTTTACTCGTAGCCGAAGCAGGCCAGTGCCCAGGACTGGGCCAAAGTGAATGAGCACATTACAATTTAAGATTCTTATATACAATGTACACTTAGAGCGAGCATTGCAAAAGAGCAAAACTAGAGTCCAATTATTTCACTATTTACTCTCATGTCATGATATCTATCGTGTAAGGTGGACTTATAACACCTCTTACTAGCTTGATGTTCATTTAAACACAAACTCCAATAACAGTGACAATCAGAGAAGATACAGTAAAGTATTAGTTCACCTGAGGAAAATTCTGACATTCCAAACAAGAATAATGATACCTATGTAATATGTGAAAATTTAATTTGTGTCTATTCCTCACACAAATCTATCATATGGCTTCAGACGGCATGTACTTTTTACTATCGATTTTCATATGATTTCAGAATTATATTTCTTTTATATTATTTAACTATATATTTTTTACATATTATAATTATAATTTTATTGTGATTTTGCATAATCACCATGCGCAGACATCATTCATTGTTACTGAACGGAAAAGAACAACCAGGACATTCTTCAGTATAGAAACAACAACAACAACAACAAAAAGTAAGGGTTATGTTTAGGGGATGTAATATTTTGTACAATATAAAAATCCTTGTATGTGTGTGGATATGTGAAAAAAGTGTCCTAAAAACAATATTTTATTATATATGTATTATATGTAATATAAAGGTTTAAATTATTGCTTTTTTAATGTCTCTCGCAAAAGCTCATCACGTTTGCAGTGGTCTTATGTATCGTTTATTGTAATCATTTTTATATTTGTAGCATCCTTTTTCATGATTACTGCATTTTTATGTAATATCAGGCTCCACAAATTCAGAGGGCTGGCTTTGGAAGCACCTTAAAAGCATCCAGCCTATTTTATTTGGATTTTTGTACCTTTAGCAGCATGGTCTAGGTTTTCAGAAGGTTCACTGTGTGGGCCATCTGACAAAAACATGTGTCTGAGGGACTGAAACTAAATGTCACTCTCATTCCAGCATGGAGCTCAACTGCCCTTTCAAAACACATTAGAGGGAAAGAGGATCAGCCTATTGGTCCTACGGCTTCTACCCCTATATCGTCACTAACACAGACACATAATGGGCTTAAACCCTGAAAAATGCTTTTACGCTGACTTTGAGTGGCAATATTTCTCATCTGCTATAATATCACCTCTGAAACAATAATGACTCTGACCACTGCAGGGTGCTGCAACTTCTGGATGAATCCTTTAAAAAGTGGAGGTGATTGTAAAATTGTGGGGTTTTTTTCTCTCTCTTTTTTATGTCTTTACAAACTCAGTGTCATTTTGCAGGCGACTTTGATGGATTTAACAGAGCGGGTGGATGGATGAAGAGCAATTTATATGTTAAAAGTACCTCAAAGTGCTGGGATGTAGTCTCCAACACCCCTCACTTAATTCTGCTTCCATCATTATTATTCCCGAAATCTCAAAGATTTTCTGTCAAGTTGTCTCACTCGAACACAGAAATCATCTCCAAGTAACACGGTGTTCTAGCGAGACAAATTTCACCCGACATGAACGATTGCACGCCGACACCGGAAAATTTAGTTGTGTGAATGTCAAGAGAGATGTGTAGAGCTTTTGTTCCCTGTTTAAAAAGAAAAGAAAAGAGAAAAATAGCTAGCAGCTCAATCCCTTAGGAATGCATTAACAAAGCAGTTAAAATAATTCTAAAGTTAATTAAAAAAATAGGAATCACAATCCAGCAAGCTTCAAATTAATCTTAAGAGATTTGCCCTCACACATTTGGCACTTTTTTTCACCTCTTTTGTCAACCGAAGCAGAACATTTCTCTGCTTTTTTCTAAATTCTTTCTCATTTAATCTCTTCAGTATTGTTCCAGCAACGTTCTGGACGTTCTGGACTGACAGAGGCGCAGCTGGTCTCATTATGTCACCAATGTAATTCATAGTGCTGCAAATTAGACAGACTGTGCATGTGAGATCTTAAGCACAGTTAGTCAGCGTGTTTAGAAAAAAACAACCCTACCATGAGCTAAATAGTTGGACAGACAGAGGAACATTTGTTTGGCCAGGCTTCAGGGTGTGAACAGTGTTGTATTATTTACTTTCAGGAAGTAATTGTTGCTAAGGGGGAAGGTGCTATGAGAAAGTGCGTCTTTGGTGTGATTTTAATTGGCTCTGGTGTAGAACAAATGCTGAGAGGTGAGGGAGGTCAAAGCAAATCTGCTCTCACCTAAAACAGCGATTCTCATTAGAGATTGAGAAGTATAAGATCCTTGAATTTGTTGAGTACTTGACCGAAATCTTCTTTTAATTATGCTGTCTTCCTGTGAAGATGTTTTTTTTTTTTTTTTTTTTTTTTTCTGTACATTTGAATATCAGAGCACTTCATTGTCTTGCCTGTAGCATTAATGCAACAGCACTTAAAAAAATCACTTATTGTCTTTAAAGGAATATTCCAAGTTAAATCTCAAGTAAAGCTCAATCAACAGGACTTGTGGCATAATATTGATTACCACAAAAATGAATTTTGACTTTTCTCTCTAAGTCTAAGCTACAGTGAGGCACTGTAGTAAATAATACACATCTGTTCACAAAATACTTTAGCTGGAAAAATGACTCTGTTATTGTCCTCTTGCATTATTGACAAACTATTTTCCTGTTTGACACTGTAAAGCTGCTTTGACACAATCAGTATTGTTTAAAGCGATATATAAATAAAAGTGACTTGATTTGACGTGTGGAAGTGGTCAATCTATAAACATTCTCACTGTGTCAAATGTGTATAGCCACAAGATGTAAACAAGATTTTTATGTAAAAAAAAAATAATAATAATAATAAAAAAAAAATTAAAAAAAAATAAAATGCTAGCTAACCTTTTCTGTATAGATTTCTATACAATTTAACTTCATGCCTAAAACTCTACAACAACTATAAAACTGACAAATCAGTTTTGCAGCTCAAATAATACATGAGATTTAAAAGAATATAAAAAATATATAAGCTTCACATTTCTACATTTAAATCCACCAAAAAGTGTCCCTATTAAACTTCATTGTAAATGCCTCACTATAATTTTATTTATTTATTCATTTGTTTAATAAGATAATGAAGGAACGATTTGAAATACTTTTAAATTTTTTGATGATCACTATTATTCCACTAATGCTTTTGATTGAGGCAATGAATCTGGAATATTCCTTTGGTTAAGTGCTGTCAGGGGTGTAAACTACCACAATGTGTGCCACAATTCCCATTACCCCACAAAACATGGCACAGGCTGAACACTTTCTGAAGACTCTTAATGTTCAGTCACAGGACCAACACTATAAATACTCTAACTGGCCGGTCCTGTCTGTGGCGCACAGCTATTTGGCGGGTGATAAGGCGCTAATTAGTGGCTCTTAGCAGGAATACCACTTGCGAGGAACACAACTCACATTGGCATTGTCGCCAAACGTTCGAAGGCCCAACATACCCCGCCTCCTCCCAACCATAACCCTCGTGAACCATCTCCAAGACTTAAAAGATGTCCCTATTAACACTGGCAACCAGTAAGCTGTTTTTTCCCTCCTCTTCAGCAAGTCCAGTCTGATGAATTAAGCTAGTGGAGTCAGTAGATTAAGATAAGAACTTATCTTCTGCTTTGAGAAAGACTTTTTTATATGCTGTATATTTCCTCACACCACATTCTCGCTTCATTTGTGGAGTCACTCCTTTAGTAATTATAGTGGTGCAAGATTGGAATAGGAAGAGAGGGTTTTTAACCCTGTCATATACTGACCTTTGCTGCCTGAGGGTGGGATGGTTTCACCGAAAGACTAATGTTAATAATAATTAAGCCTACGTCCTGTCATGTATGTGCGATGATGGTTCTGGAGAATGAGCACTTTGTTCTATTCAATCTTATTAAAGCCAAGGATGGATTCACAGGGCTAGCGAGCGAGAGCTGATGTAGCTCTTCCATTTCCAAAAGCATCACTTAGAAATATTCAACAAGGCTTCACCACAGGAGAGCCCCAAGCCATTTTTAATGCCCTTTTAAAGTTCAACACAAGCATATGCTCTATTGAACTGTCTTAAAAGGAATCACTGGAGAAATGCACTGCCGTGATCCATTCCACCTGATCTTAGTCATACTTAAAAGTGTTAGAGCAGAGAACATCACAAAGGAACGGCATGATCAACCCTCAGATCTGAACATCAACAAAGCCGACAGCCACACAAACAATGCATATGATTCAGGCTTTTAATTTGGACTCCATAATTTCATGAGTTGTCACCCCCCCATACACACGCACGCGCACACACACACACACACACACCCTCTTTAACTTGAGCCAAGCTAAATATTTGATTGAACGAGCTGGACCGTGATGCCTCTAATCTATTTTTCTTTCTCTAACATTGCATTAATGTGAAAGTAGCCTCCGTTCACTCCCAGCAGGAATCTGCGTACACTCACATTCATTCTGATTAATCCTTTGTGCCTTTGTGGAGTTGACACAGATCCGCAGCAGCCTAAACATACCCTGAGTGATGACCAAAGATCACTGGAAATGTCACACTGTAAACAGAAACATAATCAAAAGCCCTTTTGCTTTTTCAAGGCTTTTGTCTGGAAGTCTGAAAACACCTTGTTGACATTCAGACCCCATTTGGCCCCAATAATTATGGTGGATACTCTTGTTTTCTCAAGTAAAGTGAAGCTCTTGTTTACTGAGTTCTGAGACCAGCAAATCATTCCTCTCTGATTTTAGTTTGTGTGTCTCTTAAATAATGAAAACTGAACAGAGAGGGCATCTAGATGATATTTTCCATTTTAATGGTTTTTAAGCAAGGGAAACTACATGAGAGTGAGCAGAGGAGATGTGAGAGGGACTGGCTCCCTGGGATCTAAATGGCTTTTGGGCATGTGATATGTCTTTGATGTGGGGCCTAACAAGCATCAAACTCGCTTCCAATGGCACTTCACATGCAGCCTGATTGATGTACAGTAAGTATTCTATTTGTGTGGGGAACATAGCAAGTTGCAACAGCTGTACCTTTAATTTGAAATTCACTAATGTCTCAAACTAGATAACATTAAGGGTGATATTAGCTTGTTGTAAGTCTCGTCCAATTTTCACTCTTGCATGTTCTTGGCTTCACAGTGCTCAGCATGAACACAAGTTCTAGGATTGTCCCTATGCTTGCAAACACGCAGCATAATGGTATTTGAAATTATTGAATTATTGAAATTTGCCACCAGAATGCATTAAAAATTAAAAATCACAAAATCAAACAGCGGTCGCTCTTCAAAACTGTTTGATGTTTGTGTTGACTGAGCAATGATGGAATATCCTGTAAACACAATTATTTCAATTTAGTAAATGTTTTAGGGTCAATGACACACAAGCGTGTCCACAATAAAGAAAAGTAAAAAAAAATAAAATAAATAAATAAATAAAAAATTATTTCCCCACACTTTAAATGTACAGTATGTATATATCTTAATTGTTGTTTAAAAAAGGGGTTTTAAATATATTTTTCTAAGTATATATAGTTTTTTATTATTATTTTTTACAGTTGGATTTAATTCATAAATATCAAACTTTTTGAGGAGCAACACCTCATATAAAGGTCCAATTATTTGATATTTTAAGATACTTACTGACATTGACACAAGTCAGGAGGATCTGCAGGTTAATGTTGGTTGCAACGTGAGTTTGCAGACAAGATATTTTCAGATATTAATACACCATGAAACCGTTTACAGTTTAATTAATGTTCATATTTTTAAATCCTTTGTTGCTTGCATCACACGTACCTTTTGTGAGACTTGTAGTCTTTTATTTTGAGCACAGACACCAAACCGTATTCCCAAGTCATACAGCTCTTGTGGTCAGTAGGACTACAAAACAAGGTCTCCCAGTAGGTTGTCCCTAGATAACATTTCAAAGGATGGATAAGCAGGTCTCCATTATTTCGAGGCTGATTGCTTTGACAAAGCACATTAAGGGGGTCATGCTCTTTGTGTTGGGCAATGCAATTGTGTGTCTGCCACAGTGATGGATAACACCTAGATGAGCTGGCTCACAATTGACCAAGAATGCAGACAATTATTAGACATAAGCTTAGGTGAAAAACACAAAGGCCTTCCATAAATCATGCACAATCTCGAGTAAATATTGTCTTGTCATCTAGCTATTTGCTTAGCAGCTGGGTGTGTGCATTGTGTCGCTAAATTGATTCACGGTTCAACTGATGGCGAATGTAATAAAACAACACTCAAAAAGGGTGATAAATTCAAAGGAATCCTTGAGAGACATCCACTTTGTCCTCTCGGAGCCTCGGCGCAGAGATAAGCAATGCCAGATACAGTGACGGCTTTCCGGAATGAGTCTAAATTGTAATTTGAATCTGGAGATTGTATCTATGCAAATCTGTGGTCTAAAGCTGTGAAAGAAGCAAGAAACAGAGCAGCTGATGTCTTGTGCTGGAATATGGCGCCGTCAAATAGTTTATTCATGCCCGCGCTTGTAAAAGTCACCCCATCGCAAACAGGAGCATTTGCATTTGATGATGCCCTTCCAAAGGAGACATCTCGAGCTTGATAGCTTCTTCCCATGATTTTTTTATTTTATTTTAAAGATAGGAAGAGCCTAGGGAACACTGTATTGTGTTTAATTAGCTTCTTTATTGGTGAGCTAATGGAGTTTGTTTTACAGATATGCTAGAGTATATAAATTGAGTGCACGGAAACGAGGAGATTTTATAAAACACCTTTTTATTGCCTTGTCGTGTGTTTTAACATTCCGACGGGCCTCTCGTATACACAGACGTGACACAGTACCAAACTCGCTGGTACATCTGGTGCCATTTTGACAGCACATGCACATTCACAACACAAGAGGAAAAGCTTTTTAAAAAAGCTATTTTAACTAACTGCTACCACCACTCTGTTGCAACACGAAGATCTCCTTGGCATAAATAGATCTGCATGTTCATTTGGTATATTAAGAGAAGCACACAGTTAAAGAGTGTTCATTACAATTGTAAATTTCCACCCTGGGGCCCGTAGCCCAGTACTTGATTACATGGGGTCTGTGCTCATGGACACAGCCTGAGTCGGATTGAAAGTCCAGTGCACCTAATTAATTTCATTAGAAAGTGAAGTCATCTTCTAGCAGGAATTAATATTTGGAGCGTCATGTTGCTAATTCATTTCCAGATTTAATTAGCCCAGAGAAGAAATGTTGCTTGGGCAAGAGGACTTTTTAATTATCAGCTTGGATAAATTTGAAAATGTTGATGCCTAAGGGTTGAGTTAATTAAAACCTGCATTATTTTAACTTTAATTAGCTCCCATCTTTGTTTTGCTCCACCATATGGCCATGTCCTGTAGTCAAATTTAGTTAATTAAGCCTAATTAAGCTAATCATTTTAATTACTCAAGACAATGTGATTGGATAGAGGATGACTACAAGTTTATGGCCTAGTACTTGTTATTCATTAAGTTGAAGGGACAGAGTTATTTCTGATTGCAGCTGGCAAGCATTGCCGGGCTGTGACAAGCACTGAGATATTAAGTCTGAAGTATAATTGCATTCCTTGATAAAAACAACATGTCACATGCACAACTCTTTTAAAGAGGAAAATAATTTAGAGCTATGTCTATTAGCATTCCGTGTCGGTTGAAGGCCCTCTCGCTGATATCTGATTAAATGCTCCAGAATCGCTCAAGTGAGAGAAGCCCCTTTCTCTCCCCCCGACCCACTGACCACACTCTCAAACCTGCGATCGGTTGCTCAGGTAATGACACACATGCAGTTTCGGGATTAAACGTTATTAAATTCAGTCATGTATGTCTGGTCAATGCTCTCGAAAAGGTATGCCAGATAGCAACATAGTGTTGGCCCAGATCTGGCCCATATCTGGCCCGCGTGAAATCCATGCGGGATGACACTTGTTGCTGTCTGGGTTACGCTCCTCTGTGTTTTCTCTATTGGTCATACAGTATAACACGTGTTCTTAGCAGAAGAAAGTGCTCCGATCTCATGGACTAATGTAGTAGACTGGCATTTTTCATTAATTCATGTATACAGAAGAAAAGTTCAAGACTCAATTGCCCTGTGTGGTTTTGAATACTTTGGCACTTTGGGTGTAGGAGAGCCAGCAAATTCCCCAACAGAAGCTGCCAACAAACAGACGTCTGGAGTCCCTCGGGGGGTCCGAATGTCCACCCTCACTCCCAACCCCACCCCCCATCAGGACCTGAATCTGACTGGCTAATTGAGGATCTTTGTGCAAAATCGGAGGGCAGTGGGCCTGTTTGCTTCTGGGAAGAGCCATTTGTCCATCACGTCCAACAACTGCATGTTGAGCTACACATCATGTCCGCTTGGTAACCACCCAACAGATGCAGAGGCCAAGTGCGGTAATGAAATAATACAGCCAGACATCATGTCCATGGTTTCCATTATTGTTAAAGATTTTGGTTGCCCAATAGCACCACTTAGGTAATTTGTTTCTGTGTATAATCCTGTTGGCTGCAATTAAATTAAACTAACTGGTCATTTGGGTTTGGGGGCCTATAAATAAATCCTGTTGCCATGAGGCATGGGCAGTATGTGTTGTGTCTGATTTGATAAAGGGGGAAGCACTTTGTAATTTCATCTAAAAAAATGTGACCTCGCTGGGTCGGCCACCATCAGATGATCCCAAATAATGGCTAAAGTAGTTAATTACTGTCACTAATGTATACACAGTCTCACTCATATCCATAACCAGTGATTAATTTTTTTTCTTTCTTTTTTTTCTCTAATACTAGAAAAGCTAAATCATAATCAGGCACATTTTCAGATTTAATCACAAGTTTAGGATTATTATTCCTATATGAGATGTTTGGTAATCATTGAAATTGCCTCTCATCCATATAAATGTTGGCCGTGTAGTTTGGTGTGAGTTGGGCCAGATGAGATTGAGTTGTGCTCTGGCATGAAGCCAGATGGAAGAAGAAGGCCCAGCAGCACTGCTGCCTCTCTCTCTCTCTCTCTCTCTCTCTCTCTCTCTCTCTCTCTCTCAGAACTCTTTGTGATGGAAGTATTAGGCAATTTATGCTGAATTAACACCTGGGGGACTATGTACGTGTGCACACCATGGTATGCTTGATGGTATGCTTGAACGCTTATCCTGGGTTTTATCAAAGTCACATTTTAGCAGTTACACCATCAAGGTGCAACTGAATACTGCATTAATTGAATAGTACTATTTTGCATATAAATATCTATGTGGGTGTTTATGCAATAAATTAAATAGGTGTTTCTCAACTCCAGGCACTTCATGTCCCTGGGGTTTATTTTTATTGAAGGTTTTTTTTTTCATCATTTTCAAAACTGTAGTTTGTCAAATAATGCAAAATTCTAAATACATGTGTATGTTAAGTGTGTGCATTTATAGGTTACATGAAATGTTAGATTTTTAATTAGCCTTCATTTAGGCTTAGCCTCAAGGTGCTGTCATGTTAACAAAATTTAATCAAAATTCAGCAAAAAAAAAAAAAAGTTCATTGTATATTGTCAAGAGTCCAGTGATGTCTGAAGCACAGTTTGCAAATGTCACTTTCAAACCAAGCAGCTTTCTGTTGGTAAATATAAAGAATTTGCAAGACCAACCCAAACCCTTTAAAAAATCAGCGCGGGGGAAACTATTGACCAGAACAACAATAAATATTAATAAATAAATAATAAATGTGATTTTATTCCAAAGACATACTTTCTACCAGAGAATATTATCAAACACAATACATAAATGTGACGGAAATGACACTGTGGTAGAAATTATTTTCATATGTTTGTGGTCAAATTAATTAATATGAATGAATAAGTGAGAATGTGAAACGTGTTTTTAGAAAGTTTAGTTTCTAATGTCTACAGGGCTAAAAGCATAAATAACACCCACATGATCCATTATACTTTGTCTTCACTGCAAAACAAATCTTTCTGACCCCAAATATATACCAGAGCTCAAAATAAGTTTTATAAGTGATAAATAAATGCATTAATGTTCATGTCAAATACAGTTCAAAAAGAGACAGATAATAATATAATGTCTGAAATTTGCTAATTATTACTTTTTAGGTCGACCCTGTGGATCCCATGCCCAGCAGGCCCCAGCGAGACAGGGCTTAATAGATTAACTAACAGAAGGTTGCCGATCAGGGCCCAGCCAGTTGACACCAGGAGTAGCATCTGCTCAAAGGCCATCTCCCTCCACCCAGGGCCTGCGCCTCCTCACAAACCTCGGCATGGAAGCTACATCCTGGGCCTCTTGCTAATTCTGTCTCCCTCTCCTCTCCTCCCACCACCAACGGCATCGCCAGCCCCTCCATGACATAGTGGCTAATTAGAGGCATGCATATATTTATGACTGCATTCATTACAAGAGAGAGGCTGCAGTCTGCCTTTGTGCACCTAAACAAACCTGCTTCCCAGCTTCCAGCTCACGCTCTGCCGTTCTGACTCCTCTGTGAAACAGTTACAGCAGTTAACCAGAGAGCCAGCTTGCAAACTCTAACAGAAGAAAATAAATATATAAGAGCGTGAGCTCTAAGGGGATAAGCCACAGGCAAAAGAGAAGCCTCTTCGGGGTCCATTTGAGGCTGCTTGAACTACATGTTTAATTATACGTAAAGGTCAGGAGGAGTGAAAGGGAAGAAATGCCAGACAGAGGGGCTGTGGTTAAGGCTCTGTTTTCTGCCTAATGACGGTCTCTTCTTTTAGTGCACACTCAGCTAACATCCATCACCCACAGCTGCATCCCACAGAATTAAAAGCACTTGGTAACTCAGACAGACAATCAACCTGAGATAGCTCCTTGAGACTATGCTAGTGCATTTAAGGAAGTTCATAATAGGGCCTTCCACACTCCTTTAGTTTCAGAATTAAATGTACAGTACTAAAGTACTGCGATGATTCTGCGGGAACTATTTCCCAGTACCATTTAAGGGTTCCATTCGCACCGACAGTGTGTACTAGGAAGTGACTTATGCCGGTCGACAGCGACATCATTTGTGCGTGGTTTTAAACCACGAAAACAAACAAGAACAATGTTAACAACAGGAAGATGGAGGACGCTGTGATCGGAGCTATGTTTTTGTTGTGTCTCACAATAATGGGCATGGGTTGGGTTTCACAATATGGGCCATGGAATGTCGACGTAAACGTAAAGTGATTGAAAGGACAGAAAGGAGGACTAAGAATCTCCAATGACAACTGACATCTACATTTGCTACAAGTGCCTGCACTTCAGCATCCGTCCATCTATTGCTGTTTTCCATACTTGCTAAATAAGTTGACACAATGTTTACAGTATGTTTACACTGCATTTTAAATCATGGCGCGTGAGGGTGTTTTCGTACGCGATTGGCCAATCAATGGTTCCGGCAGTGTTAGTACCAGTTGTGCTGGTTAGATCCTGCTCCGGAGTAGGAGCTAATTTGGTTCTCGAAAAAAGGCAGTTAGGCACTAAAATACTAAAAACTTACCCAGTTCCAGCGGTGCAAAAATGCCAAAAAGTGGGTAGTTACAAAATTAACACCTAAACTATAAAAACTATCCCGCGGTGCGAAAGGCCCTAATGGTAATGTGTGATTTTATTTTATTTTCATTTTATATGCGGAGATGCATATAAGCCATTTTTCCCTGAGAATTGTGAACAATGTGTCCAAGATGATGTATTTTTGTAGGCCGACGAAAGTTAGCATGACCCTGGTTCCCTCGACAAAAACACAGACGTAAAAAGACATACATAGGCTTAACATAAGCTTTAAATCACGTAGGCTATTGCAGATTAAATTACAGACTTAATCATCACCATCACTAAGCTTTCAACAACTCAGTCTTTATTTAAAAAATAAAATAATATATATATATATATATATTACTAAACAGTGTGGATATAACATAAAACTACTACAACAATGCCCAGAGCTGCAAAGAGTGACTATTTTGAAGAAACTAAAATATATAGTTTTAACTAGGGTCACTAATTCCTATAACATGGTTCCATATTATGCATCTGTGACTTTTTTATTATCCTAAAATGTAGAAAATAGTAATTAAAAATAAAAAGGAATGGGTAGGTGTGTCCAGACATTTGACTGGTACTGTAAATATCTCAGGAAACAATATATTATGTTTATAGTCACCTTTACCAAGCAGAATAAGATAGTTTCCAGGTCACAATACGCTCCACTATGTTATCACTTATCGCTGAGAAAAACCATTATGGGTTAAGAATCCAGGCAGGGTCAAGTTCTGGCATCCAAAGAGAAATGAATATAAGTTATAGGTCAGAGACATATAAGAGGTGTGTGTGGGATGAGATGGGAATGGACAGATAGATCCTAAGCAGATCCCACTCCCCTTCATGTAATTGCAGAGATAAGGAAACTCATGCAGCCTCTTGGGCAGACAGTTTGCTGATTTACAACTCTTTAATGGTCTCAACTTCAAAGCCTAGAAAAAAAAAAACCATTAATAGATATATTTAACAATGTGAAACATTAGTCCTTGCTAACACATTCTCTCAGCTGCAGTGTTTTAGAAAGAAACCCAAAGAACTGATTTCAAATGCTTTATTAATAGGTAAAGAGATAATTAATCTTTTTTTTCTCTCTCTCCCTTTTAATCTCTCCTTTCATCCACTCTTCTTTGTTATGTAAGCTTGAAAAAGCTGGCTAAAATAACGCCTTGTTAAGGCACAGCATTAATTTGCTTGTTGAAGCGGAAAATTAATTTGCTATATGATCTTCCATTCTCTCTCCCATATGTTTTCACCCACTTTAGATCCTTCTAACACTTTCTGCCTCACTGGCCATCCTGAAGCTGTGGTGTAGCAGATAGTGTCTATGCACCTAACATGTTGAGTTGTGGTGCTCATATGGTTAATGTGTGTTCCCCTCTGTTACTCCCCAGTAATGGCCTGTTCCAACACTCTCATGGCAATTTGTTACTATTTTACGCAATGGTGAATTAATGGCTAATTTTTATTAATTTGTTTCTATTCATCTCTTTTGTATATTTTTGTAAGGTCTGCTTATGGCACAATTGGTCAACATTCACCATGCACGTGAAAAAACAGGCAGATCAATGCTACATTTACTTATTTGCCACCGTACCTTATATTTGATTCCCTTCTTTTAATCCATACTGGAGCGCGCATTCCATGGCACCTAAGCGTCACAACTGCCAAGATCTCTCACCGTCCGGTGGCTGTAAACAGTGGTGAATCTTAGGACGGGTGCAAAGCTGGGATGCCATGATGGGACATGCACTCCATTACAGATTAAAATAAGGGAATAAAATATAACGTATGGTGGCCAATAGGTAAATAAGTGTGCAATTGCACTATTTTTATTTTATTTTATTTTTTTTGTTTGTTTCGTTTGAGCATTTGATTTATCATTTGTGATGTCGGTTTGAGCGTTTGATTTATGATTTGAACACTGAATTATAGATTTAATTATGACAGGTACATACTGGGTTAATCAATGAAAATTAAATATCAAATACAAATGATTTTTATTTCATGCTTCCCCAAATAAGGATCATTAGAAAATTTTGGGATCATTAGAAAATCACAGGCAGGTGACTTTGATCAGGGTTGGAGCCAAAGTCTGCAATGCATTGGCCCTCCAGGGCAAGATTTGAATAACCCTGCTGTACACCCAAAGCACTTTACAACCTTAAGGGGGGTCTCTCCTCAACCACCACCAGTGTGCAGCATCCACCTGGATTATGCGACGACAGCCACAGTGCACTCACCACACACTAGCTACAGGTGGAGAGGAGAGAGAGAAAGAGCTAATTCAGTGGATGGGGATTATAAGGAAGCCATGACTGACAAGGGCCAGTGGAGGGAATTAGGCCAGGACATGGTGTTTAGCCACACTATTATGTCATTAAGTGGCACATTCCACAACCGTTTTGTCAGATTAGCTTCAGTATATGCTGTTTTTAGTCTAACGAGAAAGTTCTGAAACTTACAGGATGTTTTCATAATACAATGACCTCTTATCTCTCAAAAGATAAAAGGAATTTAGATTTCTCAGTTCATGACCCCTTTGACATCCATGGCACCTTTCTAGCCTATTTCAAGGTTCTTTAAAAATGTTCTTCACACTTAGAAAAAAAAAAAATCTTCTAAGATACTTTTAAGAACTGTTCACTAAAAGGTTATTTGGGGAATCAAAAATGGTTCTTCTATGGCATCACTACAAAAATAAATATATTTTATAAATAAATAAATATATAAACCCTTTTTTAAAAGGGTGTATATATAAAAGCATTAAGCTACATATATTTTTTTACCAATTTAATATATACTCCTAGATTTATATTTTATATAGAAAATAAACATTAGCAGGAGCGGGGAAAAAAGAACCGTAAATTTATAAGCCCTTCGCTCTTAATGTGGAGCCTGTGGCATTAGCCCTGAACTGGGAGTTAGAAAATCCTCTAGTGGCCTCGAAGAGACAAGAAGACTTGCAGAATTTCTAACGAGGGGTTTTTTCGACATCTAGGCTGAGTCTGGCTGATTAATGAAAGCATTTGGTGACCTTTTGCTGTTTTTATGGAAGGTTCAGCCCTCTGTTCTGGTGCTCTGGCCCCATCCCTCCTCTCTTAGCGCAGAAGAGAGACCTCCATCCTGGTCAGCCACACTGAGACTCAGTGTCATTTTATTTTCATTTATTTTCATTTCAATTATTGCTTAAATGTTCTTTGCAATATTTGTTCACTTTCATAAGGAGTTAAGCTATTTAAAACAATTAACATTTGCTTAACAACTTGGTTACTTCCCTTTACTAATAAAACTGCTATGTGATCCTGCAGCTGCTTGATGTTTTAATTTTCTGGGTGGTGTTTGCTAATGGTGAAATTAGTGGGTAGCAGCCGATGAAAAGATCCTGGGTAAATGTGTTGTATGTCAGCCCTGCCACTAAGGTTTCCAGACTGGGCTTCTCAGCCTTGGCCTTTCATGCACTTCATCAAGGAGACGTACACATGCAGTTACCCACCAAAGCACAGTGGAAAATCTATCAGAAACACCAGAGTATTTATTTCCCTCAGTGGGATCTGATTGATGAACACACCCACATACACACACAGAAAAAAAAAAAAACCCAAGAGGAAGTTTAAACTTCAAATGATCCCACTTTACACTGGCATTTTCGGTTTAGTACCTGCATAGCGATGGCGGTTATGAAACCTTTTCATTGTGAACGTATTGTGAGTGTGTCTTTGGTCTCACTGTAGGAGTCTGTCTGCAGTCGGCCATGCTTTCAGGGGCTGACTGACCAGCCCAGCACTTAAGAGATGGCGCACTGAGTGTTGTCGCGAGCCACGACTGGCTTAATGCATTATTATTGTTACCACATTCCCTCACTGAATGCTCCAAAGGGAGTAAAGGCTCAGAAAGGCTTTTCAGAAGCCTAGTCTGAGAAAGTACACTGCCATAAATAGCTGAATTGGGTCTAACTATTAATTTTCAAAGACTTATAATATTTATTATTATTATTTATAAATAATTCTCACCAAGAATGCTCACCAAAACTGCATTTATTTTGTCAAAAATACAATTGCAACAGTAATATTGTTAAATATTATTAAACTATAAATATTAATATTATTTTAACATGTCATTTGTAATGGCAAGCCTGAATTTTTAGCTGCCATTACTCCAGTCTTTAGTGTCACATGATAATGACTTGATGCTCAAGAAACATTTCTTATTATTATCAATGTTGGCTTTGAAGTTTCGAAAAGGGTGCAAAGTGCCATAAAAAGTATCATAAAAGTGGTTCATATGCTATATTTTTCTATAAATATAAGCCTTATGAATACTGTTACAGGGTACAGCTCAAAACTTCAGGCAAAATAAATAATATTCTTACCCCCCAGTGAACTATTAACCTCTGTGACCAGATCATGAATCAGTGAGTTGAACTCAAAAGAATGATTCAATATCCCTAATTGGACACCTAAAACTAGGACAATTTTGTGTGTGTGTGTGTGTGTGTGTGTGTGTGTGTGTGTGTGTGTGTGTGTGTGTGTGTGTGTGAATAATGACTAAATTTCTCAAAACTGCTTAATTCCTTTTTTAATCTCTTAATTAAGCATCAATCAACATTCATTTGTATTTGCATGCACTGTAAATAAGCAACGAGTACATTATTCAAAGTTTCTCCTTTAAATAAAATATAATGTTAGTAAATAATGAGTGTATTTTAGAACGAACTAGAATGATAAACCACATGACGCTGCAGCAGATGTGAAATTCAATCCAAAAATATATCGTTGAATCATTTTCAAATGACACCATTAACCTTTTGGTTAAATGGTTTTGCACTTTGGAAGATAAAACCTAATAGTGTGTATGTGTGTGCCTGTTTGTGCGGAGCTCTGCGTGTTTAGTGCAGCTCTCGTCAAGGTGAGTCGAGACTTTCTGAGAGTAAAAGGGAGCAGAGTTACTAATGGAGGTGAGTCTCTTCTTTTTGTGTAGCGGAAAAATTAAGTATCCTTTAAATGCACTTTTCCGAGAGTCCATTGTCTGCCCCTGGGGGATAGGAGGACAGAGTGAAAGGGTGGTGCTTTCAATCTCATCGCATTACACAAGCATTTACATGACGGACAGGAAGGCCGTTTAGGAAAAGTGAGCCCTCTCGTTGTGAGAAGCTAACCCTTTTAGCTGAGAGAAACCATGCCCTTCTGGAGCTGTTCACAAGTGCGTTAGCAGCACACCCATAATGGCCAGGATTGGGTTACCCCTTTACTTTAGGGCAAACAAGACTAGCCTTAATTGCCTTACCAATATTTGCATGTCCCTCTTCGTGTTATCGAACACCCCGCTAAGTAACTGAGCACCTCCGCCCCTGCTCTATTTTAAGTTGTTTGCAGATGCCACGGAAAGGCAGTTGAAACAGTACAAATTACTAACCAGATTTCACACATCTTTCAGATGTCTTGGTTTCACCTGCGGGTCCTTTCATTGGCCCGTGCATCTACCTGATACAATATTTCACAAAGTGACATCCTTGATTAGTGTTGACCTTTTGACAGACCAGACATCGATACCTTGTAGAGGGTTACGTGTTTAAACATGGTTGAAAGAGAAGACAATGTTCACGCATTGTTTAATTATTGAACCTATGGGTTAATTATTTATGTCCATAATGTGAATATGTAGCTGGAGTGCATGGGAGAGATAATATTTTCTAGAGAATGTCTTTTAAAAAGACATACCGGAGTATTGCCAGCTGGCTGGAGCTGTATTAATGACTGAGAGAGCTCAGTTGTATGAGGATGGCCATAATGGTAAATGTGTCACACCCAGGGGCTGGCTATACTTTGACTAAGCCACACCCCTTCTCAACTTCCACCTCGAGGAGGTCCCCAAAGCCAACCCAATGGCCAAACAACACGAGAACAAGTAAGTGATAAAACAATCTTTATTTAAATATTTAAAAATAGCTTGGGGAATAGGAAAAGGACAATTAAAACTAAACTCTGACTCGGCCCTCCAGATGGGCTATGGCCGGGAAGAGGTCAGGGAGCAAGGGGGCCACGGGGATCCGGGGCGTGGGACTCAGGCCCCGGCCTGAGTCTTAGGTATCCGTAGCGCCCTCCTTCTTCCTCCTCTTCGCTGAATACAGCTCACGGTAAGTACTGGTTCACACAGTTCGTTCTCGAGGTGCTCACTCTTTCTCTTCCTCCACAGGCAACGGCTGGGACACAAAAGCACAGTTAATTCGGCTTGGTTTTGCTCTCACCTCTTCGCTGATTACAGCTCACAGTAAGTACTGGTTCACACAGTTCGTTCTCTGGGTGCTCACTCGCTTTGCTCTTTCTCCACAGGCAACGGCTGGGACACACAGGCACAGTTAGTTCAGCTTGGTTTTGCTCTCACCTCTTCGCTGATTACAGCTCACAGTAAGTACTGGTTCACAGTTCGTTCCTTGGGTGCTCACTCGCTTTCTCTTTCTCCACAGGCAGCGGCGTAAGTACAGGTTTCCTCGGTCTCTCCTCGTGTTACCCACTCTCTCTCCTTTTCTCTCCACAGGTATCAACTTAGGCACAATAGCACAGTTAGTTTGCTTTGAATGGCTCTCACCTCTGGGCTGGACACAGCGTACTGTAAGTACAGGGTTCGCTCTATTCCTCCTCGTGTTATTCACTCTCTCTCCTTTTCTCTCCACAGGTATCAACTTGGGCACAATAACACAGTTAGTTTGCTTTGAATGTCTCTCACCTCTGGGCTGAACACAGCGTACTGTAAGTACAGGTTTCCTCTGTTTCTCCTTGTGTTACTCACTCTCTCTTTCCTTTTCTCTCCACAGGTATCAACTTGGGCACAATAGCACAGTTAGTTTGCTTTGAATGGCTCTCACCTCTGGGCTGAACACAGCGTACTGTAAGTACAGGTTTCCTCTGTTTCTCCTTGTGTTACTCACTCTCTCTTTCCTTTCCTCTCCACAGGTATCAACTTGGACGCAAAGCACAGTTACTCTGCTTTGGATGGCTTTCACCTCTGGGCTGGACACAGCGTACTGTGCTATCTCCGGAGATCTGAAGCACGCTCACAACATATACTGTACTGAACTAGGCTAGGACCAGCAGTCTCCTTGTCCTCCCGCGACGAAGTGCGTGAAGGCGGGGGTTTATCTGACAGGACACACGGCAATACACAGCAGCCCACAGCAATATACAGCACCACGTCAAAATTATAGGTTTTCACAGCATGAAGACTCACCCACCACACTCAGTGTACGAAAAGGACACCCGTCTTCCTTCACTTCGCTTGGTTCGGACCTGGCGATGGAATATGCGGCCTAGCTAGTGATGTCGTCGTTGTGACTACTTCAATAAGTATTCCTTCGGCTCTCCCACCACGCTATATTAGGGGTAGGGCCGCCCTCCTCCTCCTCTGGAGAGATCTACACAACGCCAGGTCAATATACAGGGCACTTTCGACTGGCTCTTAGTACTCACATCAATGCCGCTTCCAATCCCCTTTTTCACATCGTCTCAGTTCGCCGTATAATCCGTTCACTTCTCAACCTTTAAGGTTCGTGATGTCTTCACAATCATACAATTCCAGCCTGAGGGAGAGAGAGAGTTAGACAGCCGCCAGCAGCGCACCAAGACGGGCACAAACACAGTGCTTCACACACACCAGAAAGAGCGCCCAGACTGTGAAATAACTTGGCCTTAAGTACTGCCTTGTCCAGCGTATCCTCCAATCACCAACCGCTGTCCCTAACTAGGCACAGGTGCATCGAATTTCCTGATTTTCCTTCTTACGGCGCTACCGGAAATTCCGGTGTTCTGTTTTTTCCGGTCCGGGCGGAAACACTTACTGGAATAACCAAAAATCCCCAATTTCCAATAATCCCCAAAACACATTCAACATTAAAAAAAAGCATGTACGATTTGCAAAGAGAGTGACTGTAACTGGGGAAAAAAAGAGGCCTTTTAGAGCAATATGGGCTGTTTTAACACAGCTCCACTCAAGTACCATGATGCTATATGCCTAATGAGAAACTTGGATCCCAGCCGTCTGAATTATTTCATAGTTTTGCTATTTGAGGAGTGTTTTTTTTTTTTTTTTTCACTCTGGCTCTCTTATTACTGGAAAGATTTCAATTATTATGTTACAATTGTAAATTGGTTTTGCTCTTATGTGTGTTTTATAAAATTGAGAAAGCACAATCTTGCCATTTCTGTCAGTTCGAGATGTCTCTGATCATGAAGACTTTGAGTGAATCATTGAAATGGGCTTGAAACGTGCCACATTCCTTCCTGATGAGTGCACTGATAGTGCTGAAATGTTGACTTACATAATGACAGAGCTAAGTGCACATAGTTTACACCCATCCTGACACATTTACACATCAGCCTCGGCACCTGACCAAACATCCCATATGTCAAAAAAAACATTTTTATTTCTACTTTGGTAATCTTTACAAGTGACTCTAATTACCAACTATTATAAAAGGAAAGGAAAGGATGTGAGGCCAAGTATAGTGACCCATACTTGGAATTTGTGCTCTGCATTTCACCCATACAAGTGCACACACACACAGCAGTGAGAAGTGAACAAACACACACACCCGGAGCAGTGTGCAGCCAATGCTGTGGCAACCAGGGAGCAGTTGGGGGTTCAGTGCCTTGCTCAAGGGTCTCACCTGAGATTTGAACCTGCAACTTTTAGGTTACAAGTCTGACGCTCTAATCATTAGGCCACAACTACCCAAATAATGCAACTAAATGTTAAAACTCTCATTTTGTGAGTGTCTGTCTTTGTATTTTTACTTGGAAAAATATGCATTTAAACAGTTAATAGCTTTAAAATCTCTTATGCTTACCAACGCTGCATTTATTTGATAAAAAATACAGTAAAAACAGTAATACGAGGATGTATTTTTACAATTTAAAATAACTACAGTATTAATTTAAATATTTGTTTCTATATTTGTTACTGGCCCCATTGAACAGAAGTGTATATATATATATATATATATATATATATATATATATATATATATATATATATATATATATATTATTTTAAGTGTATTTTCTTGTTTATTGAAATGAGAAAAAAAGACGTGCTCTAAAACACTATTAAACACTCACACAAATAAATGTCTTAGGTAAAAAGAGTATGTTCACCTAAAAATTGATGTTCTGTCTTTATTTTACTCACCTTGTCGTTCAACACAAATATTATGTATTGTTCTTTCATGAATCACACCACTAGCATTTACGAAACATGCTGGGAACTAAAATGGGCACATAATCAGTTTCAGCAATGCTACACTAATATCAACAGAAATGTGTCATGTAGCAAACGAAACTAAACTTCTATTTTAAATATAACTGTGACGTTGTGTGAAATCCCACAAGTAAATTAAAATATAAAATCTATTTAAGTGTATGTGCTCTCACTAATGTTTATGTATTCTGAATGCAATCTGACTGATTAAAATATATTTTCTCTTTTTTGGAAATTTTTTGCAAAATGAGTCAACAGTCTTCTAAAAAAGTCTTTTAGATGGTGATGAAGCAGGAACAGAAACAACTCACCACACAGACACTCCATTTTTAAACTACTGCACACCTCTATTCACAGAACAATATATCACACTCTCAGCACCCATCAGAGGAAAGGCCTGCTGCAAAAAATTTTTACTTCCTTTTCTTAATCCTTTCTCTTTTATTCTGTATGCACCCTGTCTTCAGCTAGCAAGCTGTGACCTGTTCAAATATCACAGCATTACAGGCCCAAACATGCCAAAGCCTATTCATTCACTGCTAAGAGATTCTCTTCCTATCACTCTCTCTCTCTCATTCATACATCTTCAAATAATGTATTTTATTGTCTCCATTTATATTCAACTATACTGCTCTTCAAACATCTACATATATGAAACAATCCTCTCCTGAGCAATAATCTGACTTTATGTGCTTATTGAACTCTCGTATTGAACTCTCTATCTCTTTAGTGCCTCTGTTCCACATAACACACATTTTGAATCAAAGAGAAGCTTTCTATGACCTGTTTCTCCCTGAGTAGTAAAGCCATTTGTGTGGCTCCATTGTGGTGGCTTAGCTCCATTAACTCGCCTTCTTCTGCCCCACATTAAAGCCACATCTGACATATGGATCATGGGTGTAAAAATGACGTTTTTGAAATATGTCACTCACTATCTACCATTCATTGAGTTTTGCTCTGGGAGAGGAAAACATTAATGTTTCATGTTAACATTCCTCATTCATGTCACACTGTAAGTACAGCAATAGAGCAATAAATAAGTACATCAATAAAGGCAGTGCTAAAATAAAACAAACTATCTTATACTATTATACTAAATATTATATTAAATAGTTTATATGTATATGTATATATTATAGGATTTTTTATTTTAGTTTAACACACACACACACACACACACACACACACACACACACACACACACATATATATATATATATATATATATATATATATATATATATATATATGATACTTCAAAACAAAGCCTTTTCACATGAAAATATTTTAATTAAAAAAACATGAATCCTGGAGAAATCTTGAATTAATTTCCATTTATTAGGCTCCATTTACTCCGGTAATTGCTTTAACATTAGCAGATAATTGTCACGTACATGGCCCTTGTGTTTGCAGTTAAAACACTAAATTACTTGAACAGATGTGAGTCTGACCTTTGTTCCACTGAAACAAGCTGGCTGTTTTCAAGTATCCAAGCGATGTAATGCACACTATGCATACTGACATGTGTCTAAATATAACTTGAAAATAATGGCAATACGTTATAATCCTCATGACCAATGTAATTATTATCTTAACTGTTACTATAGCTGCTGATATTAGGAGAGCTGTTGTCCAACACCAGCTGTTGTTGGACTACAATCTTCTGTTGCTCATAAAAGTATTTTGGAGATCCTGTATCCGTTACACATTATACCGGCACCACATGGTAAAAAATAACTAAGAGGACACTTTTAAACTTGAAGGTTAAATGACCATTTGTACCAATCAGCAGACAGTTTTTTTCACTTTCACAAAAGGACCACATGTCTTTTCAACTCACACAGAAAAAGGCCTTTGGAGCTCTATGATTTTCCTCTGGAATCACTTTGTTGAGATATATTTAAAGCTTGATTCTCTCTACAATGGAGACCAAAAGACATTCCTTGAGTTTTACAGCTGAGGCAAACTCTGCTAAAGCACTTTGGAGATGGCTGTGTATTTAGACTGTCTAATTAGAATTCCTGATGCACTGAGAAAAAAGGCAAACCCTTGCACCTGTTATGATTACACTTTTCATGTTGCTTTAATAAAGGCATCCGAAGTGTATTTCCAGATAATAACTGTACATGATGCATCGAGATGTGTTGTGCTCTCAACCTGTAGCTCTGGTGTTCTTAAATATCTCCCTCAACACATTTTGATTAATAGATGGCAGAAATTTAGCAAGAAAATTTAGAGGGAGTCTTTCAGCATGAACGTATATGAACACAGAGTTGAATATTTCGCCAGAATATGCCCCTTTTTTTATTTCAGGTCAGTAAGTATACGGATAAAAACATTTTTGTAGCAAAATCTCCTCAAATACACTCTTGAAAATAAATGTTATTGGCATCTATGGTTTCATAAAGAACCTTTAATACCACAAATGGCTCTTTAGATTAAAAAAATGTTCTTCTAAAAAAAGTCGCATTACTTAAAAAAAAAAAAAAACTTTATTTTTTAGAGTGTATGAGCTAAATAAAATCTAATAAAGATGTGGGTTTAGTCCTTACCAGAGGCTGTAATAAAATGCTCAAAAAAATACTGGATATGATGAAAGATTGTCACCATGCTCCCTATCCACCTGTCTGACAACTGAGTGCGGATTATAGCAGAGCATTCTGGGAATGCAAATCAGGCCCTCTTCATACCCATTAAGTCGAGCAACAGCTTCAAACGCCGATTTGTTCTGCAAATAGTCCATTCAGTGTGGGTCCAGAAAGCTGTAACACCTTTCTCTCCCCCTGCGGTAATTGAATCTTCAAAGGGGCATGTCCACCCCCTGTTCTTGTCCGCTACAAGGACCGTGGAATGAATAACATGTTCATATGAAAAGAGAAGAAAGTATACATGTTTATCCATGTTCAATTAGCCACCCCGTCATCTGCATTCATAATTACGACATAAGAACATGACACAATTAAGGAACAGAGAGATGGCACCACATTTAGGGAGGTTCAATAAAACATAGTTTTGCAAATGAGCTCTATTCTCAAGAGAAACTCGACAAGATGAATTACTGAGATCATACAAATCCTTTGGTCTCCTGATGGAAAATTGGATGTTGAGAGTGTTCTTTGAGATACTGTACATAATTCATATTGAGTGATTTCAGAGGTGAACACCTGTGAGAGATTTAGGACTAACCCAAGGTAAATTCATGGCGCTTAAAACATAGTCTGCATACGTAATTGAGCATAAAAACAAACTTTTCACATGAGGACTTTCACTTCAGCTGCCAGCCAAATTCATATTAAAAATCTTTGACACAGAAATGATTTAAATAGGATTTAAAAAGGGATGTTTTAATTTCATTTTTTTATTAATTAAATACACCATATTGGAGCAAATGTCTCTGAAAATATCACAAATAGAATTCTCTCTCATTCTGCATTTATAGGTTGACAGCTATGAGCTTCATTTTTTGTTTGGGAAAATGGAATAGAGTTAGCTGCTGTGTGTAGTATGTACGGTAGCCACAATGGGACAAAAACATTTACATGCATACGTACTGTACATGGTAGTTCTACAAATACACCAAGAGTGTTCATGATTTGATTTCCACAAAAAAGCCACGGATACTTCTTTGAACCCAGTCTTCAGGATTTTTATATCATCTGAAATGAAACACGTTCCCTTTACAACATCTAAAATATAGAAAGAGAAGATACCATGTTGTGAAGAAAAGGAGAATAGACAAGGTAGGACAAAAATATAAAGGCAAAAAGAAAGTCAGTATTCCCCCACTAAATTTTCAAACAAGTGTTACGAAAGATTCAAAAATCGCTGTAGTGGATCAGCTTCATTTGTCATTTTAATTTCACCCTTTCTGTCTCTTTTTTTACTCAAAAACAACATCCTCCAGCTGGTCTCTCTCTGTGTCAGTCTTTGAGTCCCTCAGGATCAGAGGTCTCGTCTGGGTCAGTTCATAGAGTCCTCAGTATCCCCCCTCCAGGGCCTCATGGGTATTTTCCATCCATGATTCGGGAGTTTGGAGTAAAGGGTGGGAAAGGGGGGCTCTGGCTATTGCAGATCAAGGTGGAGCTCAAGCCTGAGATCGGCGCTCTGGTTTGGAGTAGCGGAGCTTTGAGAAAAGGAGTGGGATGGGGTCCGATCCGAAAAGGTCTTCAGTGACAATGAGCGAGGGGCTGAAATGAAGGCACACATCCTGCTTTGAGCAACTCCTACATCCTAACACACCTGAAAGACAAAGAGAGAGAAACTGGTTAGAAACACTTTTACAACCAAAAAGATTACAACCAGTAATTGGGTTGATGACAAATTTTGTCAAAGTTAAAAAAAAAAAAAAAAAAAAAAAAAACCTTTAACAAATATTCTTTAAAAACATATAAAAAGTTGATTGTATTATATATGATTACATATGGTTTTGAAAACATTTATACACTATATTAAAAAAAAAAACAAGGTTTACATTTATTGACAACATTTTCTGAAAAAGTAACAATTAAATCCAAACGAATAACATTTTCTGTTCACCTTGAATATATATGCGTGTATTAATCATAATCATGTGTATGATAATTTTATCTTAAACATTTTTAAATATAGTTTTTTAAATTAAAAATATAAATATAATAAAATATATATTCTCACTTGCCCTGTCTTAAAATGTCAAATTATCTGATATTTTAAAATACTTATTGTCCTTTTGTTCTGGTA
The DNA here is from genome assembly GCF_018340385.1 of Cyprinus carpio. Lineage (NCBI taxonomy): Eukaryota > Metazoa > Chordata > Actinopteri > Cypriniformes > Cyprinidae > Cyprinus > Cyprinus carpio. The sequence goes on from NC_056577.1 coordinate 16,780,972, forward strand.
TCATATCCTGTATTTTAATTTATTTTATTAAATTTGTTTTTATTTATTTTATTTTATTAATTTATTTTATTTTTTTATTTTATTTTATGCTGGTCACACCACAAGTATTAATACATGAAACAGATAAATGAATCTTATTACAGACCTTAAAATCATGTTCATCTTTTAAAAGGTCTAGTCAAGTAACTGGAAGTGTGAATTGTGTTTTAATATATTTTTGAAAAAATGTCATGACACTGACCCAAATTAACTAAATGTACATTTTGATATAAGCAACAGTCAGCAAGTTTTGAAAATTCAATTGAAAATAAAAACAATAATAATAATAATAAAAAAAACTGTTGTAGTAAGTCTAAAAAGTCATATAATATAGCAACATCTTTCAATGGGAATCATAAAAATTGCATGTTCTCTTAAATAACATACTCTATTTCCATTGTCAAATGAAGACCGCCAATTCTGCTAAAGCCCCCTGATTAACTCATTGATCAGTAAGGCTTTCAAATCCATCTGCTGCCCTACTTCCTCTGCATTTTAAGTGCATATTGTAAAGCTAGTCTCTTTTTGTCTCATTTTTAACAATGATGTGCCACAGTCCCCATGCTGCTAAGTTCTTGCGCAGGAGAGACAATTATCCCAATATCCAAGCACAGCGTTCTGCTTTCACAGACAGTCACGGCAAACTTTTTACCCCCTAACATTCTCCTTCCTTTTGTTTTTTAAACATTCTAGGGGGGCAATTTGCTTTTCCCGTCCTACCTCAAGTTACTAAGGGGTTTCAAACTACTGTAATAGTAATTGCAAGCCCCCCACGCCACCCCACATTGGAGGGCTAATTAAAGAGACGGAGGCTGTGAAGGTTTGGATCCCCTGGGTTCAGGCTCAGCATGAGAAAGGTAATTTGTCTGTCCTGAACAAAGAGATTAGCGAGAAGCCGGGGAGCTACTTAATAAATGAGCATCAAATGTCCTCAGCCGTGGACACGGACAGCACCAATTATGTCACCATGAAATTGCACATAATAAAAACAATGGCTGCCGGACGAGGCCTCCTATCTGTCTAGGGAAGCATTCAGTCATCTCTCTCTCTCTCGCGCTCCTTTCTGTACCGGCTTGTTTCAGCTCTCAGCTTATTTCTATAGGTCCAGAGGAGAATTACAGCAAACTTCAAAATCTGAGCAGAGAGAATGCACTGTAATCTCATGAATTACGCTGTATATTCACTGCAGTGGTGAATAAGTTTCCTAATAATGATTTGAATCTCTCTGTACCAAGCAAAAAACACAACTGTTTTAAGTATCTCCTGAGGACACGTGGACCTTCTCTATCCCTACTTGGTGAAGAGGGGCATCTGGGTGTATTTAAGAACTCTCTCTCCGCTATAATTAAAGCAGCGAGGCCAATATTCAGATTGCATTTTAGCATTAATAATTCAGCTGTTTTCACTACAATTGATGTCAGCACATAAATAAAGAATGAGGCCTCATATTTACACAGCGGCAGCCGCCGAGCGAGAGGTGGGCAGAGGAAGGAGGACGAATGGAAGGATGGGGGCTTAAACAGACATTTAAAATTAAGCATGATAATGCAAAGGGTTTCAATTTGAAACTCGACATGCTCTTGGAGCTAATTTGTAAAAGTGACGATGCCTTAAAAGGCCACTAACGGAGCACCGAGCTTAATGGAGCTGTTTCCCCCGGCTCACTACGTCTCTCCTCAAAACTATTTTTTTCCCACTGAAGGTGAAATAAATGTTCACTGGGAAACTCGACAACTGTCCGAGCTCTCTCACATACACTCTCACATCCCCATCAATACTGATTATGTGTCACTGAGCTGATGTTTTCAGTGCTGCAGAGTGATACTATCGGCGGGTGGCTGACTACACAATGAAGTCTTATTGCAGACGGTCCCAAAGGCGAGAAGGAGAATTAGGTAAATTATTTGCCTGCGTGGCGTCTGGTTTTGTTTATTTAAAGCTTGCAGTGCAGCGTCGGAGGAGTAAATAGTCAGACAGAACTGTGGCGGTGAAAACAGAAACGAAAATGGGACAGAATGCTTGATGCCAGCTAGCTTTTTTTTTTTGTAAAAACATATAATAAAAGCAGATTAAGAAATGAAAACACACCTTTTGTTATTGAGCGATTATTAAGTGAGTACATGAAAATCTGTGACCAATATTGTCAGGATTTCAAGTTTTGTACCTTGTGGATAGCAAATGAATTCTACATAATCAGTATTGAATGTGAATTTGTCAGAGTTAGAAATACATTTTTCCACTCCTTGCCTGTCCTGTATCTAAAAAGCTTGCATTAGCTGTGATCTCATTTCAGCAAGTTGTGATCAATTTAGCTTCCAGCCAGGATGAATTACACTTGTCCTCTAGACCTGACTATGGGTTAGGGGCACAGCATTAGATGTACGGTTCTGTTCCTTAAAACTTCACTATGTAAATAAAACAGAAATTAAAAGCAGTACTTTGATTAAGGACTGACTGAATGGTGTGTTTGGCTTAAAAAAATACATTAAGTGGTCCTGAACATATAGAAGAGGATTTTAAGTGTGAAATTTTGATTGCAGACAGATAGCCGCTCTCACTTTCTGGTCAGGCAGTAGAGGGTTAGTCTGCAGTGAACTCAAATGGCCGTTGATGAGTGCTGTGGGTCTGTCGTGTTCGCAGAACAAGCTGCCGTTGATGTAGTGAAACCTGTCACCAGGGACCAGCCGGTTCCGGCAGGTAGAACATGTGAAACACTGCAGGAGACAATGAAAAGGACTCCATTACCCACAATTCTCAGCATATTACATAAGATCTCTGATCAATTTCTGGAAAAGTTCAATCATTATCTACTTATTTTAACTTCTCATTATTTCCTTATGGGGATTCCACATGGGCTAAATATTTTACTGACTAAAACATGCACATCCTATTTTTGATTTGGTATCAATCAATCAAAAAAAAAACAAAAACAAAAAAAACCATCAAACAATCATTGAAAAGCAGACTCTATGGAGTGTGAAAGGATTCTGTAGTGCAGTGAAGCATTTAATTCTAGAGCAGCAGTGGTCACTTAAAGATTAAAGGTTACCTTGAGATGGTACACGTTTCCCTGTGCCCTCATAACCAGTTCACTGGCTGGGATGGACTGACCACACGCGCTGCACGCCCCACTGTTCCCAAATAATCTGTGAAAAGAAACAGAAACATGTTAGCATTGTCAAAATAAGAGATAAAGTGTGAGCCCTGAATCTGTCTTAGACAAAACCTAAATCAAAACACTGTGAATGTTATTGCATGACAGAAATTACCATTAAATTACCATTAACTATTCATTAAGATGTACAAATTATATGAAGGAACACAAACATTACTACCACATTTCACACCAATATCTCCTGACCAGTATCTCACTCCTTTACGTGATCTATTTTCGTTCACACAGTGTGACCTGTGCAAACAAATTAAATCTTTAAATAACCAAAACCATAAATTACATGCATTTTAATAGTGATTTTTTTTTTCCAGTGGTATTTTATAAATAATATTTTCAGTCTGTTTTTTTAAATGAACTTCTCCTGTGGCTTCAGAAGGTTAGGTTGACTACTGTTCAAAAGGGGTACGTTTTTTTATCTTTTCAAAAGAAATCTCTTATGCTCATCAAGGCTGCATATATTTAATCAAACAGTAATATTGTGAAATATTATCACCATTTAAAATAACTGTGTTCTATTTATCATATTTTAAAATGTAATTTACTCCTATAATGGCAAAGCTGTATTTTCAGCATCATCACTCCAGTCTTCAGTGTCACATGATTCTTCAGAAATGGTTCTAATATGCTGATTTGCTGCATTACTTATTATTTTCACAACTGAAAACCTGCTGCTTATTTATTTATTTATTTATTTTTATTTTATTTTATTTGTACTACTTTATTTTATTATTTTGTGGAACCTAGAATAATTTGTCCAGGTTTCTTTTTTAAATAGAATGTTTAAAAGAACATAATTTATTTGAAATAGAAATCATTTGCAACAATATTGGTAAATTTAATGTGTCCTGAATAAAAGTATCCAAAAAAAAATAATCTTACTTAAAACTTTTAAAAGGTGGTGTAAATAATGCATGTGGACTAATATTACAATGCTTCATAGTATTTTATTGTACTTTCTGGAGCTAGAAAGCCATTGCCAGCATCCTCTTTCATTGTATGGAAGAGAGCAGCATTAACATTTTTAAAAACTTCTCCTTTTGTGTTCTACGTTTGAAAGTAAGTCATATGAGTGATGACTTGAGAGATTTTAAATAAAACACAATGGACATCACAAGGTCCTTATTTCTGTGTGCATCAAAAAAGGTTTGTTAACCTGTTTGGCCTTGTTTTACTGTAACAGTCGAATCCTTGCGAGGATAGGTTAAACCATTTCAATCCTGTGCCCGGGCCTCCCTTTCTCCCTCTCACAGTCTCTCTCTCTCTCACATGCACACATGCAGAACAAATTACATCTTCAACATTCTGATGTAGGAAAAATAAAATCATAGTAATATTGGCAAACCAAATGAAAAAATCCTGCGTCCTGTCCTCCTAAAGCCTCTGCCACTGGGACTAAGTATTACCTTTGGTGTTCATTTTTTGCAACCTAATAATAACCTAGAACATAAGCAATCAGGGCCTAAGAATATTTGATTGTACATCTAGGCGGAGACACAGCGCTTTTGCCATTAGGACTCAAGCGAGTGCTCAGTCACTGCCGCCTTTCCATTAGAAACCCTTGGCTACCCGGGTTGATATATAATGTTCATGGGTTAACCTTTTCAATCATGGTGTCAACACTTTAGATTTGCTTCTGCTCATCTCTTTCGTCTCTAACCTTCTCTCTCTCTCTCCCTCTCTCTCAGTCTCTTGATAATGAAATGCTTGCTCCTGCTTCCTTTCTATCTGCCTTCTGAGTCCACAATTTAGATTACTTCATCTTGCCGAGCAACAAACTGAATGAAATTTCGATTTGAGCAGAAAGTAATTTACTGGGATCTGGACCCATTTGTCATCATATCTCACTGGCTGTTTGCTCTATCACTGCACTTTTCCTATGCAATCAAATAAGACCACAGCATCTGACAAGCTCCAGAGAGAGAGAGAGAGAGGGAGAGAGAGAGAGGGAAATATGAGGAAAGAAGCCAGAAAGAAAGCGACCGTTAGAAGGATAGAGGGAGGGACATTGGGAATGGCTACAAAAGGATAGAGAGGAAAGAGATGAAGGAAATGTTGGGTGTCACAGCGTGTCCCTCATGTACACAGTTACAGATTAACCTAAGAGTTCATGGAGGATTTCTTCTTCAAGATTCTTCCAACTCGTAAAAAGATAAACGCACATTGTACGGATGCCGATATAACATCACAGCATGCATGTGAACGTGTACGTTCCGACATCGAAACTGCTGTCACCTGCGATGTTTTGCATACACGTGTGGCGTTTATTGAGGGCACTACACGACGAGCGAGTGAAGCTTTGAGAGTTTCTCTTCAGCGGCGGCTGTAGGGGGAGGCGGGGGGAGGGGAAAAAAAATTTGGCTGTGGCATCGATTGGAGCAGCTCAATCAAAACTCAATTTCAAACGTAATTAGCTGTAGGCTTGTGACAACAGCGCAGCTTCAATGGCGTCGATGGGCCAGTCATGCTAGGCAAATGTCAGGGGGGAAGGTCTTTAAACGCTGCAGTTTGATTCACCTGTAAAATGACATCTTCCCCCGGCCTTGAGAAAGCAATCTGCCACGCCACGACGTGTGCTTGATTTGACAATCCCCGAGAGCTCGCACCTAAATTCACTTACAAGCACATATTATCTGGGATCCGGCCTCAGAGTGCGCTCCCCTTTTAATTGTCCCAGTGTCTTTCAGAGGAAAACCGTGAAGAATCTCCAGGCAACCTTTTTATTTTCTTGCCTCTCTATACATAGTATAGCAGGTTAATTATTTGAGCAGGGGATGGCTGCTGATAGCATTTGATTTAAAGGCCTGAAGGCTTTAGGTGCTCAATTAAGTTGCTATCAGTCTGCTCCTCACCTCTAATGGTCTCTCTCGCCATTGAACTTCTGTGCTGACGAGGGAAGCGTAGAGGAGCGATATCACGGGTCACCATAATTAAGGCCAAGGGACTCTTTAATTACAATGACACCACCAGTTTTGGCTTCCTTCTCCTCAAATCAGCCTTTCCTTTGCTGTTTTCTCACTTTCTAGGCATTCAGCCCCTTGATCAATCAGAGGAGGAGGATTTTGTCAGCGAAACATTGCGGAATGCTGATTTATTGACTTGCTCCGTCTCGGGAACGGGCGGAATAAAGAGGGGCTACAATCTACGGCTGTCTTTCATTACGAAAGCAAGACAAGAAATCTGTCTGCGCTCCATAGGCGATGTCTAGAGGATTTAATTTTGGATACCGACTGTGAGGTAAAATACAACCTAGCAGGGCTGTTTTTGGGCCATCTGGCAGTAGCTCGGCCTCTTAAGCGGAACCTTTTGAGTGGAGAGATGTAAGTTGTTACAACAATGATTTCTGCAACACAGTCCATTATAAAAATGCCTCTCAACATTAACAGCCAAAGCACCTTAAAAGCACTGGGCCATATTGATACTTAAGTAGGGCTTTTGTATAATGGCAATGTTACATTAGGGAGAGAGAGAGGGAGAGAGAGAGAAGGTGGGTGGGGTGGAAGGGAAGGGTAGCAGGAGATTTCACGGTAAAGAGAGCGGCGGGCGGGCGGGCGGGCGAGGGGGCTGAAAGCAGCCAAATGACACTTGGTTAATTCAGAGCAACAGATCCAGTCCCAAGTGGATTGAAGGCCTTGAATTAATTCTGTTATGACAAATCAAGATAAACGTTTCCCCTAAATTGCATGCGATTTAATTAATTTCTGAGATCCAAGTATTTCCTGGCTTAATAGTTCACATGCTCCCGTGCTGTCATAGTGCTTGAGTGGGCAGACTTCAAAGTGATATTAAATAACAAACTATTAGATTTACCTAGCACGTTCTATTGGAAAAGTGCCATTTAATTACCTGGCTCTATTCAATTAAAATGACAGTGTTTTTCCCCCCGACCTAATGGTCACATGATTGCTCACTCCCCAAATGAATTCCCTCCCTCTCTCTGTCTCCGTTCTCTCCAGCTCACACACAAAAAAAAATATCAGCAATGGCTTAGGGACAACATGATTTCGAATGAGTCCCTCCTGCTTCTCTGGGGCTAAAACTGCTGAAATCTACAACTCATGGCAGTTGCCCTTGTGCTCAGAGTTGGCGCTGGTGGCCTGGAGCTGAGTGGTATCAGAAGCCTATCATCCCATGTCATTTCCCCCCATCTGCCATTAGGGAAAATGGGTTGCGTTTTCGCTCGCTCCATCCCAATCAATCGCTAAGCCTCTTTGCATCAGTGGTATTAATATAATTCTGGATATGTAACTTCATTATTTACACAGCAAGGGCAATTTAATAATCCATTACAAAAATAAGGGAGGCCCCTTTAAAATCCCCTAAGGGGACTGGCCTTCGCAATAATCCCCTCTTCTCTCTCTCTCCCTCGCTCTCCCGCTCTCTCAAAAGCCAATTTGGTTAATTAAATGTTTTGTTTGCAATGTGGCTCTCATTCATTTCGGACACGTCATTGGAAGCGGATAGGAGCCAGGCACTAGATCTCATTAGATAAAACCCTTCAGGACTAAAGGAAAATGGAGGGGGACTCTAATTAAAGCTTTTAATTGTGTGGACTCACTGTCAGATGTTATTTTTCCCCTCTCTCTTATCTCTCCTCAGATCACAGGCTCGCACGAGTTGTGTTTTAGCTCTGTTCTCCCGCCCGATGCGCTCTCATTTCAAGGAGAAAGGTGTAGCTACTTTTCCCTCCCTGCTCATTTTAATTAGGCTCACAGGCCCAATTCTAGTGGCGAGTCTTGTGGACTTGATCCCTTCAGATCAGGTGAAGTGGAAAGAGTGAAGGCACTTTTCACATTTGGACTGGTCGTCTCAGGTTTGCTCTGGTTGACACCTGTTGTTAAAGCCTGCCAGCAATAGTGTCAGTGCGAGGCTTCGCTGAATTATCCAGGGCGAAGCACATGCCAAGGTAAATACTCACTAATGACTGCACTTCTGCCAAAAAACACTCTTTTCCGGCAGGAAGAGCAGAATATATCATGGATACTCCATTTTATGAATTAACTTTTAAATTGGTCTGCCTGTTTTAATAAGAAAAATCTAGGTGTTCCATTATCAAAGTTACTCAAACAGTGTTTTTCCATTCCCTCAAAACCAAAGAAATAATCCAAGAAGACTTCAAACTTCTCAATGCTAGAAGTTCTGGAGGCTTCGTAGGGCGTTCTGTTTGCCCTTGCAGAGGTCAAGGCATTGAAGGATCTGCCTGTCAAATCAGGCCATCCACATCAGCTGAGTGAGACTGCCGAGCCGTCACCCTGCCACCGCTTTGGGTGTCAGACTTACTTGCGTAAATATTTAAAAAGGGTATTTTTGCTAATTAAATGTTCTCTTTGTTATAAACAAAACATGCTGGAGAGGATGTGAAAACTCTCTTAAATTCATGCAGAGTCGAAGGTCAGCTCTGCCTTACCAAATCGAGTTTTCTAGCATCTCGTATAGGAAACACACACATTATCCTAGCAGCACGGCTTCTTTTGCTTAAGGATGAAATATGGCGAGAGCCACAGACTTGCAGATGTTCTGCAGAGAGAATCCCCTTCGTCTTCTGCTCTGTCAACATGTCAGTGGCTTGACTTCTTTTTTTAAGAGTGTCTCGTTGAGGGTTTAAACCAGCGTGCTTTAACGAGGGCCGCTGACGGCACAATCTGAGACACATGTTCTCAATGGAAAATACGCTCCACTCCGTGAGAAGCTTGATGGCTTCTAACTTTTTCCTTAATATTTTTTTTTTTCTTGACAACCATCACTTCATCTAATCATTACATGCCTAATGTCATTTCATGTGGTCGTTGGGCTGTCATAATATCCAGATGTATGAACGATCTGAAGTTTGGCTTCAAAGACTTTGAGAAAGGAGCACAGCACAAAAACACTATCCTCAAAACACATTCGTGAAGACCCCAGCGCATCAGCAATATGAAGGAACATAAAGGGAATGCCCTTTATGAACACAAAAAGACCTCAGTGCTGACACCTTCCTCAAACATGTGAATATGGCTGTGTTTGTGAAAAATAAATATATCGAACCTGATGTAGTCATTTCTACATAGGATCATGCCACTCTTGGTGTAGCAGGATGTGCCGATCTCTCCGAGCTGGGCCTGGCAGCAGGAACATTTCAGACAGCGGCTGTGCCAATAGCTGTCCATGGCATACAGGAGAAAACGGTCGGCAATCTTTCCCCCACAGCCCGCGCAGCGCTTCCACGACAGAGATCCCGCTCCAACAGGTGGGGGCTGGGCACTTCCTCCAGGGTTCACCATTGTGTCTGCAGAAACATAATAAGACAGAAGAGAGACATGGTTAGAACTGAGCAGTCATTTAAGAGTAAAGAAGTTCTTTTTTTTTTTTTTTTATTAGTGCATCAAGAGGACATTATGAAAATAATAAAGGACTATTTCTTTTTAACATTTGCTAGTTTTTTTGCTCAAAAAAATTCTGCAAACCTCTTTGGAAGGTGTGGTTGCCAGAAAAGTATTCAAATACCATCAGCATTAAAATAATCCATATCTAACAAAGTCAGCACACTTAAGTTTCCTGAACTTCTGACAGAAGTTTTGTCATTGCATTATCTAAAACACCTGGAGCCTGAACACTGACCCAAAACATTTCATGTTTTCAGAGTCACGCTTCCTAAAAGCTCTTTTGAAATCATTGAAATGCATATGATGCCTGCAAGCAAATCTGAGAATTGTTTTAAGTGGCAGACTATCCTTGATCTTTATCTAAGTGCTGAAGTCAGCTCCCTTGGTCCATTTGTAATAAATGTAAGTTTGCTGATAACATTAGAGTCGCTGGAACAATTAAAAAGGTGCTGGCTTTTGTTAGGTTGTCTACATTGCTTTTAAACCACATTTACCTCAACCTTCATGATGTTTAACATGAGAAAGAGAGAGAGAGACCTAAGTGCTACTGCGGCCAGAAGTGGAGCAGTTAATTGGGGAACCTTGAAGTTGCATGAACCATTCAGAGCTCGACATATTCCACTCGCCTTCACTGAGGTTATCAGATGACGGATTTCCAGCCAACGTCATGAAGAACATTCAGTAGCGTTCGCTTTGGGGACTGGTCACTGCCGCGTGAAATTACCCCCGGTATGCTGGATCATTCAGCATATGCAAGAATCAGTTAATACCGGCCCACAGAAATATCTGCCTCTGACAGAAATCACATTAACCACAAACCCTCATTTATGGTTGCAGTTCTGTACTTTGGTCTGTTGATCCATCAGTACCGCATGTGTGCACTTCTGCTCCATCCTTCCACTAATACATCTGAAATTTTAATCTTTCCCAGGTTTCATAAGGAGGACCGCTGGACCGAAGTGGGAAAGATTCAAATTGAAGATATATTCATGGAAGGCTGTAAGCCAAATCTTTGTTGAAAGGTAATTAGAGGAGAAGAGAGAGGCGGGGGGTAGAAAACATTGCACTGAGAGAGAGCGAGAGAGAGAGAGAGAGAGAGAGAGAGAGAGAGAGAGAGAGAGAGAGGCATTCAGTAACCCCATTAGTAGAGGCTCTTCGGGACAAGCAATACCTTAGTGCTGATTAAATCTAAAGGGAGATGAATCAGAGACCGAAAGTGACTCCCCCAGATAAATAAGATCGGACCATCGTCAAGTTTCATTCCCAGTAAGCAGGAAGAGGGGATATTTGAAGAGAGGGAGGGGGTGGCTTTTAAGTCAAATGGGCAAACTCAAGTAATTACACGGACAGGCAATTTAAGCGAGGGGATGTGCAGAAATATAAAACAGATCAGCAGCCCATGGCCAGAAATACAGATCGCAGTGCTGGAGCCTAAATACAGCTGCAGCTGCTGCTCCTACTACTACAATGCACAAACCACAGCAAAAGATACAGAATTGCGCTTATGTTATGGTTTGTTGATAATCTGTACAGCACGCGCGCACTTCTGCGGCACTATTATGACATGATAAACTCAAAAAGCCTGCAATTTCCATCGAGCTCACATCTAAATGTGTGGTCTTGATGGGAGTAAACACATAAGCGCAACGCTCATGTCCAATACAATACATTACAAGCTCTAGTTATTACGTTATTCGTGACATGCAACACAAATAAAATACAACGAACAATTCTAAATAAATAATTGACTTTTTTTATGCTTACATACTAATCTGGAACATTGTGACGCTCCGTCACAAAACGTGTCTCCCTCTCGCTACATGAATTTTTTATTCATAAAATAAAAAGTGATGTTGGGTAATGTACTCACCTATATGAAATGCAATGGTTGAATGGTTGGTGAGAAATGTACAGCAGTCTGTTTTCTCGGTAGACAATAAAAAGAACGCGCACAGTCCAGCAAACTCGACAATACTTCAGTGCTGCGAAAGAGTCAAGCAAATGGAGATTTCAGATTGTATTTCCACTGTTGCCGTCCCGTCACCTTTTCAGATGTTCTGGTTATGACTGGAAAGATCGGCTGCGGTTTGGTTAAACGAGCGCTCGGGAATGTCTTCCGTAATTTCCATAGAGGAAGCGAGAACTCTGTTTGGAACTGTCCACTCGCGTTGATGTCTGGCCGCTGCTTGTCGCTTGTACTCTACATGTGTCAGTGACAGAAAAAAGCCCAGCGTAAACCTCCTCTCACAGGATGACGTCAATCAGACTGCAGCCAATCATAGCGCACCCCGTTCAAGCGGATTCACAAATCCAGCCAATCAGAAGAAGGCGAGATTGATTTAGACACACACTGTTCAAAGGAGGAAAGATTGCGGTTGAGTGGGCTCTTTCTGCTTTTTGAGGTTGGATGGAGCAGTGGTTCTCAACCGGGAGGCCGGGACCCACTAGGGGGGCTCGGCAAACTTTGAAGGGACCACAGAATGCCTTACAATTACTACAAAGAAATTGTTATATTAAAATGATAACACAATTAAAACGCAAAAACTGCTAGAAAAAAAAAGCATCTTATTTCTTACGTTATTTCTCAACTATGGAAAATGAGTAGACAGTCTTATAATTTTAGTTATGCTGATAATTGACAATGTTTGATTTGCTAAGAGCATAGTTTCTGGTTCACAATAAATACTTTACTTTAAGCTGTTAGCTATTTGAGCAGAGTAGTTTAAGTTTATGAAGAATGTCTGCAAAAACAAATTCTGCATCTGGAGAACTCCAACAAAACAGATTTGTTACTTACATATTTTGTTGTCTCATACTTCAGGGAAATCTTGAGATTAAATATGAATAATTCGTTTTAATGTAGCCTACTGACAGCCCTTGGTTTTGTTCATAAAAGTTTTAAAACAAACTTGTGATTTTTGTTATCATACCAGCAGAAGTACAGGAGGGAAAACAAGGCTGTGTAAAGAGCCAATATTGAAAAAAAAAAAAAAAAAAAAAAAAGTGGTACACAGATTTTTTGATATATGGAAACGGTACAACCGGTGTATGTTAGTATAACAGGCAAGCAGAATTCAGTATTCTCTGAAAATATTTCCCCTGCAATGGCAGATTATGATTCTTCTCATATAATGAGAGGATTTGTTGCCAATTCTAACCATTCCAAAGTAAAAAAAAAAAAAAAAAAAAAAAAAAAAACTGACTATGGTGCACAAACTATACCGACTACGGTGCACAAACTAAAAATACTATAACTATAAAAGTCCATTTGGTTTCATGTACAAGGTTAACATTCAGTCTACCATCAGACAAGTCACGCTTATGTTCCTTATTACAGTGGCGCCATCCACTGGTAGAAAGAAGAACTACAATAATAGATTTTGTTGTTACAACTAGTAGATTTTCTCCTGTACTGTCTAGTCACAAAGCCTTGATGCGCATAACCAGAATACATTCTGAAAATAATCTACAATATTTTTATTAATTTAACTAACTGATAAGGCTCCTCAATATGTCACAAATTTTGTCTAAATCTGCCAACATTCACAGACTTGCCATGAAAAACAAATCCTTTTCAACTAAACCTTATAAGAGAAATGGCTGTTTGTATATTTCCATGGGCAGAGATACATATAGCTGCATTTAGCTCATGTTCCTGCTAAGAAGTGACTAAATGTTTGTCATTTTACAGTTAAAGAACCTGAACCACCTAACAGATTTTTTTTTAGGCCAAGAGGCCCATTCATCTCATCAAGACTTAATGTCTTTAATATTTACCTACAAATGCACAATAATTTGCATTGTGTAAAGGCAATGAGTTATTGTTTTCTATCATGAAGTTATGAACACATTTAATAAAAGTAAAAGGAAAATGACCCATCTGCAACCCCCCCCCCCCCCCTTTTGGAATGATATCTTTATAATAGGTTTTAATTGATTTTCATTTGTCACTCTGAGAACTGTCTTCATTCAACGTCCCAGCAGCAGGAAGTGAAACATTATGTGATGTTCTACTGAGTTTCAGTGGGCAGCTAATCTTTACAAGACAAAACTGTGTAATTATGAGTTGCCTCTGGATTCATTAGTAAGATGTACATTGTGTAAAGAGTCTCCTATACCAGAAACTAATGGTTTAATTGTGGCTGGTCCTGGCTGATTGCAGCAAGCAGTTTGATTTCCCTGCAGGAAAGGCAACTCTATTTCTCACAGGATCGGGCTCAGTTCTCTCCAACAAGAACAATGAGCCAAAGATGGCAAAGAATGTATTTTCCACGAAGGAATAATTAATTTATCTCAACTATTAAAACAAGTGGGAAATTATGGGATGACTCTGAATGGGGGCCTCGGAGGAAAAGCTTTGTTTGTTCTTGGGCTGTTTTAATGAGCTTTTCACAAATGGCCAAGAAAAAAAAATGCTTCTTTCTCTTTTCCTTTTGCAATATGATAGTCACACACAATAATGAGGAGGGGGTGCTTAGGGGATCCCACGGAAAAGAGCAACACCAAGCCCCTGTTTCTGATCTCCCGATGTCCTAAAGCGAATCCTCCACATCTATGTTGTGATTACAAACAGCAGTAACAGAATAGAGGAGCAGCACTGTTTAAACAGCAGCAAGAGCAGCAAGTAAGTGAAGGTATGAAGTATTGATACCCCCAGAGAGGAAGAGAAAGAGCTCATAATGAAGTTTGTGTCCTCTGGGGGAAACCAATTGAAGCTGGTAAGAAATATAGAGTATTCACCGTGATGCTTCATTTCAAATAAGAAATTTATCCCTCATGATATTACATTATTATGCTGTTAAACTGAGTGGCTCTCCATCACGTAGCAATGGGAAAAGGCTGGAAAGGCCTTAAAGACATTTTAGACCCATAAAAACGCAACATGATATGATTCAGGTATGAAACAGGAACTGGAATAGGACAAAATGCTGTTATTCCTGTTCTAAGACAACATTTCCACACGCAGTAGTTACATTATAGCCGTGCTCGTGTCAAGGCCTTGCATTAATACAGAGATAATGGATTATTGATTTGTAAATACAAATGCCTTTTATGAAATGTTGGAGGGTAGTGGTTGAAAATGTATACTTTTCAGTGAATTCAGCATTGCAGTGCTGAGTTCCCAATCAGTGCCCTTCACTGAGAGCTAATCTATGGCCAAATGAAATGAAAAGTCAACTGGCTAGAAATGGTTTTTCAAATGTGAATTCAATGGTGCCTGAGGTCTTTGCTCTCATATCATCTATGTGAGGAACTGTTGCTAACCCTTCTCCGTTTTCCATCATGAGCCTGGCGAGTGTATTTTACCCAGGTGAATGTAACATGCCTGCAGCACCTAGATGGGTGGTGTGACACTGAGAAATATTGAACAGCATATTGCAAGACAGATTGTTTGTTCTCTACATTCATAAAGATGGCGAAGAAATCTCAGAGTCATTTCTTTAATATGCTGTTATTGACTGCTTTGATCAATCTTGTGTCAGCAGCGAGCAAGTAAGTGAGCTTAATTAAATACAAATCGATAATTCCTTAACAAATAGCGCATGGACTCGAGAAACAGACCCAGCAGAATTAATTGGGGAGCATTTGTGTAGCTAAACGTTTGGGAAACTTCATCAAGAATTCAGCTCTCCATCTTTGGCGAGCATTTATACATTATGCATGTCATTTAAATGCAATTAAAGGGTCCTAATATGTTAATCTCTTTCAGTTATTTGGTAAAGCTTTTTTTGTAATTACATTGTTGTAAACAATGATAAAACTGTGTCCTCATCCATGCAATTGGATAATTGGCTACTCACAACACATTTAGTAGATTAGACTAAAACTATTATACAATCATATCTGGGAAACTGGCTGTAAGATACCCACTGTGTCTTAATTTCCCAGACATAATTAACAAACACAAACTTATGGATGGTGTGTGGGTTTTAATTTTAGTGGGCTTTAATTTTAGTCTTTTTTATTTGCACAGACAGGAAATCCTGGGGTTGACACTCCCATTTGATAACAAAAACATAAAACATAAAACAAGTGTCCCTAAATACTAGGACACAAAACAAAAATACAATTCACAAGAGTACCATTTGCAGTTTTGAGAACTGAATTTGAGGATGGATGGATGGATGGATGGATGGATATAATTTATATATTAAGGTAACTTACTGTTAAACAATTAACAGGATTTTACTGTACACCTTTTACAATCTTTTTCTATATTTAATGTAAAACCTTGCGATATGTAAAATCATAAATTCATTCATTTGATTATATATATATATATATATATATATATATATATATATATATATATATATATATATATATATATATATATATATTTTTTTTTTTTTTTTTTTTTTTTTTTTTTTTTTTTGGCGTGTGGTGTATAGGTGCAGCTTTTTCAAGTATGCAGGGATACCCAAGAGGACCAGAGGTAAATAAAATGATCATTTTGGTGAGATATTTTATTATGAGCCATACAGTGTTGTATAGGTGCAGCTTTTTCAAGTCCTCTTGACCACACACACAAAGACACACTGCCTGACCCTCCCTCTGTAGGGCCCATAATTATGCTGATCAGAACAGCCACGGCCCTCGAACAACATCACTCTAATGAAAGCTCGCTAATCCTTAATGAGTCGCTATGTCTTGTGAGAAATTTCATAATTATTCAACCCAGCGCGACGGGAGACAAAAATTCATCAGTCAAAGCAAAATTAGCCCGGCTCCATTATAGTGCAGCGTCTTGTAGAGACGTTCACTTTATTAGGCCTCTACAGCCATCGCAGTAATTGGGAGCATATTTCACTTGGCTGTAGCCCCACTTCATTCAAGGACTGCTTTTATCCTTTTATATACTCTATTATAGACTCCCTTTCTAAAAAAAAAAAATCAGCTCATACCTGCAAGAATCCATGTATTTCACAGTTTTTGAGAAGAGAATAAGCGGCCAAAGCTTGGAGATCAGCAGGGTTACCTGGGTTTGAAGCCTTACTTGGATATCACATTTTGGTCATGTTCCCATCGCATTTATAAGCTGGCACAGAAAGACCTCAATCAATAAATAAATGAATAAAGTTTAGCTCAGTGTATTTTTTTTCTGAATTGTACTATACATTGTCTTTAGTGTTTCAAATGTTTAAGGTAAACAAAATTAAAATGAACAATACAATTCTAATAATAAATAAATAAAATAAAATTATTATAATTATGAATTTTGCCTTGTTTTGTATGGGATTGAGTACCCCCAAAACGTTTAAATATCCAAATAAATAAATAACAAAAAAGGAGTAAAGAGTCATGTAACATTATGGATCCTAATTTTATAAATAATAGTTATAAGCAAAATTAACATGTCCTCTATTAAAAATATTGCATTGAAAATATAAGATCGTTTGATCAATACTATCAATGTTCTACTGTATGTAATTTACTGAAAGTACTATAATTAATTTTTCATACATGCATAAAGTAAATTCATTTTCAACAGTCACAGTCAATCACAACAGAACATTAGAGGTTAAAAAACTAAAAAAAAAAAAAACTAAAACAAGCTTAAAGTATCAAGTCTCAGGTATTATCCATGACTATTCTCTTGCTTTTCATGTAAGACATCTTCAGCAGGCTTCACCTCTCATCCACTCTAATTACCATTCTTTCTGTCATTAGGAGCTTCTACCTCAGGAAAAGATGAGAAAATGTGATTTCCCCAGTTCTCTAATGCTGATTAAAATGAGGACATTATGAAAGAGGGTATTGTCTCATTGTGTGTGCGTGTGGGGTGAGGGGGTTTAGCTGTAAGCGTATGTGTCTGTAGATCAGTGGCTGCAACAGGAGGGATAATTTCACCAGGATGATGGACATTAGGGCGCCCCTCACACACACCAGCCTTGTTTGTTCCTTGACTGCCTAAGGACGTGTGCTCGGCGGGATTCCTCTCCCACTCATGCACACAAACTGCAGACATGTCAAATGAACAGAACCGGACTTGCTGAGTCACTCACACATTACTCCATAAATCAACAGAATAGACCTCATATTTACCAAAGAAAAAAAAAAAAAAATGAAAAATCCTTTCAGAAGTAGTCATTTTTACACAAAGAAAAAAAAAAAAAAAAATGAAAAATCCTTTCAGAAGTAGTCATTTTTACACAAAGAAAAAAAATACTTTTAATGAATATGATTAACAGGGTGTGCACTCAAATGAGATGAAGATTCTAGAAGCCATGTAAAAGCTGTTTTACTGTACACTGACCAGGAGCTTGCTATGTTTGTATCACATGACCAGGCTTGGGACGAAACTGACAAACCTACTTGTAATAATAACTGTAAGTTTACTTCTATAACATATTTTTTAAGTGCTTAAGGTGCTTAACAATGCATAAATATGACACAAATAACCCAAACAATTAAACAGCAACCTTTGAAGTATTGATAATATATTTTTTAATACTTTTAATATTTTTAATATAATATATTATTAGTTTCTTATGCTCACCAATGCTGCATTTATTTGAACAAAAAAATACAGTAAAATGATAATATTGTGAAATATTATTTCAGTTTAAAATAAACTGTTTTCTATTTTAAAATATAATTTAATATATTTTAAAATATAATATATTTGAGTGATGGCAAAGTAAAATTTTCAGCAGCTATTACTCCAGTCTTACTCCAGTGTCACATGATCCTTCAGACACAATTTTTATATGTTTAATATGCTAATTTGGAGCAAAAAAAAAAAAAAAAACATCAAGAACTGTGTTGCTTAATATTTTTGGGAAATTGTGACACATTTTCAGCATTCTTTGATGAATAGAAAGTTAAAAAGAATTGCATTTCTTTGAAATATTTTTTTTAACAAAGTGAAAGTCTTATATTATATAATATAATATAATATAATATAATATAATATAATATAATATAATATAATATAATATAATATAATATAATATAATATAATATAATATAATATAATATAATATAATATAAGAATGCCTATGTCTGTAGTATGAGATCGAAAAACAGACAAAAAAGGGGGGCAATGTCAAGTGGCAGCATGAATTATCTTCATACATCCACGCCAGTAGGTGTCAGCATAAAGTCCAAAGTCATTGACATAAAGAAAAAACAGGGAAACATAAACAAAAACTTGGCCTGTTGAGTGTACTTTAAAAAAAATAAAATGTGTATATTACATTTTGCCCATGATTAAAAAAAATAAAATAAAAAAGTTTTGAAATACATATTCACAGTACAGCAGATCGGAGACAGAGGGGACAGACTTGATGAGGTGAATGATTTGATCAAATGGATTCATGAGAAACACTGCAGTCAGAGCTCAAAGGACTCCAGTTACAAGGTAGCTCAGTCAAGGCCGGGCTAGGGATGAATCCATGAAACTGATGCCGCTGTTTGCCTACAGTAAAGGCAATGACTAGTAACTACACAAATGGTGAGCAACACTACACAAGTTAGCATGGTTTAAATTAATTTTCAATGACTTTTGTCTTATTATTCCCATACGCTGTCAAATGTGTCTTTAGAAAAGCCAAATTCCTCAACATCAAAACAATCAACCCTCTCATTATTCTTTTGCCATCCCCAACAACACCATTCAGAAGAGCATACATTTGAAAGGTTATATTCTCACAAATCCCACAGTTTTCTTTGGTGCCAATATGAAATGTGCGGTTAACATGGCTGAGTTTTAGTAGAAGAGTTGGATTTCCGAGGATGTGGTGTGTTTGGTGTGTGAAATCCCTTCAGTCAGACCGTATCATTTGACCAGGCTAATCTCCTCTTCTTACAGCTCATTACAACTATGTTTGTCCAAAACAATGGCCCAAAGTAATGAAAAAAGCCACTGCGAGGCTGAGCTGATTGGAAGGTAATAAAAAGTGAAAAAGGACAAAGTGAAAAGGCAATGCACACACTCGCTCTCACAAACAAAAAGCCTGAAAATAGCATCCTTATCACCCCTGTTTCATTTAGATTTGATTACTGTCGGATTATAATGCAATCACAACACTGTTTGAGGGGTAGCTATGGGAACCGTGTATCTCGCCGCAGATCTTAATTTAGGTTTGAACACTCCAGATCACTTAGATACAAGAGACGAGGGGGATGGACAGAAAGGAACAAGGGCGCGAGAAGAGGTGAGAGGTATACTGGGAATGAAGCATGGGGGGAAGACAGGACGTGGAGACAGGCGCTTTCTTGTTCTTTCTGTTTCATATGCGATTCAATTTGTCTTTCAGGAGGAAAATCAATTTCTGATGACAATCCTGTGTGCTGCACTGAAAGGCAGAGAGTTCCTGAGTCCTGGGAAAGTTGCTGTTGGAGACAGAGGCTAATCTCGGCAGAATGAATCATTCACGCTCTTATTTGGACATCTGTGTTAACATTTCCCCCCCGCTTCCTCCCCTCCCTCATAAACTCTGCCCGACTGGTGATGGTTTCATTAGAAGTTTTTGCAGGTGGTAGAAAGTTTGGTGGGACAGGAATATGATGACGCCAACTGGCCCGAATTTCTTTGTACAGTGATTAAGTCAACAGACTTAGTTAAAGATGCATAGAACTTTATCCTTAACAATAAAATGATTTAAAATATTTAACTTAAAATATTTTATATATGTATACTTTTTTATATTACATAAGCTGCATGATTCAAATGTCAGTTTTGAAATGGGGGATACATTCATGTCCATATAGTGCTGTAACCATGGCGATGCTGAACTTGACCATGGCAAACGAAAGACACTGCAAACAGTGTGCACAAAAACAATGACTTGAAAGCACAGAATGTCAGATCACTGGAAAGTTAATTAATGAAGTGAGCAGAACTGCCAGAATCTCTTGAATCCTATGGAGCAGATGTTCTTCATACTGCTGCAAGACACAAAGAGAGGCTTCTTTTCATGATTCTCTATGGCTTGCACCTCATTTTATCTCATATTTTTTATTAATTTCAAAATTAACAGAGAAAAATAAGTGTCTCAACCAACAGGAAAAGGTGTCGCAGCTATAAGAAAGATGAAGTATGTAGTCTTAAATGTGAGTTGTTATTATTATTAATCAATAATTAACTGCCTGTGTAATCATAATTTGTGTGAAAATGAATAAAAGTCGTTACAAAAATGTTGGTAAAGGCCCATTTTTCTAATGAGATTAGGTTGGTGATTTCTGTCCCGTCCTTGAACGTTCATTCCACCAAAACACTTGCACTTCAGACAGTTCAGAATGAGATCACTTGATGCACGAGAACAAGTTGGTCCTTGAGGATGCTCAAAAGTGCTTGTGTGACATGCGAGAACAAGCCTCATTGGTTCTTGTATGTCAAGTATGGCTGAGCTTCCATTTACCATTTTAATGTGCTCTATGTGTGTGCTGATCAATGTTGATATGTAAATAAAAGCCAAAAACAAATGGGTTGATTTTTCATCAAAGTGAATGTGTCTCTTCAGAAGATGAGGATTAAATCGTCTGAGTCATATGAATTTCTTTTACAATCTCTCTATGAACTTTTTTAAAGCTTCAGTGTTTTGGTGGAATGGACTTCTAGTGGAGGTACAGAATTCACTTGTTTCATCTCTTTAAAGATGTCCAAATGAGTGGGAAGAAATGAGATGGGACTGTTCATAATATTTGTGATCTCTGTTAAGTTTTTGGCAATTCCACATGTGAACTTAGAAGAGGATTTTCAATCAAGCCAAGCCATACATATATATTTTTATAAAACAACCTAAAGCTGACCAATGAACACTGCTGAAGGTTGAAAAAATGACTTATCACACAAATGTCAGACATGAAAGATGCAGGATTTAGACAAGCCCCTGTATTTGCCATGGCTACCTGGTTTTATAAAGACTGAACTGGCTTGATTAGACATTGAGGTAACAGATCTGAAGTATCAGCTGGACTTGTGATTAATAAAAGCGTATTGTACAAGGCAGTGACCCTCAGGGATAAAATCCGTTCTATGTTCTTCCAGGCAGAAAGGGTTTAGACCTCATAATAGTTATTTAAAGGGCATGTAATTAACAAGGTCTAATGTCATTGTCATACTGTTAAGGCTCAAAAGTTGGCACAGCAAGGAAGTTGGGTTTTAAAATAGACCGCTCTGTGAACATGGGGTCTGATTACAATTATGCACTACACTTTGCTGATTTGAAATCAATGAGGCCAAATTTCACAGGGGCCCTGTCAAATGGTAGCAACGAGCATCCCAGATCCATTCCCCAATCAAAAGTTTTTGCTCTGTATAATTTCACGCAATCAGATTTCTCCACAGTCATCCAGTGCAATCAGGTAATCAGTGGGGCCCATTAACAAGACAAATGGGGTTTAAAAAGTGGGTGCACTCTGTTTGCAGGAACTTCCTGTGGAGAAGGCCCCCCTGCCTCTGCCATCTTTGATACGCTGCTGAATGGCTCCATAGTCACTGTAATTTGGGTCTAGAAAAGGAACTCACGATTTCATGAGATTTCGATCATTTAACATAGTATCAGCTAATGAAGGGATATAGGTAAAGGAATATTTAAATTGGCTGGATATCAGATAAAGGTGTTGTCTTTATTTAATTCAAATGATTTCCTTAAAGTAGTGTGCTTGCATAACAGCATTTGCCATCAAGACATTAGGAAAAGGCTCTCTATACAATTTTTCCTTTAATTGCTTTCGGCATGAATCAAAAAAAAAAAAATGAAGAACACTAATAAAAAGTGTCCTCCATTTGCCCTTTTGAAACTGAGAGAATGATATTTTGGCCTAAACTACCTTTTCTCTCAGTGGACACCAACTGTCATTATACCACAAATTTAAATGCCTGTGGAAATAATGAACTGAGACAATGTGAACATAACAAAGACAACGGCAAAAAAATGAAAAGGAATAGGCTCTAATTTTGGCCCTTCGGGAAACATGGAGCGAATCTAATTAAGCTCATCCTGAAATGAAACACCCAGGTCACGCCGGTTTCTCATCTCGGTTCCTTAACTGGCGGCTTTTGTCCGAGGTGTACAATTAATAACAACGTCTAACCTCAGAGAGAGGAAGTCGTGCTCACAAAGACCACGTGGCCATTAGAAACCTGACTGTATAGAAAATGATATGCTGTATAGATATTAGATTAGATGCAGCTTTAACTGCCAGACGGCAGTCAAACTGGCTGAATTGCAGAAGTCGTCCCTCAAGTAGTCCTGATTAAACATGTGAATCAGCGAGGAGCGGTGCTGATTCTACCCAAGGTGATTTGAAGTGCTTAATTAAACATAGACTATACCAAGATAGCTCAATCTAAGAGCTGTCAAGCCTTAAACCAGGATGAATATCGTACACCTCATGCATCATATTTGCAGACGGATCTATCTCGACTGGTAATATCTGATCCGCTCATTCTTATCTACACTTTGCCAGACCTCAGATTGTTGAGCTATCTTTCATTTTGTTCATTGTGTGCGGGGCGGTAATTGGCCACAGATAAGCGCTCTCCCTCCCTCCTAGGCCGAGCCCGAGCATTCCGAAAGCAATCTTCTTGGACACGGCTTCTATCCTGGGTCATTTGGCTGACCAGGGATGTCTAAAGCTTTTGGATGCCTGGCTTCAGATGAGTCCACTCAGCTCTGGCCTGCCACTCCCAGCCAGATGCCCCAATCTTTCAATCAACCATCCCATTTACTGCCGAAAAGCACCACTGCACAGCATCGCTTACTGACAGCAATGGCGCGACTATCAACTACTGCTGAAAATATCCTCCACATCGGGCCTAATAATTCACGTTGTTCTGGATGAGCGAAAGGAGTGCATCAGGGTTAAGCATGTTGATGCAAACATTCAGTTAGAAAGGATTGTGGTTTCGAAGGCCGATTCTGATCCATTAAACAATCAACTGAAAATAAAATATTGAATTTTTTTTTTTTTTCTGGACATATATATATCCACATAGTTAACCAATCAGAGAAAGAGAATCAAGGTTTCCATAGCAACACTAGTTATGAAAAATGGGGAATAATTGTCAATCATTTGTCACCACCAGTCTAAACTGTTTTGATATTAGGTTGATATCTAATTTGCATTTTTAATTTCTCTGCAGACGATACACTCCCTGCTTAATGAGCAATTAATTGGTGAAAAATTCAAATTTAATATCAAATATGGAAAACGCCATGACTTGACAGAGAACAAACAAATCATTTGCTGGTTCTTTCCTTCGCAGAATATAAAACGTAATACTCAATTTCAGAGGTCGACAGAGCAGTTGCACTGACATAAGGTTTAGGTTTCCAAAACAAAGGCACTAAGTGAAAATGTCTTTGTGCTGCATCATTGGGCTACTTGACAATGAGTCACTCAAAGGTGAATAACCTGCTGAAGCATTTTTAAGACTTACACATAGTAAATGAGCAGTTTATGTGGCTTATAGCACATTCAGAACACCTAATTTCAATCGCATAATCACACGGCACAATAAACAGGGTAAAACGGTAACAATTACTTTTCCATCATGTGCCATGAATTCAAAGCCTCTCAGTCATACAGTTCATTCCTTTTGTCCCCTTTTAAAATGTCTCCTAATTTCCTTGAGTTCCTTTCCCTGGGTCCAATTGGATAATGGATGTAAATAAGCCTTATACATCTAATATGACTAGGGACTGAAAATAGAGGGTAAGTGCCTTTTTATAAAGGCTTATACTGAGGGAGAGCTTTTGATTGCAGGAAATGGAGATCTTATCTCTTGTGCTTGTCTGGCAAATGCCTGCACACTGTAATCTGGATTATTTAACTAAAAGGCCTATATGTTTCCTTTTAGACAAAATGGATTAATCTTTGCGTCTATATGTGAAGCATTTCCATTATACGCATTCAGACTCTCGCAGACATGTTTTTGCTTGATATTGCTAGAGTCTGTCTGCCATTGGCACTGTTTTATGGAGAGAAACAAAATCTCTCAACATCTCTTTTCATATCAATCACCTATTTCTTTATACATCTATGCATCCATGCACCTATCTATCCATTCATCCACTATTCATTTATCATAAAGTCTACATTTTTTTAATTAATTAATTAATTTATGTAAAAATATGTTTCATGAGCAACAATCCCCAAGCAGCTTTATTATACATTACTATCCATACATACTGTAAAGTTTTATTGCTGCGCTAGAAAGTGATGAACTCTGCTCTATTAAAAACACATTGGCAAAACCCGGACCTGTGAAGTCACAAAGTAGCGCTGCATAAACACGGTCCTCCTACATTCTCTCTCTTACTTGACCTCTCAGGTTATTGGCTACATGAAATACACCCATGTGACGTGCTGTTTAGAATTCTTGGTGTCTTACTATTGTTGAAATATGGTACCCTAAACACTTTATTTCACCTCCTTTCATGTACAGTTATTTATTTATTTGTTTATTTATATTTTGCATCTGACTGTAGCAAGAAGGCAGGACTTAGAGGATGTACAGTTGATTGGGATGGTTATACATTTAATGTATTTTTTTTTTTTTTTTTTTTACGTTATAGTTTTTTATGAGGTAAAGCTCAAAGAAATGATTTAGGCCTTACTTATGCTATCTACTATCACTCTCTCTTGCTTCTGCTTCAGGGCACGTTACCCCTCATAGAGTCTTCCTCTGATCACTCCTCTTGTGTCGACTTTTGGCTGTTTAGGAGACAAAGAAGTCTTGTGCTGCACTTCGTGCTGACAACCCCACTTGCTTCATTTTGAATTGACTTAGAATTCACTGACCTTTTCCTTTTTTTGGCTGTTTTTGTGCGCATCCATCTCTTGGGAATATCTCTGTACAGATTGTTTGTGTGCGAGTGTTTGTACATACGTGTCGGTAGGGAGGTGGGATAGGATAATTATTTTAGGCTGTTATCATTCTAATGGTATTGGGAGAAGTGTCCTAGTTCAAAACAAGATCGATGTGAATTAACATCCCCATGGAGATCTGGGGACAACAGCACCAAAATCATTTTGTCCTTTTCACATGTTTTCACTCAGAGGAAATGAAAAATGTTCTACTTTCGTACATGGAAATGAAACACGAGACAGTAGATAATCTCATAAATATGTGTTGCATTTCATGCCCAATTCTCGAGTTTACAGAGAGCAAGTGAGAGAGGAGGAGCAGAAAAGGAGTTAGAGAGAGAAGGTCTTTGTTTCAGGCTTGGCTGACAGGAAGTGGTGGCAGAGGGACAGTCAGGGACACTCATCCCTGGGAATAAGGAATGCTGGAAAACACTGTATCCTTTTTTGATCAGACCGTGCTGATGGATCGGTTGGAGAAAGGCAAATAGGGCTAAGACAGACCCTTGATGACAGCAGACCAATTTTGATGTCCTTTTAACTCTCATTGTGGTGTGTCTCGTTTGAGCTGATGTTTTTGAGCAGCATGGGAAAATGGCCTTTAACCTGAGTGCAGAATCAGTGAAACCATAAAACAGACAAGCAGAAGAAAAAAAGACAGAGAACAGGGTGGGCTGCTTTTCACGACGTAGAATATTCACACAAGTTCTACAAGACATTGCAACTTTCAGGGGGCAGGGAGGAGCTGATCGAGTCTCAGACACTGGTTTTGTTGGTTGTTTAACAAGATAAAGCTTTCATTAAGATCGCAGCACAGGCCAGAGGCGACTTTCTTCTTGCTGTGGTCGAAGAGTGAGTTTCCTTGTTCGTCTGCAGTCGTGGCTGTGATTAATGCTCCTGCTGTCCACTTTAAGCAGGGCCTTCGAGAAAAACACTGAGAGAAAAAGAGTAGAAAAAAGGAAGAATTTATGTTCCTGTCAAATTTCCTTTCTACTCCCGTTTCCGAAAACAGCAAGGTTCTGAAATGAGACGACAGCTTTCTCTCTGCTTTGCGCAAAAATAAAGAACAAGGACAGTGGGTTTTCAACGGAAAATGATTAATTCCAAAACACCAAACCATGTGCAAAGTGTTGCATTAGTGCAGCGTCCGGTTCCATATTGAATGTAACCCTAAACTCAAAGGCCCCGAGCCCTCCTCCATGTTTATAATGCATTAGTGGAACAAACTCTTCACTGTACTCTATTTACAAATCCCAGCAGGTCATGGATTAGTTGCAGATGTGGCTATGAAACGGCTCTGACCAAATTCATACCACAGTAATAAATGTTATGTTGGTCTAAGGTCTTTTTTTTTTTCTTCATATTTTTGTTTGAACTGATTTTGATGGGGTGCAGGAAATGAGAGAATACAGCTCACTGTTTGGATCACGAGGTGTGGTACAACATTTATATTCTTTAGATTAGCTCTGCACTCATCTACATGTAAAACAAAGGTTATTAACTTGCTGGGCTAAAAGCTTTAACCAACATTTATTTATCTTGTGTGAGCAGATTCAGTAATTTGTCTCTGAACGCAGCAATAATTGCTTTTTACTTTGGCTCACACCAACACACACTCACAGTCTCTCTTCATTTAACTGATTTGGATGAGCACTCAAGAACTCTTAGACAGAGCAACCTGAATTGATTTTCTCAACTAACACCTTGTAGCGAGGGAGACGTTACAACAAACAAATGCACTGCTCTTGTCAGAGTCACATCCTAGCAAACACATCTTCATTTGCAGTGATGCAAGAACAACAGTCCTGCTTACAAATGTAAGAACAAGAAGTAAAATTGCTAAACAAGAGCTAAAGTCTGATGGTCTGTATACATGACTGGACACCGGTGTGTGCTTTTTTGTCACTCTGTCCCCTCCAGCCTCTTACACATGATCAGAGAGACAAGTGGCCTGCCGTTGGCAGGTTAATGGACAAAGGAGACTGTGTCTGGGGTGCAGGAAGACCTTCTGCCAGAGCTATCAGACGGCCCATTGTTAGGCTCTCGGGTGCATTAGGATCATCGTAGCCCTCACTTTGTCTGAGAGGAGAGAACAGTAAATGCATTTAACTTCCAACAGAACACTAGACATGTCAGTCACCCCCAGAACGCCATTTACTTCCTGCTCCCTTTTCCAGACAAATAAATAAACTATGGCTATGCCCGAAACTTGTAAAAAATGCTTCTCAGGTGGTATAGGGAGGTTGGAAAGCACTAAAGCACATCTAATTCCGACATTCATGGTTAATCCTGTCTACTAAGGTGCCTTTATCTGGTTGACAAAAGGTAGTACAGATCTATAGTTCACTCCCTGCAAGAGGGGTTTCACACCTTTTTTGATACCATGTACCCTCAAATATTAAGGAGTAAAATATAAATGCAGCTTCATGTATAAAGTCCAAATATTTTTTGTATCTTATCTGGTAAAGAATAATATGTTTTTAAAATAATAATAATAAAAAGTGACTTTATTTACCTTTAATTTGAACTTTTATTTTTTATTTTAACTTATTATTATTATTATTATTATCATTATTAATATTATTATTAATATTATTATTATTATTTTTATTTTTTATTTTTTACAATTTTCCAACTTTTACCACAGTTGGCACAAGTTACCAAACAAGACATTATAATAATTTAATAGTTTGCCATTTACACTATGATGGAGTCACAATGCAGTCACATTTTCACTACCTCCGAACGTGGTTGTAGTGATCAGATTACAAAATGTTTTACACCTCCATTCAATACTGTCACACCTGTGATCGGATCACCAGAGTTGGAACTCAATAGCAGATGTAAACGAGGCCTAAGCATGATCTTTAGGAACTTTTTTAGCAACCACTGGTGTATTACATGAACAAAACAACATTGTTCTCTAAAAATAAAAGTTTTCTGGTATTTATGCAACAGCCTGAGTGAGTATTTCAACATTGCAATAGTAGAAGGCCAAGATTCAAGTAAACCTGAGAGGGAAGTTTGGCTGGAAGTGAGCTGAGCCCTAATCCCACTCTCTACCTCCTCATCCCCTTCCTCCAGGGACCCAAACTCAGACCTGCATTCCTCTTTCTAATGCTCTACTTAATCAGTTGGTGTGCAAATATGGAACGTACGGCATACTGGATTCGGCCCAATGCTGATGAGAGCGTAAGTCATGTTCTGTCAGACCCACACTAAAGGCAGAAGTTTACACTAGTGCGTGATTTACAATGACTTCAATGCCCCATTTCAGATGGTAGACAAGCATGATCCTCAGATAGAACTCGGGGGAAATGTCAGCCCACACTGCTAGAAACAAAGTCACATTTGAGTGTGGCCGGTCAAAGGCCCCTTGTGGTTTGTATCCACATCCTGAAGTGGAGACAGTGATTTACACAGTGTGTCTATCAGTTGTTTGGGACCGGCGGTTAGTCGCCGGTGTGCTGATGACAGGCATGCTGTGTGCAACATTGTGGTATAAATAGATCTTTAAAGCAAAGTGGCCACGCTGGAGCTCAAACGTATCTGTCGCTTGTTAAATGGCCACAAAATGACCTGCCACTAAAATGGAAATAAGCTCCACTTCACCAAACGGTAAGGTCAGCTTATAGCCTTGTTTTCAAAAATCTGTAAGTGATTTTGAGGTGTACTACAGATTGCCAGCTACTCTCATCCAGCCGTAATGCATTATGTTTTTGAGCACCTTACATTTGAAGGTGATTTATCTTTACGGATTTGGCCATTTTCCTCCGCATCAAATTCCTGCTGTCAAAGAGAGCAGGACAATGCTGGGAAATAAAATGCTGTGGCATAAATAAGGCTCCAAATTTATATCCTCTGCTTCTAAAAAGCAGTCGGGGCTCCTAGTCAGATCAGGACACTAGTGCAAAAGTCTCCTTCAACTCTCATCTTCGCAAACTTTTCTTTACCCCATTTGGAAGACAAATCACCCAACTGGCCGGTCAGATTTCACAGTGCTTTTCAAAAGGCTCTGCTCTGAGCAAGCAGTCCTCAGAAAGAAAGCAACTTTGATTTGAGACACCTGTCTGAGCTTCAAGCGGTTCTGGTTTGGTCGCATTTCAGATTTCAGTGAATGATACACACAGGTTTTGATGTCTCCACCCCACCCTAATTGTTCCTGCTGCTAACATCAGTTATATTATCTTACCGGTCAAGGCAGTTTGCAGTTACAGAATACAGGGGGTGGCCCACCGACTGAACCTGACACCCAGAAGCATTGTCACTCAGGGTAAGTCACACCTCTTTATGGAAAAGATGGGAAGAGGTTGAAGGCGTCTCAACTTTCTCCAGCTGGAGGATCCCTGCAGGCCCTTGAGACTTAAGCACAATGACACGAGAGATGTGATTCATGGGCTCATAATGCAGTCGTCCAGGCTGAGTGTGAGTCAGTGATCATCTGGAGTGTTTACATCTGTGTGAGAGCAAAAGTTCAAAGGTCATATCGATATCACTGTTGAGCTAAAAGCATGAGGCCCATAAATATTTTTTTTACATCATCATTGATAATTAAGCAATACAGTTATTTTAAGTAAAAATTAAAGTTTGTCTAAAACACTGGGTCAGAAATCACCAATTCACACACACACATATTATATATATATATATATATAAATATAGACCTGGCCACCTTCCACAAACATTTTGCTCATCATTTACTCATCCTTAGGATGTTCAAAATGTACAGTGCACAAATGTTTGCCCATTTCCATACAACAAAAATTTATATACACATAAATTTATAACATTTACACATACACATTTATCCTGTGAATTTTTTTTTTTTTTTTCAGATTTTTGGGGAACCTTGGCATAACAAACTCCTGACCTATAGCACCATAATAATAATAAGTAATAATATTTTATTTTTTTTTTTTATTTTTTTTGTCTTCAAAAGTTGTTCTCGGTGCTATATTATATTTTTGAGTATTTTTAATGAACAACTAATATGGAAAACATGGTAAGCATGTGGATATTCCAAGCTAAACTTTATCCCAAGGCTCGTTTATGCTCAGCTGTCTTGTTTTACATTTTTGACTTTTCTGACATAGGTCAAGACTTTGAAAAGAGAGAAACTAAAGCGGGTTAATTTAACTTGGCAACAGGTTAAATAAAGCTATTCAATAAAAGCCAACTTCACGTTGGTGAGCAGGGCCAGCCAGCAGTGTCATGGAATGTTTTTAAGTGGCCAGCTTTGATGTCTGCTGTGCGGCAGAGACTGCGCCCTCTATGTACCCTAACATTTGTGCTTCTAACTCCCTCGCTCCAAGGCCTCTGTGATAGTCATCGTATGAAAGGGAGAGCGATAAATACAAAGAGAAAGGAATAGAGAGCAAGCAAGAAGGAAAGAGAAAGGACTGTAGAGCACTGTAATTAGTTGCACCTGTTTCCTTTAACGCAGCTCCGGTTTCTCTGTACAAACGCATGTAGATTAGGCATCAAAGTGCCTCTCCTCAATGCCCCCTTTGTTGGCAGTTGTCAGGGAAGCAGCCTCCAGAAATGTGTGACCCAAGCAAAGCTCTGGAACTCAAGCACAGAGAACCCGCAGCCATGTGTCCTCTCCACAGAGAGCGAGCTTCTGCTGGGTCACTGTTAGACTTTGCTCAGTTCTGTAATGACATGTGAATACAGTCCTGCTTTGTTGAGAATCCGAGTGAGATAAAATTTTATAAGTTGTTCTGCAGGGCCATAACTTAGTAGTAAAAGTTACTTTCTGGTTAAAAAAAAACTAAATAAATAGCCTAAATTAAAGTCATCTCTATATGATATTTCAAGGGATGGTATAGTATATTTTCATCACTTGCCTCACATGGAATATTCATACCACACAAGGCATAATGCAGTATTTGCACAATTTGTACATTTATATATGTTTATCTATTTTTCTCTTTAATTGCTCTATTTACGAGTGAGTTCTAATTTCTTTAGAGCTTGTAGAAAGAATATGTCATTGCCAGCAATTACTGCCGCAAACTGTATTGTTGTGCGTTTGATAAATAAACTTTGGATGCGTCCCAATTCATATACTATCCATCTTCTGTAATGCAAGATTATAATTAGTGGGTCTCCAATTATAGCATGTTGAAAATAGTACACTGTCCTAATGGTATATTATTTTCAGTGCATCATGCATTTTCGAAGTGCAGTTTTTGATGCTTCTATTTCAGCCTTTTTAGTTGCATAATAGTGGCAAAGATCCAAGGCAAAAGACAGCAATTAAACAATTGTATATATATATATATATATATATATATATATATATATATATATATATATATATATATATATATATATATATATATATATATATATAGTAAGTAAGTAAGTAAGTAACAATATCTTTTAGTATGTAGTACGGTATAGTTAGGGTGAAATAATTTCATCTACTTGACCATCGGGAGGGTTTGGCCCGCTTAATTGTTTATTTTGCCTCACAAATGCCAAATAAATAAATCAATAAAAACATCATGTACTATGTACATAGAATTAGAAAAATACACTACACTCAACAAACACGTGTGATGTTTCCCTTTAGAAATATTACAGATTCAACAAGGAAGCAGTGACACCTAGCGGCTGACGAACGTAAGTACTAAAGTAGCTCATTATTCATTTTCCAAGGTGGTCATTTCATACTTTCATCTTTCAAATGTAAGAGTGTGAGGAATTAGATATTCAGAGCTTGTCTTAATGAATATTCAGTCTACATGGTAAAAACAAGTGCTGCTAACCTCTCACCTCTCCAAGATACTTTGAAGGACCTATCTGATAGGTAAGACTCGAATCACTGGAGTGCGGTTCCTGAGATGCCCTTTGCCAGTAGAGTTGACAGGAGGATCTGGTGGTTAACAGGGTCAAAAGCAGCGGACAGATCAAGCAAGATAAGTATGGAAGATTTGGATTCCGCTTTTGCCAGTCTTAAGTCTTCAACAACTGAGAGCAAGGCAGTCTCAGTTGAATGTCCACTTCTGAAGCCAGATTGGTTGCTGTCAAGGTGGTTGTTCTGTGTGATAAAGGCAGAGACTTGGTTGAACACAGCTCGTTCAAGTGTTTTTGCAATGAAAGAAGGAAGGGAAACTGGTCTGTAGTTCTCTAAAAGAGTTGGGTTGAGGGTGGGTTTCTTAAGTAGTGGAGTTATATGAGCCTGTCTAAATGTTGAGGGAAAAACACAAGTGTGGAGGGATATGTTAATGACGTGAGTGAGTGCAGGGACAACTGCAGGAGAAATGGCTTGAAGGACATGAGATGGAAAAGGATCAAGCGGACAAGTGGTAGGATGATTAGAAAGGATGAGTTTGGAGACTTCTGCCTCAGAGAGTGAAGAGAAGGATGTGAATGAGTGTATGTTTGCTGGTGAGATGTGCTTGATGGATTGTGGTGTGGAAAAATATATCATATATTACATGTATATGTCAGTAAATGTCATATGTAGCTTTACCTTTTTTTTTTACCTTTGGATATCATCATCCTCCATCATAGCAAGCTTGCTCCAATGTTCAGCCTAGATATCATGCTGTCGCCAAGGTGATGTAAGGCTACATTCCAAAATCCTGATTCTGTGTGAATGGCACCCGAACAAGGTGACAAAAAGTTTACGACACCCCAACGAAAAAACTTCTATGGAATAGATGCTTTCATATTTTAGAAATGTTATTTTTAAACTCCATTTCTGAAGGATTTTGAACTTGATCAGGCCGGTAATAATTGGTGGAAACTGATAACAGGGTTGATACAAAATCTGAGCAGGTCTTTTTAATAAGGAAGTATGTAAATAAAAAAATGTGTATTTGCTAGTACATTTAAAAAAAAAAAAAAAAAAAAAAAAAACAAGTGTAAAGTGAGCTATGCATTATTAACTCATTACACATGTGTATGAGGGATCCAAATGGGATCTGTTTTGTAGAATGACCTTTCCAGAAAAGGAAATAAGAAGACAAACGAAAAAGCCTAATACCATTTGAAACATGCTGACAATTGAGCAAGATCTGATGCAGGCCTTCAACCTGTGACCATACAGCTCTGCATAGGTAAACTGACAGCACTGACAACAAAAGAACAAAAGAGTAACAAAAGAAAAGAGAGCAGAGAGGTAAATCATTTACTCCATTATCTGCACTGCAAAGCTCATCAGTAAGCCTGAACAACATGCACGATTGAATTGCTGATTGCATCTTTCTTTGCCTGCTAGGTCCTTTACCTCCCTGAATCCTGCACTGACCCTACAAGGGACAATTTATCCTGTGGGATACAAACAATTGAGAGGCTGTGAGGAGAGGGTGTGAAAGTGTAGGTCTCATTTCTTGGTTTCATATTAAAAGGGTGTTTGTTGTGAATATTTACAAGGCCATAAGCATTTTGACGGCCTAGGCAAAATCCCTAATAGCGCCCCAGATCCCACTCCCAAACAAGATCATTTAAGATGACATACAAAATAACATAAAACTGATCATGTTAACACTGAAAATAACAACATTGATATATATATATATATATATATATATATATATATATATATATATATATATAATATATAATATATATATATATATGTGTGTGTGTTATATTTTTTTTTTTTTTTTATATTTTATATGTGTGTGTGTGTGTGTGTGGAGATACAGCACATTGTGAGTTTCACAAATCTGAATGCATTATTTGTAAATTGATTGTTAAGATATACATTTTGCACTACAGTATTTATCTTTTGTAATACCATCGTGAAGCCACTAGATGCCTGTATTGCCCTATATAAAATATAATTATAAAATATATTTATACATGTTTGTGCAGTCCCTAGTTACTAAGAAATTGTCAACACACATAAATTAATTGTATTACATTTGGATACATGTTTAGATATAAATTGCTACCTTATGTCTTTATCTGTTTTTGTTTAATTGTTTTGTTGTTTGAAATGTTGATTTAAAGTGTTAGTTTTTGCATTATTATTTCAGTCAAATCTATAAAATCCTTTGTTAACCAAAACTATATATAAAATATTGATAAGTCACATAAAAGTAATCAGAATGCAGCTATGTATTCCTTTTGCCGCATTTCCACTGAAATTACCCGGATTACCGCATACTAAAGTACTGTGAAGATTAGGAAAATAGTCTGGTGACATAGGTCTGCGCGCGTTTCTCAATACAATGTACGCAAATTTTGGACTCGCATCCTTGGTAGTTCGGACTTTGCGCATTCGACCTGGGAGTGTGATGTCCGCGACAACGCAAATCCAGTAATTCTGCAAACAGCAGCTACTTGATAACATCAGTCATGGCTACTGCAATTTTCCTCACTGTATATTTACAATAAAATGAAATATGATATGAAACACCACTGCCTCCTTTCGTTTTCATTTAAACATAATAATAGCCGCAGAAATGTACTTAGTTCAGGGAAATGCGTATATATACAGCCATACAATGAACCAAAAATGATATCAATTGCCTCTTTTTATTTTCATTTTAACATATAGATGTATTGAATACAGACCAAAGATTACCCGTTAGATTTACCCAAAACGAATTATATTTTATGTTTAACCGTTAAAGAGACATCAGAGCCAGCGGCAAATGTCAGAAGGACTAGCCGAGTTGAGAGTGCTCTAGGCGGATACATGAGCACTGAGCTCCCGCTGATCGCGTGGAGCTTACCTTCTCCGAAATCAGCGAAACATATTTTTAAATAGGCGCTGTCTTTATAAATAAACCACAGATTTGAGCTTTAAACAACTACATTCTCGTCTGAATTACTTAAATACTTAAAATGACATTTCATGACACAATAACAGTAATATTTAGAAAATGATCCAAATAAATGGTGGTTGAAATCACAATGCTGCGTGAAGTCAACCAATCAGCATGAATGAATTGATTCTGTTTAGCTCACAGGCAGCATTTAAAAAAATCATGCCCACCTATGGTGGGAAAATACTTACCCTCATATAAAAGTTTATGTTTTACATAAACTTTAGTAGTTTAACAGTTCAGAGACTGTTGCGTCTTTGTTTTCACAGAGACATGGCTCAGAAACAGAATTCTGGATGCCGCCATTCAACTAGACAGTTTCGCTGTGTTTCGTGGCCACAGAGACAAAGACCTGTTTGGTAAGGCTTGCGGCAGTGGATTGTGTGTTTACATCAACTCAAAATGGTGCATGAACTCTGTACTGGTCTCTAGATACTGGTCATCACTAGTGGAGTTTGTGGGTGTTGAATGCAGACCTTTTTATTTATCACGGGAACTCACCGCAGTGTTTGTTGCCAGAGTGTCATTCCTCCTAGCAGTAATGCTAAAGCTAACAAGGCACTCTGTGAATCCCTTACCAAAAAGTAGTATACTTCAAGTTTATTTTATTAAGTATACTTAAGTAAATTTCAAGTATATTTAGACTTTTTGTAAGTATAAGTCAAGTATACTTAAATGTCATTTTAAGTATATTTTTGAGGAGTACATAAAGCCCATTTCTGAGAAGTACATAAAAAGTAAACTAAAAGCATACTTTCCTATTTTAATATAAAAACAACTAAACCAATAACACACTTCAAAAAACTTATTTAACACAAGTTATCATATGGGGCTATCAGTGAACTACAAAACACACACCCTGACGGACTGTTTATTGTTGTGGGAGATTTCAATCATGTGAATCTCAAAACAGTACTTCCTAAATTCCATCAGTATGTGGACTTTGCAACGAGAGGGACAAACACGCTGGATCTTGTTTAGACCACTTATCAGACGCGACAGACCGGTTCTGAAGCAGATTAGAACCTGGCCGGCAGGAGCCATTTCTGCTCTCCAGGACTGCTTTGAACAGACTGACTGGTTCATATTCAGAGAGGCTGCAACAACTAGCAACTCCATCAACTTGGTGGAATATACGGCATCGGTGATCAGCTACATCAGCAAATGCATTGATGATGTCACAGACTCCAAGACAATCACTACACACTCCAACCAGAAGCCATGGATGACTGCAGATGTGTGTGCACCGCTGAAGGCCCGTGACTCTGCCTTCAGAATGGGTGATAAGGCAGCACTAAGAGAAGCAAGGGCCAAACTGTCTCTGGCAATCAGAGAAGCAAAGCGTGCACACTCCCAGAGAATCCACAACCAGTTCAAGGACAGCAACGACACTCTGCATATGTGGCAAGGCATCCAAACCATCATCAACTACAGGCAAACACCACCTACCTGTAACAGTGATGCCTCCCTCCCAGATGCACTGAATGACTTCTACACACGTTCGAGGCACAGAATGATTCCATTGCGAAGAAGTTCATCCCCCCTCCCGACGATCAGATACTGTGTTTCTCCAGAGATGATGTGAGGAAGACTCTGAGCAGAGTTAACCCACGAAAAGCTGTGGGACCAGACAACATTCCAGGCAAAGTGCTCAGAGGATGTGCAGACCAGATTGCTGATGTCTTCACTGACATCTTTAACACTACCCTGCACAGCACCATCGTCCCGGTGTGTCTCAAAGCTCTCACCATCGTCCCTGTGCCGAAGAAGTCCACAGTGTCCAGGCTCAACAACTACCAACCCATTGCACTCACACCCATCATCATGAAGTGCTTTGAGAGGTTTGTCATGAAGCACATCAAGAACTTGCTGCCCCCCTCACTGGGCCCACTACAGTTTGTGTACCGCCCAAAACACTCAACAGATGATGCCATCACAACCACCCTACATCTAGCTCTCACTCACCTGGATAAAAAAGACACATATGTCAGAATGCTGTTCATAGACTTCAACTCAGCATTTAATACAATCATTCCTCAGACCCTGATTGAAAAGGTGAGCCTGCTGGGACTAAACCACTACCTCTGTAAGTGAATCCTGGACTTAGACCTTAGATAGTCCGGATCGGAAACAGCTTCTCCAGCACCACCACACTGAGCACTGGAGCTCCCCAATGCTGCGTGCTTAGTCCATTGCTGTTCACTTTGCTGACCCACGACTGTGCAGCAATGCACAGATGAACCACATCATCAAGTTTGCTGATGATACGACCGTGGTGGGTCTTATAAGCAAAGGTGGCGAATCAGCGTACAGAGAGGAGGTGCATCGGCTAGCGGACTGGTGTAAAGTTAACAACCTGTCCTTTAACGTGGACAAAACTAAGGAGATGGTTGTTGACTTTAGGAGATCAGATACTAACCACTCTCCGCTGAACATTGACGGCTCCTCTGTGGAAATTGTGAAGAGCACCAACTTTCTTGGTGTTCATCTGACGGAGAACCTGGTCTCTCAACACCAGCCCCATAGCAAAGAAAGCTCAGCGGCATCTTTGCTTTTTACGCAGACTGAAGAAAGCACATCTCCCACCCCCCATTCTCACCACATTTTACAGCAGGACTGTAGAGAGCATTCTGAGCACCTGCATCACTA
The DNA here is from genome assembly GCF_018340385.1 of Cyprinus carpio. NCBI lineage: Eukaryota > Metazoa > Chordata > Actinopteri > Cypriniformes > Cyprinidae > Cyprinus > Cyprinus carpio. The sequence goes on from NC_056577.1 coordinate 16,818,801, forward strand.
CCTGGTTTGGGAATTGCACCATCACAGATCGCAAGACCCTGCAGCAGATCGTGAGGACAGCTGAAAAGATTATCGGAGTCTCTCTCCCCTCTATCACAGACATTTGTGACATGACATACAGCCAAGTATGGTGACCCATACTCAGAATTTGTGCTCTGCATTTAACCCATCCAAAGTGCACACACACAGCAGGGAACACACACACACAACGTGAACACACACCCGGAGCAGTGGGCAGCCATTTATGCTGTGGCGCCAGGGGAGCAGTTGGGGGTTCGGTGCCTTGCTCAAAGCACACCAGCTCTTCACCCTCCTGCCATCCGGAAGAAGGTACAGAAGCATTCGGGCCCTCACGGTCAGATTGCGGGACAGTTTCTTCCCTCGAGTCATCAGACTCCTCAGCTCCATGGGAACTGACCTGACTACTACACTCACACATATACACCCCTACTATAATACCTGAATCACAAACAGTTGAAACCCAACTTGCATACTTTGCACGTCCGCACATTTGCATAAATCTACCTCAATATTGTGCCTTGTCTATTAATATTGTGACCTGGTCTATGTATAAAAATATGTATGTGTGTGTATATATATATATATATATATATATATATATATATATATATATATATATATATATATATATATATATATATGAAACACTGTTTCGTTTCACTGTGTACAAGCTGTTTAGAGCTGAAATGATAATAAAGCCTCTCTGACTCTGATGTATTTTACATATTTCCAATGTTTGGAGGGGACTTACATGTATAAAAGTTGTTGTTAAGTGTTAACTTATTATGTGTATGTTAAAATTTGACAAATTAAATTTTTATGACGTAGCAGTTAAAGTCACACAATATAAGCCAGAATGCCTTGCAGCTTTTGCTTAAAGTCCCTAGTGTTTGTATCTCAGGGGATATGTTGTGCCCTTTTAGGGTACAAATCAAGTTATTTTTTAGATATAGACTTTGTAGCCTGTTTTAGAAAATCAGTTCAATACTTCAAAAACTTAAATGATAATTTATTGTCAGTCATTTAATCATTAATAATTTAGTTACAAATGCTGAATTTAGTTTTAGGTCAACAATACATATATTCATATGTATATGTATCTATAAAAGAATATACTTAACAAAAACACATATGCAAACTTATGTATAAAATGTACAAAGCATACAGCAAGTACAAAATATATATAGTTTGTATGTGTGTTTTTGTTTAGTACTGTAGTTCATACAACAGGTTTTTATGGCTCATATATGCAATTCATAGCAATTCAGTGATTATTGAGAGATAGACAAATAAACCTTATTCAAAATCCTGTTGTGCCAAATTTGACATTTACTTTTTAACATGAAAAAAAAATCTTAGTTTTTAGTTTATACAAACTCCTTGTTGCATGCTCCCTTACGGAGTTGGGGTGATGCTTCCCCCATAGATATAGTATTAAGTTTATACCCCCAAAGTGGCGGCATGGACAGAAACATTAGAATCAAAAAGTACAGATTAAAAAAAAAAAAAATATATATATATATATATATATATATATATATATATATATATATATATATATATATATATATATATATAATAAATCATGAATTTGTACTATTTGTGTCCTAATAAGATGGGAAATGACAATAAATTAATTCTCTAATTATGGTAAATCAATTGTCTTTTTATGGTCTTGCCCTTTTTAGAATTTAAGAAAAAGAGGGGCACGGAGAAAGAATCTTTTCCGATGTCCAACAGCCATAAAATACAGGTTCCATTCTAACTAGGAGTCAAAGGTCACAGCAAGCGTCAGACTTCAGACTGTTTCTGCAGTAATGGAAGGAGATAGTATGGACAATTTTTCTGAAGGACTTTATGAGTGTCTTTTCCATGTTTTAGTATAAATGACCTAGAATCTAAAAAGCATTTGGATAAAAACAAATTGGTAAGACCAAAGCTTTAATCATAGACGTCAAACAAATAACTCATCATTATGTTTATACTGAAATGTCTCTATGTGGTTTACTTCAATTTCTTTCCTAGTGAGCAATCAGATTTTTCCAGTACCTGTGTCATTCATCTCATATAGTAACCAGTCAAACCATGTCCTGCATGTTTAGCTTTTTCTAATTATCTTTCCACATCATGAGAACAACTCCCTTAAATACTATTTTAGCTTGCATAGGCAAGGAAGCCTAAACGCCCCCCAGATCGGAAATAATGTGCTAGTTTCCTTGGTTCTCTGTTGTCTCTTAACTTTCTATCCCCCCACCTTCCAGTTTAGATCACCATGTTTCCATCAGATGAAGGTGTTTTCACAGAAAACAAAATAAATCCCTTTAGCCAAGTGCTCAGAGATCCTACCTTCTGTCCTGGAGAGTAGGGGGTCAGTGTCTCTCCTTCTCTCTGCTCTGTTTGTTTTATGGAGCACCAATTTCAAAACACCGGAGCCAGTTTTATTCCACAGCTCAGCGATCCCCTCTGATCTACCCAGAAAAAACAGCCATTTTGTCAGAAGTTTAATGGGTTATGGTTGTCAAACCCAGACAGCCTTCATTAGTTGAATGAGGACATTATTTTGACTCTGACTTATTTCAGCACAGAGACTCGCAGTACTAGTCTAATGGTGGTGAACTTTACTTTTTGAACTTAAGTAGGCCTGAATCATATCCTTCACATATAAAGAGAGCAGATTCATTTCTTCCTATTATTTAAAATACAGCCAATCATGTCACACTCATCCCCCTGTAATTTTACAAAGAAGGAAGTTAAATACACCAGTTAGTGTATTTGAACCTGTAAATCGCTCATTTTGCTAAAAGCTTATTGCAGACATCAAGACAAAAAAGTCTTCCAAGAAATGTTAAACTTATTCTCTGGAAAGTCTGCATTAGCAGACCACCATTTGCACACAGTGACTTAAACCATAATGTGTCATTTATGCAAGAGAACAGAGAAAGAGGCACAAATTGCCAGGTCTAAAGTAAATACCTTTATTTATAGCTGCCACCAGCTGAAAGCCGGTGTAGCTCTAATAGAGCAATCTTTATTCTTAATGGTAATACCCCATTCGTTTGGTCCATTTGGCTCAGTACAGGTGCATTAACCCTTGTGTGGTGATTTTTGTTATTTAGCCAGTGTTCGTTGGTCTGGTGGACCTGCTGCATTTCTGGGTTTTTAATTCAACACAATTAAAACATTTATGTTTAAATACTCAGCAGATGTTTACTTCATCCCAATTACAAGCAATACAAACAGCATATATGGTTGATATTTGCCCTTTACCTTTGTTAGATCACATTTATGAATTAAAGGAATTAAAGTGCTACAACCTTGTGCGGGAATGGCAGGGCTAGAAACTCAAAACTCACACTCTCACAGACTCCCCCCCCCCCCCCCCCCCCCTCCCACACACACACATATACACACACATTCCTAGCAGGCCAGACAGAGTGAAGGTACACATGACCTAAAATTTTCACTCTTTTATTAGCCCCGGGTCAATATAAGTGTGTAGGGGGGTGTACAGTGAGTGGTAACTGAAAATTTGTTCTGATAAATGATCTTCACAGAAAATGAGCCAAGGCCAGTGAGTATGAGTTTGAAAAATTAATCGTATAGTTTTCCTTTTGACAAAAAGTGAAAAAGGGTTCCACAGACCTGAACACCATATACTTGTTGAACAGTTCCAGCTGAGCTGATTCGAGGAGAAGGACGGATCAGTGAACACAATACTCCCTCTTGTGGAAGAAGAAAAAATATTACCAGAATAGCTGATGGACGTAATAATTAAGTATATACTGCATTTAATACGACAGTATATATTAGATCAAAAGTGAAAGAAAGAAAGAAAGAAAGAAAGAAAGAAAGAAAGAAAGAAAGAAAGAAAGAAAGAATCTAGATTATGACAGTATGTTTTCATTTTTCATTTATTTAAATGCCAATATCACAGTTTCAATATCACACATATCTGAATTATTATGTATAATGGATGTCTTTTCCAGTTTCATATTGGTAAATATGGTGATTATGCTAATCCTGGTAAGATTTTAAACATTCTATTAAACAAATGAATTGTTGAATTTGAATTTGAAAATAAGCAGAATGGTAACAGGGTTGATGGATAATCTGAACACACAAGGACAAACAAAGTGTTTGTCAAAGTCTAGAAATATATATATATATATATATATATATATATATATATATATATATATATATATATATATATATATATATATATAAACAAACAAGGGCAAATTACATAATTTTTCTAAATATATATTATAATATAAGTTCATTGAGTTCTCTTTTGTGAAGCAGACATTCTCTCCTCATGGTTTTGGCCTGTAACATAATGTCTGTCTGTGAGGAGATGAAGGCAAATGTTTTGTTATCCACTGATCACACTGAACACACTCACTCTCCTCCCACTTTTACTCAGTCCCATCTCTGAATTTGATTTGATTTTTCCTAGTCACCATGACTGTCTCCCCTTTGTTTAATGGTGAAACTAAAACTGAGACAGAACAACTGATAATAAGAATTGACCCATACAAAGATGTGGGGCATAGGCTTCTTGTTATTTACTAGTGCAGCTATTACACTACTATAATAGTGTGATTACATCCCACCTTGAATACCCCGTCGTAAACCATTTTCTGTAATGTGACATATTTCTGAAATAAATTATTCGACAAGAAAATAAAATGTAGGGTAAGACTTGATAATGGAAAGTGGGCATTTACAGTAGAGAGGATGTTATTAATATAACAAGAAATAATAATAGTGTACTGTAAACCAAAACTGTACAGTTACATTGAGATCATTAAGATGTGATGCATTAAGTTGATCACGAGTAATAATAGACAGTCTCCACAAAAACATTAAGCAACAAAACTTTTATAAAAATAAACATTTCTTAATCACCAAATCAGGATGTTACAATGATTTCTGAAGGATCATGTGCTACAAGAGTAATGGCTGCTGAAAATTAAGTTTAGGCATCGAATTAATCAATTACATTTTCAAATACGTTAAATATGTTCTGTGTATTTTTGATCAAACAAATGCAGCCTTGGAAAGCATGGACGGAAAATAATCTTAGTGACCCCAAACTTTTGTACTATATGATAAATTAATATGATCATTCTATTTGATAAATCAGTAAGGAAAAAAAGTTTTTAACATAATTCATTTGTCTTAATTTAACAAATTCACTTTGACAGTCCTAAAAACTCTCCTCTCAAAATGTACGCAAGATTTAAGCACATCACCGAAGCCCAGGTTGAAAACTGAATTATTAGTGTAAGATAAACTAAGCATCCTGAAAACAGGGTCTCACAGACAGTAAAGTTTATTTGAAATGCTTCGAGACAATTTATTTAAAAAAAATAATAATAAATAAAAAAATAATATAAAAGGAAAGCTGGCAGTTTTAAAACCAATTTAATATACAGACGTTTAAATAATCGGAACAACTGCTGAAACCAGGGTGGAATGAATGATTCATGAAGGCACTATTTAATGTACAACTAATGTTGGTTTGAGCCTCTTTTTTTCTTTTCCTTGTAAAATGCAGTATAATTAGGACTTCTGAGAGGGCAGTAGGCTGTTGAGACCAAGTTACCTTAAGTCAATACTCTGCTACAAGATGATATTTTAACCTGTCCGCAACAGTCTCTGTAGTTAAACAATGAAAGATGAAAGTTTATCTTAGAGGTCAGTTTAAAGTTTAACTGTTCAATTTCATTATTTTAGAGTCTTCAGGAGATGCAACGAAAAAAAGAAAAGAAAAAAGAAAGGAGAAATAGAAAAGAAAGCAAGCACCAGTGGGATCCATCCCCCAAATAAGTCTATTTTCTAAATAACTAGTTTAAAACTCTACAACTTTGAATTTCTTACAACCATTTGGTCCAATTACATAAAATATACATGTAAACACATTTTTTACAGATATGAAATCTGTTTTACCACATTCTAAACTCTGGCTACAATACCTTTACTAAATTCTGTAAACACTGTTCATGGCATTCTATTAAAAATTTGAATATACACAATGCAAGAAAGAGTTCATTCACAAAACCACAGTTAGTAGTAAAATAAGGAGGTGCTCCTAATGTACCAAATGTCTGGTACCAAAAGCAGTACCCTTCTGACCCTGTTCAGAATTGATTTTTCACAGCAGTGACTGATGGCCAAAGAGGTTCTGTCATTTTCTTTTGGAAGGCGTGATGAATTGCGTGAACATTTGATGTATATGTCACAAATGTTTTCAGTGCTGTGAAAGTCCATAAAAAATATAGTGGGCTTGATATCAAGCACACACAGTCAGCACTTGTGTGAAGTCTCTCAAAAAACATACTCTAAAACCCTTGGCCCCTCTTCCAGGCATTTCTTCTTTTCTTCCCAGTGAAAGTGACAGAACAGTACATGGACAGGCCAAATGACAGTTGGATCATGCTAATGCAACTCTAGTTTACTTTTGGATAGATTTTCTCATAAAAGTAGTTCTGAGCCAGCAAGTAAAGCTCGCCGTCTTTTTCCCTGACGCTGTGAGCGCGCACAAACTGAAACTGTTCCAGTGCAAACTCATAGAACTCGTTCTCCATCTTCCATATGTTGGACTGCTGCAGCTTTGAGATGGACTCTTTAGTGGGAGGTTTCTTCTCGCTCGTTTTCCTCAGGTGAGACTTCTTGCCTGCCAAAGTCAAAGACAAAATAAAATGCAGGTCACTCAGGAGGTTGCACTGGTTTGTATAATTAAAGAAATATTCAATGCTGAATATCTGAATAAAACTAAAACACATCAGGGGATTTTTAAAAATGACTAATTTGGATTTTAAAGTGCCCCTATTATGGATGTTTGAAAATGACCCTCATACAGTGCGTAACACCGTTCTAAGTGAAAGAAAACATTCGGCAAAGTTTGAAATCTGAAAATGCACCGTGTATAAAGTTATTGTCTCTCAAAAGAAAGAGTCGACTCTGAATCATTGAAACAAGTCATTTTTTAAACGAATCCAAGCCGTTTTATGTTGACATCAACATGAAACATTAGCATATTGCCCACCCACATTTTGGTCTTTTCACTTTGGTCTGAATGAAAATGCAAATTCATTCTTTGCCACTAGGTGCCGCTTTTGGAGCAGTAAAATAACGGTTTCCCAGTAATGGTTGTACACAAAGCAACACTGAACTCACAAACACTGCCTTATCAGGCATTACAGGCATGATGAAATGAAAATGAGACCAATCGGACCAATCACCACAGATTAGCGTCACGCAAAGGAGGAAAAATTAAACATTAAACAAATCATTTGGGAGTCATTGACCAAATAAGGTAAAAATAAGTGCATGTTATAAGACAATGAAAGTGTTTTTTGACCTTGCATGCATGTCAACCTGTTGTTGGGACTCCCAAAACCAAAATATGAACCTTTCATAAACGATAATAGGGGCACTTTAAATTCATAGGTTAAATATAAGTTCAAAATCATAAATATATTGTTATACATTAATTCATATATAATGCAATTTCATATAACAGGAAGTGTTTTATTGTAGGACTGCAGGTAAAATAAAAGATCAACAAAAGTAATATTCATTGTGTAATGTGCTTACACATACAGTAGCTACAGGTCAAAAGTTTGGGGTCAGTAAGTTGTTTGTTGTTGTTTTAAATGAATACTAGACATTTATAATGTTACAAACTGTTTATTTTATAATGTTATAATGATTTCTGAAAGTTCATGTGACACTGAAGACTAAAAGTAGCCGCAATTCTGACAGCTACAGCTAGCAGAATAAAAAATGGCTGCTGGAAATTTAGCTTTGTCATCACAGAAATAAATCACATATTAAAAGATATTAAAAAGAAAATAGTTACTGTCTTAAAGAGAGTTCTCTTCTACAGTGAATAATGTGACGTGCAGTTGTTTTATAAGTGTGTTGCTTCACAGACTAGCAGAATGAGCAGTATTTTCAACTGACAAGCCTCCAACTTTAAAGCCAAGGCTTAAAGAAAATCCACTGCTTTAATAAAATCAGTTCTTACATGGAGGCAGCAACACTTACTGGACAGCAAGGTTTCCACGGGAAAAGCATTAAAAGCCATTAAATGGATTTTGCGAAAATTAAGGCCTTAAATGGCATTAAAAGTCATTACTTTTTTTTCCTACAGGCATAATTTTTTTTTTTAGATGGTTCTGAAGAAAAATAATATTGCCAGTTTATTTTGAATATAGCCTTCATAATTAATAACTTTTTAGTTTGCTGTCACAAAATATGTACTTTGGTGTGAAAAGAAAAAATGAATAAAAACAGTAATATCGTGAAATATTTCAATTTATAATAACTGCTAATATATATAATAATAATATGCTATAATAACCGTGAATATATTTTAAATATAGTATATTAATGAGATTGAAAGCATTTTCAGCATCTTTACTCCAGTCGTTGTGAAAACCAATATATTCTTCTTCTTGTTCGTCCATCACAGTTGATGATGACCACGTTTTGTCATTTTATTGGGTTTTGATGAGTGCGCAGATGGCTGAAGAGGCCAATCCGAGCCCGGAATTCCCTGTGGCACACTGGACAGGTCAGGGAAGATGTAGAGCTCTGAGGTACAGCCACATGTCCTTCCTTAGTAGATTTGCGCTGCTGCCTCTTCAAGATAGCACAGGAGCTTCTCCTGCTCTCACAGAGGACTGCACCGTCCTGAACTTTTCTTCTCCAGGCAGGTCGGTCCTGTGCTAGGGATTCCCAGCTTTTCAGATCGAGTCCAAAGCTCTTCAAGGAAGCTTTAAGGGTATCCTTGTAGCGCTTTTTGGGGCCACCTTGTGCACGCTTGCCATTTTTCAGCTCGCCAAAAAAGACTTGTTTTGGAAGTCTCACGTAGGGCATTCTGGTCACGTGCCCAGTCCATCTAAGCTGTTCCTTCGCAAGCATGGTGTAGATGCTAGGGATATTTGCCTTGCTGAGGACTTCCGTGTCAGGGATTTTGTCTTGCCACTTGATCCTCAGCAGTTTCCTCAGACAGCTCAGGTGGATATGATTCAATTTTTTGGCATGGCGCTGGTAGACTGTCCAGGGCTTCGCACCCATACAGAAGAGTTGGTAAGACAACGGCCCGGTAGACCGTCAGTTTTGTCTCCTGCTTGATGCCAGTCCTTTCCCATACCGAGTCACGTAGACGTCCAAAGGCTGCGCTGGCCTTGACAATCCTGATGTTAACTTCATCATCTATGTGCACAGCACGAGACAGTGTACTACCAAGGTAAGTAAACCTGTCAACGGCTGAACCATTCAAATGTACCATAAAAAAAATAAAAACCCAAATTAATTACATTTTGTTTATTTTTACAAATACTTTTATTCAATGAGGACTAATTAAATTGATCAAAAGTGTCAGTAAAGACATGTTACAAAAGATTTTATTTCAAATAAATGCTGTTATTTTGAACATTTTGAAATATTCAAAGAATCTTGAAATGTAAAATGTATCACTGTTTCCACAAAAATATGCAGATGTGTTCAATATTGATTGCAAATGTGTTCAATATTGATTATAGTAAGAACCATTATTAATAATAACTGAGCACCAATAATAATTGATCATTACAGAGCAGCAGGTTAGGATATTAGAATGATTTCTGAAGGATCATGTAACACTGGAGTAATGGCTGCTGAAAATACAGCTTCGTCATGACAGTAATAAATTACATTTTAAAAATATATTAAAATAGAAAACAGTTATTTTTAATTGAAATAATATCTCTCAGTATTAGTATTACTGCAGCCTTGGAGAGCAGAAGAGACTTGTTTCATAAGCACTAAAAACCTTTGACCGGGAGTGTGTGTGATACATATGGGTCGAGTAAGTCATTCAAGATTCAAGATTCAAGATTCAAGATTTTTATTTGTCACATACACAATTATATAGAGCATATGTAACCAGCAGTAAAATGTGAGTCAGGTCCGCTCCATGGACAGTGCAATTATTAAAGAATACAACACAGATGAAAATATACATAAATATAGCTATGAAATAATGAAATAAAAGTAAACAATAAAAATATAAGAATAAAATATAAAATATATATAAAGAGATGTATACTGTAGAATTAAATATATAGTGGAAAATAATGTGCATGAAAGTAAACTGTAGTCTTAAATAATAAGATACACAGGAATGTACAAGAGGCAAATGTGCAAACAGGTTGACACTTACAGTATGTCAATGTGAGGTAGTGAATGATGAATGTCTTACTGATAAAGTGAATATTAAGTGGAGACATGAAGATGTTAAGAGGCTGGTTTTGAGTTTAGGAGCCTGATGGCCCTGGGGAAGGAAACTCCTCCTAAGTCTCTCAGTTTTTGACATCAGGCTACGGAAACGCTTACCAGATGGCAGCAAAGTGAAAAGATGGTTTACTGGGGTGAATGGAGTCCTTGATGATTTTAACAGCTCTGCTTTTGCAGCGTTTGAGGTAGATGTCCTGCAGAGAGGGGAGAGCAGACCCTGAGATGCGCTCAGCTAAGCGCACAACTCTCTGCAGGGCTTTGCAGTCATGACTGGAGCTGTTCCCATACCACACTGAGATACACTGAGTCAATACACTTTCAATGGCCCCTGAATAGAAAGTTTTCAGGATTGCAGGTGAAACCCTGAATTTTCTCAGCTGTCTCAGATGGTACAGTCTTTGCCTGGCTTTATTAACCTGTGTTTGAATGTGTGAAGTCCAAGTCAGGTCCTCGGAGATGTTTACACCGAGGTACTTGAAGCTGCTCACCCTCTCCACAGGGGTCCCGCTGATCATAAGAGGAGTATAGGGCCACTGCTGTCTCTTCCTGAAGTCAACAATCAGCTCTTTAGTTTTGCTCACATTCAGAGAGAGACAATTGTCCTGGCACCATGATGTTAATTTCTCTACCTCATCCAAGTATGCGGTCTCATTATTGTTGGAAAAAAAAAGAAAAAAAAAAAAAAACGGCATTAAAAAAAGCAATAAATTAGATTTGATGATACCTGCAGAAACTCTGTGTGTTCTCAAAGTCTACATTCAAAGGTCCAAATCTGAATTTTCATCAGTGTCGTAGGTCCGGACCAGAACAATTGGTTGTTTTTAATAAACAACATAACATGAATAACAAATAAACATAATTTTTTTGAAAGAATAAAGTGCCCTTTGCATTCAAAATACATTAATTACAAGTGCAATAGTGGCAAAACAATTAATTTAAGTGTCAGCAATAGAGGTCGACCGAAAAGTGTTTTTCTCTGGCCCATGCCGATATACAATATGATGCTGGTTTTTTTAGCCGATTATCTGGCGTATTTTATTTATTTTTTTCCTCATAAAAGAGAGTTTGAGTAAATTATTATTGCAGGGCACAAGATAGTTGTTTATTCAACAAAGTAGAATCCTTTTGAAAAATCTATCTGTGATAGAACAGTAACAGTAATTATTTTCCATGCAATTACAATGAGCTTTCAAGTTTCATAATGGATGCAAAAGAACCAGAAGGATATCATAAAAGAAGTCCATATGACTACTTCTGAAAATATACAATACCTTTGTGTGACAAACAGCCCAAATCCAGTAGCTGCAACTGAATCATAGTTAGTGAACTCGAGTTAACTCGAGAACTGGATCAGTCCGGTTCATAAACAAAATATTCAAAAGGGTTTCCAAATGATTTCTTTTCAACCAATTAATTGAAAAGATTTGACGAAGAATTATTTATCTACAAATCACACATTGTTAAGGTAATTCTTTCATTGGCTGTCATGAATGTTTGATTTAACCTTCAGGCTGTTTCTCACACAAAGCTTGTATTCACCTCTTGTGTTACATGGAAAAAAGAAAGTTGGGTTTGGAAAGATGAAGGTGGGTAGATAAAAGTAAAGTAAAGGTAGAGAGCAGAATTTTTTTTTTTTTAACTATTCCTAAAAGGCGACCAAGTACCTGTGCGGTACAGCTCAGTCGCTCCTCTGAAGAAACGTGGCAGGGCTGCCTCGAGCATCATGATAAAATCCTCCAGCTCCTCAGTCACTCCCACGAGCAGATACTCATTCACCAAATTATACTTGGCCTGCTCGAGAGCCCACCTACTGCCAACATTCCTGCACAAACAGACACACAAGATCATTTCCAGCTCCCACATACAGCAGTTTAGAGAACAAATCAGTAAAGAGTAAATCAATCGATTTGTCTAATGCGAAAGAGCATTACATGAAAAACAGAGTAACAGGCTGCTCATATTACCCACCAGCACTCAGAGTAATGGCCACAGAAGAACGGGATCTGTAACCAAAGCTTCTCAGGAGCGCAATCAGAACCTCCTGATGACACACACTCATCAAATGTCTGAAACACATTCACACATATCGCACCTTAGCATGCACATGGGGTGAATGCTAATTAGTTACTTTGAATAATAGTTCAAATACATAATACCTTTTTGTCCCCCTGCTTTCTCCGCCTGAGACCTGGCCGATAATCATCTCCAAATCGGAGAAAATAGTAGTAAGACACCAACCTCTCGATGGGGTCTCGTACAATGTTGATATAAACCGGCTTCCCCTTGACTCCAAACCTATTTAGATAAACATTATATGTTATGTTATGTTATGTTATGTTATGTTATGTTATGTTATGTTATATGTTATGTTATGTTATGTTATGTTATGTTATGTTATGTTATGTTGTTATGTTATGTGGAATCCACTCAACAAGACACCTGTCAAAATGCTTATTTTTTTTATTATTTTTTTTTTCTTAATTTTCTAATAAACATTTTCTTTCCGTACAATTATATCACCACAACAATCTCTGAAAAATTCGATATTTAATACAAAGTTCAGAATTTCAATAGGATATGTTCCTTTTGATTATGTAAAACCAAACGAAAAATAAAAAGAGATTCTGATTTCAGACTTCAAAACAACAAGAAAAAATAAAAACATGTTCCACTTTCAACCACTAGAGTGCAGCACTTAAACGTATCTTCTCACGTCACTAAATTAAGTAGTTGTCTGATGGAAATTCCATTTTTCAGGAAGAGACAACAACAAATGTACTATTAGATAAGGACTTGTGTGCCATAAGAACACATAACCATATTAACTACGGTGAAGTGTAGTGCAGTTGCTTCCAGTGATTGTAATGATGGTTTTGTATCAATCCAGCAAAACTTACTTTGTGAAGTCCAGGTAGGCAACATGGCCGTGGTAGAATCCTGGTTTCATTTCTCGCCAGGATGTCACATTCCTTACAAACCTCATCTGTAAGCACAAGATAACACATTCGATTTGTCCCTGTAGAGTTTATAAACCTCTAAATGTATTTTACTGCATGTGTGATATGCCCCCATCATTCAAGCATCAGCAATATCCAAATCTCAAATAACAATCTCGCACTGACGTACTGCATCTGTCACGGGCTGCTAAACAAACCAGCCAAGAGACTACTTAATGCAAACACATTTCAGCAATGTTTTCTCCAAACATCCTCCCCATAGTCCCACAGCTGTACTCTGCTTTGGATATTACCTTGCCAAAATCACAGATAAATAACACCTTCCCTCCCCCTGCTCCGAGGCATATTATTTCGTGGATGGCAATGACGTGAATACAAATGTAAACATACGCTCATGATCGCATTCTGACAAAGCCACATACTGTGTTGAAAAATGTTGACACATGTGAGGTCAAAATGATGCGAAATGCTTTATTTGAAGGGAGCACCTTCCACTCTGCAAATAAAACTCAAGATTGATTTGTGTTAGCTGACAACACGTGCTCCTATATAACAATGCATGTGATGAATAGAGAATTGTCTTTCTTTGCTGCTGTCAACAAGATCTGCAATTCATTCTTTTTTTCACCCTTGTTCTTCTTTTTATCTGTCGGTTCAGCGCTGCTTGCCACACAAAGGCACAGCAGCAGTGTGGATATTGACAGAAGGTTATGAATTATGGACGTGGAGCCAGAGATGAGACTGCTTGTTGGAAAGAAACACAGGGCTGCTACGCTAACATCACCTGGACTGTCAGAGTGAGAATTGAGCAAAAGACCAAGCAGAATGTCATCAGTACAAGCACACTAAACCTCTGCACTTGGTCTGAATTGTGCAACTTGAGTGTGCTTCACTGTAAAAAATAAGTGTAATTTTAACTGTACAATTTTGTAAAAACGCTACGAAAAAAAAGTGTTAATAGGTTAACAGTAAGTTCCTGTACTATATACAGGGAAAAACTGTAAAAGATCTAACCAGACATTTCATGTAATTTTACAGTAAAATGTTGTTAATTTTACAGTTTTTAGAAGTAAAAAAGAACAAATCAATGTATAATTTACAGTCAAAAACTGTAAACTGATATTCCCAGAATTCCCTGTGTGACGCTCCACATTTGAAAGTATTTTGTTTAAATAATCATGTTTTTTAATAGTTTTTTGTTATCAGTTATGTACATTTGGGCTTCATGTTACATCTTCTGTTGTTTAATGTAAGTTTATTGAATTGTTTAAGTATTGTGTGTCACCATGATGGTGTTTTGTGTTTGCATGAATGACTCTGTGCACCTTCTATATATTAATATAAACTTACTTGTAATGAGCTTTGATTCTTCATGTGGCTTTCTCTTTTACCACCTGCATTATTATGGTGGTTGTCAGTATGTTAAAGGTACAAAACAGATTTTAATAGCAGTGTGCGTTGTTGAATTTACTGGTTTACATTAAAATTTTCTTGTTTGTAAATAACAGTTTTATACTGTAAAATGTACAGTTTTTTGGCCGTAATTGTGTTTACAGTTTTTCTGTATTTTTTACAAAAGTATTCTGGCAACCACAGCTGCCAAAATTATTTTGTAAAAACTACAGACTTTTTTTTACAGTGTTGTAAAATATGCCCAATAGCTGGCATATTCATATACTGTATCTGACTATTTAAATATTACCCTGTGTAAGCATCTTTGAGCGAATGGCTGCTGAAAATTCAGCTTTGCAATCACAGGATTCACATATAGAACACTTTCAATTATGGATTTTTGAAAAAATACCTTTCATGCAGTGTGTAACACAGCTCTAAGTGAATGAAAACATCCTGCAAAGTTTTAAATCTGAAAATGCACCGTGTATAAAGTTATTGTCTCTCAAAAGAAAGAGGCAACTGAATCACCGAAACAAGTCGTTTTTAAAACGAATCCCAAGCCGTTGCATGTTGAGGTCAACATGAAACATTAGCATATTGCCCGCCCACTTGTCAGTCTTTTACCCTTGGTCTGAATGAAAATGCAAATTCATTCTTTGCCACTAGGTGCCTTTTGGAGTGGTAAAAATAGCGGTTTTACCCGGTAATGGTTGTACACAGAGCAGCATTGTGCTCACAAATGCTGCTTTATCAGGCATTACAGGCATGATGAAATGAGAATGAGACCAATCGGACCAATCACCGCAGATTAGCATCATGTAAAGAAGGGGTTTGGAAAAATGAATCGTTAAACAAATCGTATGGGAGTCGTTGAGCAAGTAAGGTAAACATACATGCTTATTATAAGACAATGAAACTGTTTTATGACCTTGCATGCATGTCAACCTGTTGAAGGGGACTCCCAAAACCAAAATATGAACCTTTCATAAACGATAATACGGCCATTTTAAATGAACAAAAAACAGTTATGGATTTAAAAAGGGACTCAGCTGAACCACAAAGGGTATTCTGAGTTCATCTGAAGTGATCGTATACAGTTATATAGACCCTTGGACCGAGTGCTCAAACTAGCTACGTGTGACAACCTCATTAATCTCTTTGACAACTCATATGAGTGGACTTAAAAAACTTAAGAATTCTGTTCACATAATTGGACTAAAATGTTAAATAATCTCAGAATAATCACAGAAATGGCAAACATTCTGATGTAATGGTGCTTTTCCATTGCATGGTACTTTTTTTTAGTACCACCTCAGGTGAGGTAACCAAGCGAGCTGTACTGATACTAAAATGTGACATGTAAACACTGCAGATCACTGATTGGTCAATGGATTTGCGGCACGAGACACCAAACCCACAAGATATAAATAGTCAGCAACAGCCACTGCAGTATCATTTGTTGCTTTAAACGACCGTTGCATGCAACTTGTAAAAAAAAAGAAATGGCAGTAAAGTGGTCAGTAGATGAGGTGGTGGCACAACTATAATGATCAGTCTATAATCCCACCCACTTTCAAGATACTAAACTTGTGGAAAAGCAAACCGAACCAAGCCAAGCTGAGTCGTACCATGCAGTGGAAAAGCGCCATAAGCTGAGTGTAATGTAATGGACATGTTACCTGATCCTGCAGGGACATGACCGGATTATTCTTGGTGGTGTTGATGTGGAGAACATGGAAACGGTTCTTTCCGCACAGGTCATATGCAATGTTGGTGAAGGAGGTGCTGGCAGTCTTGGGCACACGGTTATAGATGATGATCAGATCCTCAATCTCAGGCAATGCAGGAGAGTCCCGCAAGCTGTCCCGTGTCTGTCTCTGCTCCACCTCTCGCACCTCATGTCTGGCCATGGTGCGCTCTGCAGGAGAGAGAAGATGATCATATTTACATCTACAAACATGCATATATCTTTATTTTTACTTGCATAAACCCTAAAATTGTATAAATACTATTGTAGACTAAAATACTACTGTAGAATTTCTACAGATTTAAAGGGACAGTTCCCCCAAAAATTGTCATCATCTAGTCACTCTCATGTCTGTCCAAATCTGTGTGGCTTAATTTCTTCTGTGGTACTTGTGGAACAGTGGTACTTCTTGTGGTACTATGTTGGTGACCAAGCATTTTCCTTTCCTATTGACTTCCTTTTCATTGAATGGGTTTATGTACGTTCCACAGAAGATTGATGACATAATTTTAATTTTTGGGTTAACTAATCCCTTCAAATACTGTTTAACTAAAGTGACCTAGCGTATATGCACACAGATCTTGAATATGTCATGGTAGACAAAGCTAAAACATGGTTTGGGTCATCCTTGTGTACATTTTTTTTGGGGGTGGGGGAGGGTTGGGATGGAAAGTATCTCAAATATCTCATTATGCCATATTATGCCTGACATTTAGAAATAAATCAAGTTAATCTGACATTAGATTGTAATAAATATGGCATTAGAGCTGCAGAATGTATTTTCTATTTTAAAATACTCCTGTAATCATGATGATCTAAGTTTAATTGCAGGGAGAACTGTAGATTATGAAATTTTAATGCAAGTAGCTGGTGGGAAATGTAGCTGTAAAGTTTAAGTATTT
Source organism: Cyprinus carpio (assembly GCF_018340385.1). Taxonomy (NCBI): domain Eukaryota; kingdom Metazoa; phylum Chordata; class Actinopteri; order Cypriniformes; family Cyprinidae; genus Cyprinus; species Cyprinus carpio. Next base: position 16,836,116 of record NC_056577.1, read on the forward strand.
TGAGACAGAGAGAGAAAGAGAGAGAGAGACTACAGCCAATAAATCTGGGGCAGCTAAAGATCTGTAAAGGTTCCCAACAGTCCCTTCAGCCACCTGTTGATTTAGGTGACAGAAAACAGCAGCAGGATGAAAAAGCCTGAATAATGGAGTGAGAGGAGAAAACAAAGCGAGCAGTTTCAGCAGCAGTGTGTTCTGCTTTATGTACACACACAACACAATAACTTCACGCCAGTAGTAAGATGTCAAGAGAATTTTGTTCATTTTGTTTTGTTTCAGTTTTCAGTTTCAGTGTATTGGCATGACAAATAATAAGAAAATGGTGCAAAGAAAGTGTAATGTAACACACAAGTAGAGAAAAATATTGAAAAGACAAAACATGTAGTATACATATAGTAATAATAGTATAAATGTAGTAATTACCCCGTATTTTGAATAATATCAGAAAAAATTGTAACTGAGAACCACTTGTCTACAAGAGAGAATGGCTTAAAAATTCCACTTTTGAGCTGGAATGCATTTTTTTCTTATTTCATAGGTTTTATTTAGTTACAATCTGGGAGCTGCAGAAATTGACAATAAGGGACTATACAAGATAATCACAGAGACACTTACAAAGATCAAATCACTGTAAGATGAAGAGTTTACAATTTTTTAAATCTAAAACCTGTATATAGAATATAGTATCCATTTCAAAATCAGCTTTTCTCTCTCTCTCTCTCTCTCTCCCTCCCTCACACACACACACACACACACACACACACACACACACACACACACACACACACACACAAAGTAATTAAATATAATTCATTTTCAGTTAACTGTATTGGCCAAACTTTCCACATCAGTGTATAACTAATAATAATCAAAGCCTATTTTCCTTACACATATTCATAACTGAATGTTTTTCACAAAAATGTATTCACATTCATTTAAAATTAAATATTTGCAGTTTTGGCTTTATAATTTTATATTTGGCAGCTGTGTGCAATCTTCAAAATCTGCCATGAAAGGGAAGCACATTGCACCTGAAGCTTAGTGTGTGTATTGAGTGAAGCCCCCTTTCTGACCAAACTGTGAACAGATGTGCAGTCTGAGCTGGTCACACTCTACTGTCTAAAGGAAGCACTGCTCACAAATTTTCAGTGTCTTCAAGGTGCTTTTAAAAGACAACAGTGTCTCATAAGGGACCAACGCTCAACAAAACAAGATTTCCCTTGCGGTTCATGTGGAGCCAAGAGAGTTCAGGATGAAAACACAAAACGGCGCAGACAAAATCCTCTACACACAATAATAAAGTCAATAACTTATCTCTTTACAATGCAATTTCCAATTTGAATAAATGAATACCACATTATTACCATCTGATGCATCATTGTACAGTGTCATAGTTATACCACAGTACATTTTTAGTATGAAAGGAGAACAAAAAGGAAAAAAAAAAGGATATTGTGCATTGTAGTAGATTTGCAATTTTCCACAATGATAAACAATAGACTTTCATTACACAAAGCCACTTAAATTTGACTTAAATAGGATAATCTCTTCTGAAGTGTAAACAAGCTAAACAACAGTGTGGAATAAGAAATAAGCTAAAAAATAATGAAATCTCTCCCAAGTCATCACGCTGTATCATATGCTCATTTTCCACACAGCAATTACACAAAACTCAGTTTGCTAATAGACTCATCAGTCTTCAACAGAGCACGCCAACCAGTGCATAAAATAAGCCACTTAAAATATTGATCAAGTCTTAACAAGCTTCCATGCATCAGCTGTGCTGCTCTTAAGCATCCTCCACCGCAGAGGAGCCTAACCACACTCAGCCTGACATCTCATCTACATCACATCCACTCAGTCTGACATCCCATCTAACTAGGACACTATCCCAAATCAACATAGCTGTCTACACTGTGATTGACACAAAGCAGCAAAACTAGAATGCTCCCCTAACACGTATCCTCACCAGCAACACTACATTGTGTTGGATGCCCGTTTCGTTTTTTATTTCTGAGAATCATACCACAGCCCTGCCCACATTGAAAGCAGCCAACGATATAAAAATGTTAAATAAAAATAATATCATAAAAATGTGTACGTATGAAGTATATGTAAGTTATGTACACTGCCATTCAAAAGTCAGTAAGATTTTTTTTTAAAGAAATTAATATTATTCAGCAAGAATGCATTAATTAAATGACATTTAAAGACATATATAATTTTACAAAACCATCACAGAATTTATTACATTTTAAAAAGTTATATATAACAGAAAAAAGCGTTATTTTAGTGTATTTACAGTATTCCACATGTTTACTGTTTAAAATAATATATAAATGTATATTAAACATTAAACATGAACAAAAAGTATCTGATTGTGTAAGTTTGGATATACTACGACACATCCACAAGTTCCACAAAAAAAAAAAAAAATTTGGATGCCACGTCAACACGGAAGAGATAAAAATACATAAATGTGCAGTGCATTGTGGGTAAGAGAAAACACTTATATTACGATATAAATATAAATACTATACTATAGAAATTGGTGACTTCTATGAAAAGAACATATATATATAATTTTCCATGAAAAATAAACAGTGTCCAAAAAAAGTTTGAATATTTTAAGGTTTCCTTATTACAGTGCATTTATGCATTTAAATACTGATTAATATTAATTAACAGCATTTTTTGTAATATTACTAGGTTGTCCTCAATCATGTCAGCTGTCTACTGCAAGAAAATAGTTTATAATAATTATATAAATATATAATAAGAAACTAGAAATGTAAATGGCTAGTTTTGTCATGCCATTTCAATCTCAGCATAGAGTGCAGCCATACAGCAGTAAAAAACTGCATTATAGATAAAAGGTTGGGAGTGTAATTGGGAAGAAGTGATGAAGCCTGAAACCTGAGCTGTGGTGTTTGTCGTCTGCTGGCACTAACAGAAGGCTGAAACTGCTCTTAATGGAGAGCGATGGAGATGTCTCAGTTGTGTCATTGCACATAACGTCCATTACAAACCCACAGCCTTCCAACTCCATCCAGCTTCTTTACATAATCACAACAAGAATGCATTTCTCACACTCATGCGTCATCTATCTGAAGCTCAGCTCTTCTTCCGAGAACAGTAAAAAGGGAGAGGCCAGCAGGCACGGTTGCATTGCTCATCTTAATTAGTAAAACAGCCTGCTCTTTCCTGACACGCAAACGACTTTCCAGATGATTAAGCCTTTGATGATGTTAAGAGGAGGATGCATAATTACAAGTCAAGCTGTTTGATGTGTTTTTGATTTGTAATGAAAGCAAGGTCTGATGGGAGCTCATTAACATCTACACGCATCTCTTATTCTCTCTAGTTTCTGTTCTGCACAGTAGAGGGCAGCATCAAGCCGCCAGGTAGCCAAATCAGCAGGGGCTTTGAGAGGGGTTTCCCTCATGGGGAGGCTAAGCAGGTTTCCTGGAGGTGTTTCATCCACAAATTAGATGCTACACAGAACTGATCGACCATCAGAATTGATCAACTGATGTCCTTGTCTCTACATCAGTACATCATTTGATGGGAAGACAGAAACAAACTGGACTTTTTGTATAAAATTACACTCTACTGATCATGTTATTAGTGTATATTATTAATGTAAACCATACTGTAGCTAGTGTAGCTTACATCTCCTTAACATAGTGTGTGTTCATTCAGGATTTTAGGAGGTAGTGTGACCTAGTTTTTAAAGATCTAGACAGGAAGCATGGGTTGTAGGGCTCCAACCCTCCAAGCTTAAGATAAATGAACAATCATAATGTGCTTTTGTGCAAAACTTAAAGGATGGTTCACACAAAAAAGAAAAGGAGCCCTCATGCTGTTCCATACTTATGCAATACTGTTTTCTTTAGGCGTTTTGAATACAATAACTGTATAAATATATCAATGTAAATATATTTTTATATTAAATATATATTTGAAAAAATCTCAGAAAAATTTCTCAGGTGGTTACAAACCTATAGGTTATTATTATTTTTATTTTTTTCATAGAACACAATATTACAAATTTAGAAAAATGTTCAGGCTGCTCTTTTTTTAATATAAGCTTCATATCATTTTCTCAGTTTAAATATGCAGATATGCTAAATAAATATGGCATGCCTTACAGTAAATAAATGACTTAAATTTTGGTGTGTTGTTCCGCACAAAGGAATTTTATGGCTTGAGAATAGTTGGAATATACTATAGTATTCATTTTGTAGAAACATTGTAGTCAAAGTAAAGGCTTCATGGTTACTTTATTTACAAGTTCATATCCAGCAGGTGGCGCTTATCTGGAATGAACCAGAAGTCAGAGATTCAATGCTGTGTGGGTATTCTGTATTTACACCTAAAGGCTTTGAAATACATCAGATACGTTGCAGCATCTAATCTTCAAGGAATGAACAAATGTCACATGTTAAGAAAGGGGTCAGAGCGGTCATGCTCGGTGGAGGACAGGAAGAGAGATATGTCAACATAAAATTTTGATATCTACCCTCTCTCCAATACCCATATGCCCTTTCCCTCAAATAATGGCTGAAGTTCCTTTCCATCCTCCCACCAGCTATGCCCTATTCCGTACTTTTATTTATTATCTTTATCCAGTGCCTTTCCTCTGAAGAAAAAGCTCTAGAGAAGGCATAAGCTAGTTAAAAAGTGTAGCTGAAAAGGTGCCACTATCAAAGTTAAGCCGCTGGAATTCAAGCCTTTGTTGTTGCTCTCATGCGGCAGTACCGAACTGCAGCGCTGAAGTTCACCTCAGCACCACAAGCAGCAGGAAGAGCACTCTTGTGTGCTTGGAATAAGAGGTATGTGATCATCAGAGAAGATCTCTCATCTCTGAGCGATGACAGCAGTCTTTAAATGTGTATAAGCACATCTTCACATGTTAGGCTAGTCTCTCTGACTCTCTGTCAGTTTTGAAGCTCATTCAAACATGACAAAAGACACACACAGCTTGAAACTGGAAAACAAACCTGGTTACTTTACTGTGACTAAATCAGATCTTTTCAGATCGACCTAATATACAGTCGAGAAATATGGAGGATTACTGTAGAAGTGTGACTTAAAGGTGTTGTATATGTGTAATATTTCCCACTCCCCCCTCCTCAGACTCGAAGCTTACGTGGGACGGGAACAAGCACAATTGACAAGGGAGGGTGACGAGCCTTATATTGTAAGTTGATTTGTCTGCATTTTAATGTGCCTCTGCTCATAGAGCTTTTTAGACAGATGCTGAAGCTTTTTCGGTCGGGTAGAATACGCGATCTCTGACCCAGTTCGTTTGCTGGATTCCATGGCTGCAGTTCAACTGTGTTTTCTGCCAAGTGGCAATCCGAAGTGTCGGAATACTACTGGGTTAACTGCAGTGGGTGGAATCACACAGACCAAAAAAAAAAAAAAAAACAGACATTTTGAGACAGAATCCACATTTCACAGTAGAATAACTGGATGTAGCATTGTTTTTTGGTAAAACTAGTAACTTGTCATGTTTCCAAAATTTCGGCAAACATATTATAGTATTTTTACGCTTTAGTACAGTCAAAAAAATACATATAGCACCTTTTAAAATAAAATAAAGGAATCAATTCATTTATCATAACCCTCATAACGCATTTGGGTCCATTTCAACCAAGAAGAGAACCATAAAAATGTAAAACTTAAAACAAAAACTTTTTAACATTTAAACATTAAAACTGTTTCAAGACCCTCAAACAATTTAAGAGTTCTTTACAGTTCTTTTTTGAAGAGATATAACCATTTAAAACAATGTTACACATCTTGTGTTCGGGTGATTTTGGAGCCAGGTATGTATGGAGTACCATTAGGTGTTAAAAATAATTTTTGTAAAATGATCTGTTAGGTGATATTAGTGTTAAATAAATAGATAAATAAATAAATAAAATAATTTTTGTAAAATATATCATAGTCTCACACACTTTTGGGACTGAATTTTGTTGATATACTAAATTTTGACAAACCACTGCAGCATGAAAAACGTATTTTTCACCTGAAAGTGAAAGTTTATGCAAGTAAAATTATTTGATACAAATTTCATACAATAATGTACTAAAAATAAATCCTCATCAATACTGAAAAATAAATTATGTAATTAATTAAAAAAATAAAAAGTTGTGCCTATGTGCAAGTATTTTTTTTTTAATTCGACAGGCAAATTGATTGAAAACAAAAAACAATTAGTAATTGAAAATTATGTTAATGCTACATTTAAAATCAATATATGGTTACATTAAAAAAAATACTAATCATGAAACATTTTAATTTCTAAATATTTGTCAGTTTGAATGAATACATTTATTATTGATTCCTTTTTATTTTTTAGATGGCACTCCTTGATAAGGAGAAAATGTGACATGTATGTTAACAAAGTGTTTTCAACAAAAAATAGTTGAGCAGATTGTATTTCCTCACTATTGACGATTAAAGATAAATTTGACCAATTTATACAGTATATGCAGAAATTTTGCTCCAATCAAAAAATTCGAACAACGCCCCTCAAGCAGAAATCATGCTTTGCAAACAGTTCAAAATATATATTCTCTTGAAACCTCCAATACTTTCAGATTGTTGCATGACCCAAAGCTTAATTTTGTACGCAGACCCTGGAAATGAAAGAATGACTCAGACTATGTGGTGGTAGTTTGTATTCTGACGCCTGTGGCACAGAAAGTAGGAGGTATAAAATACATTTTGAAGGTGCATTTCTCTGATCGATTGGAAATGTAGATGAAACCTCATAAACATGAAGGGGAGGGTTCGTGAAGGTTGCTACAGAAACTGTACCAGCAACATCTATTGATTTAGCTTGAGTTGAGCAATGAATGATGCAAATACAAACAGGATTCTGGAAACCCTGCACTTAGACCTACAGTAAGCTTCCACTGAAAGGTGTCACAGCAATCTAACTACCTCAGAACCTGAAGAAACAGAGCATTTTGCAGGAAGTCATCAGAGTCAAACAGAACAAGAAACATATGTTGCAGGTCAAACCTTCACAAGCTCATTTTTTAACCTTTTAACCAACCAAACAACAGTGTGCCAGCTGGTAGTATCTCAGTGGTAATCAAGCTGATGTAATTCAAGGCAGGCAGAAGTGTTGACATTATCTGAACAGAAAAAAGCTGAGATTAATGCCTGATATATGACGCTAAGGGGGGCAGATGGGGAGGGGAAGGTGAGATGGATTGATCCCAATAACCTCTGCTGATTTAATTAGATACAAGAATATTTATCACCCATCTGTCATAGAGGAGAAGCATGGAGGACATGAGCCAGGAGGCAGTACATTATCTCGTCGCACCTGGCTCAGTAAACACCCGCCTGTCTCACGGGACAATATCATTGACAGGTGGCTCACCCCCTCCTTATTAAACTTCCAAATTTATTGTACAACACTTCACCGTCTCAGCTCTAACATGCAGTCCTCCTTTCTCTTTCTTGCTTTCTTTGTGTTCCCCACCTCTAAAAGCTTTTTAGTGGATGCTGACAAATATGGACAAACATTCCAATTAGTAACTTTTTATTTAAGCAGTCAGCATTTTTCAGCTGGCCATTAAAAAAAAAAAAAAAAAAAAAAAAAAAAAGAATATGCTTGATCTCCCATTTAAAACCAGCAGTCTGCTGTGATTGTCCTGTCATAATGACAGTCCTCTTAAAAGAAATTAAGTAAAAGAGTCAGCTATGTGGACAATAATGCACATGGGGGTTTTGATACCAAAATATTGACTTTTGAGATATGAATAAAATACATATATATGCATGCATACACACACATAAATGGTTATGCACAGTAATTATATATATATATATATATATATATATATATATATATATATATATATATATATATATATATATATATATATATATATATATATATATATATATATACACACACACAGTGGGTACGGAAAGTATTCAGACCACTTAAATTTTTCACTCTTTGTTATATTGCAGCCATTTGCTAAAATCATTTAAGTTCATTTTTTTCCTCATTAATATATACACAGCACCCCATATTGACAGAAAAACACAGAACTGTTGACATTTTTGCAGATTTATTAAAAAATAAAAACTGAAATATCACATGGTCCTAAGTATTCAGACCCTTTGCTGTGACACTCATATATTTAACTCAGGTGCTGTCCATTTCTTCTGATCATCCTTGAGATGGTTCTACACCTTCATTTGAGTCCAGCTGTGTTTGATTATACTGATTGGACTTGATTAGGAAAGCCACACACCTGTCTATATAAGACCTTACAGCTCACAGTGCATGTCAGAACAAATGAGAATCATGAGGTCAAAGGAACTGCCTGAAGAGCTCAGAGACAGAATTGTAGCAAGGCACAGATCTGGCCAAGGTTACAAAAAAAAAAAATTCTGCTGCACTTAAGGTTCCTAAGAGCACAGTAGCCTCCATAATCCTTAAATGGAAGACATTTGGGACGACCAGAACCCTTCCTAGAGCTGGCCGTCTGGCCAAACTGAGCTATCGGGGGAGAAGAGCCTTGGTGAGAGAGGTAAAGAAGAACCCAAAGATCACTGTGGCTGAGCTCCAGAGATGCAGTCGGGAGATGGGAGAAAGTTGTAGTATGTCAACCATCACTGCAGCCCTCCACCAGTCGGGGCTTTATGGCAGAGTGGCCCGACGGAAGCCTCTCCTCAGTGCAAGAAACATGAAAGCCCGCATGGAGTTTGCTAAAAAACAGAGAAATAAGATTCTCTGGTCTGATGAGACCAAGATAGAACTTTTTGGCCTTAATTCTAAGCGGTATGTGTGGCAAAAACCAGGCACTGCTCATCACCTGTCCAATACAGTCCCAACAGTGAAGCATGGTGGTGGCAGCATCATGCTGTGGGGGTGTTTTCAGCTGCAGGGACAGGATGACTGCTTGCAATCGAGGGAAAGATGAATGCGGCCAAGTACAGGGATATCCTGGATGAAAACCTTCTCCAGAGTGCTCAGGACGTCAGACTGGGCTGAAGGTTCACCTTCCAACAAGACAATGACCCTAAGCACACAGCTAAAATAATGAAAGAGTGGCTTCACAACAACTCTGTGACTGTTCTTGAATGGCCCAGCCAGAGCCCTGACTTAAACTCTGGAGAGACCAGAAAATGGCTGTCCACCAACGTTTACCATCCAACCTGACAGAACTGGAGAGGATCTGCAAGGAGGAATGGCAGAGGATCCCCAAATCCAGATGAGAAAAACTTGTTGCATCTTTCCCAAAAAGACTCATGGCTGTATTAGATCAAAAGGGTGCTTCTACTAAATACTGAGCAAAGGGTCTGAATACTTAGGACCATGTGATATTTCAGTTTTTTTTTTTTTTAATAAATGTGCAAAAATGTCAACAATTCTGTGTTTTTCTGTCAATATGGGATGCTGTGTGTAAATTAATGAGGAAAAAATAAGAACTTAAATGATTTGAGCAAATGGTTGCAATATAACAAAGAGTGAAAAATTATATATATATATATATATATATATATGGTTGTATAGTAAACAATACTAACTTCTAAATATTATAAATACATAGTATTTCTGGTACCATGGTACTTTTTCTTTCTGCATGCTGCAAAGTCCTACACTGGATTTGAAAGTTATTATTGGCTCTGCATAGCAAGTTTAATTTCCATCACATTCAATTAGTGTAAAGACCTGAAACCATGGTTTGGCTCAGACAAAAGTCCTTGTCCTCTAAGTTTTGGCGTATAATCTTCAACATGCCGCACTCCCTTTCTCTAGCCCAAGGTGAGCTTTAACTTGTGTTTTCATGGTCATATCTCTGTAACTGTAACTGTAGTAGAGCTTGATGGCATCGTTTAATCTCGGGGTTCACTACTAATCAAGATGCAATTGAAAACCATGACAGAATTCTTTAAAAAGCCCATTAAACAAGAAATGAGCACTCCCCAATCCCTCACTTTCATTACAGTCCAATGCCTTTACAACGATTCCCTAAGTACAGACGATAAACACTGCAGATGACACCCATAATGACAGCCACTGCCTGCACAGGACACTTTACATCCACGGCAGATGACATAAAGTGAGAAACAAGTCAGTTATCTGAGGGATGAGAGAGTCTGTGAAGGTCAGAGTCAGTTGAGTGGTGTTAAACTGACTGGAGACCAGTTCTGACATCATGACAGCTCAGCTTTAGCTGAAAAAATAAAAATAAAAAAAACATTGCCTGAAGACTCTTAACCACCTCTGATTTCTTGTGGCACAAGGGCAAAATGTAGCACATTTTTGGCACTGGCTCAGAGCTTTTAAAAATATAACTATGACCTCAGACTTCACATAAGTACATGGAGCTGCAGTGATCCCAAGACACGTGTTTGCTAAGGCAATTAAGGCATGTCTTGTACAGAAAAAAATATCTGCCTGTCATATCACTTCATATAAAGCATTTCTTTGAACAAAATATGTCCAAACATAGTAGTTGATGAAATGTAATTTAAATGTACAAATTGTAAGTACATTTTAATTTTGAAGTGGAAATCAATTGAACAAACTAGATGTCAATTCTGTAACTTGCGGTTCCCGAAACCATAATTCCAATGAACATTTGCAAACATGATTGCAAATTTGTGTGGGTGGAACTACAGTTCACATCTTGTGTTTAGAAGCATAGTTTCCTTTTATTATGATGCATACATTCTAGATACATTATATATCTTTCATGCTATTTAAAAATACATCTTATATAAAATCTATATTTCAATTTAAATATTTTAGTGTGTCAACAATCAGAGCTGTTTTTGAAGAGTGCTTTTTGTGTGTAAATGTGTAAGGGGACCCCAGAGTATAATATAAGTCGCAATGCAAAACTTGCAAATTGCAATAAAACAAACAAAACAATAGAGATCGTCAAGTAGTCCTCAGGTGTCAAGTTCAATACAGCAACATTTCGGGGAATTATTTTTATTTTGGGAAAATTCATGACTGAACAGGACCAAGACATTTACATACCACAAGTAAACATGATTTAAAAATAAAGAAAATGCATTTGCTTGCCATTATTATGGCATTCTCATGATTTGGGGAAAATATAATTCCTTTTCCCATGCCACTGTATTCAGAGTGGCAGCAAACGGTGACACTTAGTAATGACCCAGCATGAAATACTTACTGTAGAAATATGCTAGCAACAACCTAGAACAACTTAGCATTGTATCAGTGAGCTTTGTATGGACAAGTCAAGCACACAATTATATAATAGAAAAATCAGTCTAAGATTAGATTTAGTGTACTGTAAGCTTCTCTTTAAAACCCTGCGAAAAAAAAAAAAGGCAAAGCTTTGTTTGAGGAGTGGGAGGTATAATAAGGTTGCATCCTCATTTCATCATTCAGTCAACAGAAGAGGATTTTAAAGAGAAAAAAATACATAGCATAGCAAGAAGGCTGAAGCCTCAAGACACCAAAAAAAAAAAAAAAACTGAGGCTTTCAGCAAGTGAACTGCTGTTGAACCCATTTCATGTTAATGCAATACTGTTTCTCTGTTTTTAAGCCAGCTGTTTATTTATTCAAGATGAAACACTAAACAAGTTTGACCCACAACTGAACTGAAAAGCTTTTTCATTTCTGAGTGTTCCCCTAACATTTAGCGGACAAACAAATGGCAGACATTACAAACAGAACTCATCCTCCGTGAAATTCTGCTACCTTATAATAGAAATTTAAAGCCTCTATCTTTCATTTTGCCTCTGGAAACAGAGTGAAGCGAAGCATAACACTAAGAGCAGAGAATATTTGCATGATGCATGTGAAAGCTAAAGATAAGAGGCTTTATTATGTTGTCTTAACCATACTGCTACCATCCAAAGTCAGGTTATTCCTGTTTCTCAAAATCCCCAACTACTATTAGACTCTAACTGCGTGTGTATCGTGTACCACATGAATCTTGTGTAAACTCTATTCACCTATCCACTCAAACGTTTTGAATTTGTACATCCTGATGTCATTTGGCTCAGGTGAATTGGCACCGACTTTGCTGAAGCTGGGAAAAGAAGCAGAGAGAGGGACTGTTTGCATTTTTACCACTGGACAAAGACTGATTATGTCTATACAAGAATAATAAGGTAAGTTATCAAAAAATATCCTGAAGTATCGATATATCGATACTGATGCGAGTATCGATACCCAAATAAAAATTATCGATACTAAGGTGTTTTATTTACCAGTGATTTCATTTAACAAAAAAATGTATGCATACAATATGTATTGAATTGGACGAATAACCTATGTTAGCGAATACTTGTGTAGGATAGAGCTATATTTTTGCTCATCTGAACACAAGACAGAACCAACCAATCAGAGAGCGTTCGCTCACTTCAGACAGTGCATTCAAACAGCTGCTTTTCCCAAAAGTATCATAAGAAATCATTGATGCTTTTGGGAACGGCAGCCCAGAACAATGCTTATCAGAGGACAGAAAAACATATATGTTTGAGTTATTTCACAATAGCCTATAGTTTGTGCAATTACATTTAGTTAAATTGAACATTAAAAGTCCATATTCTGTAATGTTAGTATAAATCATACACTGTCAGAATAAAAAGGTTGCATTTCATGCATGCAACAGCCTGTCAGTGGCAGTCCCTTATGAAAATTAACCATGGTTTTAAGTGACCGTAGTTCAGCTATAGCATTGGAGATTTCTATGGTTACCACTACAGTAAACATATTTTAACCATGTGTAAACAAAAATATAACCTAATAAGTTGCAATTGTATTGAATGTTAAAATGCATTCCAATTATAGTTAAGTGGATATCATTACCCATTTTACTCTTAGTAATTTAATAATTTAATACATTTCAGAATTTAAAAGTTCTGTTTAGAAGTATCGTATTGATATTGACGATACTGGCCTTTAAAAAGTATCGGTATCGTATTGAAAACAAAGTAAGTGGTATCGCCCATCCCTAGTTCCAAGCAACTATAAACTTCGATCACCACAATGGAAGGCCCGCCTCTCCATTCATTCGATTGGACAATGGAAAAAAATGCGAATGACATCGGGCACTTTTCTGCTTTTTTATTCTTTTTCAGGTGCTCCTTCAAAAACACGAGGCGCAGCATGCGGGTAAAATGCAAGGCGCCCAGGGCACATCAACGGCACACAAAACGCTCACTTTTAATATACTTTTTTTTTAAAAAAAAAAAGGTGGCTCTCATTGCAAAAAAACATGTTCTGTTTGACTGGGTCCTTCCTCCTTGTCTACATCGGACACGAGTGTCGCAGCGCAGTGCCACACGACAAAATAACTAATTATATTCAGTGATTCTATTCACACTAGATGCAAAGCTCACTTTGTCTCGTCCAGTGTGGACAGATTTTAGCTAATGCGGTGTGACGTGACATGTCAACGATCGTATCCGGTGTTACCTAACAGGCACCAAAGATCTTGGCTATTAGGACTTGTGGTGTATTTTGGCGAATAAAAAGGCTTTTTTCACGATCTCAGATTTAAAACTTTGTAACTAGTTTACTATTTTGCCCCAAGTTGATACAACAAACGCATATTGGTTGAACAATTATGTCATATTTAGGGAAAATTTTGGTATTTCATCTTAACCTGTTATACACAGCAGTAGAGCAGTTTTGATCACTGTACTAAAATGATTTCTTGCAGATTCAGTATACCTGTAACCATTTTATTTTGCAGATCTAAGGACACTTTACACCTAAAACCCCTAAAAAAATCTGTTGCTACCTAAATTGTTTTCAATATTTTAAAATAAACAGTGTCGATGACTTCTTAGTTGACACTTTGACAAACATATTTGTACTGTACTCTCTGCTCTGTACACCCATTTGAGGCCTACTTATTTTACTTTGTGATTACCCAAGAGACTTCTACAACTAACCTGCTTTTGTAAGTTCTCATATGTACACTTTAAAGAACACATAGTTGCACATAATTGTGGGAACGTTTCCTATGTATTTTGTGGTATATTACTGAGATACTTATATAAAGATTCATGTTGATACCTAGTTCGCCCAAAAATGAAAATTCTGCCATTTAATCTCCCTCATGTCATTCCAAACCCATAAAAATTGTGTTCATCTCTTGACACTTCAAAATGTTCTTAAAGAAATCATAAAATAAATCCTATTGAATGGAGCAGTTTAAACCAAAGGTGCTTCTCTTTGGGCCAAACGGTTCTAAGAATGCTAAGGAGCAGTTCCAGTAATATTTCCAGTTGAACTTGGTTAGGCATGGTCTGATTACAAACGGTTCTCGGTCTGGAATTCTTAGCCAACCATGCTGAACTGTGCTGTAGAATGCCTGTAGTGGCATCGCTGCTCAGGATTGGTCATTTGTCTGTTGCCTAGCCAACGAGGCGTACCTGAAGTGGGGGCCCCAGGCAAAATTAATCAGTGAGGCCCTTCTAAAAGATTTATTTTGTTAATGTATCTTTGTTACCTAGAGATATAATTATACAACATATTAAATGTGCACAAAACACATCTAACAGTACATAATGCACAAAACAGGATGCACGCTCTCTTTTACTCAGATGTGCAAGCTCAAACCTATGCACTCAAATCTATATAACTGTCTTCTCTCCTGGAATTAATGTTATCAGAAGCCCATCAACCACCGGACTTCCATGACTGACTGATGATATAACAGAGTACCTTTTAATTGTAAAAAAGAAAAATTACGGATCCACCTTTGTTAGCATTTTCAAGCTGATTTTGTTCAGTGAATTCTCGTTATTTATTTTATTATTTAGCCTAATAGTTATTTGAACCAAGTGCCTATTCTAAATAGGTTTTTACTGAATTATTTTATGTAAATCAGCAAGTGAACGAGTTGCGGCGAAGCTCATGAAAAGGTGGTTTTATTTAGTTGTGTATTTGTAGTCTGTGCATTTCTCTTCGCGAGACACAAATAACATCTTTTGTGTAGCCTAATGAATTCAAGCACAATATCAAATGGAGAAAAATATGTTTCTCATTTTTAATTAATTAGGCTGTAAAAAATGGGAATGTTAAAATATTCAAGGCACAGTTGTTGCATGACAACCTCATTTGGCTGACGGAAACAATGTTGAATGAAATATTTTATATTTGGTTTGGAGTGGAATACAGTGTGGGAAGAAACATAAATTGGTGCCTATGCTTACCATTGTTCGGTTTCCTCTTTTCCTCCTCTTTTTTTCGCTTTAGGCTGCCTGACAGATTTGTCCTCTTCTTTATGTTTAATGTGTGTGTTTATGTGTGTGGACAAACTTTCTCAGTTCATTCCTAAGTTGTGCAAGCTCAACTTCCATATGAAATGCTCCAGTTCATGCATATTCTAATGCTTAAATGGTCGACCATCGGGGGCCTACTTAAAATGTGGGGTCCCAGGCATTTGCCTGCCTTGCCTGCCCCATTGCTACGCCTCTGCCTAGCCACCAGTTTCTCTGTAGAGCAAGCGAGCTATTAGAGAGTAGTTATCACAAGTTATAATATCACAAAATTAAAAGAAATATTTCATCCATCATATTTACATCTCATACCTTATCTTAACTCTTGAATTACAATCACTGACACATTTGTGTTGCATTCTAAAGGGCCCTGTTGTCAAAATTGAAACCATATCCATATATGCTTGGGCTGGGTCAGCACAGAATGGAATGGTTAAGCAACGAGAATGGTTTGGCCTGACATTGGAAAAGCGGTTCAAGTCTTCTGAAGAGACATGATCACTTTATATGATCAACTGTCTAAAGTTTTGGGAAAATAGACATTCAGTTGATGGACAGATTTTTTGATTTGTCCATCAATTTTTTGATTTTGATTTTTTCAGATTCCATTGAAATTCTCATATTCATGCTCCAAAAATAAACAGAAGTCATGGATGAGAAAATGATTACATAACTTCCAATATTTGGTGAACACACCCAATGGCATGGCAGTGTAGGCAGGACAGATAACACTGTGACAACTGATCATCAACATGTTCCTATTAATATTGATTTTGTTTAGTTTTATACAGGTGTCTGATGTTGATCCAGTCTGGGCACTAGTATCTGCTGGCATAGATGAAGATGCACCTTGGCCCTGTGTCTTCTGCTATCATTGTTTAGGGCAGTACCGCAAAGAACAGTCTCCAGAATCTACCTCAACCATTTGCTTCTTGACTGTCATATGGTACATTACCCCAATGTTGTGAAAAACACTTTTTTGTTGCAAATCACTTTCAAAGTGTGACGCAAATGCTCATTTAAAGTGTGATGCTTGAATTGAGGAAAAAAAAAAACTAAAAAACTAAAATTAAAGTGACTATTTGAACCACAGGCAATTGGTTGGCCGCACAAGTTCCCATACTTAAACTCATCCTACTACTACCTACATGGTTTACAAAAAGCATACCCTAAATCATAACCCTAAATGCTGTTTCAAAATGTAATACAAGTTAAAACTGCATTGTTGGTGTAAACCACTATAGCAAAAACCATTAAAAAATACATTACCTTTAACTTTGAACTGTCACTTTCTTAAATTTATGTGTAGTTGTATGTGTGATGAATGAAACACTGTTTCCATTGATTTTTATTGGATGTTTGACGTTCTTCAGTTACTGGAGTAACACTTACTTGGTTTTTTAATGCAATCGGTTTGCATGGTTTTAGTAAATGAATTAGATCGCTGTTCAAGTAAATTTGCAGGAAATGTTACATTAGTTAGTTCAACTTAAATAAATGTGCTGTTTGAAACACATATTGCACTTAATCATTTAGTTGTTGAAAATGGTAATTCTTAATTTCTAGAACTTGTAAGTCTACAACACTAAATAAACCTTTATTAATGTAAAAATGCCATTCCTATTTAACTTTTTTTTTTCCAGGGCAATCAGTTTACATGCTTTAAGTAAGGTTGACTAATTAGAATTTACAGTGAACCTTATTTTAAAATGTTGCCACTTTCTCTATTACTGCCAAAAACAATGACAGTCTAAATGGTGCAGAAAATCTCAGAGAAGGATGCAGAACTGGCATGGAGCACTGGCAGGTGCCACCTGTGATGCGACGCATCCCACCTGCTTCAGAGACCTCACAAAGCTTTTCAGACAAAACAAACCAAACGTTTTCTGCACATGGCTATAGAAAAGCAAGAAGCATGTTAAAACATTAAAATGTAAAACTATAATGCAGACACAACACAACACATTTTCGACAACAGTTTGTTTGCTCACAATGAACAAGAAACTGCTGCATGTCATGACACTCATAGCCAATCAAAGTATATTTGATATGCTACAGTTATGAGAAACAGAGTTGTAGACCAATGAGAGTGTATTATGGGTGGGCCTACCTGGTATCACAGCACAGAAATAGAAACCAAGTGATCTGTAAAATGTTCCACCACAGTCACGGATCGTTAGGAAATAGTTTTTTTAAAAAGTTTCATTAAATGTTTTAGTTTCCCTGGTTTTACTCTGGCATCTATTTCCTGTTTTGAGCAGCATTTTGCCCTAATGTGTCAAGAATATCTGATGAAGTGTACTCATCTGTTATTGGCCTGTGGGCATGCCTTAGCTGCCAAGCTGTTGTTAGCAATCTTTCCCATCATCCGACTCATCTTGTTCGGAGCTGGCTTCAGTAAATTATTTTGTCCCAATTAAAACACACTCAGTGCTTTGATGCCACTTGATCTCACTGCCCCCTTAACCCCAGGGGTTTTGAACACTAGGGGCGATCACTGTCTCTTCCCTTTCAAATCAGCAGACAAGACAAGCTTTGGCTAATGCTTGTTCCCAATTAGCAAGTGTTACACTTCCCAATGTATGGTGAGGGCTCACAGTTTAATGAAATTACAGCAGTCAGATGAGACTCTGCGGGGAGTGGAGAGAGACAGTGAGAGACTGGCCAAATCCTCAGCCCATTGTGCAGTGGCCTAGATTTTACCTCCCTCAAACCATCTTTCTAAATCCCAACCATGAAACCATTCTGATTCCTGCAAATGAATCACACCATGCATTAATGATATCTGCCACTAGCCATACTACTTTTTGTGTGCAAAAACACACAGGAAGAAACAATCTGATTGACATGTAAAGTAACCAACTGCAGTTTGTTTCAATTTATTGCGCATTTTAGGGTCAAGTCTAGCTGAAATATACCTGTACTACCATTCAAAAGTTTGGGATCTGCATTTAAAAGTCAAATCAATCCGTCAATCAGTCAGTCAATCAATCAATCAATCAAGCAAGCAAGTAAGCAAGCAAGCATGTATTAGGTACTGGTCAACCAATATCTGACCAGATTAAAGCTTGCAAGAACAAGAAAGCACCAGTTTTGTGTCCAATATGCATCAGTGAATGGACAGTTTGTGGTCCGCCTGAGGCTGAGACTACAAAAATATCATCTTGACCTCAATTCCAATACTGAACTCCAATATCTGCTTTACTTTAAGCACACATCAGGAGTTCTGCAGTATGGAGATAGAATTGTTGCATAATTCCAAATAAATATATTATGATCGACAAATAACTGCAAAGAGATTTAACATATTGA
Organism: Cyprinus carpio; assembly: GCF_018340385.1. NCBI lineage: Eukaryota > Metazoa > Chordata > Actinopteri > Cypriniformes > Cyprinidae > Cyprinus > Cyprinus carpio. Next base: position 16,854,690 of record NC_056577.1, read on the forward strand.
CAAATTAAACATTCACAAATATATAATCTAAATATATCACAAACACTACTTTGCCTGGCATTCATTTGTGAATTGCATCCTGCACATTTAGATCTCTGCACACATCTGTGGATCGCTCGCTGTGCATTTGTGAATGGCTTTCTGTGCATTTGAGGATCGCTGCGAGCATTTGTGGATTTTGAATAATTTCTAATGTCAAGATGCTGACAAATCCACAAATGCGTGGACTCCACCCACCGTCTACTCAAGCCAATCAGTTTTGCTTTACAATCAGGGCAGGAGCAGATTCATTTTGCAACCCTGTAAGGAACTGCATTTTATGGACACTTTGATTTTCCATTAGATTGTTTTAGTGTTGGATTCTTTATATTTCTATCAGGATCAGTGAATGAGGATAAACTCAGGATTATACACAAACCGACCCCTGATTTAGATCATTTCATTGAAAAACTGGGAAACACCATTGGCTGTTGTGTGATGGCAATTTAACCCATTACACAAACTTGCTTACATGTTTAACATGAGGTTGAATCAAGTTATTTATTAGTCAGTTACTTTTAGACGCTTTTCTTTCCATCTTGAATAACAAGAGTAGATGCTGGGTGGAGTCCACGCATTTGTTGATTTGTCAGCATCTTTATGCTAGAAATGTTTCAAAATCCACAAATGCACGCAGCGCTCCCCAAGTGCACAGCGAGCGATCCACAAATGACTGCAGCGATCTACAAATGTACAGGACACAATTCACAAATGAATGCCAGGCAAAGTTGTGTTTGTGACATAAAAATATATTTGTGCAAATTTAATGTTATTTATTTGTGAATTTAAATTCATGTTGTGAAACTCAGATTTATTTGTGGATCTCATTCTATTTATTTGTCAATATGTTTAATTTCTTTACATTTATTTGTGGATCATCATCTATTTATTTGGAATCATGCAACAATTCTATCTCCATACTGTAGGGCCACGGACTTGAGTTTGCTTCACTCTGTGTCACCTTCTGCTGTCAGCGCTGGCCGTGGGCGTGTGGCTAACTCAAGAGAGGACAAAAAGTGCAGTGCCTCCATCAGCTGCCCATTCAGTGACACTGACAGCTATTTCAGCCATTCGAGCAGGAAGGGCGCTTTCCATCTGACAGAGCAGAGAGATGGATGAAGCTTTGGAAGAAGAGGAGAAAAGACTAGAGGGACTGTGGTAGAAGTGGAAGATAAAAGTGTGTATCAAATAAAAACAAAACCAAAAAATCAACTGCTAATTTAAACATCAACTCCTCACAAAAACCCCAAACAAAAGCCAAAATGTGACTATAAAATACCAAAAAAAAAGTCAAAATGTGACTAGTACAAAGTTAATATAGACAAAAACATTTAAATTGTTTCTAACTGTTTTAATGTTAAAATGCTGATATTTTGAATGGATTTTGTAAGGTAGTGATAAGACAGTAAAATGATCTGTGGATGGCTTCAAATACCATTCACTATTTTTATACATAATGCACACCACTATTAAATATCATCAAGTCCCACGATTCAGTTTCATTAGCGCCGAGCTAATTATCTGACAAGAAAACTCAGCTCTAATGACTTAAATGGTCAGAGAATAAAGACATAATGCAACAGACAGGATCTAAATGATTTGGACATTTCAAAAATAAACCTTTTTTTTTTTTTTTCAATACAGAAAAAAACAAAGACATTTCATATTGGAAATTTAAAATATTCACCACTATTCTTTTCTTGGTATTTCCTTTGCCTGCTGCATGCTGGTGTTACATGCTGCAACAAATGTTGTCAATACAGGTTAACTTCTATCAAACTGGAACATTTCCTGAACTCTGTAGTGTAAAGACAGCTAAGACAAAACAAAAGAAATGTCTAATAAATGTTTATGCAAATGCTTCCTGCATAGTGGTCGGCTCTGAGTGTTCGGGCTAAGACGGATCGGCTGCACTCCTGGCCTGGCTTACACTGCTGACTCAGGGAACCAGAGAGTCTCTATGGGCCTCCAAACTGCTGACAGCACACTGGCCTAATTCTCTGGCTCACAGTATCTGTGTGTGTGTGTGTGTGAGGGCATGAAGTATTACCCTCTTCAGAGATTATTCATTCCTTTCATGAGCGTAAGGTAGGTGAAGATTATATCGCAGCTTTTGTAGCAACACTTAAATAATTGAAGCAGAGGTTTATATTATTGGATGCTTTTCTTTTCTGATATATTCCAGTTGTGAACAAGAGTTACACGTTAGAACTATGCCAGTGTTTCCAATCAGGGAAGGTCCTAGAGTTAATCAATAGGAACACCAAAAAATAATAATATATATAAAATAAAATGCATAGTAATTTACTCTCATGTCAAGTTTCAACTATCTCTTTAATGGCCTCTTCATAATTAAAGAAATTAATAAATTTTGTTAATGTATCACAGCTCCCTGGGTAAAATGAGAATCTAGAATCTAAATGGGGGTCCCTGTACTAGAGACATATGAAACTAAGAAAGGAGAAATTAGGCTGAGCTCAGTACATCAGCCACCTCAAGAAACCTCCAGAGACGTCCTTTTAATTACCAGACAGATGCCCAATCAATGACAATTCGTCATTTGATCCACTAAAGTGGAAAAAGGGATTTTAGTTGATTTCTTCAGCACTTTAACTAGTACTATTGAGCATGCATTTCTCTAATAATAATATTAATAATAGAAGCATATGTTTTGTTCCAATTATAAATGATTATAACAATAATAATAATACTAATAATAATCATCATACATAGTTTTTAACATGTTGTTCATGTTGCATTACACATTTTCAACAATAATAATAATAATAATAATTATTATTATTATTATTATTATTATCATTATTATTATTATTATTATTATTAAATAGGAAATATAGGAAATATAGGATTTAAGATATCAGTGTGCCATTACTGTATGCTGAAAAATGCACAACCATTTTTATGGTTTGGATTGTGTGCAAATTCAATTTCAAACTAGAAGTCATATAAAATCCATGCAACTCTGTAGCTGACAAAGCCATCCTAGAAGTTCAGTTTGGTTCTTATATGTCCTTGAAAGTATCATACTTAAAGCGCCTTGTGTGTTTTGATGAGATTTAGAGAACACTCAAGTATCACTTCTTGTTGGGCCATTATAGAGATCACAGAAATGCTCTTAACACTCCATTAGTCTGCTGAGTGAGGATGAGCACAGGCTCATGAAATAAAACGGGTCAGTGTGAGGGTGCTATGTGCTATACAGTATAACAGGACTAAAGAGGGCCATCCCAGACTGGCCCTGACACCCATGATTGAGAGATCAATGAAGGGTGAAGGTGAAGAGAGGCTGTCGATGGTGGAGATGGAGACATGCAGCTCTTCAGGCCAGCAGGTTGCAGGGACCCCTGGGACTAATTAGGAAGGTGGCATTTAGCTCCTGCGTCTGCAGTCAACCTGACATCCTCCCAGTTTATTAAGCCAAAGCCATCCTTCGTTCTTTTTTTTTCCTCAGTCTCTCATTGTCTTTCAACAGCAGTTAAACAAACAATATGAAAAGAGCAGTATCAGTTTGTGCATTGGTCACACTGTAACTGTTACACTCTCATATTTGAATGCTGTTTGCGTGGGTAGCAGTTTCCTTAAACATCTGTATCTCAAAGCCCTGATAGCTAATAGATATGAAAAACCATTTCGCTGAATATAGTTAATACCATCTTCTATGAGAATGCCTGAAGCCCTTTGATTACAGAACTCCGTTGAGACAACAAAACTCTTGCCCTGATTAATAAACAGGCACGTGAGATCATACATCTTCAGCTCCATATGCCTATACTTTCCACCTTTCTTTCTAAAAACTAGAGGTTTTTAATATTCCCCAAATAAAGATTTTTCTTTGTAATGCAGTTGCTAGGGTGTTTTGATTGGTTGCTAGGCAGCTTAGGTGGTTACTTAAGCCAGAAGAGCCTACCCCAAGGTCTTCATGATATTACTGAACCTATGATTCAGGATTCTCATTTATTGTTAATTTATGGGATTTTTTTAGTCCACCATATGAAAACCACAAGTGCCACTGCACAGAAATGTAATAACACAACTTTCCTAAATAAACCGCATAATTTCTGTTATAATTTGTGTCCGCAACCCAAATGTGCAAGATTTGTGCCTAAATGCAATACTTGCGGTAAGGGAAATTCATTGGAGGTACAGTGGAGATATTTTGGAGAAATCAATATAGATGTCATTAATTACATAGAAAACAATTATATATTATACGTATATATGGTTTAATGACATGACCCCACATTTATAGAAACATGCAGGACAAAAAAAGAAGAAAGAAAAAAAGAAAATCTTGTTGTGTAGTGTTGGGAAACAGTAACTGGAGTCATACTTCTACCTAATCAGAGGACTGGATGGATAGAATGGTTATGTTGCACAAGAAAGTTCCTTTCAAAGCATGCTGTATTAGGCCACTGGAGATGTTCTACAGCATTCAAAGTCCAGCATGCTTTCTAAGCTCCCAGCTCAGGCAATTCCAGACCTCTCAGTGAACTAATTAAAAAGGCCAGTCTGTTATCAGACTCACACAGGACTCACTGGAGGCAGTGGCAGGAAGAGGACTGGAGTCTATCATTAATAATTCTGCACATATTTCCATAATACTCCACCCTGGAGCAACTTTAGCCACTGGCTTGTTCTATCTGCTCTTTCGTGAGCATGTGTAGTATGTAGGACTCAATGAAAAAAAAAAAGATATAAAAAAGAAAAAAAAAGTGTTCTTTGTATTAAAGTTTGTATGAAAAACTTCAAAGACCATTGAGTAAAACGTAAAAATATTTTCCTTACACACTGATTATATGTGATTGTACACAACTTAATCATCCTTTTTAAATTAAAAATGATACATATTATTATTTTTATTTTTTATAACATGAATTTTAAGTTTTTGGGGTGTCACACCATATTTTACAATCTAAACTAACTTTAGTTTGTCATTAAAAGGTCACTTTATCTGATATTTACTGACGCCTTAGCAAAATCAAGATGATTTAATAAATAAGTAAAAAATAAAATACTATCTCATATGTGTGTATTTATGTATGTATGTATATATATATATATACACACATATACATATATACATCCTGCTGGAAGACTCTTCAACGCATAGTGAGAGCAGCTAAGAAGATCTTTGGTGTCTCCCTCCCCTCCCTCCAGGACATTTGTGGAACACGTCTCACCCGTAAAGCCCTCTGCATCGCAGGTGATCCCACTCACCCGTCACACAGCTTCTTCAGTCTACTGCCATCAGGGAGGAGACTGCGGAGTCTCCAGGCCAAGACCAGCAGACTGAAGGACAGCTTCATTCATCAGGCTGTCAGGAAGCTGAACTCCCTTCCGACCTTACCTCACTACCTCATTCAGCAGTTAACTGACCTCATTCAACTACCTCTTCTGTCAGTTTAAATGAACTGCTCTCTGAGGTTTTTGACACTTTAAACAGACTGAATAAGCTCTTTTGCACTATAATCATTACATCTGCACTGTTTACTTCACTGGTTTGCACTCTATCTGCCATGTGCCTTGTGCTGCTTTACTTATCTTACTTTTTACATGACCTATTTGTATATTTATATAGTTGAACTTTATATTTTATTATCTGTATTTAATGTTCTACTGTTAGTGTTATCTGTATGCACCAAGGGTCTGAGAATAACGCAATTTCAATTCTCTGTATGTATGTACTGTACATGTGGAAGAATTGACAATAAAGCAGACTTGAACTTGAACTTGAATATGACCCCTTTAAAAACAATGAGTTTACAATGCTGACAGAATGCTATAAAACACAACACACTGTCAGCCAAAAATCTTTCACAGAAGTGTCTCAGAATTCAACCCCCTTTAAGCCAGTGATACTTAAAATATTTTAATATTAATAAAAATCTAGACAAACTATTGTATTAAATCGACAACCATCCCGTCCATCCCAGTTCCAGATTTGTGTCCCAGTAGGTAACAGCTTCCCTCCCTGCCAACTCATCTCGCTCCTGTTTCTGTCTGTCTGCCAATGATAAGCGTGGTAGTGGTGCCAAAAGGGTTGAAGGCATGGATTTTATATTAATAGCATTGCACAGTAGAGGTCAAGTTAATCAAGTCAGAGAAATCACAAAATAAAATGCAACCAACTGTATCCTCACTATTTTCTTTTTCTTACATTTTCTCTGAACATCTCATACTTATGGCATTAATGATAACTTAAATACTTAATTTAGATACACACTGCCTTTTAAAAGTTAATTATTACTTTTATTAAGCAAGGATGCATTAAATTGATAAAGATTGTGAATATATTTATAACGATTACAGAAGATTTCCATTTCAAATTAAATGCTGTTCTTTTAAACTTTCTATTCGATTCAAATCCGGTGCAAAAAATAAACATAAAAAATGGTTTGCACAAAAATATTTAGCAGCACAACTGTTTTCAACATTGACAATATTATTATTCATATTAAAATTAATAATATTAATCACTGAAATCATATTAAAATGATTTCTGAATGATTATCTGACAATGAAGACTGGAGTAAGAGCTACTGAAAATGTAGCTTCACAATCACAGGAATAAGTTACATTTTATAATATATTAAAATAGAACAGATTTAAATTGTAATAATATTTCAGAATACTACTGTATTTACTGTATACCATATTTGATCAACGCCTTGTTTAATAACAATAAATAGAAGTAAAAGGGCAGCCACTTGTTGAAATTGTTGACAGATTACCAATACCTTCTAAGTGATCACTGAAGGTCTATCAGCTGGGCTGAGGATATTTAATGCAAACAGCATCTCTCGCTCTCGCTATCCAACATTACAAAGCCATACGCATCTTTTTCTAGGCCACCGCAATCAATCCTAAGTCACGTACCAGTGTCAGACCACATAGCACAAAACTGAATTACCCAGGACATCAGCTGATTGGAACTGTGCTCGTCTAGACAGAAACTCACCAAATCAATTGGACAGTAAACAGTCCAAATTAAACACCATCACCTCAGCATTAACCCCCAGCGAAACACGAACGGTGCTTCAAACCCAGCCGAACTGGCAAGGACCCAGTCTGGATCTGTGGAGCACAGCCCCCCTGTCTGACTAGGGCAGCACTGGCTAATTGGCCTATTGATTTCTTGACAGGCGACGAGTTTCCTGGCACTGCTACTGGCTCATGCATCATCTGAAGTAGACAGAAAATGGAATGACGGGAAACTACAACAGGGATCTTCATCCTAACTCCCGACAAAACATTAGCCCTATGGAAACTAATTTGAATTTTACTGAAATAAGACCACAATTAGTTCCAAAAACAATGCATCTTTCATCATTTACCCACCTTCCTGTCCAAACCGGTCACTTTCCTGACCAGTTTAGTTTACTGAAAATAATCGACAATGAACCTTATTACTAATTAGTCACACTTGCCCGCCATGCACGGAAAACTTCCGCCAGTCACGTCAAATTACAGCAGTGGATAATGCATTTCTATGAACAAAAGACATCTAAAAATAAACAGATGGAACACCGTAAAGAGGGAAAAAAATTATATTCAGCGCAATAATAATAATTTTGCTGATTTATCGGTTATTGGATGTTAAATTTAGGTTTAAAAGTATTTTATGATAGTGACTGTAAAGGGATAACAGAGTGTGACTGAATATAAATGTAAGACTGTTCTTACATTTACAGAATAAAGAAATGACAGTAACAGGTTACTGTGTTCAGAGTGAATGTATGTGTGTTTTCCTGCAGGACATCCCTCTTATCTGTTAACACTGAGTTTGTGTTTTTCTTTACTACCTTCATCATTATTATTTTCATTTTTAATATAGGGAATTAAACTGTCCTTTGTCCATTTGTATGTTTAAACTGTCCATTTAAACTGTGCTTTATAACTCTTTTACACAATGTATAGCATACAGACATATTCACCATACAGTAAGTTTTCATAGCATTCAGTTGTCATGTTTGTTTGATGGACAGCATTAGGCAGGATGTGGAATAGTGTGTTCTGTCAATTAAAAAAATAATAATAAATAAAAAATAAACAGATTAATAAATATAATAATCGCCCTACTAATCAAATATTTAAAATAATTGCAAGTTGCAGCGCTGAAAAATTCTGTATGATTTTACAATGTAAAAAGCTACTCTATGACTTACACAGTACACAAGCCATGTGGATGACTTATGAGTTTTTTTGGGGGCTTTTTTTAGATGCTTCTGCACCCATTCTGGAAGTTTCAAAGCTACATTGTAATTGCATGGAAAAGTGAGACCTACACATGCTTCAAAATTTCTCCTTTGTGTTTCACAGGTTCAAGTCCTACAGGTTTGGAACGACATGAGGGTAACTTTCAGATGAACTATCTCTTTAAATTGGAAGAGAGAAAGGATGAGAAAAAAAAAAATGACCAGGCAAGTCTCTTCCATACTGACATAACCAGCAAGATATCCTAGACTGTGATGATGTCCAAAATGGAGTGCAATGTAAATGTTTAAAGAACTTGAGTTTTCGAAGGGTGAGAAATCACACAGGGCGAAATGGATCTCTCAATCTGACAGAATGACTGAAGGCCGCGGTCAGCCGTAGTGTTGATAGGCTCTTTGAAACACACTCGCCCCCAGAGTCACAGAGCACTCCTGCAGATGAATCGCATGAAAGCACCGTTCACTGCACTGAATTTAAATAAAGAAAACTGCGGAGACTTCATGTTTTTTTTTTTTTAATCCGAAGCACATAACACAAACCCCTCTCTACAAAGATTATTACAACAACCTTGCATAATTATGTTCAGCACCAAAACACATTTCAGTGTCTGGAGTCAATTTTACTTTTCCTCATAAATCATGCATGAGGGTCGATTTCAATGTGCTGCACATCATCCAACTCTCTTTCTGTGGAAATTGCCGTTCCAAGCATCAAAAGTTTTGCCACTTCATTGTGGGCTCCTGCGTGCAATAAATGATAAATATTGAGGCAAATCCAATTGACACCTAAGATTAATCTCGCCATGACAGGAGAGAAAATGTATGTGCCTCTGCCATTTCTTTCTGACTGTCCATCATGCACTGCTCCCACCACAGAGTCCCACTCACTCTCTCTTTCCCATCCCTTAAGGAATTTTGCGAGCCAATCTATTTTCCCTTGCTTTTTTCCCCATTCTTGCTCCCTTTGATAGTGACCAGTGTGCAGTTTCGTGAAGAAAATCGAATGCTGCAGTTTTTAAAAAGGAAGCTACTTCCTGGACCTTTGCTTTATGTTTTAGTACTGTATATATCCATACCAATGTATGGCTTATTATGGTAATTTCTTGCTCTCCGTAGGCAAATGAAGGCAGATTTCCAGGAGAGCGGAAAGGAAGGATTTGAATGGAGAGAAACGGAACGTTTTGGATTGCATAAAATAATAAAAGAAAGAAACAAAAACATGGCGAATGAGGAGTAAACAGCACAAGAGGTGACGGATGATTTCTGATGAAATTTTGGGAGGAGGATGAGCGAGCCTTTTTCACATGTGGTGTATGCATCTGTATAATGTGTGCGTGTGTGTAAATGTATCAGTGCATATGAATATGCATGCATGTGTATATGTGTGCGTGCATGAACAAAAAAGCCTCCTGAATAAAAAAAAGACTTTTATATGTGATATAGTTGCATTTTCAAGAATGAAGAGTTGGATTCTTTCGTTCTTGATTATTTTCTCTTTTTTTTCTAAATAAAAATCTGAAAATGTATTCATTATTTTTTTTTATTATTTATTTAAATTCTGTTTACAATCTCAACACACAACATTAATGGTCAATAATTAAAAAATTATTTTCCAAGCATGGCCCTTCATGACTTAATTTCTGTTTTGTTGGCAATCAGCGTCTAAGTGCAACTCTTTAGCTCTGCCAACAGCACGCCCCAGGAGCTCAGCTGTTTTCGGAGAGAAGCATAAAGCTATATCTTTCTTTTGTAAATCTGATAAAACTACAGATTCTTCAGAGATAGGAAGGATGCAATGCTACTCTATAGGTACTCAAGATTAACATCAGATTATGTCTCCTTTAAAGGGCCAACTGAAATTAAACTAAAATCATGCTATGATGTTTATAATCATCCTGGGTCGCATATAATGTGCATTTGGGAATGCAGCATGTGCCAACCATATTTCCAAACTTAAAATGAGAAGCACCTATAAACCAGCCATTGTCAAAGGAAGAGAAGCTTTACGGGTTTTTCTGGCAGTTTTCCAGCAAAATAAAAGCTTGATGTTTGAAAATGAATTAAGACAACCCTACTGTAAAATAGAAATGCTATTTTATATTTTTCCTAATTTATTTATTTTTTTATTTTTTGTGAAACATTACAATAGTACTATTGTCATGGTCCTGCCATCATGTCCTGACTTTTCTCTAGTCTAGAGGCAGGATCATGACAGACCCGTGTTTTGTGTACAAGCACATGGCCTTGTCTTTGGACCATTTGCTTGTGTTGGCTCGTTCCCTTGCCCCGCCCCCCTTGTTATCCTAGTCTTGTCGTGATTGTCCTATCTGTGCCACCTGTCGTGTCTTGATTAGTTCCCCTATTTAGATCTCCTAGTGTGCTCTGTCTTTTGTCGGTTCATTGTGATTGTTTCCTCAGACTGTTCCTGATATATGTTGCTACCTGTCAGCCTCGTGAGTTTATCCTTGTCATCCCTGAAGAAGTCTTTGTAATACCGTGAGTGTTTGTTTATAGTTAGTGTTTAGTGTCTTTATCTGGTCAGCCCTGTCTTGTTTGGTTATTTAGTCCTTACCCTAGCTATTGTTTTCCCCCTCGTGGGTTTTGTTTTCCCCTGTTGTCATCAATAAACCCTTTGTGTTGAGAATCCTGTCTGCACTTGAGTTCCTCCCTTACCAACCCATGACAGAATGAACCGACCAAGAAGGAACTCAGCAGGCAGGAGGTCCCCCGAGCTCCAACACCTGTTGGAGTTCCGTCGTCAATGTTGGATGTCGTCCCCCACCGACAGGAAGGGGGTCACCCTCCCATACTCGCCTGAGGGGGAATGGATCCTCCAAAATTATGCCCGGCTGTGGGAGAGCATCTCCCAGGAGGAGCCACAGAGGTCCCCTCCACCTACCCAGCTGCCAACGATCCCAGAGGGTCGTGTCCTGGCCGTGGCAACCCTGGGGGATCAGGCAAGTCCCTCCCAAAATCCCTGAGGCACCTCCCACTACCTTCAGTCTCCCCAACAAGCGAGGGAGACGGTTGTCGTGGGAGTCAGCTTCAGAGTCTTCGGCGTCCGAGTCTGCCCTGCCCGAGACCAAACTCCCCCAACCCGCCTCTGACCCAGCTGTGGCCTCTGCACCCGTGCCCAAGGAGGAAGAGGAAGAAGAAGGGGCCTGCCGGTCCTGTGACCCTGTCTCCTCCCGTGCCAGCAGCGGAGAGCGCTGGCGTGCCCGAGCCAGCAGCGGTGAGCGTGCCCGAGCCAGCAGCGGTGAGCGTGCCCGAGCCAGCAGCGGTGAGCGTGCCCGAGCCAGCAGCGGTGAGCGTGCCCGAGCCAGCAGCGGTGAGCGTGCCCGAGCCAGCAGCGGTGAGCGTGCCGAGCCAGCAGCGGTGAGCGTGCCCGAGCCAGCAGCGGTGAGCCAGCAGCGGTGAGCGTGCCCGTGCCAGCAGCGGTGAGCGGCGTGCCCGTGCCAGCAGCGGAGAGCGCTGGCGTGCGCCGCGGAGGAGCGCTGGCGTGCCGAGCGGCAGAGAGCGCTGGCGTGCCCGAGCGAGCAGCGGAGAGCGCTGGCGTGCCCGAGCGAGCAGCGGAGAGCGCTGGCGTGCCCGAGCGAGCAGCGGAGAGCGCTGGCGTGCCCGAGCGAGCAGCGGAGAGCGCTGGCGTGCCCGAGCGAGCAGCGGAGAGCGCTGGCGTGCCCGAGCGAGCAGCGGAGAGCGTGCCCGAGCCAGCAGCGGAGAACGCTGGCGTGCCCGAGCCAGCAGGCGAGGTGCCCGAGCCAGCGCTGCCAGTGAATAAGAGAACAGGTTTCAAGTCTGCTGTCGTGAGGGCGGAGGAGAGAGCCGCGGCCGACTCTGCAGCAGAAACTTTGATACAGTCTGTCTCGTCTCGTAAGGAGATGCCGGTTATTATAGCCGCCAAAGCCTTGTCTGATTATTTGTCCCGTCTTGTCCAGATCCTGGAAATCCCCGCCAGTCCTGTCTTGTCCCCTGACCCTGTCCCCAGAGATCCCGAGCCAACCACAGTTAGTGCTACTCCTGAACCCAGTTTCTGTCTCCCCTGATCTTGCCCCGTGTCCTGTGAACGTTGCCCCGTGTCCTGTGAGCGTTGCCCCATGTCCAGCTGATGTTGTCATGTGTCCCGTAGGTGTTTTCCCCGTGTCCCGTAGGTGTTTCCCCGTCTCCCGTAGATGTCGTCTCCCCGTGTCCCGTAGATGTCGTCTCCCCGTGTCCCGTAGATGTCGTCTCCCCCGTGTCCCGTGAGTGTTGCCCCGTGTCCTGTTGTCTCCCCGTGTCCAGCTGTCGTCTCCCCGCCCCCCGTAAAAGTTTCCCCCCGCCCCCCGTCTGCTCCGGTCATGTCCTCTGTCAGTTGTCCCGAGACCCCTCCCCACCCCTCACCACCCAGACCTGCCCGTACCCCCCGTCGTCAGCCTTCGTCCTGTCCTCCTAAGATCCCTACCCCTCCCACCCACCCTGGTCTGTCCCCCATGAACTTTGTGCTCCCGCCTCCTCCCCTTCCCTGTTTGTTTTTTTTCTTGATATGCCACCCTAACCCTATTGTTGTGTTTTCATGTCTGCCCTTATTACTATTTGTCATGTCGTGTTGGTTTTTGTCTCTGTCCCAGTCAGTCATGTCCCGCGTTTGATGTTCCCTTAGGGAGCGTCTGGAAGCCGCTCCTTAAGGGAGGGGTTCTGTCATGGTCCTGCCATCATGTCCTGACTTTTCTCTAGTCTAGAGGCAGGATCATGACAGACCCGTGTTTTGTGTACAAGCACATGGCCTTGTCTTTGGGCCATGTGCTTGTGTTGTCTCGTTCCCTTGCCCCGCCCCCCTTGTTATCCTAGTCTTGTCGTGATTGTCCTATCTGTGCCACCTGTCGTGTCTTGATTAGTTCCCCTATTTAGATCTCCTAGTGTGCTCTGTCTTTTGTCGGTTCATTGTGATTGTTTCCTCAAACTGTTCCTGATATATGTTGCTACCTGTCAGCCTCGTGAGTTTATCCTTGTCATCCCTGAAGAAGTCTTTGTAATACCGTGAGTGTTTGTTTATAGTTAGTGTTTAGTGTCTTTATCTGGTCAGCCCTGTCTTGTTTGGTTATTTAGTCCTTACCCTAGCTATTGTTTTCCCCCTCGGTGGGTTTTGTTTTCCCCTGTTGTCATCAATAAACCCTTTGTGTTGAGAATCCTGTCTGCACTTGAGTTCCTCCCTTACCAACCCATGACAACTATATTGTAATATATTTGCAATTATTGTTGTTGTCATCATATCGATATATAGTCAAACATTTTTGGGCAAAATTGTGCATCCCTATAAAAAAATCAACTGTCAAATCATGCAGCCTTTACATGTATGACTTTTTTTTTTCATGGATCAAAAAAAGTGTCATTTACAGCAGAATGTTTAAGCTGCTTTTCACATAAAGTAAAAGCAAATGGTGACTATGACTATAAGCAAGATATTATATGACATCATTAGACTTGGGAAAAAGGTGCATGAATCATAAGAACTACTTATTAAATACAATAAATACAGATTTGGGGAAATGAGAATCTAATCAAATAATGACATTTTTCATTTCAGGGTTATCTATCCAAGCTTGACCTTGGATGAACTATCCAAGGTCAAAACTTTCCCCTCTTTCTCTGCATAAGAAAGTATATTAATTTTATTTTATTTTTTTAAACAAACACTAATTTTTTTTTTACCTTTTTTTTTTTACCTGCATGTGATGTGATCATTAACCAACATCAGAGAACCATGAAACATATGAATGTCTATTTAAATTATCATTATTTTAACTTTGTTTTAAATGTTTTGCCTCTTTAAACAGGATGTTTGTGAAAGACATGAACACAGAATAATGTACTAAAATAGGAACAAGTAACCCTAGGGTTCACATTAGATGAATCAGACACAACACACATCATTAGTGTAAAAGGGTCTTTAGGACAGCTCCCATTACACAGAACCACAAACACACTGAAAGCTGGCTGTTTTCCTTCTCTCTCTCCTTTTTTAAAAGCTCAGAGCATAATTTAAAACAAAACACAGACAACTCTATATGACTGCATTCCATATAGACATAACCTATATAATATATACAGTACACAGAGGACTCTAGCAAGCTATTTCTGTATAGCGACAGAGAAAAATAACTGTTGTTTTCATATTAGGAACCTCAATGCCCCATGACAATTCCACCAAATTACTCAGCTTGGATGGAACAGAGAACCATTCATGACTAATTCATTAACATCCCAAAAATGTCACATTCCGAGAACCAGTAATGACATTTGAAAGGTCTTATTTCTATGTGGGAAAAGCAATGTGCACTAATGCACATAATAAGTTAAGATAAATATTCAAATGCAAGAGAGAAAGCTACAAATGAAAGCTTTGCTTTGTATTCATGTATTTATTCATTTATTTTATTCAAAAGTGCTGGAGGCAACTTTAAAAGGAATGCCATTCAGAAAATACCCTTTTCACCTGACAGCTGTCACTGAATTAGGTGTTCTGAAATATCACACCTGACTTTGTGACAGCCCAAGGCTTCATAAACCACAAACCACATTTTCTTTGTTTAGCCACTCAGAAGACTTGGATGCGCTGACTATCCATCATCTTGTAGCGCAGCTCAAATACAGAAAACATGAAGCTGAGAGTGGGGTAGTTGGAGTGGATAATTCAAGTTAAGCGTCATTCAGCTGTATGTTTGTACAGCAGGGTTTTGGAAAGCGCTACAATTTGACTTATTGAAGGCAAATAAATGATGACAGAATTTATTTTTGGATGAACTATCGCTACAACAGGGTCTCCACGGTTAAACAGAAATAAAGGGAGGAACAAAGGAAAGAGGACAGAGGAGGGGAGGAAGTGAGAATGTATATATGCAATAAAGTGAAGACAAGCATCAAAGTGCACAGTCATGAAGGCTGACAAAAAGACTGCATAATTTTTCAGCAGCAACTCTACCAGATACAATGCCCAGTGCGCAATGTCGCAACAGGAGAAGGAGGGTTCAGTCACCGCCACCGGCGGTAGTTGGTCCAATCACACATGTACTGGGCTACTCCGCAGCGGTATCTACCCGAACCAGTCTATAATAGTCCGAATATAAACACTTATTATAGGTGTACCGTAGTGATTTAGGACAAGCAAAAAACACGGTTTGGAAAATGGATTCATGGTGTACTCGCTTATTATAAAAATTTTGTACATTTTGAACACAAAAAAGTTATGGACTGCAGCTTTAAATCAACCCTTGCCACAGTGTTTCTTATTTGTCATCTGTGATCCCTCTTTGAGTGTGTCCTAAAAGCCGATGAGGAGGGGGGATTTAATCTTAGCACTCAGCATACCTGGTAAAAAATATCACTGCTCGCCACTTCTATTCATTCACAATCACGGAGCTCAGTTCAATCAAGCTGTTCACCATCAGGGAACAATTCTATCCAGGACCACATCAGTCAAATGAACAGAAACGTGGAATGGTTGATTCTGCCTTTTCTATTTCTGCTGCAGCACATAAATGATATATATATATATTTAAAAAAAATATATAAATCATCACAGAATGAAAGTGACGTGACATACAGCCAAGTATGGTGACCCATACTCAGAATTCGTGCTCTGCATTTAACCCATCCAAAGTGCACACACACAGCAGTGAACACACACACACACACACACACCACACTGTGAACACAAAACACACTCACCCAAAGCAGTGGGCAGCCATTTATGCTGCGGCGCCCGGGGAGCAGTCGGGGGTTTGGTGCTTTGCCCGGGGGCAGTTGTGGTATTGCCGGCCCGAGACTCAAACCCACAACCTTAGGGTTAGGAGTTAAACTCTCTAACCATTGGGCCACGACTCCCCCAGAATAACAGAATACTGAAATTATGTATCCGGGTTCCCACAAATATTGAGCACCAAATCAGTATATTAGAATGATTTCTGAAGGACATGTGCCATTGAAGACTTAATTGCTGCTGAAAATTCAGCATTCAAATTAACAGAAAGGAGGGGTTTAGAGAGACTGAATCTTTGAACGGTTTTGAACAAATCATTTGAGAATCATTGAAAAATGAAGTGATATTAAATGCATAATTTGAGAAAACAAAATCTTTTTTTGACCTTGTATGCATAGCCGCGTTTCCACCGCTGGAACTTTACCCAGGAACTAGAGACTTTGGGCTGGTACTCTGTGTGTTTCCACTGCAGGAACCAGAATCTAAATAAAGTTCAGAATAAAAACTTTTTCAAAGGTCCGGAACTTTCGGGGGTGGGACTTGGGCGCTAAAGATGCTGATTGGTTGAGTTCATGCAGCATTGTGATTTCAACGACCATTTATTCGGATAATTTTCAAAATATTAGTGTTATTGTGTCATGAAATGTAGTTTTAAAAGTATTTCAGGCGAGAATGTAGTTGTTTAAAACTCAAATCTGCGATTTATTTATAAAGACAGCGCCTATTTAAAAATGTGTTTCACTGATTTCGGAGACGATCAGCTCCACGCGATCAGCGGGAGCTCAGTGCACGTGTATCCGCCGAGAGCAGTCTCAACTCGGCTAGTCATTCTGACATTTGCCGCTGGCTCTGATGTCTTTTGCGTAAATCTAACAGGTAATCTTTGGTCTTTACTCAATTTATCTATATGTTAAAATTAAAATAAAAAGAGGCAAATAAAAAGAGGCAATTGATATAATATTCCGTTTCAGTGTAATGTAGGCTGTATTTATACACATTCCCTGAACTAAATACATTTCTGCGGTTATTATTTTTAAATGAAAACGAAAGGAGGCTGTGGTGTTTGTTACTATACAGTGAGGAAAATTGCAGTAGCCAAGGCTTGCTGACTGATGTTATCAAGTACGCTGCTGTTTGCAGAATTACCGGACTTGCATTGTCCCGTCAGCGGGAGATCACACCGAACTCGCAAAGTCCGAAGTACAGAGGATGCAAGTCTGAAATTTGCGTACTTTGTATTGAGAAACGTGTGCAGCCCTACGTCACCAGGCTATTTGCCTAATCTTCACGGCACTTTAGACCGCGATGGAAACACAGAAAGCAACAGGTCTGGGGGGAAAAAAGTTCCTGGGGAAAAAAGTTCCTGGTACAATTGTTCCGGGTAATTTCGGTGGAAACGCGGCACATGTAAACCTACTGTAGCAGACTCCAAAACCTTAAAAATGGCAAAACAGGCACTTAAAATAAAAATCTTACCAGCTCCAAACTTTTGAATAGTTGAGTATATGCTGCCTTAGAAGCAGATCCTGTGCTGCTTTTGTAGTATAAAAACAGCATAAGAGGCAAATGGCCATGTATCTCATTAACAGTAACACAGACATTTTTTCCCCTCATGTGTCACTCATTGCTCAAGGATCTGCGCTGGAGAATATGTCCTGATGGATGTGATTAACAGAACAAAATTAAAGCTACTGGCAGTTCCTGTGTGGCAGCAATCAGATGGACCACTGGCACATAGGAGACTGCAGCAATGAACGCAGACTTCAAAGTAGGGGTGGACCAGAATATTCGATTATCTGAATATTCGTTCGGTGGGTTGGCATTCGATTTTCAATTTTGAGATTTGAATAATCTATTTTTTTTTTTTTTTTTTGGACACCTGACATCCCCTGCTAAACAGTTCTCATTCACACTTGAATATGAATCACCCATGAGTGAATGGCATGATTCAGTTCATCTGGAAGGGAAGACAAAAATGCCGAAGACCTTAGCTGTGTGGGAGAACTTTAAATTGAGTAAGGACAAGACAAAGGCAGTGTGCCCAATGTGTGATTTTAAAATGGCCTACCACAACAGCACATCAAGTTTGAAAAACTTTCTGTTCTGTAAGTAGTACGCCTATAGTATATTGTTGTTGTAAAAAACGAGCTGCTTTTATCCACCATGTTAATCCGTTATTTTACACAATAAAAACGTGCATTTAATTTACTCTGAAAATACTTGCGAATACGGCAGTCATAAAAAAACATACAGTAGCCCAGCCTAATAATAATTTGTCTATAGGTACATCCCCAGGTATCACAGCCATCAACATCAACATGCTCAACCACACCCAAAACTTTACAGCAGATCCTACAATTCTGAAAACCAATAACAGAGAAAAGAAAGAGAGAGATAACAGTTGCCATAGTGGAGTTCATGGCTATGAATATGAGACCCATTAATTTAGTTGAAGGCAAAAGCTTCAGAAAATTAATTACGAAGATGAAGCCTGACTACACTGTCCCAAACCGCTCCAGTATTTCAAACGCCCTGTCTCTTAAGTACAGCGATCTGCGAGGCCAAATTTCTGCTCTCGTTGGAAACTCAACGGCCTAAAGTTTCACAACGGACATTTGGACCTCGGTGAGTATGGAGGCATAAATGGCTGTAATCTTTCACTTTATAACTCAGGAGTGGGAACTCTCTGCTTTCGTTTTTGAAACCAAAGCATTTGAGTTGAGCCTAGGGATATGCCGGTATCAAATGTTATGAACATTTGCCTGCTTGAGGCGCGCCACTTCCGGCTTGCGCTGACTTTTATTAAAAGTTTATTAATTCTGAAAATGTTGCGTGTCCATATTGTCCACAGCAACACACCCGCCACGCGTAAAGTCGACTGGATGAATGGTTCTCGACATAATAAAAATGCAAACAGACAGAGAGACACACATAGATTCCTGCCTTTATTAAAGAGAAGAATATGTTCAGCCCCCTCCCTCCGAATATTCTGTGTTGATTACAACCGAAGCTTCGAAGCTCAAAAAATGGTATTCAGACCAGCCCTACTTCAAAGAGTACTGTTCGTAAACTAGGTCCCTCTGTTCCTACAAAGCCCAGCTACCTGGATCAAAGAAAGAGAAATTTACCTCATGAAAGAACACTATATACTCCATAGGACAAAATATTCCCTTAAACATTTCAAATTTCCTTAAAACCTAAAAAATCAGGGTTAATTCACCAAATATTGATTTTTGAAATCTTGCTAAGTTAAAACATTAGTATTGTGTTGTTTAAAGTTGAATATGAACTTATAATTGCTCTAAATGACAATTTATTTCTTTAAAATTTAGGAGAAATGTCAGTATTTTATAGAATAAAACAAAAAATTTAATTTTACTAAAACACATACTAAAACCAGAGAAATTGATAATTTTGCAGTGGTCTCCTATTTTTTTCCAGTGCTGGAAAATATATTTTTTATATCAGCAAAGATATTCACAGTTATAAAGACATCAGTATCACATTCATGCCAAAGTCAATAATATACCAAATGATTTGGCCTAATTACAAATGATGCCAGTTAAAAAACAAGGGTGCTGTAACACATTTCAGTACTTCTCAGCAAACATGCCTTAGAAGAAATTGTGAGTGCAGGTGCACGTAGCACTGCTTTGACGTTCCTTTCATCACATCTGATTGTGGCCCACCAGCTAACTGTTACTCATTTACTTTGACGCTGAAAGTAAGTGAATATAGGGAAATGTTTATACAGTATTAGTAGACAAGCAGAGCAGGCAGGAAGATACAGAGGTCACAAAAACTCTGTCAGAACCCATAAATCACAGAAGAGCAATCACACTACACAATCTGGTTTGCTAGAGCCTCTTCCAAATGACCTGCTCTAAAGCAGCAAGCAGGGCCTTCAAATCTATCTATCTAAACACAATTGAAGATTTTTTAAATGAAACCTTAGAGATTTTTGTCCTTCCATCAAAATATTCATGCTTCAAAAAGTTTGTAAAGAGCTTGTAAAAGAAATCCATATTAATTGAGCAATTTAATAAAGTGTTCAAAAATATTTTATTTCACAAACAGATTTAATTTAGGCTTTTATTCAAATATAAACACTAATCAACACACATATAAAATATATTAAAAGGAAGCTCAAACATGCTCACTTGACGCATGAGAACCAATGAGGTTTCCGTCAAGCACATGTAGATGAGTTTCCGTTTACAGATCAATGTTTATGTGTGAATTCACGCCTAAATTAAATCTGTTCATCAAATGATCATGTCTCTTTGGATGATTTTGATTAAACAGCTTGATTCATATGAATTACTTTTACAGTTTTTAAATGGGGGGACAGAAATCTCTCAGGTTTCATTAAAAATATACCTTAACTTGCATTTCAAATATAAAAGTGGTGAACTAACCTTTTAAAGGGTTATTTCACCCCCAAAAAGTTTAATTTTGTAATTAATTAGCTATTTTGCTTTCGTAAACATTACACTTAAAACTAATTTTGCTCAACCGACTGACAGCTGACATTAACTGGATGTTCAATATTTAAAACCTGTAATAGTAGTAGTGTGATATACTGCAATTAAACAACCGAATGGCATGGCTGGTCATATATATATATTGTTTAAAATATTGCACATATATAGGCCGTTCAGATTACTTGTTAAAGTGCAATGAAATACCTTATATCTGCAGGCGATGTACGTCTGTTTCTGGATGGAGACTTCTTCACCCTTTTTTTTAAATCGAGGAATCACGATTTTGAATAATATTATTAGTAAATTTTACAATTAGACACATTGACAATATGCTAATGATAACCATTAACAGAAAAAACGATCCGGCTGCATGACAACGCATGTGATTAACTGCTCAGATGTGAGCGCACTTTATAAGGACCGTAAACATAAAACATACCACTAGGTTATGAAATGCAAGTTGAACTTTTCTTAACTTGAGCACTGTGTGTTTAGAATGCAGTTTCATGCACAAGACGCAGCAAAAGAAATGAAAGCATTGGTCACACGTCCATCAAGCACGTTTACATAGAAAAAACAATGGAAAGCAGCGAAGTGGATTCAAAATCCTGTAAAAAAAAATAAAAATAAAAAAAACCTACTATCAAAATGAAACAAGATCCATAGGTCACAGATCATGTCACACATTTGGTTACTTGAAAGTATTGAAAAATAAGACTTGGCCATATCTATAAGACAACAGAGCAACAGTATAACCGAGGTGGGCAAAGGACCCTCATAATACTCTAGTGCTTGAGAGTAGAGGTCTTCTCGGGTCCTAAAAATCTGTACCTGACCTGAATTGACCCGAATCACTTCTTACCTGAACCCGATGTGCATAATTTTTTTTTTTAAAAGAAGAACCCGACCTGAGACAAAACCAATGAAATTAGACCCGAGTCCGACCCGACAGCATTTAATTTCAAACCCAACTGGACCCGGACGTAAACGGCACTGACGTGTGTACAGCCTGCTGCCCCGCAGTCAATCAGGAAAAATCCCGGTGTCCTGCTGACTGATTTGGCTGCTTCTCAATAACTTTGATTTATTTAACATTTATTTAATTTATTATTAGGCTATTTTATATTAAGTCAAGTCAACTTTATTTATATAGCACTTTTAACAATACAGATTGTGTCAAAGCAGTTTTACAGTATCAAACAGGAAAACAGTGTCTCAATAATACAAAATGACAATAGTAAACACTCAACTTTCAGTTAAAGGCAGTTCATCATTGAATTCATTGATGTCATCATCCAGCTCAGTTCAGTTTAAATAGTATTTGTCCAATCAAGTTGATGATATCACTGGATATTAAGTGTCCCCAACTAAGCAAGCCAGAGATGACAGCAGCAAGGAACCAAAACTCCATTGGTGACAGAATGGAGAAAGAACCTTGGGAAAAACCAGGTTAATTCGGGGGCCAGTTATCCTCCAGTAAGATAAATTAGTGCCTGTCTGATGGAAACAAGTTATTTCTGTGGATCTCAAAAATAAGCGTGATAATATGATAAAAAATAAATTGATAGCCTAATAAATTCATGGATTCGCTAGTGTTGTCTGCAACCTGATCTCCAGTGAAAGGCTTCTGCACACAAAAAAGAAAAGCCCTGCATGAACACGCAGCATAATGAAGCGAGTGGATTTTCTTGATGCATCTCATATCTATAAGATGATTTCTGTGTGCGAAGTTAGTCAAGTCAAGTCAAGTCAAGTCAAGTCTGCTTTATTGTCAATTCTTCCACATGTACAGTACATACATACAGAGAATTGAAATTGCGTTACTCTCAGACCCTTGGTGCATACAGAACGTTACAAACGTATGCTCCTTTTCTATGTGCGTTCCTCACTTAACACAAAAGTCAAAATAGCCTACGCATTTGGAATAGTATTCGGGTCTAATCGGGTCCATTTGGAAAAAGCATGTTTATTTAAAATTTCCCGAGACTGCTAATACTGAACCCAACCCGTGTCCGAGGTACTCGTCGATGTTTTGGACCCAAACCCTCTCGGGTCTCAGGTCAGACCTCGGGTTTTCAGATCTACTGTAAGTGGACCCGTGAAGACCTCTACCTGCCTGTAAGTTTCTAGAAATCCGGAAGACCTTAATTAGCTGATTGAGGAAAGGTCAATTAGGGTTGGAGCTAAACTCTGCAGGGAAGTGGCCCTCCAGAACTGAAGTTTGACACCCCCAGTGTTTTGCTAATAACAGAAACTTGTCGCAAATGCTTGTAAATGGATAAGATGATCAGAACAAACAAACGAGGCAGCATGTGTGTTCTTCTAACAGTGGCTTATTTAAGGAACAGCATGACCTGAACCGGTTATTATTTCTCTGTTATCAGACTGTGACACAGACGAGTGAGAATACAATGCTAATGGATGCTGCACAGTGTGACACCTTCGCAGTGTTGCAGACCTCATAGGGGCTGTGTGAAAAACTAATTGCACGGGTCTCTTATGAAGGAAGACACAGCAGGGTTTAGACTTCGCCGGAACACTTTCCAGTCCAACACCAGCAGAACTACTCTTTATTTCCAGTTTGGATAAAAATATCTGTATCACTTCCCAGTTGTGTCCAAATGACACACTTCATACTATGCACTACATACTCTACTGTTTAATTCAGGGGTCTCCAACCCTGCTCCTGGAAAGCTACCGTCCTGTATAGTTTAGCTCCAACCCTAACCAAACTCACCTGAACTAATCAAGATCTTTGGGTTACTTGAAAATAACTGACAGGTTTGTTTAAGCAGGGTTGGAACTGAAGTCTGCAGGAAGTTAGCACTCCAGGAGCAGGGTTAGAGACCACTGGTCTAGTTTCTAGATGTCAGAAGGGTAGTACCATCTCGAATGCACACAATTTTTATTAAGAGGAACTATATGCTGTGTCAGTCAAAGTTAATAAGTAATTTGATGACATACTGAAATAAAAAAATTTACAAAAAATGTCTTTTTACATCTTAGAGCTTATGTTAATGTATCTTTTTATGTCCTACAAAACCTCATGTCCCTGTTAGACATAGGCATAATAGTCTCTGCTAGCAAATTTTGCTTGTAAAATTTACAATTTTTTTGTAAAATTCATAGCATAAGGTCAGGTGGGAAGTGAAGAAAGCGGAAGCGCAGTGGAGAGAGCAAAACAAAACACTGGTCACGAATTAGAAATACAAAATGAAAATTTTTAAAATGTTGGATTTCATTTTAAGCAAAGGGGAGACTCTTACTTTTGCTAAAGTATGGAAACTTAGCTTCCTTTGCTCCTGTAAACAAATGTCGGTTCTCGCAAGACTAGCATAGCATAGATTACAATTTATAAAGTTTTAAATATAGATATTTTTTCTTACAAAAACGCATTGATTCGCTTCAGGAGGCCTTTATTCACCTCCCGTGAATATGGGACACTTTTTATTATGGATGGATGCCCTTTATTGGACTTATTTTGGACTGTTGACAAAAACACCCATTCACTGCCATTATAAAGTCTGAAAGGGCCAGGACAATTTTTAATATTACTCAGATTGGATTTGTCTGAAAGAAGGAAGTCATATA